>NC_135893.1:103223594-103912778 GCF_964194155.1 Cetorhinus maximus
GTCACTGAATGAGCTAATTCAAGGGTTTTAAAGGGCTAAGTGCAATATTGTTAATGCCCAAGACAAAACTGAGTCAATGGCAAAATAGATGGGAATCTGGTGAGATATGCTCATCTTCAGCAATGGGCCCCAAATACGATATTATGGCTTTCTAACGTTCAAGGAGGGTATTCATAAGGTACAGTTTAGAAGATAGATCTATCATAGCTGTTGATTATCGCTTGCTGGGGTGCTGGTAGATGTCAACTTTAACTTAAACATAGTCCTTTAGGAAGGTGCATTGATAAAAGTCTTTTTTAAAGCAAAATTTCCTTCAAGTTGGTGGAGGACATGTACCCTGTACTATCTGGGATATAAATTTCACATTTTCAATGCTCA
Source organism: Cetorhinus maximus (assembly GCF_964194155.1). Lineage (NCBI taxonomy): Eukaryota > Metazoa > Chordata > Chondrichthyes > Lamniformes > Cetorhinidae > Cetorhinus > Cetorhinus maximus. The sequence continues at coordinate 103,223,973 of NC_135893.1, forward strand.
AACTCCCTTCAAAAATGTTAGCTCCAACACTGCAAAGTCTGAACTGCAGATTCTAGATGTTCCCAAGTTTTTTTTTAAATCTCACCTCTCTCCCCCACCCATCTCTCTTGAAGCCTTCTCTAAGAGCATTAGCAACCTTCTACTACCATGAAAGACCATCACAGCCAAGCTCCTTCATTACTCAATGTCTACAGACATGAACTTTTTAGTAGGAGTGAATGGAAAACAAAATAGAAATGATAACATAGCTGACTTATTCCTCCACCCTAGCCCAAAGATACTAAGGCCAACTGTATTACTACACCAGTGCAAACGGTAGGATTACATTAATTCAACTTTCTCTCATGATATGAGTCAAGTAATCACACGTCTCAGAACCCAGAGATGCTGGTGTGATGCAGCTTGAACAAAAACTTTAATAGGGATTTTGCTCATTCTATCAAGGCCAAATATTCCAGCGCCAACATGACAGGGTAACTCTAAGAGACCTATGGGGAAAAGTTAAAGTGTATTTGACAAGAATCGATGTTATGCCCTCAAAGAGGGTAGGTGACCAATAAATTACACACTGATATTTGCAAGTGCTTAAATCTATACCTAATCTGAAAGATGCCTGAACTGGCACTTGGAAAAAAACACTACACTTTGAGAAATACCTTTTATGTTGAGTAAATGCAAAGCATTAATGGGCAAGCAACGTGTAAAATCTTTAATGTGATTGCCCATTACTGCTTTGCATTTATTTTTATAATAATAGGCAGAGGATATAAAAGAACAATTAATTTTTAAAGCAAGGATTTTATTGGTCAAATGTTATAACACTTAATACAATTTACAGTCCAACAGTTCAGTGTCACAAAAGACCTTTCCACAGAGCAAAGATACATCCAAGTCCCAAATGCACATTTCTGCTCACAGAAGTTATAACCGGAAAGTTGGTAAAAAGTCAATAATTCTGTTGAGACAAATAAGTAAGTTGGAGATCTACATAAAATCTCAACACCATGAAACAAATGCATATGTGAACACTCCAATGAACATACAAAATAGGAGGAAAAGGTGGCCATTCGGCCCGTCGAGCCTGCTCCACCATTCAATAAGATCATGGCTGATCTGTTTGTGTAATAATTCCACATTTCCATCTACCCCTGACAACCTATGATTCCATTGCCTAACAAGAATCTATCTACCTCTGTCTTAAAGATGTTCAATGACCCCGCCCCCACCACCTTCTCAGGCAGAGTGTTCCAAAGTCGCACAACCCTCAGAAAAAATTTCTCATGTCTGTCCTAAATGGGCACCCCCTAATTTTAAAACAGTGCACCCCCCCCTCCCCCCACCCCCCCCCCCCCAGTTCTGGACTCACCCACAAGAGGAGATAGCATTTCCACTTCTGCCTTGTCAAGACTGTTCAGGAATTTATATACTTCAATCAAGTCACCCCTCACTCTTCTAAATTCCAGTAGAAACAAGCCCAGTCTGTCCAACCTATTTCCATAAGACAATCCACTCATTCCAGGTATCAATCTAGTAAACCTCCTCTGAACCGCCTCTAATGCTAATGTCCTTCATTAAAAAGGAAACCAAAACTGCACACAGTATTCAAGGTGTGGTCTCACCAATGTCCTGTATGACTGAGGCATAACATCCTTACTTCAGTGTTCAATTCCTCTTGTATTAAAGAATAGCATTCCATTAGCCTTCTTAATTACTTGTTGTACCTGCATACTAACTTTTTGTGACTCATGTCCCAGAACACCTAGATACCTCTACACCTCAGAATTATGCAGTCGTTCTCCATTTAAGTAATACTCCACCTTTTTATTCTTCCAGCCAAAGTGAACAACTTCACGTTTTCACACATTGTACTCCATCTGCCAGATCATTGCCCACTCACAACCTATCTATATTCATCTGCAACCTCCTTATGTCTTCTCCATAACATACTTTCCTACCTACCCTTGCACCGTCTGCAAACTTAGCTACCATGCCTTCACTACCCTCATCTAAGTCATTGATATAAATTGTAAAAAAGTTGAAGCCCCAGCACAGACCCCTGCGGGACACTGTTCGTTACATCCTGCCAAACAGAAAATGACCCATTTTTGCATACTCTCCGTTTTCTCCCAGCCAGCCAATCTTCTATCCATGCTAATATGTTGCCCCCTACACCATGAGCTTTTATTTTCCGCGGTAAGCTTCGATGTTACACTTTATCAAATGCCTTATGGAAATCCAAGTACAGTACATCTACAGGCTCCCCTTTATCCATGACACAAGTTACTCATGATTTCCCTTTCACAAAACCATGCTGACTCTTCCCGATGACCATAAGTGCCCAGCTATAACCTCCTTAATGGTCGATTCTAGCACCTTCCCCCATGACAGACGTCAGACTAACTGGCTTATAGCTTCCTGTTTTCTGCCTCCCTCCCTTCTTGAATAGAGAGGTTATATTTGCTACTTTCCAGTCTTATGGAACCTTTCCAGAATCTAGCAAATTTTGGAAAATTAACACCAATGCGTCTATGACCTCATTAGCCACCTCTTTTAAGACCCAAGGATGAAGTCCATCCGGACCCGGAGACTTGTCAGTCCGCAGCTCCATCAGTTTGCTCAGTGAGGCTTCCCTAGTGATTGTAATTTCACCAAGTTCCCCTCTCCCTTCCACATCTTGATTTACTTCCAATACTGGAATGGTTTTTGTATCTTCTGTCGTGAATACAGAAGCAAAATATTTGTTCATTTCATTTGCCACTTCCTTATTATTTGCTATTAACTCCCCATTCTCACTCTGTAGAGGACTCATACTCGCTCTATTTTACATTTCTAGCTAGCTTCCTGTCATTTCTTTCTCCTGATTAACCTTTTAGTCATTCTCTGCCGTACTTTAATATTCTGACCAATCGCCTGACCTACCATTCATCTTTGCGCAGTTATATGCTTTTTCCTTAAGTTTGATGCTTTCCTTAATTTCTTTAGTTAACCAAGGATGGTGGGTCCTCTGCTTAGAATATTTATTTATAGAAGGAATATTCTTATTCTGAATATTCTGAAATATCCCTTTAAATGTCTCCCACTGCTCCTCTATTGATCTACCCCCTAGCCTAGTATCCCAATTCACTTCAGCTAGCTCAGGTCTCACACCCACATAGTTGCCTTTATTCAAGTTTAAAATGCTCGTCCTATACCCACTCTTTTCTCCTTCAAACTGCCTGTAAAATTGAATCATATTGTGGTCGCTGCTACCTAGGGGTGCTTTTACTCTGAGGTCATTAATTAATCCTGTCACGTTACACAATACCAATTCAAATATAACCTGCTCTCTGGTTGGTTCCAGAACGTGCTGCTCTAAGAAACTCTCTCGAAAACATTCTGTGAACTCCTCATCCAGGCTACTACTGCCAATCTGATGTTTCCAGTTTATATGTAGATTAAAATCACCCATGATTATTACTGTCCCTTTATAACAACCCAATATTTTTTCTTGTATACTTTGTCTTACATTGTGGTTACTGGTAGGGGTCCTGTACACCACTCCCACCAGTGACTTCTTTCCCCTACTATTCTCCATCTCCACCCAAACCGATTCTACATCCTGATCTCCTGAACCAAGGTCATCTCAACTATTGCACAAATGCTATCTTTGATTAACATTGCTAACCCTCTACCTTCAACTAGCTTCCTATTCTTCTTGAATGTCATGTACCCCTCAATATTCAGGATCCAATCCTTCTCATCCTGCAGCTCCGTCTCTGTAATGGCGATCAGGTCATATTTATTTACTTCAATGTGTGCTATCAATTTATTTACTTTGTTATGAATGCTACACGCATTCAGATACAGAGCCTTTAGTTTTGCCTTTTTGTTATCTTTGTAAAATCTAGTCTTGACTGTTGGTACATTCTTAGATTTTTTTCTCTCTGTCCCTTCCTGCTATTCTCTGATCCTCATTTTCCATGTTACTATTTTGCTCTCCTGCTTTGACTCTATCCAATGATTTGCAACATCTACCAAAGCTTGATCCCTCACTCCCACTAGTTTAGTTTAAATTCCCTCGTTATGCGGCTCGTGAGAACAATGGTCCCTGCACGGTTCAGGTATAGGCCGTCCCACTGGTATGGCCCCGACTTTCCCCAGTACTGATGCCAGTGCCCCATGAACCGGAACCCACTTCTCCCCCACCAGTCTTGAGCCACCCATTCATCCCTCGACTCTTATTTGTCCTATGCCAATTTGCACGTGACTCAGGTAATAATCCAGAGATTATTACCTAGGAGGTTCTGCTTCTTAGTTTGATGTCTGGTTCCTCATACTGACTATGCAGAACCTCTTTCCTAGTTCTACCCATGTCATTGGTACCCACATGGACCCTCTCCCTCCAAGTTCCTCTCCAGCCCCGAGCTGTCCTCAGCCCTGGCACTAGGCAGGCAACACAGCCATCTGGACTCTCACTCTTTGCTGCAGAGAACAGTGTCAAGCCCCTCATTACCACTATATTCCTACTTGCTCCCCCCCCCGACCTGGGAGTTTGTGTGGGCGGGGGAGAGCATTTAAAGCTCATTGTATCGCAAACAAGTTTTTTTATACAACCATTCTTCAGCTACCAACACAGCCTGCTAACATTTGCATATAAATCACAGAACAATTAACAGGTTGTTTATCCTTCCATAATCTGCACTAAAGACCACGTATACTACCTGCAAAACAATTTTAATTTTATGTGTGAATATCATTGATGCGAAAATATTTTAGTCATGGCCACTAGAAATGAAAACTGTTAACTGATAGCATATCTTACCTGCTGCCATCGTAGGAAGCATGCTTGCACGCTCTTCCTCTCTCATAAAGGACCAGTCTTCATAGAAGACACTAATAATTACGATTGAAAAAAAAATCATTTCTATATTCATAAAACACAAGTCAGAACAAAGTTGTACCTTAAGAACAACTAGTTTGTTTTCAGTACGAAGAAGTATTAATCTGAAGTGGATTCTGACTACCTCAACTGTCCATCAGTCAGGACAAGTTACTCCGGATAAGCAAGACAAAAATGTTCATCTGCTTTAGCTAAGATTACATTTTAGACATCTAATCATTGTCAGTAAAATGCAGCATTTTAAGGGAAACTGCTTTGACATAGCTAAAAATTATAGATATACAAGATAATGAATGCCCTGGGAAACAAATAGTTAAGCAATATCGAAAATATATATTCAAAACTAATCCCCAATACCAGAGTACGATAGCATCCAAATAGCTTAACAGAAATGCATTACTGACAGCACTGCAACATTCTCCATTTGTATTATTAGGAACAGATCAGACTTTTACGGTTTCCCACGTACAGGTTTCAATTTTAGCCTGCTTGGCTAAGGAGCACAAACTGGAGTTGCATTTCCCAACAAGTGAAGAGCAATTGGGGGGGTTGAAAAAAGTAGCACCAGCTCCAACACCTGAGCTCCAATGTATTTTTAAGAAAATAATTTGCAGAGGCCTGGAACCATCCATCTACACCCTTAAACCAGTAAACTATTCTTTTTAAATAATTCTGTTTGTTTCATCATGCAACTTCAAATGGGAGCACAGATACAATATACTAATGTGCATGATATCAAATTTCATACAGACTAATTGAATTTGCAAGGTGTTGAGAAGGGGCATTCACAACCAAGTGCACTAAGCAGATCAAATAGAGTCAGGCAGCAGGGAATAATTAACCTCAGGCAGGAGAGGACAAAGGGGAAAAGAGATGGAGAAGAAGGAACAGGAGGAAGAGAGGGTGGAGAAGGAGGAAGAGTGGGGGCAAGAGGGGGAAAAGGAGATACAAGGAAGAACGGGAAGAGGAGGAGGAAGGAGCAGAGGGAAGAGGAGGAGGGAGGAAAAGAACGAGAGGAAGAAAACAGCAACGAAAAGAATTTCTATAGCACAGATATAGAGAAACAGGAAATAGAGGTAGAGAAACTATCTCAACAGGGAGAAAGGAAAATTGGAGCTATGGGGAGGTCAGATTAGTTACCCTTACCTCTTGCTATGTGAGAATATTATCTCTATAGGCAAGCGCATGCAACTCTGGCCCAACTTGCATTTTTAATATTTAAACATTTGATCTCCTGTGACACTGCACACAGGAAATAAAAACCAAGTGTTGCTTTCAGGTGAAGCAGGGTTCAAGGACTAGGAATAATTGGGTCAGGGTGGAAAGCGGGGAATTCAATATTTTATACATAGAAATTATGCACCATCAAAAATACTTAAAGGTAAAAATTGATACAGCAGACAGCTGTGCCCAGCAACACAGTGAGGAACTGCAAATGTACACCCAAGTGGATGAGTGGAAGGCAAATGCATAGAAGGATCAGGATGCCAATTTACTTATTAATTAAAAAGGAGAGGGTGCATAAGGGGGTTGAAAGAGCCTACAAAAGGGAGAAAAAAAATTTTTTTAAATCTAAAATGTAATAAAAAGTTGAAGCAGGTAGGATCCAAAACCAAACATTACATGCAGGTAAAACAAGATAGTGGCAGGTGGTTCTTTACATTTTAAGAGACACCAAAGACGTCCAGACTAGACACAAAGCCACCTGTGGCTAGATTGTAAACTTGTCACGATATAATTACGCAATGTCATTTTTCATTGCAAATGCGGGCACAATAATTTACAAAGGAGACAACTGACATAAGTAGTGTGACAAATACATGACAGCATAAGTGGTGTATACAAGAAATGCAATAATTAGGATTTTTAAAAATATATTACAGATATTGTTGGACTACTGATTTAAAAAAACTTAACCCACTGTCCAATTTTCTGGGCACCAGGTGTAGATGAATTAACTGACGTAAGGAAATAACCATTACTATCTACTAAAGCATAAAAACAACCTAAAATCACTGGACATGGTACTTCAAACAAAAAGGTATGAATAATCACGTCGGAGCAATGTTTTTAAAATAACTTGGTTGGTAAATATACAGCCAAATGAAAAGCTGAAGTTCTAGGTCTGATCCCTGGTCTCTATTAAGTTAATTGATCACAGAGAGTCAGCAGCATTGGCCTTGACAGTGGGAAGAGGGAAGGAGTAAAATTAGCTCCTGATTGCCACATCATGTCATTTGCTGGAAAGAATACTGACTAAAATATGAATTTCTAATTTTTGATTTTGTAGAGTTTTAACTAATAGGCTTTAAATGGAGGGTCCTTCAGCAATTCCAAAATGGGGAACCAGAGGCATTCCTTCTGTGAGGACCAAAGAGAGTTGATGCTTAAAAATTAATAAAGGGGTTCCTTTGAATGGGGCAGGGGAAAGAAAGATGGAGCAAGATTAAAATGTTAATATATGCAGCATCTCCAGATTAATCTATGATTTGCCACACTAGCATCGTCTGGTTAAACTACAGGAAAGGAAATTGTTATAGTCTCGAGGAACAAATGAATCAGTGTCGAGTTAATTTGTTTTGGCTGCTGTTGGTTTAGGGAGGAACGTTGGCCAGAAAAATGAGAACACTGCAATTCTTTTAAACTGTGTCATCAACCCAAGCAAACAAGGCCTCAATTTAATGTTTCAACCTAGGGAGGCTCCTCCAACAATGCAGCTCTCCCTCACTACTGCAATAAAGTATTAGCCTAGAAAATATGCTAAAATCCATGATGGAAATGAAACCGACAACCTTGTGGCTCAGTGATAGAAGTGCTAAAAACTCAGCCCACTGTACTCGTCAACCTCATTTACTGATTCATTTGAAATAAGGTCAGCCCCAATAGCCAACTGACAGTTTCGATGATATCAAAACTTCAGAGAATACACTTATGTTCTAAGCAACAACTTTTCTATCACTTGTTACCTTAGGAGGTTTCCATCACCAAGAAGCATATGCATATATCGCTCAAGCGAATGTTCATTGAGTGCAGATCGGAGCCAGGCTCTGCCCCGTCCTATATCTGTTGTGATATTCTTTAAAGAGTAGTATCGCTGTAGTTCATGTTTGTTCAGGTGTTCTTTAACATAATACCAAAACACAGGCTCTGAAAAGAAAAAACATATCTTCACTTATAATAATAATTGAGATAATGTGGAACAATGTTGAAATGACAAAGTTTAGGGGACTCTCTCTGATTGCACACAGCATTCGCAACAAGGTAGATGACTTGAAGGTGCAAATAGAGATCAACGGGTATGATTTAATTGCCTTTGCAGAGACGTGGTTACAGAGTGGCAGCACTGGGAATTGAATATTCAAGGATATTTGTCATTTAGGGAGGATAGGCAGAGGGGAAGAGGAGGTGGACTGATACTGTTCATAAGGGACGCAATCAGCACATTCATGAGAAAAGATCTTAGATCGAAGGACCAAGATGTAGAATCAGTTTGGGAGGAGCTAAGAAATAGCAAGGGGCAACAAAACATTGGTGGGAGTTGTCTACAGGCCACCAAACTGTAGTTGAATGTTGGGAATGGTATTAATCAGGAAATTAGAGCTGCATTTTACATGGATAATACAGTAATAATGGGTGACTTCAATTTATATATAGACTGCGTAAACCTAACTAGGACTAATGCTTTGGAGGATGACTTCCTGGAGCGTGTACAAGATGGGTTTCTGGAGCAGTACTTTGAGGAACCAACTCGAGATTGGGGTATTGTAGATTTAGTATGATCTAATGAGAAAGGACTAATCAATAAACTTGCTGTAAAGGAGCCTTTAGGAAATAATGTAAAACTCTATCTTATTATGGTCACGAAGTTTGGAAGTGATATAGTTCATTCTGAAACTCATGTCCTAAATCTGAACAAAGGAAATTATAATGGTATGAGGGGTAAGTTGGCTATGGTGGATTGAGAAAATACATCAAAAGATTTGACAGTAGACAGGCAATGACTAGTATTTAAAGAAGTATTACATGGTCTACAGTAAATATGCATTCCTCTTAGACACAAAAACCGAATAGGAAAGGTGAAGCCATGGATAACAAAAGAAGTTAAAGACTGCATTAGATCAATGGAAGTGGATTGTAAGGTTGCCGGCAAAAGTGGCAAGCCTGAGGATTGGGAGCAATTCAAAATCCAACAAAGTATGACCAAGAAACTGATCAAGAGAAAAGAGAATATGAGTGCAAATCATAGAGTAACAATGTATCTCTTAGTCTGCCTTTAAATACGTGAAAAGGAAAAGATTAGCAAGGACAAATGTGGGTCCATTACAAGTGGAGACAGCAGAATTTAATGGAGAATAGGAATATGGTGGAGAAATTAAATAATTTGTTTGAGTCTGTCTTCAAGGAGAAAGGTACAGAAAATCTCCCAGAAATACTAGGGAACCAAGGGACTAGTGAAAATGAGGAACTGAAAGAAATTAGTATTAATAAAGAGATAGTACTTGAAAATGTAATTGAATTAAAGTTTAATAAATCCCCTGAGCCAGATGAGCTGCATACCAGAGTATTGAAGGAGGTGGCTATAGCAATAGCAAATGCATTGGTGGTTATCTTTCAAAATTCTATAGATTCTGGAAAGGATTCTGAAGGCTGAAGAGTAGCAAATGTAATCCCACTATTTAAGAAGGGAGGAAAAGAGAAAACCAAGAACTACAGACCTGTTAGTTTGACGTCAATAGTAGGGAAAATGGTAGAATCTATTATAAAGGATGTGGTAACTAGACACTTGGAAAATAATGATATGACTGGGCATTGTCAACATGGATCTGTGAAGGGGAAATCATGTTTGACTAACCTGTTGGGAGTTTTTTTGAGGATGTTACTTGTAGCATTGATAAAGGAGAATCAGTGGATGTGGTGTATTTGGATTTTCAGAAGGCTTTTTATAAGGTGCCACACAGGAAGTTAGTGAACACATGTAGAGAACATGGGATTGGGGGTAATATACTGCTATGGATTGAGAATTGGATAACAGACAAAAAACAGAGAACAGGAATAAAAGGGTCATTCTCAGGATGGCAGGCTGTCATTATTGGGGTACTGCAAGGATCAGTGCTTGGGCCACAGCTGTTCACAATCTATATAAATGATTTGGATGCGGGGACCAAATGTTCAAAAAAGGCTGTAAAGATCTGCCCTGCATTATTGGTACAGGATTTCTTAATGCTATAATTGTCCAGTACATATGTTTAAAAATTTAGGAAGGAAGCAAATATTCTATAGATTACTCCACCTTAAGTGCTTTATTGGAGGAAAATGCTATTAACAACAGAGGGCATTATATGATGTAATGTACAATGCATTAAAATAAAAAGAGTTGCATTTTCATAAGCACCTTTTACAGCCCCAGGATATCCCAAAGCACTTCTGCACATTTATCAAAGTGCAACATTCTGAAGTGTCCTACACTCAAAATTTTTATATCTTGCACACACAACACACACAAAATTAGATCTCCCATGGCAATGCTCACCATAATCTGTGACCCAAAATGAGAATTTTGATACTTATAGTGGCTTGGATGCAGTATAAATCCAGCACAGCTGGACCATCAAGGTAACAAATTTACTGCCTCAAGGTAAAAGTTTCTTGTCGTTAGTTGATAATCAAAGTAACAGGCTCACATTTCACAAACGTAACACTTGTAAGACTATTTATCTGATGCTTTACAAATTCTTTCGATGCAAGTAATATTGTTCTTCGTTCCTGATCTCATTCCCTGTCATTCACTTCAGCAAAGATAGTGTTTAACTCTACGACTATGGTAAATTTACAGTATCTTAAGGTGCAAGTACTTAATTCATTTGTTTATTCTTTCTTGAAACTTCCGTTCTTATATGAGTTACTTAGGATGAAAATTCTCCCCTTACTTCCAAGGTGACAACACCTGACCGGATGGTCATTTGCTATGGTCTAGACTTGGCTGACTGCTTCCAGCCACAATCTCTATGTTTAGCTGAGCTCAATGTAAACATTAGTCCATTTAAGTAAATTCAAAAATTCTCCGTTAGAAACATCAATAACTTTGAATCTTACTAAACAGCTTAAACTATCTGAAAAGTTCAAGCAAAAATTAATTTTTATTTTTCATGGCAGCACTCACTTCAGTTATTTGTGTATTTTCTCCCTGTATAGTGTAATTCCAGAGGAGGATAGAAATTGAAATCCCAATATGCATTCATCACACACACACACACACACTAGATGGAATATGCATGCAGTCATCTCTAAAATTAACCAATTGCGCTGATAAATTTGGTGGTTCTTCTCAAATTTATGTTTGCAATATTACTTTAATTCTAGCAGTATACTCCCACCTCAGGGAAGAAGAAAATTAGTACAAATATTGGCTGAAAAGCCTTTTGGAGCAACTGATTGGTTCTGTGGAGTTGTTACTTAGTGAATTGTAGTTTTGAGTGCTCAGTATGCTCCCTAATTACTTATTTTTTCCATTGGTGGTTATCCACGACATGTATCTGCTTTTTATTTGTTGACATTTAGTTTATTTGATCAGTAATACAGTAATAGAGCAGTGACTCCAATTCAAAAAGTACTTCATTAGTGCTGTGAAGCACTTTAGGATGTTCTCAGTGATGAATTGCACTCTCTTAATTTAAGTTCTTCATTTCTAATTTAGCAGATAAGACCTCATTTCAGCAAATTGCTCATTTTCGCTTAGCATTTCAAGTCTAAATGCTGAAGTGAGATAGTTTCAGATGCAAAATGACAAAAACATGCCAGGTGCAAAATCTTCAATTAGAGAAATGAGTTAAACTAGAAGAGTTGATTCCAGTCACGTCATACTGTACTTTCCTCCACTTCATTTGTTGTTAATGACAGGTTGTTCAATGCTGAACAAATGGTCACCCAGCCACTACCCACCTCTTTTTATTCCTGGATTTCACTGCATTATCCTTGGAAGCATAAAAAATAAAACTAGCAGAAAACATCAGATATTTCTATCCTCACTCCAACCAAAAACATGCTTCCTGACTGATTTCAGTTCCCTTTTTGGTTTAAACTTCCTTACTCTGAACCTGCACAGTGTAAACAAACACTAAGAAAGCTAAGAATGTATTGCAAAAAAGCAATGACTTTAAAATTAAATTTGCAGAGTGGCAAATTGCACTCACTTGCAGCACTCTCAAAATGGAGGAACACAAGACAATCTCCACATCCATCAAGTGTCAAATGCTGCCAGTCCAAAGTCAAACACATCTGAGAAACGGTGATGGTGAACACTGAGAAGTCCAATGCTGACTTTCAATCACATATGCTAATTTTGCAGGAAATGCATTCCACATTGGACAGGCAAATGTATTTCAAATATATTGTTATTTAACAAACATCTACCACCTACCAGTATGAAACTTGGCTGTCTTTCTTTTTCACCAAAGCTTGGAACTCTGCATGAATTTATCAGGCAAAGCACATCTTAACACAGCTTGGAGGCTTTTGCCCGGCAATTGAAAGGGGTGCTTAGACTTCATCAGGGTGATTGCTGAGAATGTTGATACACACAAATCTGATACATCAGAACCACTGCTGCTCTCTACCCAGAATGCGGTTAGATGCTACTGACACTTTCCATGGTGAATTATTGGTTGAGCATGCTTTCTCTGCCACTGATTTTAGCAGATGGAAACCAATAGATAACCAAGGAAGCGTGCACAGTCTGCCTTTTAGTTTACCATTTTACCAAAACCACACAAATAGGCTGATGTACACATAACATGCACCAGGCAGGAATCTTAATTGAGATCATATGTTCAGCAATCATGTCTGCTACTCTTTTCTAATCAGAAATGCAATCTGCCATATTATGGATTCTCAATTAACCAAATGCCCTGGAGAAAATGGCAGAGAACTGCCTTCTTGAACCATTGCAATCCATGTAGGGTAGGTCACTCACAGTGCTATTAGGGAGGTATTCTCAGGATTTTGATCTAGTAAAGGAACAGCGATATAGATCCAAATCAGGAAGGTGTATGATTTGGAGGGTAACTTTCAGGTGGTGGTGTTCACACTGCTGTCCTGGCTCTTCCACATGGTTGAGGTCCTGGGCCTGAGACGCTGTTGAAGGAGCCTTTCTGAGTTGCTGTAAAGTATCTTGTAGATGGTATATGGTGCAGCTGTAGTGAATGTTTATTTTGGTGGATGGGGCGTCAATCAAGTGGGCCACGTTGCCTTGGAGAGTGTAGGGCTTCACGTGTGTTGTTGGTGTTGCACTCATTGAGGCAAGTGGAGAGTATTCCATCACACTCCTGACTTGTGCTTTGCAGAAGATGGACAGGCTTTGGGGAGTCAGGAAGTGTGTTACTCGCTGCAGAATTTCCAACCTCTAACTTGCTCTTGTAGCCACAGCATTTCTACTGCTGGTCCAGTTAAGTTTCTGCTGGTAACAGTAGGCCTGTTGGTGGTGGGAATTCAGCAATGATGATGCCGTTGAATGTCAAGGAGAGTTGGTTAGATTCTCTCTTGTTGGAGATGGTGATTGCCAGACATTTGTGTGGTGTGAATGTTAACTGCCACCCATTAGCCCAAGCCTGAATGTTGTCCAGGTCTTGCTGCATGTGGGCACAAACTGCTTCAGCATCTGAGGGATTGCAAATGGTACACAAGACTGTGCAATCTTCAGCAAACATGCTTCCTACTGCCCCTGTTGGAGGGAATGCCACTGATGAAGCAGCTGAAGATGCTTGGACCTAGGACACTACATTAAAGAACTCATGCAACGATGTCCTGGGGCCGAGATGATTGGCCTCCAACAACCACAACCATCTTCCTTTGCATTAGGCATAACTACAACCAGTAGAGAGCTTTCCCTCAGTTCCCAGAAATGCAATATAATATAACTACATTTTAAATTTGTTTTTGTGCTCTTCAAGATGATGGGTGCTGATTTTTTTTTTAATTATTTCATTGGATCTGAGGGTTGCTGGCAAGGTGAACATTTATTGCCCATCCCTAATTGTTCCAAATAGCCCCTTTCACTTAAATTGTGATAAATGGACACATTATTTTGAACAAACACAGGGCAGTACATAAACATTTTCAGAGAAATGTAGGTAACTGAAGGCTTTCCAGCTTGTAACATGTAAGGCACAACCGTATACACAAAAGGCCAGTAAGCAGTGAGTAACAAATCAACAGCTGTAGAGAGTCTATATATGTCTCAATTTCTCTCTGTCTCAATTTCTGATGATAGACTGTCCACCAATATCCATTACAAGCCTACCGACTCCCACAGCTACCTCGACTACAGCTCCTCACACCCCGCTTCCTGTAAAGACTCCATCCCATTCTCTCAGTTCCTTCGCCTCCGTCGCATCTGTTCTGATGACGCTACCTTCAAAAACAGCTCCTCTGACATGTCCTCCTTCTTCCTTAACCGAGGTTTTCCATCCACGGTCGTTGACAGGGCCCTCAACCGTGTCCGGCCCATATCCCGCGCATCCTCCCTCACGCCTTCTCCTCCTTCCCAGAAACATGATAGGGTCCCCCTTGTCCTCACTTATCACCCCACCAGCCTCCGCATTCAAAGGATCATCCTCCGCCATTTCCGCCAACTCCAGCATGATGCCACCACCAAACACATCTTCCCTTCACCCCCCTTGACGGCATTCCGTAGGGATCGTTCCCTCCGGGACACCCTGGTCCACTCCTCCATCACCCCCTACTCTTCAACCCCCACTTATGGCACCTCCCCATGCCCACGCAGAAGATGCAACACCTGCCCCTTCACTTCCTCTCTCCTCACCGTCCAAGGGCCCAAACACTCCTTTCAAGTGAAGCAGCATTTCACTTGCATTTCCCCTAACTTAGTCTACTGCATTCGTTGCTCCCAATGCGGTCTCCTCTACATTGGAGAGACCAAACGCAAACTGGGCGACCGTTTTGCGGAACACCTGCGGTCTGTCCGCAAGAAAGACCCAAACCTCCCTGTCGCTTGCCATTTTAACACTCCACCCTGTTCTCTTGCCCACATGTCTGTCCTTGGCTTGCTGCATTGTTCCAGTGAAGCCCAACGCAAACTGGAGGAACAGCACCTCATCTTCCGACTAGGCACTTTACAGCCTTCTGGGCTGAATATTGAATTCAACAACTTTAGATCTTAAACTCCCCCTCCCCCCATCCCCACCCCGTTTCTTTTCCCCCCCCCACCCGCCTTTTTTTTCAATAATTTATATAGATTCTTCTTTCCCCACCTATTTCCATTATTTTTAAATCTAAAACTAAAACCTTTAGTCTTTCCACCCCACCCCCACTAGAGCTGTACTTTGAATATCCTGTCTTGCATTCTTAATTAGCACTTTTCTCAGACAAAGACCACCACCTTCAACACCTCTTTGACCCTTTTGTCTCTGACATCTTTTGATTATCTGCTCACACCACACCCTCAATGTGTCTCTTCCCCCCCACCCACCTTAAACCAATTTATATTTCTCCCTTGTTGAAACTATGCTTCAGTTCTGCTGAAGGGCCATGAGGGCTCGAAACGTTGACTGATTTCTTCTCCACCGATGCTGCCAGACTTGCTGAGTTTTTCCAGGTAATTCTGTTTTTATTTTGCTATATATACATACTCACACACACGCACACACAATTAAAAAGGTGTTTTCGATCATTTGCAAACCTGGCCGCAGAGGGAATAGGGCTTTCATATGCCAATTATGCTATAGGATACGTGTGTGACATCCCAACATTTGTTACAATTATGAGGTATATAAGATAACTTGGATGAAGGAAGTGAACATACTATCGCCAAGTTTGTGGATGACACAAAAATAGGGGGGAAGCCAAGTGGCGAGGGTGACACGAGAATACAGAGGGATATAGAAAGGTTAAGTGACTGGCCAAAAACTTGGCAGATGGAATATAATGTGGGAAATATGAGGTTATGCACTTTGGCAGAAGAATAGAGGAGCTGAATATTATTTAAATGGGCAAAGACTGCAGAAGGCTGCAGCACAGAGGGATTTGGGGGTCCTCATGCATGAATAACAAAAAGCTAGCACACAAGTTCAGCAGGTAATAGGGAAGGCAAATGCAATGTTTGTCATTATTTCAAAGGGAATGGAGTATAAAAATAGGGAAGTCTTGCTAAAACTATACAAGGCATTAGTTAGACCACACCTAGAATACCGTGAACAGTTTTGGTCCCCTTATCTAAGGAAAGATATACTGGCATTGGAGGCAGCCCAGAGAACGTTCACTAGGTTGGTCCCGGGAATGGAGGGACTTTCTTATGAGGAGAGGTTGAGTCAGTTGAGCCTGCATTCATTGGAGTTTAGCAGAATAACAGGCGACCTTATTGAAACATATAAGATTCTTAGTAGGCTTGACAGGGTAGATGCTGAGAGGTTGTTTCCCCTTGTGGGAGAGTCTAGGACAAGTAGGCATAATCTCAGGGTAAGGGGCCGCCTATTTAAGACAGAGATGAGGAGGAATTTTTTCCCTCAGAGGACAGTGAGCTTGTGGAATTCTTTACTGCAGAGGGCTGTGGAGGCTGGGTCATTAAGTATATTCAAGGCTGAGATAGACAGATTTTTGATCAGTAAGGGAATCACGGGTTATGGGGAAAAGGCAGGAAAGTGGAATTGAGGGTTATCACGTCAGCCACGATCACATTGACTGGTGGAGCAGACTCAATGGGCCAAATGGCCTACTTCTGTTCCTACGTCATATGGTCTTATTATTATATTTTGAGTACCTTAAAATTTAGGACATATGAAGAGGGTTTTGCGATCTGTCCTGCAATCTGCCTATCGGTAAACCTGGGTGGTTGGATTCTTAAGAGATCAAAAGAAGGTTCAGTTTTGGTTCAGATTGTTTTACTGAAAAGGTGCAAGGTACTTACACTAGAAGACAATGCCCAGTCTCTATGTTTACCATGCATTGACTTTGAGTCTCCCAAAGTCCCAGGAAGGTGTTGTTGGCATCCAGTTGTAATTTTTTTTTTTTAATTCATTCACGGAACGTGGGCTGGCTAGGCCAGCATCTGATACCAATCCCTAATTGCCCTGGAGGTGGTGGTGGTGGTGAGCTGATTTTTTGAACTGCTGCAGTCCATGTGATGTCGGTACACCCACAGTGCTGTTAAGGAGGGAGCTGTGCTGTAGTCTGTCTGTTTACTTCCAAGATGAAAGGGAGGTGGGATCAAAGATGGCTAATTAGCATTTCTACCAGGATACAAGGTTAATGCATTTCACGTTGCCATGGGGAAGAGGGCAGAGAAAACCATTTTTGAGTGCAGGTTACAGGCTTCCCTACAAATTGATGAATATTACATACAGCAGAAGTTCTGTGTGGTCAGTGGAGAGAAAAGGTTACTTGATTTTACAAGCTACCACGGCCAGATACAGGTGGGAGTGTCAAGAGAATATAATAATTTTCATAATATTGTGATTTACTGTAAAGCTAGGTTAATAGTGGGGTTTGGATTAGTTTCTCTGTGTGTAGGTGTGCATGTGTGGGATTTAATTGAATTGAAGACAGCTAGTCTGGAGCTTTTGAGTTATGCAAAGGGAAGTTAGGTTTGAAATGCTAAATATATAAAGATGGTTGAAGTTTTAGAATGTGAGGTGTGAGGAATATTTGCATTTTTAGGTAAACTAGAGTAGTTTGAATCTAAAAGGGATGATGAGATGTTACACCTAGCCATAAGAGGCTAGGCCAAACAGTGTGTTTATTCTTCCCAAAGGTTACTATGGGTACTATGAAAGATTTATTTATGAGAAAGTTGCAACGGCATATTGGGACAATGGAATTTGCACTGAAAAGGGAGAAACATGTATAAAGGAGATGAGGTTATGTGGAAGGGGGAAGGCATTCTAAAATCTCAGACAAGTGTGAAAAGCCTCCAGCCTCTAAGCATCAAGTTGCTGTCTACAGGAACTGAATCTAAGAAAATTCACTTTGAATATCATTGTCCAGGGTATTGTGCGCTTTGCCTGCGTCTGTTAAAATCTATTTTGTTTTACTGTTGCCTTAACGGAGGTGTAACTGGGAGTCAGATTAATTAGGGGAACTAGGCATTATCATAGTAGTAATTTAAAACCTATGTATGTGCTTAAAATGTTTTCTTTTATTAATAAATGTTTAATTTAATTTTGTAAAAAATCTCAGTCTTGATGGACTCATTACGACTGAATTCAAGGCACGCATCTCAAAATAAAATACAAATTGCAAAATGGCTGTGGCAGCTGTTTCAAGTTTCCCTCCAGGATTTGAGCGGTTTGGCATTTACCATCCGCTATGCCACAACAGGAGACAGTCTCTAATTGAAGAGATGCATCTTGCAGACATCTAAGGATTCCTGATTTGACCTTGCATGACCAGGAGGAAGGAGAATCATTGGGACAGGCGTTACTGCTGGCGGTGGATTTAAGGAACACTCTGAAAACTGAGGAAAGCACCTGGAGACGGTCACTTGAAGTTACTACTCAGTAAATCGTATACGGGAACCCACTGAAAGCTGAGAGCAACTGTGGACTGTTTATGAAAAGGACTGTAAATCTGTGGAGAGTGCGGTGGGTGATAAGTATACAAGAAGAATGTCACTTTCTGTAGTTAAAAGAGTAAGTTGCCCACTGAAATGTGTTGAGTTAATTGTGCTTTTTAGTCAATTGTTGCAGTAAAAAGTTTCAAAATGTGAAATCTCGTCAGGTCATTCTTTCAGCTAATAACGAAGTTCAAATTTCTTTTTAAAAGTTATCAGCCTCTACGGAAATTGTAACGCTTTGCAGTCTCACATCATATGATGCAGAGAAAAAATCTTATTTTGGCAGGATGCTTTATCACTCAATTTTTTCTACATTTACGATGGGAAAGTTATTTTGAAAAAAAATTCTTCTAATGTGTCTCAACACACATATGAAAAATGTTCTGTTCTATATGGCATAATTTTTCATATAAAGTTAAATAAATTACGGAATTCATTCTTGGGCTTAATTATTGGCTCTCAAAATGTATTTTTAACTGACACATTTAACATACCACCACCTGTGGTTAACTAAAAAAGTTAAGGAAAGCATCAAACTTAAGGAAAACCATACAACTCCGCAAAGCTGAGTAGTAGGGCAGACGATTGGACAGAAAATAAAGAACAACAGAGAATGACTAAAAGGTTAATCAGGAGGAAGAAATTAGAGTATGAGAGGAAGCTAGCTAGAAATGTAAAAACAGATAACAAGAGTTTCTACAGGTATTTAAAAAGGAAAAGACTATGTAAAGTGAGTGTTGGTCTGCTAAAGAGTGACAGTGGGCAGTTAATAGTAGATAATAAGGAAATGGAGAAAGAAATGAACAAATATTTTACTTCTGTGTTCACTATACAAGATACAAAGAACATTCCAGTAATAGCTGCAAATCAGGAGGTGAAAGGGAGAGGGGAACTTGGTGAAATTGAAATCACCAGGGAAATGGTACTGAGTAAATTGACGGAGCTGCGGGTTGGCAAGTCTCCGGGTCCCAATGGATTATATCCTAGGGTCTTAAAAAGAGGTGGCTAATGAGGTAGTCAATGCGCTGGTGTTAATTTTCCAAAATTTGCTAGATTCTGGAAAGTTTCCATCAGACTGGAAAGTAGCAAATATAACCCCTGTATTCAAGAGGGGAGGCAGAAAACAGGAAACTATTGGCCAGTTAGCTTTACGTCTGTCTTAGGGAAGCTGTTCAAATCGACCATTAAGGGGGAAATGACTGGGCACTTAGAAGAGCTCAAGGCAATCGGAAAGGGTCAGCATGGTTTCGTGAAAGGAAAATCATGTTTCACTAATTTATTGAATTTTTTGAAGGAGTAACATGCACAGTGGATAAAGGGGAGCCTGTGGGCGTACTGTACTTGGATTTCCAGAAGGCATTTGGTAAGATGCCACATCAAAGGTTATCACAGAAAATAAAAGCACGTGGTGTAGGGGGTAACATATTAGCATGGATAGAAGATTGGCTGGCTGGCAGAAAGCAGAGATAGGTCTTTTTCAGATTGGCAGGGTGTGACGAGTGGAGTCGCACAGGGATCTGTACTGGGGCCTCAACCTTTTATGATTTACATTAATGACTTGGATGAGGGGATTGAAGGCATAGTAGTGAAATTTGCAGATGACACAAAGATAGGTAGGGAAGTATGTTGTGAAGAGTGCATGAGAAGGTTGCAGATGAATATAGATAGGTTGAGCGAGTGGGCAAAGATCTGGCAAATGGAATTTAATGTTGGAAAATGTGAAGTTGTTCACTTTGGCAGGAAGAACAAAAAAGCAGAGTACTACTTAAATGGAGAACAACTGCATAATTCTGAGGTGCAGAGGGATCTAGGTGTTCTAGTACATGAGTCATAAAAGATTAGTATGCAGGCACAGCAAGTAATTAAGAAGGCTAATGGAATGCTATCCTTTATTACAAGAGGGATTGAACATAAAAGTCAGGATGTTATGCTTCAGTTATACAGGGCGTTGGTGAGACCGTACCTCGAATACTGTGTGCAGTTTTGGTCTCGTTATTTAAGGAAGGATGTAAATGCATTGGAGGCAGTTCAAAGGAGGTTTACTAGATTGATACCTGGAATGAGTGGGTTGTCTCATGAGGAAAGGTTGGATAGGCTGGGCTTGTTTCCACTGGGGTTTAGAAGAGTGAGGGGTGATTTGATTTAAGTATACAAGATCCTGAACGGCCTTGACAAGGTGGACATCGAAAGGATGTTTCCTCTTTTGGGTGAGTCCAGAGCTATGGGACAGTGTTTTAAAATTAGGGGTCGCCCTTTTAAGACAGAGATGGGGAGAAATTTTTTCTCTGAAGGTTGTGCGACTTTGGAGCTCTCTGCCTGAGAAGGTGGTGGAAGCATTGAATATTTTTAAGACAGAGGGAGGTTGATTCTTGTTAGGCAAGGGAATCAAAGGTTATCAGAGTTAAATGACAATGTGGAAATCGAAACACAAGATCATCAGCCATGATCTTATTGAATGGCAGAGCAGGCTCGAGGGGCCGAATGGTCTACTCCTGTTCCTATTTCTTATGTTACGTCCTTATAGCGTTTCAGATCTAAAATATGTTCATATTATGATTGTTATTAATCTTTCATTTTATATTTTAGCTTTCAATATTGAACACAGTACACGCCAGTGAGCCAAATACAAATTCTCATTTCTGTGAGTATTTCTGTAGACCAAACCCAAGTTCATCTGATTCTTGGTTCTGTGAAGTACACATTGGCTGTATGTGTGCATGCATGGCACACACCCATTCTCAACCCAGTGCATAAACCTTGAGTCAGTTTTTCATTAGCGTAATCATGCAGACAATAATCTCAGTCATATGAATGCACAACCCACGCTAACCCACCTTAGTTTCCCGGAAATACTGGCTCATACTGAACATAAAAATGCTCAACTAAGAATTACTGAGCACTGTCTTCAGCTATGCTGCCTTCCAACAACTCAAAGAATTGTCACAGACAAAATTTGTTTCCTTTTACTGCCTGTGATCAGTATTTTTGTATATAAGTGGTGGGTGTTTTCTTCCCCACAAGAGTGATTTTCTCAATTTATGAATTTAAAAATAAGGAAGGTTATTTATTATTACACAATTGCCCAGAGCTTTAAAACATGACATCTCACTCACTTGACTCACCCACGCTATCACTCTCACAAAGATTAGAAACAGGTGATTTAAAAAAAACATACAATTAACATTTATGAAATCTCAGTCTCTTTCGTGGCAGCCCTGTAGTTTCTTAGATAAAGGTGGCGCTTTAATTGAGGTGGAGGTCTTGTAAGGTAAGGGGTTTTCAGCAAGCTGCATGATTTTTAATGGCTGAGTTTCCAGCAGGCTGGCACTCATATGAACTGAAAGTTAGAACAGGTTGAAGAAAGTACTCCTCTTTGTTAGGAATCTCCCACTTTTAAGATATTGCTGTTTATTACCTCGGCTGCTTTGATGTCTTGCAGCTGGTTCATATCTTTCGGTGGAATCTGTCTGAAGAACAGCTTCCTGTTGTTATTTTAAAAGCAGGCAACAAACATCATCGTCTCGCCATGTAACCTGTTACAAGTCCAAAATCCTTTTCCAAATACGATGGGTGGCTAGGTCAATTGTACATCCTGGGTGATGGCTTTCACATTGAGAGTTTGAAACAGCCACTGTCTTTGTACCCAAATGACCTAATCAATTTGAAATTACCCTTTTGAATTAGTTTCAAGAAAAGGCATTGAGTCAACTTAAGTCTGGAAAGTTCCTTTTGTTCCCTCGAGACAGGGGGGTGGTATTTCAATCCACAAGAGAAGTCGGGTGATCCTCAGGTGGCCATTGTTTTGTTTTAAGAAGGAGTGAGGGAGAAAACAGCAAACTACAGACCGGTTAGCCTAGCATCAGTAGTAGGGAAACTATTATAAAGGATGTGATAACAGGACACTTAGAAAACATCAACGGGATTAGACAAAGTTAACATGGATTTATGAAAGGGAAATCATGTTCAACAAATCTACTGTAGTTTTTTTTGAGGAGTTAACTAGCAGAATGGATCAGGGAGAACCAGCGGATGTGATGTATTTGGATTTTCAGAAAGCTTTTGATAAAGTCCCACATAAGAGGTTAGTGTGCAAAATTAAAGCACATGGGATTGGGAGTAATATATTGCCATAGACTAAGATTTGGCTAGCTGACAGGAAACAGAGAGTAGGAGTAAATGGGTCTTTCTCTGAATGGCAGGTCAAGGCTATTGGGGTACTGCACAGATCAATGCTTGGGCCCAAGCTATTCACAATATACATCAATGATTTGGACGAGAGAACCAAATGTCATATTTCCAAGTTTGCAGACGACACAAAACTTGGTGGAAATGTGACCAATGAAGAGGGTGTTGAGGTTTCAAGGTGATTTAGACAGGTTGAGTGAGTGGGAAAATACATAGCAAATCCAGTAAAACATGGATAAGTGTGAAGTTATCCACCTTGGCAGGAAAAACAGAATGGCAGAGAATTATTTAAATGGTGAATGATTGGGAAATGTTGATGTACAAAGGGACCTGGGTATCCTTCTACACCAATCACTGAAAGCAAGAATGCAGGTGCAGCAAGCAGTTAAGGCGGCAAATGGTATGTTGGCCTTCATTGCGAGAGGACTTGAGCACAAGAGCAAGGATGTCTTACTGCAGCTGTACAGGGCCTTGGTGAGGCCACAGTTGGAGTAGTGTATGCAATTTTTGTCTCCTTACCTAAGAAAGGATATACTTGCCATAGAGAGAGTGCAGCGAAGGTTCACAGACTGATTCCTGGGGTGGCAGGATTGTCCTATGAGGTAAGACTGGGCCGACTAGGCCTGTATTCATTCGAGTACTGAAGACTTGTGCTCCAGAACTTGCTGCACCCCTAGGCAAGCTGTTCCATTACAGCTACAACACTGGCTTCTAGCCAGCTATGTGGAAAATTGCCTGCGTATGTCCTGCACACAAAAAGGACAAATCCAACCCACCAATTACCATCCTATCATTCTACTCTCAGTCATCAGTAAAGTAATGGAAGGGGTCATCAACAGTGCTATCGAGCGGCACTTGCTTAGCAATAACCTGCTCATTGGCACCCAGTTTGGGTTCTGCTAGGAACACTCAGCTCCTGACCTCTTTACAGCCTTGGTTCAAACATGGACATAAGAGCTGAACTCCAGAGGTGAGGTGAGAGTGACTGCCCTTGACATCAAGGCATTTGACAGAGTGTGGCATCAAGGAGCCTGAACAAAACTGGAGTCAATGGGAATGAGGAAACCTCCCCACTGGTTGGAGTCATACCTAGCACAAAGAAGATGATTGTGGTTGATGGAGGTCAGTCACCTCAGTTCCAGGACATCACTGCAGGGGTTTTTCAGGGTAGTGTCCTCTGCCCAACCATCTTCAGCTGCTTCATCAATGACCTTCCTTCCATCAT
Source organism: Cetorhinus maximus (assembly GCF_964194155.1). Taxonomy (NCBI): domain Eukaryota; kingdom Metazoa; phylum Chordata; class Chondrichthyes; order Lamniformes; family Cetorhinidae; genus Cetorhinus; species Cetorhinus maximus. The sequence continues at coordinate 103,247,823 of NC_135893.1, forward strand.
AAGTTCAGAAGTGGGGATGTTCGCTGATGATTGCACAATGTTCAGCACCATTCACGACTCCTCAGATACTGAAGCAGTCCACGTCCAAATGCTGCAAGACCTGGACAATATCCAGGCTTGGGCTGACAAGTGGAAAGTAACATTCGCACCACACAAGTGCCAAGCGATGACCATCTCCAACAAGAGAGAATCTAACCATCGCCCCTTGACATTCAATGGCACTACCACCACTGAATCCCCCACTATCAGCATCCTGGGGGTTACCGTTGACCAGAAACTGAACTGACTAGCCATATAAATACTGTGACTACAAGAGCAGGTCAGAGGCTAGGAATCCTGTGATGAGTAACTCACCTCCTGACTCCCCAAAGCCTGTCCACCATCTATAAGGCACAAGTCAGGAGTGTGTTGGAATACTCCCCACTTGCCTGGATGAGTGCAGCTCCACAACACTCAAGAAGCTTGACACGGTCCAGGACAAAGCAACCCACTTGACTGGCATCACATCCACAAACGTTCACTCCCTCCACCACTGACGCACAGTAGCAGCAGTGTGTAACATCTACAAGATGCACTGCAGGAATTCACCAAGGCTCTTTAGTCAACATCTTCCCAACCCACAACCACTGCCATCTAGAAAGGCAAGGGAAGCAGACACATGGGAACATCACTACCAGGAAGTTCCCAAGTCACTCGCCATTCTAACTTGGAAATATATCACCGTTCCTTCACTGTCACTGGGTCACAACCCTGGAACTCCCTTCCTAACAGCACTGCGGGTAGGGTTGTGCAATACTTGTAACTCTGTTGACCTTCTGCAAAATTACCTTTTTTTTTATACTAGCCTGAATCACAAGATGGGGAGATGGTGGTGTAGTGGTAATGTCACTGAACTAATAATCTAATGGCCCAGGTTAAAGCTCTGGGGACAAGGGTTCAAATTACACCATGGCGGCTGGTGGAATTTAAATTCAGTTAATAAAATCTGGAATATAAAGCTAGTCTCAGTATAGTGACCATGAAACTATTAATTGTCAAACCTATCTTGTTCATTAATGTCTTTTAGGGAAGGAAATCTGCCATCCTTATCTGGTCTGGCCTACGTGTGACTCCAGGTCCACAGCAATGTGGTTCACTCTTAACTGCCTCCTGAAATGGCCTAGCAATCCACTCAGTTCAATTAGGGATGGACAACAAATGCTGGCTTTGCCAGTGATGCCCACATCTCACAAAATAAATTTTTTAAAAAGATACTACTAGCTAAAGTTGAGGCACTTGTTAATAGAAATAGTCTTGTGACATGAATAGGAAACAGGTTGGGAGTTTGAGTTGGGATTAAAGGGACATTTTTAGATTGCTGGGAGATGTTCCTCAAAGACTTGGGGCAGCATTTTCCCCCCCGTCAAGGGGTTATGTGGGGGCGGGCGCAAACCTGATCAGCAACCCCGATTGGGGACACGCCATTTTACATGGGCAAGCCGATTAAGGCCCGTGAAAGAGCGCTGAGATCTCCCTGAGGCACGGGGGTGCCACAGGGAGATCAGTTTAAGGTTTTAAAATTTAAATCAAAGAAAAAAAAAACTTTTAAAACATGTTCCCTCATGTGGCAGTGTCACATGAGCTGGGACAGGTCAATGAACTTTTAAAACAATTTTTACTGAATTTTAAAACACTTCATGAAACCTCACCCCGCCCGTGGATGAGGTTTCATGAAAAGTGCGAAGGTCGCCTGGGCTCTTCGCCTGCCCCCCAACCTTAAGGTTGGATGGGGAGCTCATTTAACCGTTTTAATTAAATGGCTTTAATAGGCCTTTGACAGTTCGGCAGGTGAGCAGCCGACTTGGCTGCGCGCCTGCCAAACTGAAAATCTAAATGATGTGCAGTGACGTCGGGACGCCTGCCCAATGTCACCGCACGTCATTTTACGTGTCGGCAAGCAGGCCCCACCCTCCACTCGCCGACAGGAAAATGCTGCCCTTGGGTATTTTTTTAACCTAGATTTAGGAATAGAGTGAGCAATACAAAATTAAGATGTGAAAAAATGAGCAGAAAATTGCAAAGATTGATAAAGCAAGTAGACAGAACTACAGTAGATATGGTTCAATGCAATAAAGTATAAGGTAGTACACTTTGGGCATAACAGTGTCAAACTGTTAATATAATGTAAATCGTGAAATGGAGAAGGTGGGGGGCGATGGTGAAGACGGGTAAAGGGATTTAGAGACTCAGGTACACATGTCATAATCCAGCTCGCAGATTAAAAAAAACTAATAAAATATTGGGCTTCCGAACAAGAATTACAATATCTTCGAAGAGAAGAGACAATACAATGAGATTACAGCGGAGAAAAATAAAGAAATTAAGAATGAAAAGACAGATACTTTGCCTCAAACAAGCTATTAAATAACTTGACTGCACAAAGAAAAATGAACAGTTTGAACATTTTCTTATTTCACTACCTCATATTGGTATGCAAATTATGAAGTTAATGACACAAGAAGGCCACTGAATCCATTTTTTTTAATTACTTGGCACAACCTAGAACTAAGTCCATGTATAGGACTAATTTAAGCTCTGCACCTGCATTTTAAAAATACCTATTTCTGTTAAGCTAGGAACCTCAAAATTCATCATGAGCAACAAGTTGACTGTGAGGCGAAAATCAACTATAACCAATCGCTCACCACTTTGGTGCTCCTGACTTAACAGTGCTGTCCATTTATCAAGTTGCCTGCTGTTCTCTTCAGAAAATCCTAGTCCCCACTCCTGAATCTTGATCCCTTAAAATGGTGCTTGCCACTCACAAATCAGAGAATGCTGGAGTTCAGGGTGCATGACTGTACCTGCCCAAATAACCGCCCCAAATAAAACCCCACCCAAAAGGTTAAAGAGGTGCAATTAAGATATTAAAGAGCCAGATGTGGCTCACAGACATGCGCTGACAATTGACTTATTAGCTTCCTGGTGCATCTGGAAACAAAAATAATTTGGACCTCATCGCACTCACACCTGTGTGAAGAAATCTAATCTCTTTAGCTGTTACATCACAAAATCTTTTGCTATTTAATGTCTCCTGCTCTCCTCCCTATTACAGACCTTACCTTTTGTTATTCCCCTCACCCATTCCACTGCCTTAAAAACGTTTATATTTCGATCTATCTTCAGTATTGATGAAAGGTCATCTCGACCTGAAATGTTAACTTAGTTTCTCTCCATAGATGCTGATCATAATATTTCCAGCATTTTTGTTTTTGTTTCAGATTTCCAGCATCAGCAGTATTTTACAAATCTAATTCTGACAAACCAAATTCTTGCTTATAAATGATTTGACAAGTATTCATGGAGAGGTACATTCAGAATTCCTAATAAAGAACATTATATTCTAAAGCTTAATTAGTCCATAATGACCACAGCAATTCAATATGGAAAACTGTTTAGTTTAATAATGTAAAAAAGAGACCTACAGATAGCTTTTTATTCAATGATTACCTGTTTCAGTTTTATTGGCGAATCCTGCTGCCTGTTTGATAGCAGCTGCTGTGAGTGCTAATCCTCTGCTTCTCCTTAAGCCGTGCTGTAACACGGTCTCAAACTGAGCACACAGACAGATCACCCTGTTAACAGAACAAGTGAAATGCATGATAAAATACTTTGTTCACAAGCCATGCCTTTAAAAGTTCCACCTTTATAAAACACCTGACACCAGCTGAAACTTGAGAGGCAAAAGTAATTTGCTAAGAAATGTCTTTTTGGACATGTAGCTGAAAAACATCAATACAGATGTTTCGGAAAATATTTAAACACTTAGCCCAAATTTGAGTAGCTAGCAGAACACATGATTGTTATTCAGGTATAAATTCAGATACGAAAAAAACACATGTATAAAGAAATAAAGGTTTTAATTAATATCAATTTATCTTCTAGAACTTCAAACAACATACTATAATTTTATTGCAAGATGTTTAATTGCACTTAATCAGGCTTACAACTGCCTGCACTGTGCTAGCACTAAGGACGGTTTAATTCTACACATCAGAGAACTACAAATATTTTCAGCAAATATATCAGACAATTATTTTCTGATGAAGTTTGAAAATAGTGATGCCTGCATCAATAAAAAGTCAGTTTTAAATCAAATAAGAATTATTACATTCATTAACACTAAGCTTTTGATTTGTTCTTTACAAAAGGATTATGATCAGCTTTTGTTAGTTTTTTAGATCTCTGGTGTAGTAAGGTAGGTAGAGGTCAATAATTTGTTTAGAAATATGCCATACAAAATATTTCAAAAGTGGATAATGGGACTAAGGAGGCAAGGAAAACAGTTTGGCACTTAAAACTCTTTCTTTTCGCATGCACAGTGCCTCCTTCCTTTCCTTCCCTGATTTTCAAAGACATACAGCCAGGATGGAGGCCCACAAGACTTCCACTAGAAGTAATTAGCCTGTGTAAAGTTTGTTCATGTCTTTTGGCTCTCGAACATCTGAAGATCGTTGTATGTGGCTCTTTTGTTCACTAAGTTTGGCCACCCCTGGTACTAAATCTGAAATTCAACAAGCTGCCTTCAGCCAACAACCACAATTCTTCCAGTGCAAGTACAGCCATAATGAGAAACCTGGATGTATCACTGTTTTGCTCTTTCAAGCACTGTGCAGTTTAAAATGCACAATGGTTTCAAAAATACATGATAGTACTTTGAGGATCCAACTAAGAAATATTTTATTTTCCTGAGAAGTGGTGTAGAATAGTTACAATAAATCTTAGAATGTTCCCTTTTATAGTGGACACAGGATTATCTGAACAAACACAAACTGAGAGAGCCATATCTGCTAAGCCAAGTGTGGTAACACAAATACAAGTCAGTTTGTTCAGACTGAACTATGACCTTCCCTGGACGAACCTTGTACATAACCTTCCACCTCAGCAGCACTGGTCAAAGCCCTTTCTTTTGTTGCAATTCTGTAAAGCAGCTAATTTTTTTTTGAACTGGTTTTTAAGAATCATATTTATCCGAGAGCACTAAATGGGCTGTGTAGTGCAACAATAAGATGGGGTCTCTCCCAAGAAATTAAATGTGATGGTAAACATGTTCCAATCTAAGAATGAGGCTGGCAGAGATGGTAACACTAGGATTGGAGGTTGTGTTTTGAAAAGTCATGTCAAGGAGGATTGGAGTATGGATTCATTTCATTTCATATCCAGTTTGAAGGCTGGCTTGATTTGTTCAGTTCCTATGGACACTGTGAAGTTGAAAGAGATTAGGTCCACAAAATTCAGTCCACTGTAAATGAACACATTGTACTAGGTATAAATATGGTCATAATTAAAACTAGGAAGGAAAGAAAGAACTTGAATTTATATCGTGCCCTTCACAACCTCAAGTTGCCCCAAAGCACTTTGCACCAATGAAGTGCTTTTGAAGTGCTCACTCTTGTAATGCAGGGAAACATGGTATACAACTTGTGCACACTAAAGGTCTCCCACACAGATCAATGCAATTAATTACCAAATGTTGGTTGTGGGATGAACATTGGGCAGGACACTGGGAGGATGCCCATGCTCTTCTTCAAACAGTACCAGATTACGCCCACCTGACAGGACAGATGGGCCCTCGGTGAATGTCTTATTTGAAAGACAACATCCACAACAGTACAGCATTCTCTTACCACTGCACTAAAGCATCAGTCTAGGCCATGTGCTTAAGCCCTGGTGTGGGGCTTAAACACATGATCTTTGGACTCAGAGTCAAATGTGTTACCATTGAGCCAAGACCGGGTTGGGGAAAGGAGTGTTTTGAAGTTAATTTACTAAGTTACAATCAAATTAACAATTTTAAAAGTACTCCATACATCTGAAAATATATTTTTTTCAATATTGATTAAAAACAATAAACTAAATTTCAGAAATCTGAAATGAAAACAAAAATAATAATATGTTACACAAACAAAGCAATAAACAAATAAATCACCAAGTCAGGAACAAATTGGTATTTCTCTTACCGACTGTCAGTGTCTGATGCAATTTCTTTTCTTCCTCCAAAGCGAATTTGGCACTACAGGGAAGGGGACGAGCAACAATGAATGCAAAGAAAATGCTACAGAGGATCAAAACAGATGACTTTAAATTCTCAAAAGGCCAATAATACAATAGTAGAAATTAATAGTCATCCATCTTGTTTCAATATCTGAGAGTTTGGTTTTGGTTGTATAGCAGTCAGCCAAAATACATCACCAAACTGACTGAAGGCAGCTTTATTCACCACATGCCATCACTGCTAGGAATACATAACCATGCAAATAAGAGAACCCTCTACACATTATACAGTAAATGCCCCCTAGGAAAAGCAACAGACCATGTGATACTATACATTTAATTAGACTTATTAATTTCAACACGTGGCCTTTCTACCAAACTTCCCCATAATAGGTTGAAACTGCGTATGTGAATTTCCAACGCCCAAATACAGAAGCAGAAGAAAGAAAACAATGACAAGGAGGAAAGAAGAAACATCTCTTGATGCAGGTACGTTATGAATAACAAAAATAGAAAAACGTGATCTTACTGTTCCCAAAGTCTGCAATGACATTTGAAGGACTAGCAGCCTTATTTGACAAGATTTAAAACCTGAATTTTCTGCAGTCTCATCATAAATAACAGAGTGATGTGACAGGATAGATTGTTTGGAGGTTTAAGCAATGCATCAATAAACAATGACAATAATTTTTACCATGACAAAAGGTCAGTTGGTTTAGCAACAATTCCAAAGTCAATTCAGCTGAAACAAGGAGGTGCTCTCAAATGACTCACTATTTAAGCTGTGTTCCAAATAATTGCGTACAATGAACTGGCTGGAAGGCTAAGTGAAATTCACAAAATACAACTTTGGCAGCCATAACATTAAACACATCAAAAATAAGGTTTACAATAATTGAGAATGGTAATATAATGGGCAAAGCAATAATCAATCATTGTGGTAACATTTCCGTGCTGTTGAGCTGCCCCAGGCAATACAAACATACCTAGGAAATCATAGATCAGTGAAGTGAAAAGGCAGAACAACAGCACTGCAAGAACAAGGAAAAAACTCTGGGGAAGGACATAAAGGGAAATTAAGTACTTGAATTTTATTTTAAAAATACTGAAAAGGGGAGGAAAAGCAATAGCTGAATATAAGGGAAGGAACTCCAAAGACAAGAAATATGTACCAGGTATGTGCTAGCAACAAAAAGCAGGACAAATCCTATCCAGCCAATTAGTGCCGTCATCAGACTCCTCTCGACCATCACCAAAGTGATGGAAGGGATCATCAACACTGCTATTAAGTAGCACTTACACAGCAATAATCTGCTCACTGATGCTCAGTTTGGGTTCTGCAGGGCCACTCAGCTCTTGACCTCTTCGCAGCCTTGGTCCAAACATGGACAAAAGAGCTCAACACAAGAGAGGATGCGAGAGTGAATGTACACAACATCAAGGCAACATTTGACCAAGTGCAGCATCAAGGAGCCTTGGAAAAATTGAAGTCAATGGAATTGGGGGGGAAACTCTCCACTGGTTAAGGAAGAGGTAGCTGTTGGAGGGCAGAGTTTCTCAAGGTAGCGTCCTAGGCTCAAACACCTTCAATTGCTTCATCAATGACCTTCTTTGCACCAGAAATGGGGATGTTCGCTGATGATTGCACAATGTTCAGTACCGTTTGCAACTCCTCAGATATTGAAGCAGTCCATGTCCATATGCAGCAAGGCCTGGACAATATTCAGGCTTGGGCTGACAAGTGACAAGTAACATTCACACCACACAAGTGCCAGGCAATAACCATCTCCAACAAGACAGAATCTAATCATCAACCTTAGACATACAATGGATTTTTTCTTATTCTTTAAGGGATAGGGGCGTCACTGGCCATATTTGCCAATCCAGAATTGCCCTTGAGAAGGGGGTGGTGAGCTGCCTTCTTGAACCGCTGCAGTCCCTGTGGTGTAGGTACATCCACAGTGCTGTTAGGGAGGGGGTCCCAGGATTTTGACCCAGCGACAGGGAAGGAGCGGTGATATGTTTCCAAGTCAGGATGATGAGTGGCTTGGAGGGGAACTTACAGATGGTGGTGTTCCCATCCATCTGCTGCCCTTGCCCTTCTAGATGGTAGCCGTCACGGGCTTGGAAGGTGCTGCCTAAGGAGCCTTGGTGAATTTCTGCAGTGCATCTTGTAGATGGTACACACTGCTGCCACTCTTCGCCAGTGATGGAGGAATGATGTTTGTGGATGGGGTGCCAATCAAGCAGGCTGCTTTGTCCTGGATGGTGTCAAGCTTCTTAAGTGTTGTTGGAACTGCACTCACCCAGGCAAGTGGAGAATATTCCATTACGCTCCTGACTTGTGTTGTGTAGATGGTGAATAGGGTTTGGGGAGTCAGGAAGTGAGTTATTCGCCGGAGGATTCCTAGCCTCTGACCTACTCTTGTAGACACAGTCATCAATATTCTGGGTTACCACTGACCAAAAACTGAACTAGGTCAGCCATATAAGTACTGAGATTACAAGAGCTGGTCAGCAGCTGGGAATTCCAACACGAGTAACTCACCTCCTGACTCCCCAAAGCCTGTCCACCATCAACAAGGCACAAGTCAGGAATGTGATGGAATACCCTCCTCTTGCTTGGTTGAGTGTAGCTCCAACTACACTCAAGAAGTTCAACGCGTTCCAGGACAAATTAGCCCACTTGATTAGCGCCACATTCACCACCTTCACCACAGTGGAAGCAGTGTGTAGCTGGGAATTCCAAGGCGAGTAACTCAACTCCTGAATCCCCAAAGCCTGTCCACCATCAACAAGGCACAAGTCAGGAATGTGATGGAATACTCTCCTCTTGCTTGGTTGAGTGTAGCTCCAACTACATTCAAGAAGCTCAACGCCATCCAGGACAAATTAACCCACTTGATTAGCGCCACATTCACCACCTTAAACATTCACGCCCTTCACCATAGTGGGAGCAGTATGTACCACATACAAAATGCAGCAACTTACCAGGCCTCCTTCAACATTACCTTCCAAACCCACGGCCTCTGCCACCTAGCAGGGCAAGGACAGCAGATGCATGGGAACATCACCATCTGCAAGTTCCCCTCCAAGACACACACCATCCTGACTTCGAACTATACCAATATTCCTCCATTATCACAGGATCAAAATCCTGGAACTGTCTTCCAGCGGCTCACTACCACCTTCTCAAGGGCAATTAGAGATGGGTAATAAATGTTGGCCTTGCCAGCAACACCCACATCCCAGGAACAAATAAAAAAGAATTTTTTTTGTACAAAAACAAGAATGAAATACCAGAAAATTACTCCAAAAAGGACTAGGATTAAGAAAACACTCCACAAAAGTGTTGTCTTCTCAGGGGTCCCTTTGATACAGCCTGAAACTACAACAACTTTAAAAAAAAAACTAACATGTACCTCCATTCTATATAACAATAACACTTCAGATCAAGGCAATTGCTGTACAGATGGATAATTTAGAAATATTTCCTGTTTCTGCTCCTGAAGTGACCAGATTCTTGAGCTTCCTGCATGCATTACGAGACATGGAAAATAGTGGCACACAGGGAGAAATGGGACAAAATTAAGAAAATAAGAGGTAAATTAGAAAAAGTGATAGAAATGGTTTTTATATTCTATGATACTTTTTCCACATTCTATTTGATAAACGTGTCCTCTTTTTGACTCGTCATCTGCTACAGAATAAATTACCTCTAGAGAGACCCATTACTCTGGAAATTTTATTTAGATTATATGACTGAAGGCATGCCGTTAGACAGGAAATTGTAATTTGACTCTGGTTCTTTTTCATATGCAAACTTGAGCTGAACATTTTTTCGGTTATGAAGCAGGATTGGGTAGTTGTATTTTTTTTTATGCAAGACAAGATCGTAAGTCATTTGGCCCATCGAGCCTGCTCTGCTACTCAATAAGATCATGGCTGATCTGACTGTGGCCTTAACTCCACCTTCCTGCCTGCCCTCATAACTTTTGATTCCCTAATAAATCAAGAAGCTAAACTAACTCGGGGGGGGCGAAGGTTGTTGTCATGAAACTATTAATATATATATATATATTATTGGAAAATATTTTTCTTTCAAAATAGAGGTTTAGTCTGTGGGTGTGTCTTAATTGGATTAAAGCCAACTAGTCTGGGTGCTTTGATGTGTACTAGTTTTGATATGTAAGAGAGATAGGGTGCATTTGCATTGTTTGAATCGAGCATTCAAGAAGTGGGGTGAAAACTACCACTTAGCTAGCAGATACCAAGCAATATGTTTATATTACTAATAAAATTGGTACTATGAAAGGGGTTTTGTTGTTAAAAGGGGGAGTTCAAAGAGGCTGGTGATACAATGAGAATTTACATTCAATGAGCGGTGCTAGGTATAACTTCAGCAGTTGTGTGTGTGCAGGGCAGAGGAAATGTAACATCAAAGCAGCTGTGAGCCTACCACTATCGCCACAGGAACCAAAGTGAAAAGAACCTTATTTTGAATTCGTAAGGCGAAAATGCTTTGCCTGGTGTCTGGTTAAGTCTATAGGCTGCTGTTGCCTTAATGGAGATTAGTTTGGGAATTTGTTAAAAGTTATGATAGTAGTAATTTGTAACCATGTGTATATATATTTTAACTTGTGTAAATTAATAAAATGTTTTATTTAGTTTAATGTAAAACCTCGAGAACTGGTGGTCTGATTCCTGAATTTAGAGTCACATCTCAAACATAACACTTAAAATTATAGACTATGACAGTTGTTTAAAGTTTCCCTCTGGAATTTTTAAATAACTCAGCTCTACCAACTGCATTGGTCATAACAGTTATTGAGAGAGTAGAATGGGGCAGTTGGGGATGCGATTCATAAGGAGGCAGCAAAAAGTGCCTCAATTGGCCCTTCAGAAAATGTAAAGAAGCACAGAGATGATTCAAGCCAGGCATCGTGACAGGAATGGAAAAAAGCCAAGGGCTAGTGAGGCATTAGAGTTGGGACTGGAGAAGAGGGACAAAGTACCAAAGAAAGAAGGAATCAAAGATGGCATAATTGCATGTCAGTATGGGTAAGAGACTAGAGAAATTGGGGTTGTTCTCCTTTGAGCAGAGAAGGATAAGTGAAGATTTAATAATGTTCAAAATCATAAATAAAGAGAAACTCTTTCCAATGGCAGATGGTTCAGTAAACAGAGGACATAGGTTTAAGGCAATTGGCAAAAGAACCAGAGGCAAGATGAGGAAATCTTTTCTTACACAGCAAGTATGATGATCTGAAACATCCTGCTTGAAAGGGTGGTAGAAGCAGACTTCAATAAATACTTGAAGGGGAAACATTTGCAGGGCTATAAGAAAATGGGATTAATTGGATAACTCTTTCAAAGAGCCATTTTCAGGCTCAAAGGGCCCTTTCTGTGCTATATCATTCTATGGCATATACAGAAAGAAGAGACGTAATGGGATGGAGTCCAGATTGGCAGTTGAAATGCGCACATAACAAAAGATATTGCTGATCGTTTGTTTGTTGCCATTATCACGCACACCACTTTTTCTTTCAACAATCTCAACTGTCATCTTCTACCCATGGAAATTACTACAGCCCTGGTTTCCTTTCTAACATTCTCTTAAGTTTCCTCTCTCTGGTCTTGCAACTGCCTTGATACAGCAGCTACACTCACCCTGTTGTACTGCTCCCTCGTTGCTGCTTACTAACCCAGACACACAGTAACCCCCCCTCTTGGCCGCATGTCCACCAAACTATTCATTGCCTCCCTCTCCTCAAACTCAATCCTTCCTTCAGGACCAGTGCCATAATGCCACATCTCGAAAATACACCTTCAGTATTTTCACTCTCCCCTAGTGAGTTGTCAAACCTTACCCTGCCTCTCTAGCATAACTGAATATTAATTGTATGTCAATTGTTGTTAAATATATACAAGCGGGGGGCATTTATTGGGTTGTTACTGGAGCACATTTGAAGTGGCATTTGGTGTAGTTAAGTTATGAGGTCTAACTTGTAACGTTTCACTCTGTGAATAAATCTAAACTGAGTAAAGTCATCACTAACCAACTGGCTATCAGGAGTTTAACAATGAACTTCTTCATCACCCAACTCGGAGTCCAACTTTCTGAACCCTTTCAATCTAGTTACTGTCTTGCCCACAGCACGGACTTCCTCAGTCAAAGTCTAACCACTGGACTATCCTTCATTGCTTGACTTGACCACTCGCCTTCAAAACATTCAATACAAACCAACCACTGCATCTGTCTCCACCATCTCTCCTCTGTAATCCATCAGTTTCACCTGCTTAGTTTGGTTCCACTCCATATCCCAACAAAGCTAGTAAATTCTGTGTTGGCTTCCCCTTTTGCCCACTCCACTACAATGGATGTGATACGATCATACAAAAACTAAGACAAAAACGGACCTACCAGCCTGTCTCATAGAGCTATGAAAACTAATGCATTACAATGCAGACAGATTCCCCACCTCATCTGGAGTCATGTAGTCTCATGAGATGAAAAAAAGATAAAAACCCAGGCTAATTAGGGAGGAAAACAAATCTGGAAATTTCCTCCCTGATCTCTTTAGACAATCAAAAGTAGTCCAGGAGGCCAACCTGGCCCTGATTAACGTTACAAAGTACCTACCTCTTATACAAGGTGACCTCCGCCCTAACCAGAAACAGGCCCAGTCTTTGCTTTAAGAAATTCAGCAAATCAGCACATACTGCACAAAGCAGCACATCGTTCCACAGATCCACTATTCTGAGGGGAAAAAAAACCTCCCAACATGTAATTCAGCCCATACATAACTTGTAAGAATGACCCCATCCATCCTAACCTATTTAATTTGAACCTATGTGTCTACACAAGCACAATCTAGGCCAATGCATTGATTTGGTCTTCTTCAACAAATCCCTATGTGGCCTCATCCCTCCCTAATCACTGCAAATTCCAACATGACTGTGCTTCAGCATGCACACTTCCACATCAGCCTAACACTTCTTAAACTTTCTCTGTAAATCATCTCACCTTGCAACCTCTCCTCCTTCATCCAATAGATTTCCCAGAAAGTATCTCTTCCATCATGTTTCTGGTTGCCATTACTAACCATTCTCCCTTCACTCATTGTTGCCTCCCTGGAGCCCTTTGAGGTATTTTACTATATTAGTGGCATAGTATAAATGTCAAAATTGTTGGTGTCTTTCACAGCTTTGATGTGACAATCTGTCCTATTTTTGATACAACATGACAGTGATTCAAAAGTAAATTTTGTAACACTGCATGGCTGTTCCAAAAAAGTTTAAGTACTTAGAATGAAGAAAATCAAGATCCATACTGTACCCCAAATCCGACTGGAAACCCAATTCTTATCGATTTTTCACATTCATGAAAGAACACAAATAAATTAATCCAATACTCTATGAATAGCACACTCTGTGGAGAATCATAAAAATGCAACGATACTCTCACAAGAGAGGGTGACCCAATAATTTAATTAGAAAATTATCTTTGTATCCATATGTAAATAGTACATTATAAATAGTGCCAAATGAAACTATCTTTTGTAAACACACAGAAGTTAACTTAATACGACAAATATGCTATATTTCAATGTGGAAATTGTGAAACACTTAGTTACTGTGACATCAGGAAGGCAGCATTTCACAGAAAATACTTAGCACTTGCAAGACAAATAATCACATACATTTTAAAAATCATTACCACTGCCCTAACATTGCAAAAAATGCCTCAAACACATTTTCTATGAGCTGGTGAAAACATTCCATAATTTTCTGCAGCACTAGAATTAGGGGTTACACAGTAAATATGCACTAAAGTTCTGAAAAGTGCTTGTCTCATTTAAAGTTAAAGCAGATATTAACACAACTCTGTGGAGAGTTAACTAGGCAGGGAGATTTCAAAATTCTGCATCAGACGTCCTTGGATCAGCTTCTTCTAACCAATAACAGTCAAAGCACCTGTGTTGTGAAAAGGTTAAGGTGACATCTGGGCTTTTATTGAAAATGATTTAGGAGTATGTGCCTGCATGTTGGCAAATGTGGAAGCTTTAATCTAATCAACTGCATGACTCTGATAAGATAATTTAACAGCTTGTTGTTTTATCCACTTATATGGAAGGTGGTGTTGAAATTGATCACTGATTGTGTTAAGAGTCCTGCCGAAGAGTTTCCACTTTGGCATTAATCAGTGATCCGAGCATAAATTGCACTAGCTTTGAAAAGTGAATTTTGGGTTGAAGTTTCCACTAAAATTTATTTGCATATTGCCCTATGTAAAATCTTCAATGAATCAGCGTTTTAGAACTTGGCACAGTCTGCACCCTTGGGAGTAGGTCTATTTTTTACTTCGTGAAATATTAACTTCTGTGTTTTCACCAGAGATACTGGCTGACCTACCTAGCATTGCCAGAATTTTCTGTTCTTATTAACCTGTAAAGTACTTTCTGGCTTATAAATGAACCTTATTGCAAAATAAAGTTTAATTTACCTGCTTAACAGCATCGAGAAGTCTTTCAAGCAGAGACTGCCTCCTACCGTCATTTTGTTGGGACACTGAAATCAAATTAAATGTTCAGAATTAGATGCAAACTATATTATGGTCATTGAGTTATAGAATCATAGGATGGTTACATTCCAGGAGATGCAAGAAAGCTTTTCCTCATCACCATTGCTTCTTCTGTTAATCACCTTAAATCAGTGTCGCCTGGTTCTCGATCCTTCCATCTAACTCTTTCCATACACCTCATGGTTTTGAACACCTCTATCAAATCTCCTCCCAACCTTCTCTTCTCTAAGGAGAACAGCCCTAACTTCCCCAATTTATTCATGTGACTGAAGTTCCTCATTTTTGGAACCATTCACATGAATCCTTTCTGCACCCTCCATAATGTCTTCACATCCTTCCAAAAGTGTGATGCTCAGGACTGGACACAATACTCCAGTTGGGACTGAACCAAAGGTTTTATACAGATTTACCATATCTTCCTTGCTGTTGTACTCTATGCTCCTATTTATAAAGCCCAGGATCCATTTTTATCCATTTTCTCATCCTGCCCAGCCACCTTCAATGATTTCTACCCATATACCCCCAGGCTCCTCTGCTCTTGCAACCCATTTAGAATTGTATCCTTAATTTTATAATGCCTCTCTTTGTTCTTCCTGCCAAAATGAGCAGCTTCACAATTCTCTGCATTAAATTTCATCTGTCACTTGTCTGTCCATTTCACCAGCCTAACTATGTCCTTTTGAGGTTTAACCCTCCTCTTCTTCATCCCTCGGGACTAAGAATGACTTGCTTCTATTCTGCTCTGATGGGTTCTTAGATGGCTACTAAGTCCAGTGAGTTATCTACAGAATCTGCCACACGTGGGGCAGGTGGTGCTTGAAGTGCCAGGCACATTTGGAGGTTCATGCGCTCTCTCTAGCACCTCGACTTCGCCTTTGTGCCCCTGACAAAGCCTGTCGATGTGTTTGTGTTTGGTGCCTTCCCAAATAGATCTCCACCATTTTGGATGCTCACAAGCCAGCGACTCCCATGAGTCGGCGGGGATGTTTAATCTCTTCAGGGATGCTTTGAAGACATCCCTAAAGCATTTCCACCGTCTTCCTGGGAGTCTCCTGCTGCAACTGAATAGAACAGTTGCTTTGGTGTCAGGCATACAAATGACATGTCCCAGCCAGCGAAGCTGCTTTTGAGTGATTAGCACCTCTATTCATGTTGACTTGGGAGAGGACACTGCTATTGGGCCACCTTTCTTGACAATGGATTTGGAGGAACTTGTGAATGCACCACTGATGGTACTTCTCCAATGCTTTGAGATGTCTGCTGTAGGTTATTCAAGTCTCCAATGCATACAGGAGCACAAGGATCACTGCTGCCCAGTAAACCATGACCTTAGTGACAGACTTGAGATCCTGGTCCTGAAATACTCTTTTCCTCAGTTTAAGCCAATATATCCCACAGTTCAACATACTTGAGTTTCGCGGCATTTGCAAATTTTGAAATTGTGTCCTGTACACTCAAGTCTAAGTCATCAATATATACCAAGATGTTAATTTATATATAATAAAATCATCATGAAAAACAGGCTACTTTCTCATTCACCTTTTTTCTTTAGAGAACACACTGCATGCCACTTTTGCCTGCATAACACTAACTACAGTTTAAATAAGTTCATGGCACAGCCGATGGTAAATGCTGAGTTGTTCAAATTCCAACGGGAAACTTGAAACAACTGCCACAACTCGTTTTGCAATTTGTATAAATTTCCGAGATGCATGCCTTGAATTCAGTAGTAATAAGACCACCAAGTCTTACAGGTTTCTTTCAAAACTAAATTAAGCATTTATTAATAAGAGAAATGATTTTAAAGCACATACATAGATCTACAAATTTCCATGATAATTTCTAAATCCCCGAATTAATCTGACTCCCACTTATACTTTCGTTAAGGCAACAATAAGACACAGATTTTAAAAGACCCAGGCAAGGTGACACACAATGTCCTGAACCAGCCAAATTCAAGGTGAGTTTTCTTAACTTTTGTTCTGTGAAAACAGCAGCTTGAGGAATAGACACTGAAGGCTTTTCAGATCTTAAAAATGCCTACCCTTACACACACTTTCGGTCCTTCATACATATTTTCCCTTTTGAATGCAAATTCCCATTGTTTCACTATGTCTTTGGACTTTACCTTTCTGATAATAAAAATCTCTCATAGTACTAAGTTTTACCAGTAAACTTTGGGAAAAATAAACACACTGTTTCTAAACTTCACCTGGCTAGGTGACACATTTCACCCCTCCTTTGAAAACAAGCCAATCTGGTTTATTTAAAAATGCAAATGTCCTTTTACACCTTACATTCTAAACTTGCCCCATGTTTACCATGTTTACATCAAAGCCTTCAGACCAGCTGCCTTTAATCCAATTAAGTCTCTCCCACACAGACAAACACAGATACCATTACTTTACAATAAATTCCAATAACATTGAGATTTATTATATCTTCCTGACAATAATTAATGTTATATGAAGCACTTATTTTCAGACATCACTAAGTAAGGTGCTAAATAAATACAAGTCTTTCTTTTCTATCAGACTTTATGGAATTTAAGCAATATTTCTGGCATAGGTGACGATGGATGTTATTTTAAAAATATTTTTGGGAATATGGTAGTATTCTCTAAAGAAAGCTCTGTGTGTGTGTGTGTGTGTGTGTGTGTGTATGTATGTATATATGTGTGCGTGCGTGTCCATAATTAATTAAACCGGCAGGGGGGAGGGTTAGTAAAGACAGCTTATCTGTGGGAACTGAGAGATGGAAGGTAAAGGTGTTAGGTTCATGCATTTGTGAGGTTTACAAGTATATAGGTTCGGTACAATTTGCATTATGAGTTAAGAAGGGACCTGACTTTTCAGCTGTTAAATTTCAAAAGCAGGTTTAGTGTTTAATAGGTGGGTATCCATTTACCAAATCAGGCAGAAGACATTCTGAGAATCACAACTGTTTTGTTAAGCTATGTAGTTCAGTACAAATACCAGTTTCCACTCTTCCCTTCTGGATCCTTTCCCTATCCAGAAGCAAAAACCCTCTGACTAGGGAAAAACCTAGCTCTTAAGTACAGGTTGCCTTGAGCATCACCTGCTTTCAATTCACTCTGAAGCGTGTCCCAATTTACTTTTAAAGGGTCCTGCATTTCTAACATTGTCATTGAGAAGTGACAAGGAACTTCCACAACTTACAAAAGTTTCATAAGTAAACAAGGGAAGGTTATTAAATTTTATTTGATCCAAAAGTGGCAGCAATAGAAAAACATGAAAAATTTTTATATTTTGGAAAAGTTGAGTTCAAAGAGGTGCTTAGGGCAATGGAATTTCAGATGAAAGGGGAAAAAGATATTTAAGCCGAGCTGTGTGGCTGTGTGGGGGCGATGTCCCACAACCAGATCTGTGCTGGGAAAAAGTGTGAAAGTTGTGAATTTGAAGCAGCCATCGGGTTTTCAAGCCAGGAAAGTCTTTGTTTTCAGAAAGCAGTCTGTTTCTGAACCTTTCTTTTCGATTTCCACAGCAGAGCTTTACTAAAGTGACAGCAGTTTTTGCCTTGGATAGCATTACTGGATTTTTATGGTTAAAAATCTATAAGAGAGCCGTTGTCAAGTTTACTTATGTGTTCTGACTGAGTGGGTCTTTTGGGGGCATGTTTTGTGAGACTGTTTAACTGTGCAATTTTAATCTTACATGTTTAAGTTTTTATCTTATTATTAATAAATCTTTTAATGTTAAAATCCTAAAAGTGTTATTGGGATTCAATGTTTCTGGGATCAGTAGGTTTCTCCTCACTGTCAAAATACAATAAAAAAGGTTATGATCAGTACGACAAGTTTCTCTCTGGGATTTGGCTTGCTCAGCGAATAACATCGGTTGTGGTCATAACATATATCCTTTGGCTCACAGCAGGCAATGCTTTGGAATCACTGCAAGTTACATATTTCAGCATCAACAGTTCAGTAACATAGAACAAGCAAATATTATAGTAACAGAATTAAGTAGACAGAATACTTGATTCCAGGTTTCTGCCAATAGCTTAGGGACCAAAGTCAAGATGAATTATCCATTCCACTTTCTTCTCCTCAACCACTCCACTGATTACTTTACAAAAATGATGCAAAAACATTGGTGTGAGTATCTCAATGATTCACTATTATCTGAATATATACAATAAGATGGTCAACTAGTATATCTGATTTAAATGGAGTCATGACACAATTCTATCAAATTGTTTCAAATACATTCATGTTGATGATCTTCCCATGCAGTAAATTCCAATTCTCAAACATGCTGTGGTGGAAGTAGGATGAGCAACCAAGTGCTGCACCACAATGATCGAATCACCTCCAACAACTCTTGTACAACTTTTAATCAATTCTTACAGCAGAGTCTAAGTCAGCTCATCACATGCTCAGCCAGAGGCCTCACAAAAATGCAATGAAAATATTCTTACACTAAGAATTCTGACTTTTAAATCCCTGCTTATGTTGCAAATAAACCATGCGTGAATTGATATACAGAGCTGTCAAAGATCAAAAGTTTCATTAGGAGAGTTGAGACAGCTGGAGCAAAACACAATTTAACCAGTTTCTTCAACCACAACTTCTCTGAAGCTCACCATTCCTCTAATTTGTCTCTCGTGTGTCACCCCACCAGTAGAGGTAACCAGCCACATGCTATGGAATTCCTTCCCTAACAGAATGTAGGGTATTTCTTAAATGGTAAGATCACAGAATCACAGTGCCCTTCGGCTCATCGAGTCTGCACCAACACGTAAGAAACATCTGACCTACCTACCTAATCCCATTTTCCAGCACTTGGCCCATAGCCTTGAATGTTATGACGTGCCAAGTGCTCATCCAGGTACTTTTTAAAGGATGTGAGGCAACCCGCCTCCACCACCCTTCCAGGCAGTGCATTCCAGACCGTCACCACCCTCTGGGTAAAAAAGTATTTTCCTCACATCCCCCCTAAACCTCCTGCCCCTCACCTTGAACTTTTGCCCCCTTGTGACTGACCCTTCAACTAAGGGGAACAGCTGCTCCAATCCACCCTTTCCGTGCCCCTCAATCTTGTATACCTCAATCAGGTCGCCCCTCAGTCTTCTCTGCTCCAATGAAAACAACCCAAGTCTATCCAACCTCTCTTCATAACTTAAATGTTTCATCCCAGGCAACATCCTGGTGAATCTCCTTTGCACCCCCTCCAGTGCAATCACATCCTTCCTATAATGTGGCTACCAGAACTGCACACAGTACTCCAGCTGTGGCCTCACCAAGGTTCTATACAACTCCAACATGACCTCCCTACTTTGTTCCTCAGAACTTCCTAGTGCCACGCCGTTCATTGAAAACTTCCTTGTCAAATTACTCCTTCCAAATGTATCACCTCTCACTTATCACGGTTAAATTCCATCTGCCACTTATCTGCCCGTTTGACCATCCCGTCTATATCTTCCTGTAGCCCAAGACACCCAACCTCACTGTTAACCACTCGGCCAATTTTTGTGTCATCCGCAAACTTACAAATTCTACCCTGCACAAAGTCATCTATGTCGTTTATATAAATGACAAATAATAGGGGACCCAGCACAGATCCCTGTGGTACGCCACTGGACACTGGCTTCCAGTCACTAAGCATCCTTCTGTCATCACCCTCTGCCTCCTACAACTAAGCCAATTTTGAATCCACCAATCAGATATGGGGATAGTGTGGGAAAAAGGCATTGAAGTAGATGATCCGCCGTGATCATATTGAACGGCAGAGCAGGCTCGATGGGCTGAATGGTCAACTCCTGCTCCTATGTTACTAACCTCCAACATCCCAAGACCACTCCATCTCCCTCTCCTCCTTTAAAAAGATCCTAAAACCAATCCTTTGACCAAGCTTTGAGCTCTCTCCTCCTAATCTCTCTTGAGTTTAACATCCATTTTTTTTCCTTACACATCTGTGGAATGTTTTTCAACATTAAAGGTGCTATGTAAATACAAATTGTTGCTGTTTCTGGAAAATGGGTTTGGCAGCTCAATACAATGCCCAGCTGGTCCAAGCTTTTAATCTTGACTGGGCTTCAGTCAAACAAAGTGGCACAACAGAATGCTGCAATTAAGAAATTAACTTTGGAACACCAGAGAGTTCCTAACCCCAGAAATATCACAGGAAAACTAATGGAAACATGGAAAACCCCAAAAAGACACAAGAGATTTCAGAGTCTTGCACAATTTACCAAAAATAGACTGAAAATATCAATTATGGAAATAAGTTGAATGGCTGGAACCGCAAACTTCTATAATGTACCGAAGAACAGGAGAGAGATTTCAGGAATTAAGAGTTGTTCTCTACATGCCGGCAAATTCTTATTTACACTGCCAACTACATGTCGATTTCAAACTCCAGACCAACCCACAATGAAACTAACTACATTATCAAGGTAAAATCCAGATCTAATAGGGTCACGGGAAAGCTAATGCAGACATTTTTAGTTAGTTCCAGTTTAAAGTACATTTAGTCCTAAGGTAGACCTCAAAATAAAGCCACATCAGGCCAAATAAGGTACAATGTACACAGGACTTCCAAGTTCATCGACACTTCCACTCAAATATTGCTCATCATAAACAACTTATAAACAACGTCCAACTCAAAACGAAGGTAGACTTCAAAAATATTTATGAACACATGCTGACCCATTGAGAGACGGTGGAAATTTCACATATTCCACCGAATCCAGAGGATAGATTGCAGGACCATGTCTCAGTTTACATTCTTGCTTAGTCCCAGCCAGGCCAGTAAAATCTCACCAGAAGCAAAGTTTACATGGAACAGCATTTGTGTCATGAATATAGGAAGACTTATGTGATGTGCACAACTGCACACAAATTCATGTCAATATTGTCTCAGCAGCAGTGGGTAGGGATCTGAGTGTTGCTGGTTCATCACCAATTTGCTCTTTTACACTGATCCAGAGGGGAACAAGCACATATAGAATGTCTGAAAACCCAGAGATGTTAGAACTGGGAGGATAGCAGATTAGCTTTATGCTACAAATTTAGAATTGCTGGTCACAGCTCTGATTTAAATGCAGTAAATATACTTTCATCCTTTGAATCAGTTGCTATTAAATATATTTGTTGCCAGGTTTTACTTGTGTTTAAAACTTATTTCTTGGAAAGACAGAACTGAAGATTATGGGGTCCCTGAAGAAAAACATACAAAGTTTAAATTCAAGATGGTGAGTTCCTGTTTTCAACTCACCAAAACAAAGTTAGATCGAATGCCCCACACTCCCCGATCAGTTGCTAAGTGAATATTTCAAGATTGCTTTGGGTTCAGCTAGTACTAAAATAACCCTTGCCCTGAACTTCTTTGCTCCACATCAAAAGAGGTGGATTACTTTGTGTGCAATGTGATGTTATTTAGATGGAAAATAGCACCCCATCTTATTTCTTGGGAAAGATGCTTTTTTCAAAAATGCAGACATTTCAAATAAGAAACTATGCAACTCATCATATCGAAGAAAGAATCATCATAAAGAAAAGTAAAACTCTAAAGCAAAACCTTGCATTCATCATCAAATTTTGTTCCACTGAAATTCTACATGCTATGATACAAGTAACTTTTGCACCTCAAGTGCCAGGCAATAACCATCTCCAAGAAGGGAGAATCTAATCATCTACCCTTGATGTTCAATGGCATTACCATCGCTGAATCTCCCACTATCAACATCCTGGGAGTTACCATTGACCAGAAACTGAACTGGACTAGCCATATAAATACTGTGGCTACAAGAGCAGGTCAGAGGCTAGGAATCCTGTGATGAGTAACTCACCCGCTGGCTCTCCAAAGCCTGTCCACCATCTACAAGGCATAAGTCAGGAGTGTGATGGAATACTCCCCACTTGCCTGGATGAATGCAGCTCACACAACACTCAAGGAGCTTGACACCATCAAGGACAAAACAGCCCCTCTTGATTGGCACCCCATACACCACCTCCAACATTCACTTCCTCCACCACTGACATACAGTGGCACCAGTGTGTACCATCTACAGAAGCACTGCAGCAACTCACCAAGGCTCCTTCAACAGCACATTCCAAACCCGCAACCTCTACCACCTAGAAGGACAAGGGCAACAGATGCATGGGAATGCCACCACCTCCAAATTCCCTGCCAAGCTACATACCATCCTGATTTGGAGCTATGTTGCTATTTCTTCACTGTCACTGGGTCAAAGTCCTGGAACTCCCTCCCAAACCGCACTGTGGGTCTAACTACACTACATGGACTGACTGTTTCACCACCAATTTCTCAAGAGCAATTAGGGATTGGGAATAAAAATGCTGGCCTAGTCGGTGACGTCCACATCCAGTAAAAGAATTTTTTAAAAATGAAGAATATTTATTCAAATCATTGACCTGCAACAAACATCAAGATAAATCCATTGACTGCTAAGTTCAAGACAACAGAACCAGTTCTGATGAAAGATCGTTCTACCAAAACGTTGGCCTGGGTCCTGCCATCAACAGCAAAGCAGAGGGGCCTGCCACTGACTACATTCAGAAAACTTTTTTGTAGGCTGCAGCCAGGGGGGACGGGTTTGGGGATTAAAAACCTCCTCAGAATAGATCTCTTGAATTAAACTTTCATTGAGCCAGGCATGAAGCAATAGCTTCATTTTCTTTATATTTATTTGTGAAGTACCTTGGGAAATGTGTTTGTTACTAGCATCGTTGTCCTTGTCACTTGTCTGGGAATGCTGAGAATGGCCTGTCAATAGATCACAGTTGCTAGAAATGGGTCCTTGCATGCGGTAATAGGATAGTGGTCATGAGTTATGGCATCATTCGAAGGAGCAGAGTGGATCCAAGGTGATTGAGCACTGGATGCAGTGTTAGGGTGTGGTGGTGGGAGAGCCAAAATGCACCAATCGATTAGAAAGTGGTCTTGTGGTCTGGGAACAGTAGAGAGAGGAAAGGGTCCCATGTTGCAAGGGAACTAGGATGGAGGAGCCCAGTGTGGAACACTGTGTTGGGGGTGCAACTGATCGTCTAAAAAGAGTAGAGAAGAAACATTTTGGGATCCTGGAGCCTTAAGGAAGAGAAACTAATTGAGAGATGTGGGTGTCTGGCTGTCCATCATCTGAAGAGTGGATGGAAGGATGCCAACGACAGAGGATGGGGGGGCAGCATCTGCCCTTATTTTGAGCAATGACTTCACCTTCGCCCTTGTAGATGTTTCAAAGGAATTATAAGCCAAATGTTCCACACTGGCTTGGGACCAAATGTTAATTCTTTGAAGTGCTTACGTGTACTTATAATGTATTTGACTGTATGGAAAATCAATACAGTTTGGTGCACTTTCAAAAACTAAGAAATTGTTCCAAGCTCAGTGCTGAGAAAGCAATTGGTGGCCACTCACTCCCAGAAAAGGTCAAATTGCCACATTACCAGCACTAACTTGTAAGTCATCTTTAAAGTGCTTATTGCAGTTTTTACTCTCAATTTCAAGGTCACACATTAATTCCGTCTTTTTAGCTATATTAACAACCAATTTGAGATAATCAGTTGATTTCATAACATGGCCCATTTACGTTTGGTAGAAGCAACATACATTCATATACAGAGACCCATTGTCTGCAAACAAAAGGAATATCTTCAAGTCCTTTTTGAATTAACCAGGAGCTTGGAGAGCCTATAATTCCTCATTGCTTTCTCTGTGGTAACACCTCAGTCACAGTCAGCTTGCCAACCGGTCAGCACTCTTCTCCTGCAGTATATATTGTTGTGATCGTTTGAAATTAGGCATTCTCGCAATTATCATGATGAGCACAAAGCAAAAAGCTTCTGCGCTGTAAAACGACTTTGACTCTCTGACTATAAGCGTCTTTATTTTCAACAATACTCAAATTCAGTCTTTCAGCATTAGTCATTTGGGAATAAGATGTCAAAAATGGAGAGGACTGCCTTTGGAGCAGATCAGGGATGGACTCCAGTGTGGAGTGATGCACAGTGGAACCCAGTACAAGCACCAGAACTGCAGGATGAATAAGGCCTGGTATTCAGGGAAGAATGAAGCTACTTTAGTAACAATAACCGCAGGTCAGAGATGTAAATCCGCAACTTGGAGAACCAGATCTGGAGGCAGTCACTCGGGATGAAGTACAAGAAATAAAGTTAAAAATGGGCAAGTTTTATGTCCGACAGAAAAGCATCCCAGATAAGCATGGCAGAAACATCATAGAGGAAGTACCCTGTTCACAAGTCATAACAGCAAAGGAATACTTGCATTTATGTGGCACACTCAATTCATTCCCAGCATGTTACTGTCTATGAAATAGTTTTGAAGTGTGGACACTGTTGTAATGCAAGAAAAATTGCATCAATTTGCAGACAGCAAGATCCCACAAACAGCAATGAGCTATGGGCCAGATAATCTGTTTCAATTATGTTGGTTGAGGAATGAAATAATGGTCAGGACTCCAGAAAGAACTATCCCACTCTTCTTCAAATTAGTGCCATGGGATATATTAATATCGATATATTTTATACTCTGCCAAAACCAAACAAAAATATTAAAATGCATCCAATGTGTTCTCCCATAGTAGTAAAATGGCTCATCTTATCAAGTCACACAAAACCCAGACGTGTTTTAGGACCGCAATAATAAACAAATTAAGTTGAATAGGTTTTCTACTCATGATGTCCTAATTAACTCACTCTTGTGGTGTCCAGCACTCATGAAAACAACAATTACACAATGAGCTTTTCATTATCTACCATGGTAGAGGTGCACCCCAACACCTTGGGTAGGGGGACATGATTTTCAGAACATTTTCTGGCAACGGTCACACTTTGAAAATGCCCAGAAAAGTGCGACTTTGAGGATGGTAAACGTTTTGAAAAAAAAACACCTTGGGTAGATAATGGAAATTGTCAGATAATTAATGATTGCAATGCTTTCAGCATACACTTCTACTCTACTAATACACCAGGAAAAACAAACAAGTATTAAAGTCACTGTTCATACATTGAGGAAAGGGTGAATCTGAAGCCAGTCTTTTCCTTAATCCAGGTTTATTTCCAAGACTACAATGTAAAGGCACAGGCTCCCCTTGGTTCCCCTTACATCCGTTGTGAACTGGTGTTTATACACTTGCAATAATTCCCTAATCTTTCTCCAACTGGTGGCAGCTGCACTCAATTACAAACTTAAAGTATGCACTCCATTACAGCATGATTCCAACATTAACAACAAGCACAATATAAGTATCAAGCGGAGTTTGATCTTCTAAAATTGTTGTTTACTTTAGACAGTAGATCAGCATTATGGCCTCTACAATGAGGTGACATCTTATGCAAAACTTTATTCCATGCGCATTCTGGAAGATAACTGCAGAATGAGTAGTTGGAGCACTGATAATTGGAGTATAGATTCATCAATTTCACATGGAAATGGAACACCTAAAACTGCATCGATTATTTTAAATTTTGTCTAACCAATGTCTAAAAATGTAGGTATTAGTTGTAATGTAGGTATTAGTGGTAATACTCTCACCTCTAAGTCACAAGATTGTGGGTTGAGTCCTACTACAAAGTGCATCAATAACTTAAGTTAAATTTCTAAGCTAGTGTAACCGTACTGAAAAATAATATATATGCAAGGTAATGCTAAGACAATACGACAACACTGAAAGAAAGACAACAACAATCCACCGCCATAGAAGCAAAGCTCAAACAGCCTGAGAAAGGCAGAATAGCCCAATGCCATAGCAGCCAATCTACTAATGATACTGTATATCTTTTCCTTATGGCACAAAAGAAGAGACTGAAACCTGGAATCTACCAGTAATACATTAAATGCCAACTTTAAGTACAATCTTTTATATCAAAAGTAGCTGTTAAGTTATTATAAAAACCCAGTTAATGCAACAATATTGTACATTTATATTACGGTCAGACATACGATAGTTTAGGTACTTCTGAGTGGATACTTAACATTGATCTTTTTTTGTAATATGGTGCTTTTAAATAATTTTGTGGTAGGTAATGTTTCACAATGTCTGGCACCACATTTGATGGCTTTAGTAAGCTGGAGTTGTTATACTCTAGTCAATGTAGTATTGTAGTTCTGGTATTGAATTAGCTTGGTTAATTATGACTGTCCCAAATACCTCAGTCCAAATAGCAATCTAAAAAAGAAGCTAATTTAAGAATATATATCAGCATTAAAGGTAAATCTCAATACTGTACAATTTTCCACTATGCACCTGTCAGGGAGGAGGAGGTTAAGCTAATTAATTAATATAGGTCACATATTGGATTTTTTAATACATTACTGGATCTCGCATTACATTGCCCACAGAACTTCTGAGGAAATAGTGTTGTACAGGAAAGTGGATATGGATTTTCAGATAGTGACAAGAAGAAAGCAATCAAATATTTGTTAATGTCCGACTGTCCCCAAAGTCTGAATGCATCTATTCAGCAGTGATTTATTTAATTCATCAATTTATTGTTGACAGGCCAGCTGGTACTTAAATCAACAAATGAATCACGACAAACTTAGGGAGGATCAAGTCAGTCAGCAATTTTGTATGATTACAATATTACAAGGCAACTAACTCACCTCCTGACTCTCCAAAGCCTGTTCACAACTAGAAGGCACAATCAGGAGTGTGATGGAATACTCTCCAATTGCCTGGATGAGCGCAGCTCCAACAACACTCAAGAAGCTCGACACCATTCAGGACAAATAAACCCACTTGATCGGCACTCCACCCACTACCTTAAATATTCACTCCCTCCACCACTGACGCACAGTGGCAGCAGTATGTACCATCTACAAGATGCACAGCAGCAACTCGCTAAGGCTCCTTCAACAGCACTTTCTAAACCCGCAACCTCCACCACCTAGAAGGGCAAGGGCAGCAGATGCATGGGAACACGCCATCCTGAACTTGGAACAATACCACTGTTCCTTCACTGTCACTGGACAAAAATCCAAGAACTCTTTTCATTACAGCACTGTGGGTGTACATCCACCAGATGGACTGCAACGATTCAAGGAGGCCCACAACCCATTCTGAAGGGCAATTAGGGATGGGCAACAAATGCTGGCCTTGCCAGCAACACCCACATCACATGAAAAGAATAAAAACAACATGGTCCTGTTTTTTTTTTAATTCATTCACAGGATGTGGGCTTCGCTAGCTGGGCCAGCATTTATTGCCCAGGTTTTAATTGAATTCACATTTCACCATCTACCATGGCGAGATTCCAACCCAGGTCCCCTGGATCTCTGGATTACTAATCCAGTGACAATACCGCTACGCCATCGCCTCCCCCTGCTGCAGCCCAATGGAGAAATCAATGGGTAGTACTTATTAATTGATGGTTGGCCCAGCGCCATGAAGCCTGACTACATTTCTTAAGATCACACTTATCTAATTTCCTGACTGACTTGTTACTCTCAACGTTCATATTAAGAACTGAATTATTTGTTTAGCTACCAGCTGGGGTGCAGCCACAAAGAATGATTCCTGGCCTTTTCCCACCAAAGACTGATGAATTTATTGAGGCTGCTCTGGGAGAAGATAGAGCTTTAGGTTGGGGATAGAAACACCAGCTGGACAAAATGGTAGATGGATCTGAATGAGTCACAGTCACATCAGCACCACAGTGCTCAAAGTCAGGTGTGACTGACAGGGGAATATTTATACAGGATTTTGCATTTGAATGTTGACATATGATTTGATTGTAAATGTCATCATAACAGTATTATCCAAAATTATGGCATAGGAAGAAAGGTGAATGTGGGCTAGAATCGCACAGAGTTGCAAGACTCTTAACATATTATACATTTCTTATTTGTTGGGAAAGGCTCTATGTTAATTTATCTCAGTACCAAGCTAGCATTAGATTAACTGCAGTTAAACCACACATTTGGCACATAGTAATGTAAGCAGTGCAATGTGACACATTTTTTAATTTTTCAGGTGATTACAAGAGTCTAAATGGAGCTAAAGGATCTCGGGCCACAGATACATAAATCAGTAGAGAAAATGATGCAAATTAATAAGGTCATAAAAGAAGCAGACAAACCTCTGCGGTTTGTCTTGAGAAGAATAGAATGGAAAAGCAGAGAAGTTATGTTAAGCTTACAAAGGGCCTTGGTTAGACCACATGGAGTACTGTGCACAGTTCTGGTCTCCACATTATTCAAAGGCACTGGAAAGGGGGCAAAAATATTTACAAACATGATGGGTTTAGCACCTCTGTTCTGATCTCAGGAAAGACTGAATAGGCTGGGGCCCTCTCGAAAAAAGAAGGTTGAGTAGTGATCTGATAGACCTTTAAGTTCATAAAGTAGTTTGATATGGGAGATGTAGTGATGTTTCCATTTGGGGTGGAGACCAAAACTGGGGACATATAAATCCAACAGGGAATTCAGGAGACACTTCTTTACCCAAAGGGTAATTAGAATGTAGATCTCGCTACCACCAGGAGTAATTGAGGAGATGAGCATAGATACATTTAAGAAGATGCTAGATAAACACAGAAGGGTGAAAAGAACAGAAGGTTATGCTGAAAGAGTTAGATGACAAGGGTTGGGAGGAGACTATTGTCGTGCATAAATGCCAGTTGGATTGAATGGCCTGTTTCTGTGCTATATATTCTATGTCATATTAGTCATGTCACCCTGCTCCCTTTTAATCAACATGTATTAATTAAAACTTGTACATTCAGAATACAGGGTAGTACTTAAAAAGTCTGAATTTTCTTCAGGCATTCCAAACAACATCATGCTGCTACTCAAGTCACACAGTTCATCAGGGTGTTATACTGCTATAAAAGTAATAATCTGAAGTCCGGTGCATAAAGTAAGGAGTTCTTTGAATATACAGGGAAAGCTTGCACTTCAGTACAACATTCTGAACAGCACTTATTCCCCAAACACAATCCAAACATTGAACAAACAATTGCTCACTGTCAAAATTTTTGGGAACAAAACTTATCCACAATTCAAAGAAGTTTTGTACAAGGAAAGAGGCCAAAATTAGATTCAGGCTTTGGTTAATGTTCTGGGATAAACTGATTGTCATTAAGTACCAACACATGGCAAAAATAATGCATAAACTGCTGTTACGTTTTTGGGTTTCTAGACCACATATTCTTTGAAACTTCAGCATCACCAACCTCTTCCATGAGCAGACCTCCCATCCCCTACAAACTAGATTATGCCCAACAATTCAATATCTAGATAAATGCAGTGAGAAGCTTTGTCACTGAAGCAAAAACAAAAAATGCTGGAAAAACTCAGCAGGTCTGACAGCATCTGCGGGGAGAAAGACAGAGTTAATGTTTCAAGTCCATGTGACTCTTCTTCAGAGCATCCACAGTATTTTGCCTTTGTCAATGAAGTCCAGTTTACAGGAATGAATTCTGTGTTACCAGATAATCCCATCTTCACTGGGAAAGAACATAAGCTCCATCAAACTGTGGCTCAGGCTATAGTAGAACAAGTTGTTTAACATTAAAACATGTAAACTAGCAGTATTCAGTCCAAACAGTATATTTATACCAGTATGACCGTTACCATTTCACCTCCAAATGTCCAAACAAAGTGACTTCTGCGCTCCCAGCATTGTTAAATTCCAATAGTTGTTTAGAAATGAAGGCCGAAACCAAGACAGACTCCTTCAGAGTTTTATTGCTCATCATAAAACTCTCCACAGACAGCACAAGTCTCAGCTGTTATCCCTTTTATACAACCAAATTAGTACTTAGTTAAACAGCCTAATAATTAGCAACTGAACTTCTTTGACTAAAAACAAAACTGCAGATGCTGGAAATCCAAAACAGAAACAGAAATACCTGGAAAAACTCAGCAGGTCTGGCAGCATCGGCGGAAAAGAGCACAGTTGACGTTTCGACTCCTCATGACCCTTCAACAGAACTTCTGTTGAAGGGTCATGAGGACTCGAAACGTCAACTGTGCTCTTTTCCGCCGATGCTGCCAGACCTGCTGAGTTTTTCCAGGTATTTCTGTTTTTGTTTTGAACTTCTTTGACTGTTTTCTTCCCTAACAAGCACAACATTGATTCTTGAAGCACAGTTGCCAACTTATTACATGGTGAAATGTGACCAAGGTATTAATTTAGCCGAGTCCCTCCGCTGGCTTCAGCCTGGCTAATAACTGTGTGAAAGTAAACAAATCCTCTGAAGGTGTCCCAAAACAAAGAACATTTTTTAAAACTGTATTCTTCATAACTATATTAGGTACTCAGCCATTCACAGGATTCTAGCACAGACAATGCTGTGGACCTAAAGGCACCATAACAAAAGAGGAGAAGGCAATATTACAACAGAAGGGCAAAGATATTTCATTTGTCACATTAAACTCAAAACACTGGACGTTATGTGACATTCAACAAATTCCGCATTGTCACTTTCAATATTAGAAACTAGATTGTGAACTTAATGATACAGCAATCATCAAAACCAGCCATATGCACAGTAGGCTTTTAAAATGGAAATACAAGTTCTACTCTCATTAAACATGCTTAATTGGAGTTTTCCTCAGCTCCGTTATCTTACATTCCTTCATGTCCTAGCAGAAAAAGCGAACAGTGACCAGCTTTTGGTCTTCAGCCAACGTTGCTCTATAACCAGCCACTGCCTGACTAACGATTGACGATGATGGGGATGCAGCCTCAGTACTTTAATGAGGTCTGCACTCCTTTTGATGCTGAACAAGCTGATTCTAGAAAGGCAAAGTCTGCCATAAGTGTCACACAGCCGGTGGTGCAGGATGATCTCTGCTGACACCTTGTTTGCAGGGCTGTCTGACTAACAAAATCTGAGTAAATAGCAACCTGCTAAGTGTCACTCATTTTTATTTAAAAATATCACCAGTCAATCTTATTCTTAACAACACCGTATGTTGAAATAGACAGATCTCATTTTCTCCAATGTTGACAACTCAAAGAGCTTAGTCTACATTCAACAGCTCTCCAGAAACATCCTGACTGATGATCATGTGGGAAACCCTCAGCACAAAATTATTAGCATTATGTAGTGCAAGTAAAGAATATCCATCTATATTTAGAATAGGCTCTTTCTAGGTCACAAATGTGGTATATGTTCCTTTAATAAAATGTAAATAATTTAATTTGTTAATAATGCACTTTAAACAGAAACAGAACGCAGGTTTAACAAACAAATGGTTGGTTACCTGTAGAATTTTCTGAGTACTTTGCCCTTTCTAAAAGAAAAATGTAGGATCCTGTAGTGTTATACTAAATTCGTGATAGGATAATCTACCATTTTGTATAACAATTCCAAAATGCTAATCTTGACAAAGTCAGGCAAGAGATCACATCAATAAATATCTGAAATTTAAAACATGCACAGAATGTTCCGATTTTCAGCGCCATTCAGGTGTGACCAAAAAACAAAATAAATTATACCCTCTCTTCCACGCTATTAGACGTCAAGCACAAAAAGTAATGAGCAAAATTTCCATTTATTAGAAATAGTGTAGTTTCTGTTCATGTACATCATTTATACACTAAGCATTTTTCAGAAAAATGCATTCAATATCAGTGTAGGTCACTCTGCATTATATGTAAAGGAAAAGCAACTGTTTTCATCCCTAGTGAATTGTTACCTGCTGCATTAACCACAATTGAGAGCAATGTGCAGCTACTGAAGCTTTCATTAACAGGTAAATAAACAGAATTTCCATTTTTCAAACACTGCTCAAATTCCTGGTACATTAGTTACAATGAACAGTGATTCCAAAAGCTGATGGCTTTATAATTACAGGACAGGAGACATGTTACCATCCTTTGTCTCTATAAACAAAATCAGGACAAACAAACAAACACAGTTGAGTAGGTTTAGTTCTTTTCTCAACTGTCAAAATACTTAGTTACCACGAGTATCGATGACAAACTCAGCAGTACAACACTGAACAATAGACAACTAGATTATCCCTGTATAAAGCAGGAGTTTCACTAAAATTAGATAATTTTCTTAAACAGGAAAAAATGCATATCCCAACAAGCTGCACGGAAAAAGTTCCTTAATTTATTTTACTTTGCTGTGAGCTCAAAGAAGTGAAAATCCCGCGGAAAACTGGCAGAAACAGCGACTGTGAAGGAAGCAGTTATATATCCGTAGCAAATCAAATCTTTTCTTTAATCGCATTAAACTGCTGCAAAGGAGTCGACTGTACTCCTCAAATCTCATGGCTTTGAAACTTTCTAACCAACTGAGTCTTTCCTTCTTGGCAAGAGCCCCGAATTTGTGAAACGGTTCCAGGCTCCTACAGTAAACAGCTCTTAAAAGTGCTTTGCCCTGGTTATGTAACTAGCGTCAGCAAACTCTGGCATCTGAGTTGCCAAGTGTGTGTGTGTGTGCATGTGTATGTGTGTGTGTTCTCTCTCATTTCCTGCAGAGTGGTCTTGGTCGCCACCAAACCCCTCCGGCTGACACAGCTTTTCACGTCATGTCCTCAGGCTTTGCTATTTCGATCACAATCTCCACTTGCAGGAAGTGAGTGGATTGGAAACACCGAGGTGGTTTTTTTTTTGACAAATTTTGCAAAAAGAAAAAGAATCACAACCAAGTAAAATGTGACCTGTTTTATTGAAAGGGGGGGGGGGGGGGGGAGGAGGGGAGCGATGGGAATGGTGAGGAGGAAGGGTCAGGTTTTTAAATAGAAACTCAATGGTTCTGCCTTTCCTATGATGAAGTTAATAATAATAATAATGATGATGATGGAAAGCAATCCCCAGCACAGCCTCTGTCAAACCGCCCCCCCAACCCCCACCCCGTTCCCCCTGGCGACCGCCGCGCTCACCCTGACAACCGAGCCGAGCCCAAAACAAGCGAGAGAGCAAAAAAAAACAAAGCACTTTGATCAACATGCTGCACATATTTACCGCTCATTTTTGCTGCCGTTTACCCCCAGACAGCGCACATCAGGCGGCGACGGGCTGACGCGTCAATAACATCCTGGCGGTGACGCCGACCCTCCACCATTTTCCGGCGCCGTCCTGCCGGCACGCATGCGTCACCTCGCCGCTTCCCGCGCATGCGTCACTTCGCCGGAGAACGGGGGTTTGTCTCCCACCCCCCTCCCTACCGCGCATGCTCACACCCAGCAGAGCAAACCCCGCCCCCCACCTCCCTTCAGGGGAGGTGTTCAAAGGAGAGGAGGCCCTCTCCACAGATGTTGTCAGCTATGCTGACTTTTTCCAGCATGTTTAATTTCAAAGGTGCAGTGCAGATTGATAAGACATAAGTGTGTCATTCTTATTAATTGCTTTACTGAAAGCAAAATAAAAGTTCAACTTGAGAATCTTAAAAGTTATTCACAATATTTATGTATTTCCCTTTTAAAGGTGTTGCAAGTTATCAGAAAATGATTAGCAACTTCCTAAAGGCTGTTTCTTCCAAAGCTTTACAGGTTATTGGGTTGCACAAAATAACGTATTCTTAAAAAAGCTATCATAAACCCTTGTGAATAGATTCTGTACTGTTTCCTAAATATTTGTCTGATCAGTACTTGCTGTGTCTTTCTCTTTTGCATAAATAATTTCGATTATTAGTTTTAGCCTGAATAAAAGTTTCTGGTGACAAAAGGAGAGGGAGACAGAAACATAAACATTAGAGCAAAGGAGGAGAGAGAAACCAAGCATGAAAGAGTGATGTAAATTAAGCGCAAGGGACTGCAAGTTTGTACAAATGCTGAAACTGCTTAAAACAGATGCAGAGGCAAATTAAATAATTGTACGTCCGAGGAAATAGAGGCCCAAAGAGTTGTTACAAAACTTCTTAATCCATGAGAAAAATATAGCTTTGAGATGTTTAAATAGTGAAGATGTATAAATAGTGAAGATGTATAAATGTAGTCTCAATAAGTAAAGATAAAATTAAGGCAGAATATGAATACAGTGTGTTTAGATGAGGCAGAGGTAGATAAATGTCAGGAATGCCAGAAGACATGATAATAAGCTGAAGAAGCCACATGCTAATTTAACCTTAGGCAGAATTTCTCACATTTAAGCATTGGGCATTCAATCCATGCAGCAGTTCAAGTAGGACAAGACTTCAAACGACCCTGGAAACTCCCCAACAGGCCCAGGTCTATTTTCAGCCTATTTACATTTGGAAGGTTGGTTTTCAGGCCTCCACTAAGGAGTTGCAGTATAACTTAGGACACAGACTTGGTAGAGCTCGAGAAACAGATAGTTGCCAAGCAGTTTAAATAATTTTTCTGGCAGAAAGCCTCATGCACAGCAGTGCTCTGAGATTACTTAAGCAATGTAAGATGTCCCAATGCCCTACCACACCTACCCCCATCACCACCAAATTTCAAACTCTGGCTCCTGCACCTAGGATTTAATTAGATGAATGGTGGGAAACATGCCAGAGTTCTGTGTAATTTGTGTATACCAGATCATACTTTGTGCTTCTGTGATTGCCCTTTGGAGAAAAAGGGAGGTAGTGACGAGCTGGGTGCTTCTGTGAGCATGTTTCTTGTTCTGCCTGCCCCAGGTTTTTCAGAAAACCAATAGGACAGGACATGAGAGCCAAGGTCTGTGAATTGGAAATTACACTGATTGTGTGTTAGTGTACCAATGATCAATATGAAATTCCTTTGCCCAGCATTTTTACAGACACATCAATCCATTCATTTTAAATCAGTTAACACCTCAGTTCAAACAGCATACAATTGCTTTTCAGAGATTACATGATTATTCATACAGTGAAATTTTAAGGACACGGATTGACTGATTCATAGAATAAACAGTACACACCAACAGGAAAGAAGACTAAGATCTGGACTAATCAAAGCATTTACAAGACAAAATGAGTTTTAGAAAAAAATAGTCAGTTCATCTCCTGAGAAAAGAATTACAGAAAGAAAGAAGGCACATAACCTCTCTTTGTTCCTACATTACTAGGTTCTTTAAAAAATCTTAAAATCTACCTAGAATTGCATTACATAGAACCTATAACCCAGAAGCAGGCCACTTGGCCTAACTGATCTAGGTTAGTATCTGTGTTCCACATCAGCCTCCTGCCACTTTAACTGGTTCTTCCCACCCTGCCCTCTAGCCCTCTATTCCCTTATTCCTCTTGAATGCATCAGACTTCCTATTAAATAAATCAGTGCTATCTGCTTCAACCACTCCCTGTGTCAGCATATTGCACATTCTCACCATTCTCTGTGCAAAGAGGTTCCTTGCCATTTTATTTGATCTGTCAGTGATTATCTTAAATGTATGCCCCATGTTCAGGACTCACCCACACAAGGAAACAATTTCCCCACATCCACATTTTCAAATCCCTTCATAATTTTAAAGAGCTCTGTCAAATCTCCTCTCAGTCTTCTCCATTCTAGAGAAAGCACCCCAGGCTGTGCAATCTTTTCTGATAGGTGTTAATTCCGTTACCATCCGTGTAAATCTTTTCTGCAGTTTCTTCAGTGCTTCAATATCCTTCTTGTGGGATCGAAGCTGCACACAGGACTCAAAAGCTGGAATTTAATGCCCACCCCATGACCCCCCACCCCACAATCGGTAGCAGGCTGGCAGGCAGGGGCGGGGGTGACACGGCTGAAGTGCTGAGCCACGCTGGAATTTTACCAGCAGTGGGGTAGGAATCCTGCCCTTAAGTGGCAAATTAAAGGTCACTTCAGGGACTCCTTCTGCCACCGCTGGTAATTTACCAGCAATAAGGATGCCCATGGCCCGTGGCAAGGCTGCAAGGCAATCCCTGGCATCCTGTCTGTGGCCTCATTGGACTGGAGGGTCCCGCCTTTTCTGGCACCCTGTGCCCAATGGAGGGCCCCCCCAACCCCCAGCAGAGATTGTCTCCCGCACTTGTTCTACCCCTGCAGACTCCTGGTCGCAACCCCCCCACCCCCGCGGCCGCTCTCACTGGGGCCAGCCTGACTGGCCCCACCAAAATCGCCCCGCTTACTTTGCAGTCCACTCCTCATGGGTCCCAGCAGTGACCACCAATCCCAATGGCACCGCTTCAGACTGGCCACGTGATTGGCTGACAGCTCTCAGAGGCAGGACATCCTTCCAGAATGGGGCAGAGGTCAAAACCTGAACTACTTACCAGCCTTTTAGCCATAGAATTAGGTTGTGGCTTCCTGTCCCAGTGAAGGTGGGCTTGCCCCTGATGTTTCAGCCAGGTGGTGGGGCTACAGCCTCCACGTAAAATTCCAGGCAGTGTGTGGCCTAACAAAACTTCTATATAAATTTAGCAGTAGCTCCTTGCTCTTCTATTCTATTCCTCCAGTAAGAAGCCCCAATACTTTTTATTCTACTCATTATGGCCTGATCACCTTGTGTTGCTACTTATAGCAATTTTATTATCTGTATTCTGCCTCACATTTTGATCTATTCAATTTAATTTACCATTATCCACTTGTTGTGCAAGCCAGTTAGTATCATCCTGTATTTTGGTAAAGTCCTCCATGTTAATAGCATTTCCCGCCAATTTAGTATCATTTGCAAATTTTACATCCTAACTCTAATTTGTGAATCCGAAACATCTACATTTTGGTGCCAACATGGTCCCAGGGCAGGATCTCCACTAACCATTACCTGCTAGTCTGAGAAACATCCCTTAACTTTTACCCACTGTTTGCTTGGTTGTACTCATATTTCAACCCATTCTGCTACATGAGCCCTGACGTCACACACCCTGACATATGTCATGAGCTTATTATGCCGCACCTTATGGAAGGCCTTGTGAATACTATCTCCACTGCATTGCCCTTTCCTACTCCTATTATTGCTGCATCTAAGAATTCAGTACAGTTACTTAAATATGGTCTTCCTTTTAGGAATCCATGCTTGCTATTTTTGGGTTAGAAAATAATCTACTCGACACTCTATGGGCTGCATATTACAGGGAGCCATTTGGGCACACCACCCCCCCCCCCACCACGCCCTGAAGCAAACTGCACACCAGCCCGCTCCACAGACATGACGCTCTGCAGGCAGGCTAAATTGCCTGCCAATGGAACCTCCGCCCCTCACTGGGGTGGAAGTCCTGCCCTCAGGAGCTGCCAGCCAATCAGATTGGCTGGCAGCTCCAGCAGTCCTGGCAGTGCCAACATCTCATTAATGGGCACTGGCAGGACTACCACCAGTCCCAAGAAGAAGGCCCAATGGGTCCCGGAGTAAGGGAAGTCCAGGGTATTGGGCGAGGAGGGTTTGGCCTGGTTAGGGAAAGGAGAGGGGTTGGGGGGGGGGGGGGGGGGGGGGGGGGGGGGGGTGGGAGTGGTGAGTTTCAGAGAGCAAGCAGCTAGGAAGAAAGCGGGGAGCACTATCTTGGCAAGGGGGTGGGGTGCACAAAGAGCATCCCCCAAAGACAGTACCCGCCTTCCATCCTGCCCTTTTAAAAACTTAACCGAAACAGCCTGCCCACTCCCACCTGACTGTCCACACCATCCATATGATGCCATGGACAGCATATTATCAAGGTCCATTGGCTTGTTAACAAGCTCAATTGACCCTTGATTATTTAGTTAAATATGGCGGCCAATTTCGGCACCTGCCCACCTACCATGTTATGGGGGTGAGCCTGAGTATGGGCAGGAAGGTGCCCTTCTGCAATGGTACATAAAATCCAGCCCTATATCTCCATTTAAAAGAAAGTATTGCTGCACTGGGGAAAATGGTATGTGTAAGTTTCCTGCTTCCACTCGAGGAATGTAGGAATTACAGTTTGACTAACACCAAACTACTATGTAATATTTTCATTTATACCAATTAAATTTGTCAGCGAGTTAGTATCAAAAGGTCAGCTTACATTTACAATAATTTCCTGTCACTTGGTTCTTCAGGTGTGGCTTCAGATTCACTGAAATGTCCCTCAGTAACAATTCTGCAAAGACCTATTTGTCAGATAATCTACGGTTTTGAAATTCTTTGTGGTTTTGACATTTGAAGTTCTTAATGCTGTGCTTGCTATATCTTTTGATAGCCACACCATTCTACAGTTTTGGTTGTGACAAGAATAGTTGCTCCTTCTTCAGTGGCTGGTAAAGGAAGTGAACTATCATAGTCACAGTTTTCCTGAGCACCTGTCACCAACTTCCTTCTTTCATTTTCTCGAGACATGCAATTGGAAACTTCGCACTCCAGTTCAGATTGTTGATTCCTTGCGGAAGAGAATTCCTGCACATCTTCAGCCAGAGGGTTTTCCTTGAAACTTGAAGCAACAACATTGCCATCCAATGTAACTTCTGCAAATAGAATATAAATAAATAAATCAGAATAGTGACCTTGTAGCGTAAATTGGGAAAGAATACAAGCAAATGCCGACAGTCCCACCCTTTTACAAACAAGTCATTGAATATATTCAAGGCTGAGTTAGACAGAATTTTCTGACCTCGGAGGGAGTCAAGGGTCACAGAGGGCAGGCAGGAAAGTGGAGTTAAGGCCACAGTCAGATCAGCAGTGAGCTTATTGAATGGCAAGGTTGGCTCCAGAGGCCAAATGACCTACTCCTGCTCTGGCTCCTATTTCTTATGTTCTTATTCAGCCAGTGTCAAGAAGAGGGTCAGGGGATTAATAGACAGCTTCAAAATCCTTATTTGAAAGGAGGTTCAGAGACTTGGGTATTTTTATTTGAGAAAAACAAAGACTTTGAGGTGATTTTATTGAAACATTTGAAATGGAGGGACTATGCCATGTCCATGGAATTGGTCGAGTCAAATATTTTAGGGAGAATTAGGGAATGTGACGGAATACAGCTATAAATACGTAAAAGGATCCAGCAATAAATACAGACATCAGATTGAAAAGAATGAGTCTCCTACGAAGTGGGGATTTAAAATTAAAAGCAGAGTTCATCTGCTGGACAAAGTTTATAAAGTTTATAAACATGCCTGGGCATAATTATGCACTCAAGGACAATGACATCCTGTGACATAGGGTATGGCATATTCTCTAACGTAAGGCAGTTCCTGAAAAGACAGGAACTTGGCATCTACATCGCCTCAGCAAGGTACTGATAAATTGTAAAATACCATAATTTAACAATGGATAACCTTCAGGATACCCCTAAAACACTTGTCAACTGAATGGTGGAAACTTGATTATAGCAAGAAAGTGTCTATTATCTGAAACTCTCAGTATTCTATTTGTTTGAAGGATGCTGGCTAAAATGAAGAATATTCACTAAAACAAAGGAAGTTGTCCAGCAAGAGTGCTCAACATGGTTCTTGCTGGTTCAACTCTTTTATGGTATAAATATTGGGACACACAGTGAGTTTTTAAGATTTGTCGGATTCACTCCAGTGTCTCTCAAGGTAAAGGTATGGCTGCTGTGGTGTAGCAATGATTATTCTCCCTTTAATTGAAAAAGCAGTATCTCGCTAGCTGGGGGATTTAAGGTACCTATGATTTTAAATATTATTGGATCTCTTAAATATCTCTCTATAACATTATTAAGACCTGGATTCTCTAATAGAAACACGATGATACTTACTTTCAATAGAACTATCAATGTTGCGATTACCATCAAAAGTCAATTGTATGCTTGGTTATTTAATAAACTTTTATATAATTTGAAAAATATATTGTCTCATGTAGCCTTCTGTATCCAAACTCAAAAACCCAATCTCCTTACACTCTTCAGTTTAGAGTTACATTGTTGAGGAGAGTGCCCAGACCCATATAATATAATATCCGGGTTATTATAATCTGGCTAAAACTTATTAAAAAGGCTATCTGGAGGACGGTGATATTCTCTGGTGGTTCATTTCCTTCAGGGAGAGTTAGGTCAGTTCTTCAGAACCATTTAAGCATCTATGAGGTCTGTCTTTCTCAAGTGAGAGTGATCATCCAAGGATACGCCTGATCTGGGATAATCCCAAATAAGGGCTAGAATTATAATCCATTTCAAGAAAACATGTAAAAGTTACTCAAGCACAGAACCAGGTTGGATGTCAGGATTTTGCATTTACACAGAGAATCACAGACCTTTGAAATAAGTTACCAGCATGTGCAGTGAATGCTAATTTACTGAAAACATTCAAAACAAAGTTAAACGAGTTTTTGGAGGCTATTATCACTGTGTACAAAAGAGGAGTGGAATATTGGGTGAATTGCTTCATGGCCAATGTTATCTTCTGCCATTCTATTTTCTCTGAATTGACCTTGGGTTTTTTAATAAATCTGTTTTATTTTGCCCTCTCCCGATAGATAATATGACTGGTGAGTGACAGAGCATTGAATTCCATGGTACTCGGTTGCAAATTTAGTGTTTGGGATAAACTTAATGCACTAACTCGTCTTTCATTTAATCCCCTCTTTTTTGTGTGTTTCTAAGAAAAGTTCACATGGTGCCAT
Organism: Cetorhinus maximus; assembly: GCF_964194155.1. Taxonomy (NCBI): domain Eukaryota; kingdom Metazoa; phylum Chordata; class Chondrichthyes; order Lamniformes; family Cetorhinidae; genus Cetorhinus; species Cetorhinus maximus. The sequence continues at coordinate 103,288,810 of NC_135893.1, forward strand.
TGATGTGGGAAAATGTCAATTTGCATCACTGTAACAGGTCAGATCAGTGATAACTTAATTATTCAAGATCTACTGGTTACTCATTTATGTCTCATCAGTGATGATTATCACCTTCCCATGCACAAATCAGTACTGTATATGCAGAATATATGAAATAGCACAGCACAGAAGGCGGCATTTGGCCCATTGGGTCTGTGTCAACACTTTTGAAGAACAGTCCAGTGAGTCCCACTTCCTTGCTCTTTCCCCAATATCCTGACTTTTTTTCTCCTTCAAATATTTATCCAATTAGCTTTGAAGGCTACTATTGAGTCTGTGTTCACCATCCTCTCTGGCAGTACATTTCAAATCCTGCCCAATTATTGCTTAAAAATAGGTTTACTCATGTCGCTTCTGGTTCTTTTCCCAACCACCTAAGTCTACAGACCTTTCACTGCATCAGTAAAGGAGAATTAGGTCTGTTGAAAAAGACAGTGACATTTCTCTATTTGTCAAAATTAGGCAAGAAAAAATTGTGAAAAGTTTTTCAGGTTTGGCATCTTATATAAACTCAGCAATTTCTAAAATTGCAATATTTGTATCTAATATGTTTGACGATGGCAATAGTCTGGTCCAACTAAGATCAACTTTCTGATCATGTACTATACAGTTCACTTTTATTCCAACATTGTAGATATGCAATATTTCAAACTTGGATTCCAAACAAAGAAGTGACTCAAGTAGATCTAATCTTTTATCTAATCTTTATTAAATTTGAATACTTTAACATTATAGCATGTAATTCAAATTTTGAAATCAGAAACATTTTTCAGCTAGTTTCCCAATCTGATTGTCAATGCTGTTATTAACAAGTTTCAAAAAGCACTAACGAATCATCATATGAATCATCAACAAAAAAATCTGAAGATTTTACCTTCACCTGTAGATTGAAGTGACATACTTGCTTTCCTTTGATGTAATTTTCGAAGCACAAGAATGAATACAGACAATATTACAATTAGAAGTGGGAGTAATCCAATAATAATCCAAGAGTTTCTAATTGTCTCGTTACTCCAAGTAGACAAGGAAGATACTTGAGCTTCTGTGAGTAAAACAAAACACAGTTACAAGTTACATTTGAATGCAGGTGGCCATTGTTTCTTTACTATCCAGGAATAATGCAATGATAATTTCACATTCCAGCCAATTAAATCAAACCCAGAGCAATTTCAAATTCCACCCATGAGAATAATTTCCAAAAGTTATTATCCAAACAGTTTCCTATGTCTGTCATTGAAAATTATTGAATTCCACTTAAAGGTATTCTCATGTCATTCTCCTTCTATCAGGCCTCTGTAAAAACCTCTGCTGCTTGGAGGTGTCCAAAAGTGACCAAGGTAGCCGGACCTCAAATTCCCCCAAAATAGAAGTGACCCATTCTGCTAATTCTCTTGTTCTGTTGGCATGGTCAAGATTTAGAACACAGTCAGGTCAATCCCCACCACTTGTACCCTTCGCATTTATCACAGACAGCTGCATATATTGTTCAAATGCTGCTTAACCATTGGTTATCTCCAGAGTCATCAATTACAAAGGTGTAATTCATAATGCATTGAACACACCAGCAATTTCATACAGTTCAGGATTTAGTCATTGAAAAGCTCCAAGGTTTTTTTGATAAAGTTAGGTCTTCAGGTCTTCAATCAGCTGTTAGTAGTAGCAGCGACGGAAGGAGATCAGAAAGTAGAGATTGTGGGCAGCTTCATTTAGATGGTTTTATCATCCACTGTGTAGAGTGGGCAAATCGTGTTGGCACAAACAGACCTACTATATGCAGTGAAAATGGTACAGTGTTGAAATGCTCTGATCACTACGTGGACTGACATTTTAAATGCATTGAGAAATAAGCTCTCTGGTGTCTCCAGTCAAATCCAAACTATATGTTGAAATAATTTACAACCTTGCTGAATAGAGGAAATCTTCACAGCATCACTGAATATTGTCTCATTTCATTAACTTACATTTATATACAGGAACCAGTGTGGAGAATGACATATGTAATGCTGGTCCACTGCATACCATGTGTTGAACAATCAGTATGGTCACCACTATAAATTAACATTTGTTTGTTTTCCTGCATGATTTTTGTTGATTTATTCAGCTGGATTTGGGGTTAATGGCAAAGCAATGGTGCTTGCTGCTGATCTCGAAAAAGATCTAGTGGTCTCTGTGGTGTGGATTTCAACTTTCCTACATTAGTTTGAATCTGGTGCCAAGTCAACAGGACTTCGAGGTGTCCAGCAACGTTAATGTCATCAAACGCGGTAAACAACCAATCACATTGAAGTATTCTCACGGATAGCAAACCAGGAAGTAAAATGTACTTATTATCCTAAATATTTTACAGAGTGCAAAATAAACGATTGGAACATACTCATAGTATTAACATAGAAGCCGAAATGTCATAAATAAAGTGTAAAAATGTTCTACAACATTGAATTTATCATAATGGAGAAATTTGACATTCCAAAAATAACATTTTTTCAGAGCCGGAGAAGTTTTTCAGCAATAATTATGAACTTGGTACACTTTTAAAAACCCAGTTACACCTCATTCAACAAGGTATAAGCTTTTTAATAGTATTACAGGAAGCCCAATCACTTAAAAATGCAAGTTTTTGTTATTTCAATGATTTCTGCAGTTTCTGGAGACTTCAACAATGCACCCTATGGGGATGCATGGAATCAGTGACAGCAACTTCTGGATGTTGATGTTTAACTGTGCTCATGTGCACTCCAGAAGTTACTGTTAGTTTCAGGAGAGTAACAACTTGAAGACCAACAGTTTTTCCATTGTTACTATGGAAAAACCAAACCATCTTGTTCAAAAATAAACTGCAAGCGCTGCCAACATGTGAGAAGAATTGACTGAAAGGGATTGATAACTCAGATAGTGTGAGGGATATAGTTTAATACAGAAGGACATAAGAAATAAGACCAGGAGTCCACAGCCTTCTGGGATAGAGAATTCGAAAGGTTTACAATCTTTTGAGTGAACAAAGTTTATCTCATCTTTGTCCTAAATGGCCAACCCTTTATTCCGAGATGGTAAACCCGAGTTCTCTACTCTCCAGCCAGGGGAAACATCCTCCCAGCACCTACCCTGTCAAGCCTATGACACAAGATTGTTGAATGTTTCAACTTACAGGAACAGTAATGCCCACTGAAGCTAATTCAACCTATCACACTGATGGGTTCAATCATTCCTTCTAAATACTTCTCCAAAGTTGTCATCAAGACTCAAAACATACAAATTATTCAATTAGGAAATCAGCAGAGACGGAAAAAAAAATACTTTAATATCCTTCTTGAAGAACAGTTTTGATTCTATAGGTGGCCATATAAAGAGAATTTGCCTTAAAAAGCTATCTGTTTGAATAATGGCACATATATTTATTTCCCCTGAGGCACAAAACTTCATTGGAAGGGCTCCCGAAACATATTTATCAGAAAAATGAAGGAAGAATTTAAACAGATGAATTGAAGAAGAATATTTGTCAATATTTCAGTAGAAGACAAAGGAAATACTTATTAACATACTGGAAAAGCACACATAAAAGTTTCGCAAGGTTAGACTAACAAAATATGATCTTAAATGGATTAACAAACAAATTAAAAGTGAGCACAAAGACCGCAGCTTATCCGAAACGTTGAAGCCCATGCCTGACACCACACCAAGACTCGCTCAACCATCAATCCTTATCTTACCTGTCCTAAATTGGCTCTCATTTCCCTAATTCTTCCAATTTAAAATTCTCATCCTGGCATTTAAATACCTTCATGGCCTTGCCCTTCCAATCTGTGTGACCTCCTCCAGCCTTACAAATCCTCCAGAGCTCTATGTTCCTCTGAATCTGGTCTTTTGTGCTCCCACTCTCCTGCTGTGGCAAGCCTGTCACAAGGTGTTTGGTCTCCGGTTCTAAAATTCCTTCCCTAAACCCCTCTGCCTTTCCACCTCTTTCCAATCTTTGAGGATCCTCTTTAAAAGCAATTCCTTTGGCTAAGCTTTTAGACAGCCTCTTCCTATCTCCTTCTTTGGAGTGACACCAATTTTTGTTTGAGTAGACCTGTGCAAAGCTTCTTGGGATGTTTTACTACACTATGGGTGTACTAGAAATGCATGTTGTTTCTGTTGTTAGCAAGAAATAACAAATATTTTGAATGCTTCTTTTAAACTGTTCATGAGAGAAGGCATAAAAAGAATAGCCTCCCCTAAAGACAAAATTCCAGACTTCAATCTAAAGGAGATCTAAGACAAGCTGAAAGGATTTAAAACATACATATCCCCAGAGTGAGATAGTGTTGATCTCAGAGTGTTGACAAAGGCTAGCAAAGAGATTTGTAATTATTTGAGGGTGTCAATCAGTAGACTAGAAAAGGGCTATGTCAACCTTGGCTCAGTAATAGCACCCTTATCGAGTCAGAAGATTGTGGATTCAAGCAACGCTCAAGGGCTTCAGCACATAGTCCAGGCTGACACTGCAACGCAATACTGAAAGAGCGCTGCACTGACAAAGGTGCTATCTTTAAGTTGAGATGTTCAACCAGCCAATGTCTACCCTCTCAGGTGGATGTAAACAAAATTCCATGGCACGATTTGAAGAGAGCGAGGGAGCTTTCCAAGGCAGCAGCATTTATCCCCCAACCAGCATCAACCAAAAAAAACAAAAGTGAACTCATCATTGACTCATTGATGTTTGGGTTGCCTTGCTTTACACAAATCGGCTGCTGCATTTGCCTACAGAACAATAGTAACTATAATTCAGAACTAATTCTTTGACTGTACCACACATTGTGACATTTTGAAGATATGAAAGATGCTATATAAATGCAGCGGGGTCCCATATTTGGCCAGATGCTGTAGGCTGATTCGTGAATCTGCCTCTGGTTGTGATAAAACTGTCCAGTATTTTTGGTCAGGCTGCTCAGAAGGAGGCCATTCAGTCCATTGTGTCTGCACTAGTTCTCTGAACGAGCATTTCATCTAGTGCCATTTTTCCGCCATCTCCCCGTAACACTGCACTGTCTCTTTTCAAGTAATCATTGAATTCCCTCTTGAATGCCTCGATTAAATCTGCCTCCATCACACTCTCAGACAATGAATTCCAAACCCTAACCACTTGCTGTGTGAAAACGTTTTTTCTCATATAATTTTTGCTTCTTTTACCAATTGCCTTAAATCTGTGCCCTCTGGTTCTCGATCCTTCTGACAATGGGAACAATTTCTCCCCATCTATTCTGTCCAGGCCCCTCGTGCTTTTGAATACTTCTACCAAATCTCCTGTAAACCTCTTCTACATCCTCTCCAAACCTTCACACCCTTCTTAAGATGCGGCGCTCAGGACCGTACACAATACTTCAGCTGAGGTCTAACTAGTTTCTTATTCAAGATCAACTAAATCCCTATTAATAATGCCCTAGATACTGCGTGCTTTAGTAACTGTTCTCTCAACCTGTCCTGCCACCTTTAATGACTTACACACATACACTCAGGTCCCTCTGCTTCTGCACCCCTTTAGAATTGTACCCTTTATTTGATACTGTCTCTACATGTTCTTGCTACCAAAATGTATCACCTCACATTTCTCCACATTGAACTTCATCTGCCACCTATTCGTCCATTCCACCAACTTGTCTATGTCCTTTTGAAGTTCTACATTGTCCTCCTCGCAGTTCACAATACTTCCAGATCTTGTATCATCCGCAAATCTTTTAATTATTCCCTGTAATAATCGAGGTCATTAATATATATCAGGAAAAGCAAGAGTCCTAATACTGACCCCTGGGGAACACCACTACAAACCTTCCTCCAGCCCAAAAAACATCCATTAACCATTGCTGTCCATTTTATGTCCCTCAGCCAATTCTGTATCTATATTGCTACTGTCCCTTTTGTTCCATGAGCTATAACTTTTCTCACAAGTCCGTTGTGTGGCACTATGTCTTTTGGAAGCCCATGTACACCACATCAACAGAATTGCCCTAATCGACCTTCTCTGTTACCTCTTCAAAAAACTCCAGCAAGTTAGTTAACCAAGATTTTCCCTTAAGAAATCCATGCTGACTCTCCTTAATTAATCTGCATTTGTCCATGTGACTATTAATTCTGTCCCAAATTATGGTTTCTAGAAGTTTCCCTACCAGCAAAGTTAAACTGACTGGTCTAGAATTGCTGGGCTTATCCTTATCCCCTTTTTGTGAACAAGAGCTGATGAGTACTGTGTCTATTTCTAGCCCTGGGAAATAACAAAGTCATTTAAATGCTGGAGGCAGAGTAGACAAGAACCACAAGAATGGCTCCAAATGTCAGAGATCTGAGTTAGAATGAAATACTGAAGGGACACGAGAAATAGATGATCTTATACATAGTAAATATTTGGAAAAGGTAAATCCAAAATATTACTTTAAATTGAGCAGTGGCAGTTGGGTAGAGGGAGCCAAGTTCAAACATGTGACGGGTAATTTTAGGATTTTCATCATGTCCTTTTTCATGCAGCATTTGCAGTGTACTCCCAGGAAGAGTGGTGAAAGTAAAAATTTTGGAGTCATTTGAGTAACAGTTGGATGCAGGAATAGTGGAGGGGAAACTAATTCCACATAGATGGATTAGGATGGGCTGAATGACCCTCCTCATCTGAGAGTCTCCAGCAACCTTGTGAGGACGCAAAAGCATTTAGCTACTCAAACTCACCACACATTTTTCAGTTTGCAATATATTTATGTACTAATTTCAGATCGTAGTTTTGTTTTTGAATTCCGTTCTTCTAAAAAGATGTTCTAGCTCAAAGTGGTAAAATAAAAATAGATCAAAGAACCAAACTGCAGAGCCAGTTACACTTCTGCTATGATAGTAGTTCCACGTCACATTCCATTGCATTCAAAAACATCCTCAGACCCCTCTTACTTCAATCTTGGCAAGATTGCCAAAATCATTTTCCAGGTTCTTGCAAATGTTATCGTAATTGTAAGGTGCTCTTGAATCCAAGTCAATTTATTCACAGAAAAAGTATTGGGAAAGAGTTGTGTCGTGGATTTGCACATTATTCAGTGACGTCTGTGTTTGAATTCAGCCCAAGATAATAGAATCAAAGTTTTCTCTCTTTCTGACAGAAGTCCGAATTGAGTTCCATCAACAGCATAGGTTTGCAGTGCCCTCAAATGAACACAAATGCTACACTAAATTGGCAAACTCACTGAAATCCCTCACAAACTCTTTGTATGGGAATTGGAAACAAAAATCACATTTGATGTTCTCCCAAGGTCAATGAAACGCTCTGTTGAAGTACAGGAGGATTTATTCTGCACCCTTCCATGTTGTTCATTATGTGAGAGCATTTTAACTTGACTCTGGCCGGTCATTTGAACTTAGCCCACCTGGTGAGAAACTAACACCATAAGATCAGCAGTCATTTCATACACTGCCTGATTTTATATTCCATTCATAGGACCAGGAGTAGGCTATTTGGCCCATCGAGCCTGGTCCTCCATTCAATTAGATCATGGCTGATCATCTACTAAGATGAAAGCAAAATCCTGCGGATGCTGGAAATCTGAAATAAAAACAAAAAATGCTGGAAAAACTCAGCAGGTCTGGCAGCATCTGTGGACTCGAAGTGTTAACTCTGTTTCTCGCTCCACAGATGCTGCTAGACCTGCTGAGTTTTTCCAGCATTTTTTATCATTATGACTGATCATCCGTCTCAACACCACTTTCCCGCACTATCTCCATATCCATTGATGTCATTAGTATCCAGAAATCTATCGACTTCTGTCTTGAGCATGCTCAATGATTGAACTTCCACAGCCCTCTGGGATAAGGAATTCCAAAGATTCACCATCATCTATGAAGAAATTCCTCCTCATCTCAGTCTTAAATGGCAAACCCCTTAATTCTGAGACTGTGCCCCTGGTTGTAGACTCACCAGCCAGAGGAAACAGCCTATCTACCCTGTCACGCCCTAGAAGAATGTTGGAGTTTCAACGAGATCATCTCTCATTCTTCAAAACACTAGAGAATACAATTCACTGCAGAATAACCCATACAGCGCGACAATCAAAAGGTGTCCTTGTTTAACTCATCAGTAACCAGTAATTAAAGAAATAAAATAAATAAAAAATGTTCAGGTCACAACGAAGTTTCGGCTTGCAAGCTCAAGATTCACGTACAAAATTTATGATTTGAAGTAATCCTTTGGAGGGGTTTAGTTTTGAATTAAATCCCCTGATTAGGTGAGATGCTTTTAATAGTGGTGTGAAAAATTATATATAAACTCCATCAATATTTTCTTCTTGATTAGCACAGTCTGATAAATAAGCCATTTGCTTTTCTAAAAAACTACATATTCTGGAAAATTGAATCAAAACAACAAACTCTCAGAAGGTCAGACAGCATCCTGTAAAAAGAATAGATAAGTTAACGTTTCAGGTGTAGACTTTTATTTTTCACTATGTTTTCCAACTTACAGGCCTCACATGAATTAACCTCAGTAACTTTTGAATTAATTTGCCAGCAGGATTGTAATAACTTGATGGAACAGTAGGTTTGGTGAAGAAAAAGCTAAACTTTATTTAGGAGACATGTAGAGATGCTTGCACGCTAGATGTGATCTCTCCATCGGAAGCCCCGCCCACAGGACCACCCGCACTATAAGCTTATTGGTCGAAACCCCTGTAATCGCATCACATGATGAGCGATTGACAGGATGGAGGGACAATACAGCTAATTACTACAAGAATTATCAATGTTGTACCAAGTTAAACAATGCTTGAATGCACTTAAACTTAAATCTTACTATCATGCAGCTCCACTTACAATTAAAAATAAACCATTGGAGAATAGAGGCCTGCAGATAATTGTGTAGGTTGAAGACACTGCACCTTGATGAAGCTTGCATGACTGAAGCATGAGATTGCCTTGATTTAATAATACAACAGAGAGGAATGGATTTAGGATCCAACTATACATTTGCATGAAATGCTACAGTGTACAAAATTATTACTTGGATTAGAGTTGCATATGCTTGGCTGAGGCTTTTGCTTTTGCACTCGTCCGCCTGCAATTTTCCTGACCATCTAAATGACTGGTGGGCTAAAATAAACATTGGCTGCAGCAAGCGCACAAACAAACAGCCTGGGCCATCATAGCAAACGTGTTTATTGAAATATTATAGAGTAATGATGGTGCAGCATCTAGTGACATGTTATGTAATTTGTTGCATTATTCATATTCCAATGTATATTTGACTGCAGTTGTCAATGTAGTTTCATAACATGAATGTTTTTGCACCACATATGATCAAAAGTCTTTTCATAATGCACCCAGAGTGGGAGATTGACAGCCCACAAGGAATATTTTTTTTCTGGTCTCTTTGTGGGGAGATATGTTGGCTATACCTCATGAAATTATAATAATCTTCTAAAAGAAATAAAATTGGAGGAATCAGGAGAAATTTTACTGCATGTTGTTTCTTTGGAAGTGTTGGTATATCGGCTTATTACATGTAGAGATCAGATTTATATCCCTCCACTTCTCTACCTCACATTCCACCTTTATAACGCTCCATTATGCCTACCTCTTTGATCAAACCTTTGATCATTTGACGTAGTATCTCCTTATGTGGCATCTTCTCAGTATCATATTTTGTTTTATATCACTTCTCTGAAGCATCTTGGGACATTTTATTAAGAGTGCTATATAAAAGTTTTATATAAATAGCAACAATATAATAAATATGTAAGCTATTAAATTGCTGCTATTAGTTTCAGATGATGGCAACAGACCGTGCATTTCACTTTTGTTAAAGAAAAATCAAACATTCTTTATGCACACTTTTGAAATTTTGTTATAAACAGCGGACAGCAGAAAGTCTTCCTGGGTCTGCATTGAAATTAATTATCTCAGCTAAAATTATGGCATTCCACATGGGGAGACATGGGTAGAAAACAGTTACTAGATGGTTTAAAAAACTGAAAATCCCATTGCTTTGGAAATCTCTGCTTACCATGTTTGAGACTTAGAGAGAAACCGCACAGTAGACCAGAGTTGGGGGAAGGAGCAGGTGTAAGGAAGACTTTGGGCTGCAGGAGGTTGCAGAGGGAGGAAAGAGTGAGGGAACCAACCCATAGAAACTTAACTGGAGGTGATCGGACAACCTTGGGAAGAACAGGGCTGAGAAAATGGAGGAAAATTGTAAGACGAAATGTGGGATCATCATCACCCATGTCAATCAATGGAAATATTATAGGTGACCCATGCCTCATTACTATGCTAAATTCAAAGTCTGCATCTCGAAACACACAAATTGCAAAAATGGGTTATGATAGTTGTTTCAAGTTTCCCTCTAGGATTTGAATAACTCAGCCTTTACCATCGGCTGTGTCATAATAATAACTACTATACATCAAAGCACCCAGACTAGTTGGTTTTAATCTTATTAATACACTCACACATACATACAGACACCATTAAACTCTATTTTAAAAAATAATTTCCAATAACATTATAGACATTAACCTCTTCATGGCAAGCCACATCATTTGCATTTAAATTATATTGTATGGCAATCCAATCTAGATTCCACAGCTTAGTGTGCTAGACAAAGCAATTAGCATATTTGTTCCAAGAGTGATCTTATCAGTGTGGTTTCCCATCTATGGATAGGAATGAAGCTCAGAAAGGTGTAAAAAGGCGGCAAATGGGAATTTAGACATTTGAGCTCAAGGACTGTATCACACGATAGAATTTATGCTCCTGAATCAGATTCCTAGGATTTGTAAACACTTCACCTTATTTCGCAGATTAAATTTTGAATAGGCGAAACTTTGTGAGCATTAGTTTCCACCATCAAAGGAACTCATATAAAGGCAACTATCAACTTAACACACTTGAATGTCTGACTTAACTAGTTTCATTCTAATGATGCTTGCCACTCTTGTAACAAATTGAGAAGACAATTTTTAAGTCACTGGAGTATATCAGAACTAAGTAGGAAATCAGGGGAAGTCCAGGTTAATATGTTTTTATACTTGTTTGGTGAACTTGCTGATGAAGCTATCTTAATGCAATGCATTGATGAATCCTCAACCAGCTTTGCTGAAATATTAAGTCTTTGACAAATATTTTAACCTTCAAGTTGTGGAGCATGAAGAGTAAAAATGAGGTGTAGAAAACCCCCAATAAAGCTACAAAAGGGAAAAAAAACAATCACCAAGCAAACAGAAAGGCGGCAGACAGGCAAGTCTTAAAAATAAACCTTTTTGAAAATGCCGACACATTTCCTAAATTACAACAGCAGGTGGCAGTGCTGAGCCACTTGACTATGATCAAAGGAAAAGCCAAAGAGCGTTCCAGGTTGCGTGCGGATAGTGAAGCCACGAGCAACACCATTACAGAACTGCAACACGTTAAAAGACTTCATCGGAGTCAGACCTGGCTAACAGTGAAACCAAAATGAAGGACAAGGAGAAAGCTCTGCAGCAGGCGGAGGAAGAGAAAGAAGAAATAAGATCAGAAAATGTTTGTATCAAAGCTGAATTGGAAGATTTGAAACACAAGATTCAAGCTGAGTATGTACCTTTTCATGATAAACGAAAGTCTTCAATGAACAAAACTGTTCAGGATCTGAACAAACAAATTTCTGAAGTCTCACAAGGGCACGCAGAGGCTTTGAAAGAAACAGGGGGTTGAATGTTGAAAAGGAATTGCTGATGAATCAGAACAGTTGCCTGAATGCAGAATTAACAACCAAAACTGATTAAATTCTCGAACTTCGGTCCAATTTGAAGAACATGAAAGAGGGGATGCGCAGAATGGATAAGCAAATCCAGACTGTGAAAACAGAAAAGGAAATTTCGAAGAAACAGATTAAAAATCCAATGAGTGAATTGACAGAGTCCAAGGAGCAGTCAGTGACTATGGAAGAAAAAATCCCAAAAACAACTGAATGCCCAGGCGAAGTTGGTAAATTTATATAAGAGTTCCATAGATAACTCTGAAACAAAGACGAAAGAACTTACCAGAGTAGTTGCTGAGCTGAATGAAAAGATTCTTGAGATCGAAAAACAACTGGAACACGAGAGAGTAATCAAACATTCGGGTAAAATTGTGAAACAGTGGGACTGAAGGTTCCACTTTTGAAACTCCCACAAAGATCGTGGTGGACCACACAGCACAAGAAACACCAGGTTAGTACCACGAATGAACAGAGTGAACACACTCTCTAGAAAGAATGGCATAAGCTGGTGGCCCTCCGAGATCAAATGGGGAGTTGATAAGGAACAGTTCAACTCCAGGGTATGGAAAAAGAGAATTAGAAGAAGGAAACCAAGTTCCAGAAAGACAACCTACAATGGAACCTCCGAATCAACAAGGTTTACCCAAAACAACAGAGCCTACCACTCCTCCAAATATTACCAGAACATGATCTGGAAGAATCGGCAAGCATCTAGACTGCCTGAATCTGTAAAGCCAAAGACTTGAGAGGGGGCAGAAGGGGTAGCATAATGGCCTTGTAAATATGTTGGGTAAATACAATTGTACTGTAAATATGTTGGGTAAAGACTTGGGGGTGGTGGGAGGTGTAGTTTCTGGGTTCTGGCATAGTAAGGGTTAATGTGGGTTCCCATAGTGTGATGTAAAGAGTCATATTCTCTACAAGGCCCTCCATGACCTCACCCTTTCCTCCCTCTGCCACCTCCTACAGCCTTAAGATTTCCTTACACCTACTTTTCTTCCAACACTGCTCTGTTGTGTTTTATGACTACTTCCATTAGTAGCAGGGTTTCAGCCACCTTACCCTATACTCTAGAGTTTCCTTCCTTCATTCCCCCTGCCCCACCTTCAGAAGTCTTTTTCGAAATGATCTCTGGCCTATGCTTTCGGTCTCTTGCTCTGTTTCCCAGCTTTGGATCTGATCCAGAACTTGGGAGTGCTTTGGGAAGCATAGATCTGTTAAAGGACAGTCACCACAGGCCAATCTCCTGTCCCTCCTACTGCATAACTCCAGCATTGGCAACAGGCTGTGGGCAAACAACCAGTCCTTTAGATTATGGATGGAGCGTTAGATGGTGAAGTCAGTGAAGGGAAAGAAAATAAAATTATGCATTTTGTAAAATTCTTTTCACAAATCTGATTTTTAAAAATCTTCTCGTTAGCCTTTCCACTAAAACAAAAATGGTGGTGTGTGGCAGCACAGTGGTTGTGTTATTGGACAATAACCTAGAGGACTAGCCTAATGAGCCAGAGACATGAGTTTAAATTCCTCCAGGGCCTGGTACATTAAAATTCAATTACTTAAATAAAATCTGGAATTTAAAAAAGGAAGTCATATTCATGAAAATGAGACTGAGACTATCAATTGTCATAAAAGCACATCTGGTTCACTATTGTCCTTTAGGGAAGGAAATCTGTGATGCGTACCTAGTCTGGCCTGTATGTGACCCTAGATTCACTGCAATGTGGTTCACTCTTAACTGCCCCCTGAGCAAGCCAGTCAGTTACTTACAAGGTGGTGGCTCACCGCCATTTAGAATGGGCAATAAATGCTGGCCTCACCAGCGATGCCCACGACCTGTGAATCAATTAAAAACTAAAGTCACAGCTTTGTCACACATTAACAAACAGTACAGTTGAAATGATTTCTGTGAAAATCATTGAATGCATTTTGTACATCCGAGTGATAATGCTGATGTTAATTGACCACTGATCAACCACAAATCCTTTCTACTGAAAGCCAACAGAAGTGGATTTCTTAGCGGTTAGAATTATAAATTTTGGGCTATTGTTAATGCTGACATTGGCCGGCAGTGATAATGTTGGCCTGTTGCTAGCAGACAACGGTTGAAAAACAATCAAATATTATATTGTGTGATGGATGAAATACATAAAGCGCAGACAAGAAATGTAGTTTCATAAAGGAAGCAAACTGCTATTTTTAACCGGCTTTTTTGGCTTTGAGACTTCTCACCTTTGGCAGTCGATGTTCATGTATGTCTGTAAAAGATTAGTTTGTACTTTACTGAAGTACAATATTTTGGAGGTATTATTCTGTGTCATTTTAATGTTTAATATCTTCAACGCACCAAAGGAAGCAACAGTCACCCTCTTTAATAGTCTGGAAATTCCAGTGTGAGTCGCAATTATGAATGTCAGAACAGAAAAAAAGTTAAGAAACCTTTAATTTGCTCATTTTCCTCTGTTACGGCCGTGTGAGGAAGGGTAAAAATTTATCCCCTAATATATCACTCCAAGTCTGACAGTAACAGGGTTGGTTGTGAATTTCGAAGGATGAAAGAATTTTCTCAAGGTCTGTGTTTAACCATTCAGGTACTGATTTTGTTTTTATTCATTCATAGGATGTGGGCTTCGCTGGCTGGGCCAGCATTTATTGCCCATCCCTAGTTGCCCTTGAGAAGGTGGTGGTGAGCTGCCTTCTTGAACAGCTGCAGTAGGTACACCCACAGTGCTGTTAGGAAGGGAGTTCCAGGATTTTGACCCAGCAACAGTGAAGGAACAGCGATATATTTCCAAGTCAGGATGGTGAGTGGCTTGGAGGGGAACTTCCAGGTGGCGGTGTTTCCATCTATCTGCTACCCTAGTTCTTCTTGATGGTAGAGATCGTGGGTTTGGAAGATGCTGCCTAAGGAGCCTTGGTGAATTCCTGCAGTGCATCTTGTAGATGGTATACACTGCTGCTACTGTGCATCGGTGGTGGAGGGTGTGAATGTTTGTGGATGGGGTACCATCAAGCTTTCTCCTGGATAGTGTCAAGCTTCTTGAGTGTTGTTGGAGCTGCACTCATCCAGGCAAGTGGAGAGTACGCCATCACACTCCTGACTTGTGCCTTGTAGATGGTGGACAGGCTTTGAGGAGTCAGGAGGTGAGTTACTCGCCACAGGATTCCTAGCCTCTGACCTGCTCTTGTAGCCACAGTATTTATATGGCTAGTCCAGTTCAGTTTCTGGTCAATGGTAACCCCCAGGATGTTGATTGTAGGGGGTTCAGCAATAGTAATGACATTGAATGTCAAGGGACAATGGTTAGATTCTCTCTTGTTGGAGATAGTCATTGGCTGGCAGTTGTGTAGCATAAATGTTACTTGCCACTTGTCACCCCAAGCCTGTAAATTGTCCAGGTTTTGCAGCATTTGGACATGGACTGCAAATGGTGCAGAACATCTTGCAATCATCAGCAAACATCCTCACTTCTGACCTTATGATGGAAGGAAGGTCATTGATGAAGCAGCTGCAGATAGTTGGACTTAGGACGCTATCCTCAGGATGTGGCAATACTGCAATATTTATATCTGATCCATTGGTTGTGGAATCTCTTAGCTCTGTCTATCACTTGCTGCTTATTTTGTTTGGCACACAAGTAACCCTGTATTGTAGCTTCACCAGGTTGACACTTCATTTTTAGGTATGCCTGGTGCTGATCCTGGCACGCTCTCCTGCACGCTCTCCTGCACGCTCTCCTGCACGCTCTCCTGCACGCTCTCCTGCATGCTACATTGAACCAGGGTTGATCCCTTGGCTTGGTGGTAATGGTAGAGTGTGGGATATGCCAGGCCATGAGGTTACAGATTGTGTTTGAGTACAATTCTGCTGCTGCTGATGGCCCACAGCACCTCATGGATGCCCAGTCTCGAGTTGCTAGATCTTTTCAAAATCTATGCCATTTATCACAGTGGTAGTGTCACAAAACACGATGGAGGGTATCCTCAACGTGAAGACAGGACTTAGTCTCCACAAGGGCAGTCACTCTCACCTCATCTCGGGAGTTCAGCTCTTTTGTCCATGTTTGAACAAAGGATGTAATGAGGTCAGGAGCTGAGTGGCCCTTGCAGAACTACTACTGATACTGTCATGGACAAATGCATCTGCGGCAGGCAGGTTGGTGAGGATGAGGTCAAGTGTGTTTTTCCCTCTTGTTGGTTCCCTCACCACCTGCCCCAGACCCAGTCTAGCAGCTATGTATTTTAGGACTCGGCCAGCTCGGTCAGTAGTGGTGCTACCGAGCTATTCATGGTGATGGACATTGATGTCCCCCACCCAGAGTACATTCTGCGCCCTTGCCACCCTCAGTGCTTCCTCCAAGTGATGTTCAACATGGAGGAGCACTGATTCATCAGCTGAGGGGGGTTGTTATGTGGTAATAAGCAGGGGGGTTCCTTGCCCATGTTTGACCTCATGCTACAAGACCTCATGGGGCCCGGAGTCGATGTTGAGGACTCCCAGAGCAACTCCCTCCCGACTGTATACCACAGTGCCGCCACCTCTGCAGGGATGGTGACGGTCATGTCTGGGGCATTGACTGTAAGGAATGATTCTGCGAGTATGACCACGTCAGGCTGTTGTTTGAGGCAGCTCTCCCAGTTTTGGCACTAGCCCCCAGATGTTCGTAAGGAGGAGTTTGCAGGGAGGACAGGGCTGAGTTTGCCATTTCTGGTGCCTAGGTCGATGCTGGATGGTCCATCTGGTTTCATTCCTTTTAGACTTTTTAGCAGTTTGATACTTGTTAGACTATTTCAGAGGGCATTTAAGAATCAACCACATTGCTGTGGATCTGAAGGCACATGTAGGCCAGACCAGGTAAGGACAGCAGAATTCCTTCCCTTGAAGGACATTAGTGGACCAGATGGGTTTTTACGACAATCGACAATAGTTTCATGGTCATCATTAGATTTTTAATTCCAGATATTTATGGAATTCAAATTTCACCACCTGCCGTGGTGGGATTAGAACCCAGGTCTCTAGAGGATTACCCTAGATCTCCAGATTACTAGTCCATTGACAAAACCACGACACCACCGCCTCTCCTTATTTCAAAGAAACGAGGCTGACAGGCTTTCTTGAGGTTTAAAACAAAAAGGGGTTACTTTACATTGAGTTAGAAACCCAAACAGGTAAAGATAGCAAAATATTTGAAAGGTAAACCCACGCTTCTTGACACACACACACACACACACACACACACACGCACGCACACATACACACACACACACACGCACGCACACATACACACACACAGCAAAGTTGAAGTTCAATGCCAAAAGACAAAGAAATCGAAGTTCACTGTTTAAGGATCCTTGGCTGCTTCACTATGGCTGTGGCAGAAATTTTTCAAAGTTCCTTTAGATTCCAGAAGTTCAGTTGAAGCTCATGTAACTACAATTGCCAGAAACAGTTTCTTTTTAATCTCTTCTGGAAATTGATGAGTTTTGCACTGAAGGTTCCTTGTGATGGAAAACTCACTATCTCTGTGCTGGATGTTTAAACTGTAAGAGATCGCATCTTAACTTGGGAGAAGAGAGAAGAAAGCTCCTTACTGCTCTATTGGCAGATTTTCCAAACTAGTCAACATGTTTGCAGCTTGCATGCTGTATTAAAGAGATTTCAAATGGATACCTCAGTTACATGACCTCTCTCTCCCCATTATAATTTCAAAAGGTCTTTGTTTATCTGATGTCTGAACCGATGGTGCTTTTGTTTCATTGAACGGGCAGGGGTGGGGGGTGAGCAGATTCTGTGATGTCCCAGCCATTAACCCCTGAATGAGTCAGTATCCATCTTGATGAGATAGGAAGACATATGTCCATATAACCATTGTTCTAGAAGACTCTGTCTCCATTGAAGCGTTAGTCTTATAGAAATATAAATGCTATGCCCAGACATTTTAGTAGATCCCTTTGAAGTGGTTCTTGACATCTTCATGTGTGAAATTCCAGAGAAGGATGCATGTCTGAATTGTCTTCCACATTGGAACTTTCCAGAAACTGGTCACTTGCAATACCAAACATCCTGTAGTTTGTGGCAGCCAACTTTAGTCAGTATCTTTTCTTGTCTTTAAAAAGTCCTTTTTAACCAATTCAGTATATGTCTGGTCAGCCAGTGAGATTACATATTAATATCATTTATGCACAAGTCACATCATCATGACAACTCCCACCAAGCAATTTAATTTTTTGTATTGTTTCCCTGCCTGCAGGACATACAGAGTGTAAGTAACATTTGGGCCATACAAGTGCTAGGCAATGATCATCTCCAACAGAAGAGAATCTAACCATCTTCCCTAGATATTGTATTACCATCGCTGAATCTCTCACCATCAACATCCTGGGCATTACCACTGACCAGAAACTGAACTGGACTAACCATGTAAATACTGTGGCTACCAGAGCAGGTCAGATGCTGGGAATTTCGTGGTGAGTAACTCACCGCCTAACTCCTCAAAGCCTTTCCACCATCTACAAGGCACAAGTCAGGAATGTGATGACATATCCTCCCCGCTTGCCTGGATCAGGGTGGCTCCAACAACACTCATGACACTAATCAGGCCAAAGCAGCCCACTTGATCAACACCCCATCCACCACCTTAAATATTCATTCCCTCCACCGCACACAGTGGCAGCAGTAACACATGCAAGATGCACTGCAGCAACTTACCTAATTTCCTTCAACAGAACCGTCCAAACCCACTACCTCTACCACAAGAGCAGCAGATGTATGGAAACACCACTACCCTCCAAGCCACACGCCATCCTGACTTGGAACCATGTCGCTGTTCCTTCACTGTTGCTGGGTCAAAATCCTGGAACCTCCTTCCCAACAGCACTGTGGGTGCATCTATGACAGTTGGACTGCAACAGTTCAAGAAGGCGCCTCACCAACTCCTTCTCAAGGGCAACTATGGATGGGCAATAAATGCTGACCCAGCCAGCGATGCCCACATCCCGTGAAAGAATAAAAAAATGTGCACAGATTTCATTACCAACACAAAGCTGTAATGCACATTACTTAAGGAATAGGAACAATATTTCCTGTTACTATGCATCCTGTGCGTAGCTGGCACATCTCTATCATTTTACATGGATGTTAAAAGGCCATTCTAGTTCCCACACATGAAAAATAGATTCCTTAAAGCTATATTGTTAATCCTTCTCTTTGTCGGCACACATGTTGGGAATTGCTTTCAGTACAAATCTTAATTGATTTAATGGAAAGGAGCAAAAGAGTGCCAGGGATGATCAGGTGATACCAAAGGTCCAGTCATTAATGCCTCACCCTGTGTACAAATCCAGGCACAGCCACCAGGCAATGATGGAGGTGCACTGCCTCCATTGGCTCAGATTCAGCTGGGAAGCAGTTTACTGGGCCATGCTACCTGCTTCAAAGAGACCAGCAGTCAGCCTCCACCATCTGGTCACTGCCACCATTGGTAGACAAGACTGGCACAACACTCTGCCTTTGAGCCACTGGTTCCCTCCAGGAGGACAGCGGAGACATTAGCAATATCTTCCAGTTTTCTATGCATAGGTATCACGTATATCTTATGCAGAACGCACTTTTCAGATGTACCAATATCTTCATCTCCTTTTTCACTGAATAGTAAGAACAGCATGAAAGGATTGCACAATTTCACTGCAATGTTACATTCCCTAAAATAAAGATGGTCATTGATGGTGCCTCTATGATCATCCAGGCCGCGTGGGCATAATGCAATCGTCTACATGAAGAGAAAGGAGTTAAGTAGAGTGCAGATACAGTTCGGTCCTACTACCACTATAGAGCATAACACTGTAGCATCTTCATTTTTAATTAAATCAGGAGGGTGCCTTGCAGTACAGGTACCCACCCCACGCCTTCACCCCAGGATTTCCAAGATAATTCATTTTTTGCAATACAAAGATGCCTAATTTTGAAGAGGTGGAAGGGACCTGCAACAGCAGAACAGAGGCAGACACAGGCCAAAAAGATGCAACTGTAGAAATGCCATTGTAGCCTAAAAGGTTACATTAGGTGTGAAGCCAAACTTTATTTAGTTGAGATCTGAGCTGCCCCATTAAGGAGCCCTCACACCTACACAGCACCAGATAGCAGCTCCAAGCATGTTTTGCAACACTAGCTTCTGCACTTTTACAACATTAATGGCCGTCATATGTTATTATTTTATTCTCCACAATCAGAAAGAAACTCTTCAGACAAACTTCAAAGAAGTTGCAACCAATTTATTCTCCCATCTTCTCATGGGCAATTAGAGATGGGCAATAAATGCTGGCCTAGCCAGCGATGCCCGCATCCCATGAACAAATAAATAAAAAGGACAGGTTGAGAGCGTGGTTAATAAACCACACAGTATCCTGGGCTTTACTCATAGGGACATAGATTATAAGAGCAAGGATGTTATACTGAACGTATAAGAAACTGACTCAGCCTCAGCTGGAGTATTGCATCCAGTTCTGGGCATTGCACTTTAGGAAGGATGTGAAGGCATTAGAGTGTGTGCAGAAAAAAATCATGAGAATTAAGTTCCTTATCCCTGGAACCAGTTATGAAGATATATTGGAAAAGTTAGGACTGTTTTCCTAGGAGAAAAGGGGGCTGAAAGGAGTTTTGACAGAGGTATTCAAAATCATGAGGGATCTGGACAGAGTAAATAGGGATGCTACACTGTTATGCTCTATAATGGTAATAGGGCCTAACTGTATCTGCGCTCTACTTGTGATTTGAAAGGATAGAAAACGAGAGGGCACAGGTTTAAAGTAATTGGCACAAGAAGCAAAAGTGACATAGGGAAAAACTTTTTCACACAGCGAGTGGTTAAGGTTTGGAATGCGCTGCCTGAGAGTGCTAGGCAGGCTCAAGTGAAGTATTCAAAAGGGAATTAGATTAACCTGACAAGGAAGAATGCGCAGAGCAATGGGGAGAAGGTGGGGCAATGGCACTAAGTGAATTGCTTATTTGGAGAGCCGGTGCAGACATGATGGGCCAAATGGTCTCCTTCTGTGTTGTTGCAATTCTGTGATTTTGTGAAATGAGTATATGCACTACGCAGCGAGGTTGCACTGGAAGGATTTTCTGTATGAAGCCCCTTTAAGTTTTCAGAGTGACAAGAGTTTTAAATCTAAAACGATAGCATATATTTGTGCTATACCACAATATGGTCACACGTGGTGTGCATTCAAAGGGCTGTAAAGTTGAAGGAGTGGTTTGAATCAGGAAGCAGGAAATGAGAAACAAGCTGTGACATAACAGCTCGTGATATTTGGAGCAACCACTTAACATAAAAATCTTCCTGCAGCCTTTCTTTCTCAGCCTTTCCCAGTTCTGCTATATTCTTTTGTGGCAATAATTATTGCTTGCTGCACTGGTGGTTTCTGTGGAGACAGCCTTTCAAGAACTAAAAGAACAGTCCTGAATTCTACTTCCTTCATTACCATCTGGATTTGTTGCTGGACCTGGAAAATTTAAAATGAACCTTAATTGCTTTCAAGATCTGATTGCACATCTGTAATTCAGAACAATGAGCATTGAATGATGAGATTGCCGCACCCCTCCTCCCTCCCACACCCCACCCAACCACCAAGAACCCCGCGCCCCAAACACTAATTGCTTTTTTTAGTCATTCACAGGATGTGGGCTTCGCATTTTATTGCCCATCCCTAGTTGCCCTTGAGAAGGTGGTGGTGAGCTGCCTTCTTGAACTGCTGCAGTCCATGTGGTGTAGGTACACCCACAGTGCTGTTAGAGAGAGAGTTCCAGCATTTTGACCCAGCGACAGTGAAGGAACGGCGATATATTTCCAAGTCAGGATGGTGAGCGGCCTGGAGGGGAACTTCCAGCTGGTGGTGTTCCCATGTGTCTGCTGCCCTTGTCCTTCTAGATGGTAGAGGTCGTGGGTTTGGAAGGCGCTGTCGAAAGAGCCTTGGTGAATTCCTGCAGTGCATCTTGTAGATGTTACACACTGCTGCCACTGTGCGTCAATGGTGGAGGGAGTGAATGTTTGTGGATGGGGTGCCAATCAAGCTTTCTCCTGGTGTCAAGCTTCTTGAGTGTTGTGGGAGCTGCACTTATCCAGGCAAGTGGGGATTATTCCAACACACTCCTGATTTGTATCTTGTAGATGATGGACAGGTTTTGGGAAGTCAGGAGGTGAGTTACTTGCCACAGGATTCCTAGCCTCTGACCTGCTCTTGTAGCCACAGTATTTATATGGCTAGTCCAGTTCACTTTCTGGTCAATGGTAACCCCCAGTATGTTGATAGTGTGGGATTCAGCTGTGGTAATGCCATTGAATGTCAAGAGGAGATGGTTAGATTCTCTCTTGTTGGAGATGGTCATTGCCTGGCATTTGTGTGGCACGAATGTTACTTGCCACTTGTCAGCCCAACCTGGATATTGTCCAGGTCTTGCAGCATTTGGACTGCTTCAGTATCTGAGGAGTTGTAAATGGTGCTGAACATTGTGCAATCATCAGCGAACATCTCCACTTCTGACCTTATGATGGATGGAAGGTCATTGATGAAGCAGCTGAAGATGGTTGGGAATAGGACACTACCCTGAGGAACTCCTGCAGTGATGTCCTGGAACTGAGGTGATTGACTTCCAACAACTACAACCATCTTCCTTTCTGCTAGGTATGATTCCAACCAGCGGAGAGTTTTCCCCCTGATTCCCATTGACTCCAGTTTTGCTAGGGCTCCTTGATGCCACACTCGATCAAATGCTGCCTTGATGTCAAGGACAGTCACTCTCACCTCACCTCAGGAGTTCAGCTCTTTTGTTCATGTTTGAACCAAGGCTGTAATGAGGTCAGGAGCTGAGTGGCCCTGGCGGAACCCAAACTGGGCGTCAGTGAGCAGGTTATTGCTAGGCAAGTGCCGCTTGATAGCACTGTTGATGACCCCTTCCATCAATTTACTGATGACTGAGAGTAGATGGCGGCAAACGGCCAGGTTGGATTTATCCTGCTTTTTGTGTATAGGACATACCTGGGCAATTTTCCACAAGGCCGGGTAGATGCCAGTGCTGTAGCTGTACTGGAACAGCTTGGCTAGGGAGGCGGCAATTTCTGGAGCACAAGTCTTCAGTACTATTGCCAGAGCCCATAATCTTTGCAGTATCCAGTGCCTTCAGTTGCTTCTTAATGAATCGAATGGACTGAAGATTGGCATCTGTGATACTGGGGACATCTGGAGAAGGCCGAGGTGGATCATCCACTCAGCACTTCTGGCTGAAGATTGTTGAAAATGCTTCACCCCTATCATTCACACTGATGTGCTGGGCTCCCCCATGATTGAGGATGTGGATATTTATGCAGCCTCCTCCTCCAGTGAGTCATTTAATTGTCCACAACCATTCATGACTGGATGTGGCAGGACTGCAGAGCTTAGATCTGATCCATTGGTTATGGAATCGCTTAGCTCTGTCTATAGCTTGTTGCTTATGCTGTTTGGCACACAAGTTGTCCCGCGTTGTAGCTTCACCAGGTTGGCACCTCATTTTTAGGTATGCCTGGTGCTGCTCCTGGCATGCCCTCTTGCACTCATCATTGAGCTAGGGTTGATCCCCTGGCTTTTTGGTAATGGTAGAGTGGAGGATATGCCAGGCCAGGAGGTTCCAGATTGTTTGAGTACAATTCTGCTGCTGCTGATGGCCCACAGCGCCTCATGGATGCCCAGACTTGCGTTGCTAGATCTGTTCAAAATCTATCACATTTAGCACAGTGGTAGTGCCACACAACACGATGGAGGGAATCCTCAGCATGAAGATGGGACATTGTCTCCACAGTGGCTGTGCGGTGATCACTCCTTTTGATACTGTTATGGACAGATGCATCTGCGGCAGGCAGGTTGGTGAGGATGAGGTCAAGTATGTTTTCCCTTGTCGGTCCCCTCACCACCTGCTGCAGACCCAGTCTACGTTTTTTAGGACTCGGCCTGCAGTGGTGTTACTCAGCCACTCGGTGATGGACATTGACGTCCCCCCATCCAGAGTACATTCTGCACCCTTGCCATCCTCAGTTATTCCTCCAAGTGGTATTCAACATTGGGGAGCACAGCTGAAGTTGGGGGGTGTGGGGAGCAGCAGTATGCAGTAATCAGCAGGAGGTTTCCTTGCCCATGTTTGACCTGATGCCATGAGGCTTCATGGGGCCCAGGGCAACTCCCTCTTAACTGTATACCACTGTGCTGCCAGTGGGTCAGGACATACCCAGTGATGGTGGTGTCTGGGACATTGTCTGTCAGGTATATTTCCATGAGTATGGCTATGTCAGGCTGTTACTGACTCTGAGACAGCTCTCCCACTTATGGCACTAACCCCCAGATGTTAGCAAGGAGGGGTCGACAGGGCTGAGTTTGCCGTTATCATTTCCTGTTCCTAACTTGATGCCAGGTGGTTCTTTCTGGTTTCATTCCTTTTAGCAGATTGATACAACTGAGTGGCTTGGCTTGCTAGGCCTTTTCAAGGGTCACCCACTCATCTGCCAGATCAGGTAAGGATGGCTGAATTCCTTCCCTAAAAGGGCATCAGACTTTTAATTCCAGATTTTTATTGGATTCAAATTTCACCATCGACTGTGGTGGGATTTGAACCCGGGTCCCCAGAGCATTACCCTGGGTCTCTGTATTACTAGTCCGGTGACAGTGCCACTATACTGCTACGCCACTGCTCTACCACCTCACCCACCAGCCCACCCAAGAGTAAAATCAAAGTCAATCACTCTGAATAGTAAACCATTCTTTCCACAATAGTGCTTCAGTAAGAACAATATGTTTAAAAACTATTTTTTAAAACCTTTTTTCTCCTTCCTTGTTTTCTCTTCCTTATCAAGAGGACAGAGAAATACAGCAGGTTGCTCGGGGTCTGCCAGTGCTGTTCTATAACCGGCCACCAGATGGCGTGCTAGGTCAGGCAGGCATGTGTTGCCGACCCATTTTCTCCTTGTCCATCGCCAGTGGGGCGACTGAGATTATGGAACTGATCTTTTTTGAACTTGCTCATAATTACATTTCCAAATGCTCCAATTGTTGGTTTGTTCTGACTAAACAGACCATGGAACACAAGTACTGTGTAATAGTAACATGATAAACAAAGCAGGAAGATTTCCTGCACTCACTTCACTATTTCTGGAACAATGGTCAAAAAAAATTTGAAGGCTTTTATGGTTTTGCAAACAATATAAATCCGAGGAAATTTTCCTGTTGTATTTATGATACCATTGAGATAAAGTAGCAAGAGCACATGTTCCCCCTTCACTGTAACCTGCTACAAAATTCCAATCACGCTCTAATCTGGTTGAAAAAATTAATTTTGTGAAAAAACACATTCCTACATTTTTTAAAGTTACCTTCAAAGAATATTAATAACCAGCCTCTCAAATAAAAGTGAACAACACCGAGAAGAAAGAAAATGACTTTAACACGGTGTCACTTTGAATTTAACTGATCTCGGAAGATACTGACTGATGTTTATCAGCATCTATGATCAAGATAATCTGATATAACTTGAAGGGCATGAATCATGTCTTGAACATGAAGAACGTTTTGACTTTTATGTTTAATTAAGAGAGAATAAACGTGCTTTTCATGCAGGAAATGTATTCAACACTAAATGAGCATTAAAATTGAAGAGAATGCATGTGGATTACAAACATTATTACTTTCACTCTTTCAATGGCTGAAGGATGTCCTTCTAATCCATAAGTGTCTTCATTTGATGTTGGTTCTTCCTTGAAGGGAGGAGAGGTAAAAATTGTAATTATTGGGGAAGATAATTGGGGAACGTTGTGATAATTGTCACAGGACTAGTAATCCAGAGGCCCAGGCTCATGTTCTGGGGGCATGGGTTCAAATCCCACCACAGCAGCTGGTGGAATTTAATAATAATAATTTAATGTATTAATAATAATAAACAATATGGAATTGTAACAAGCTAGTCTTAGTAATGGTGACCATGAAACCATTGCCAATTGCTGTAAAAACCCATCTGGTTCACTAATATCCTTTAGGGAAGGAAATCTGCCGTCCTTATCTGGTCTGCCCTACATGTGACTCCATACCCACAACAATGTGGTTGACTCCTAACTGCAATGGTGTGGCAAGCCACTCAGTTCAAGGGCAATTAGGGATGCCTTGCCAGCGACATCCATATCCCATGGAAGAATAAAAAAAATAGTGGAAGTCTAGCAATTGAATTTAATCATCAATATAATTCCTAATTTCAGGACCAATGGCTTTCATGGATGAGTATAAATGTGCCCTCTCTCACGGTCACAGCTCTCATCAACAACAGCTTTCAATTATATAGGGATTTTAGTGTAGACAAACGGCTTCAATTGCTTCCCAGAGGAGAAAATGAACAGGTGCTGAAATATTATGGAAATGTTAGGGCATGTGACAAAAGATCAGAAGGAATGTGTTTTTAGAAGGCTGGTTTGCAAGGTGATTGGCAGGCTTTAGTTCCAAAGGTCATATTGAAATGATTGGCAGAGGGGCTGAGATAAAGACAAAAGTAGTGTGATAGAAGTGGAAGTAAGTGTATCTGGTAATAGATCGGATGTGGCATTTGAAGATCAGTATGAACAATTCAATTTGTACAGAGGGTGAGATATAATCAATAGTAAGTGTGTAGAGATGTGGTGGGGAATTCTAACTCATTCACAACTTAATGTCAAACAAGCAGCCCGTAAAGGTTGAGGGAACCAGTGGAGAGGTAGAGTTAAGTGTTGTCAGCAATTAAACACAAACAATTATTCAAGGAAAGGCTGGAATTGTCATAAATTTTCTTTTGATCAAATGGTGAATGATTTTACAATTTATTTAAATGTGAATAAAAACGATTGTTTTTCACTCAGGAAAATGAAACAAATATCCTCGGTGGTGAGTTCTGACATTCATACATGACTTCATGTATTCTACCTGAACCCACACCTGTCCCAAGGTTTACAGGTGATTATCATTGTTTAGGAGACCTGTTGATTTTATGTTTCTTTCTCAATCTCTGACACAAATACATAAAAAGAAAATCTAGGAAAAGAAAAAAACTCTGTTCGTTATTTCTGTCGCAAAATCATTCCCACACATTCCTCTGCTGCAAATCAATCTCCACTGTCCTCAGCAAGTAAAAAATAATCACTCCCCTCATTGCTCCGTACTTTTTCTCTGAATCACTTCCAACGAATGATTCCTTTCCAACTGTCAAGTGAAGACTAACTGAAAATAATTCTAGATATTTCTTTAAACTGAAAATCACCATCTCACAGACATCCGGTTATTTTCCTACAAAGCTGAGACTGGGGAACAATGTTACACGATATTGAACAAAGTTAATTTCTTTCACACGAAATATTTTCTAATTGCACCAATTATTCATATTAGCTGTTAGCGCAACATACTATTCAAATAATCATAAGACGATACAGCGCAGAAAGAGGCTGCATGGTCCATCATGCCAATGCTGGTCCTTTGATAGAGTTATCCGATCTGTTCCACTTCCCTGTTCCTTCCCCTTATCCGATTTGTTCCACTTCCCTTCTCCTTCCCACTAGCCTTGCAAATGTTCTGCTCCAAGTATATAACCAATTCCATTTTTGAAAGGTAACCAGTGAATCTGCTTCCACTACCCTTTCATGCAGTGCATTCTGTATCACAACTACTTGTTGTGTACAAAAAAACCCTCATCTCCCCTCTGGTTCTTTTGCCACTTATCTTAAATCTCACTCTTCTGGTTACTGACCCGTCTGCCAATGGACGCAATTTCTCCTTACTTACTCTGACAAAACCCTCCATAATTTTAAGACCACTTTAAGATTAAATCTCACCTTAAGCTTCTGTGCTGTAAGGAAAGCAATTCCAGCTTCTTTTCTCTCATCCCCAACATGAGTTGAGGCTCTTATCCCTGTTATGTGTTAGATCTATTATATGGGAAATAATGTTAACTTTGCTTGCTGGAGGATTGAGAGAGGGAGAGACACAGTTAGACATATAGACGGAGACAGGCAGAAGAACAGAATACTGCCGCACACAAAAATATTGAAGCACATGGATAAACAATGAACAGCAAGGAGCAACAGCAGACATTATACTCAAACAAGTGAAAAATTGTTTGCCAGACCAGCAGGAGTATAAGACAGAGAATATGATTTTTTTTTTTTATTCATTCACAGGATGTGGGCTTCGCTGGCTGGGCCAGCATTTATTGCCCATCCCTAGTTGCCCTTGAGAAGGTGGTGGTGAGCTGCCTTCTTGAACCCCTGCAGTCCATGTAGTCTAGGTACACCCACAGTGCTGTTAGGAAGGGAGTTCCAGGATTTTGACCCAGCGACAGTGAAGGAACGGTGATATATTTCCAAGTCAGGGTGGTGAGTGACTTGGAGGGGAAATTCCAGGTGGCAGTGTTCCCATCTATCTGCTGCCCTTGTCCCTCTAGATGGTAATGGTACTGGGTTTGGAAGGTGCTGTTGAAGGAGCCTTGGGTGAAATTCCTGTGGTGCATCTTGTAGATGGTACACACTGCTGCTACTGTGCATCAGAGGTGGAGGGAGTGAATGTTTGTGGATGTGGTGCCAATAAAACTGGCTGCTTTGTCCTGGACTGTGTCAAGCTTCTTGAGTATTGTGGGAGCTGCACTTATCCAGGCAAGTGGCGAGTATTCCATCACACTCCTGATTTTGCTTTGTAGATGGTGGACAGGCTTTGGGCAGAACAGGGGAGTTACTCTTCGCACGATTCCTAGCCTCTGACCTGCTCTTATAGCCACAGTATTTATATGGCCAGTCCAGTTCAGATGTGGTCAATGGTAACCGCCCCCCCAGGATGTTGATAGTGGTAACAGTGATGGTAACACCATTGAACATAAAGGTGGCGATGGCTGGATTCTCTTTTGTTGGAGATGGTTATTGCCTGACGCTTGTGTAGCGCAAATGTTACTTGCTATTTGTGAGACCAAGCCTGGATATTGTCCAGGTTTTGCTGCATTTGGACATGGACTGCTTCAGTATCTGAGGAGTCGCGAATGGTGCTGAATATTGTGCAATCATCAGCGAACATCCCCACTTCTGACCTTATGATGGAAGGAAGGTCATTGATGAAGCAGCTGAAGATGGTTGGACCGAGGACAGTACCATGAGGAACTCCTGCAGCGATGTCCTGGAGCTGAGATGACGGACCTCCAACAACTACCTTCCTTTGTGCTAGGTATGACTCCAACCAATGGAGAGTTTTCCCCCAATTCGCATTGACCCCAGTTTTGTTAGGGCTCCTTGATGCCACACTCAGTCAAATGCTGCCTTGATGTCAAGGGCAGTCACTCTCACCTCACCTTGGGAGTTCAGCTCTTTTGTCCATGTTTGAACTAAGGCTGTAATAAGGTCAGGAGCTGAGTGGACTTGGCGGAACCCAAACTGGGCGTCAGTTTGCTTACAAATTATGATGAGTTCTTAACAAATGGACACAAAGATAACAGAACAGAAGCACTTTGCAAAGCCCTTTGCAGCATTATGGAAAATAGCATGTGCCAAACAGAAATGAAAAGCAAAGCCCTTTGCAGCATTATGGAAAATAGCATGTGCCAAACAGAAATGAAAAGTGAAGAAGTTAATGTCTAGCAGAGCTTCTTAAACTCTTATTGAAAAAGAAAGTACCTTGAATAAGCAAGAGTGGAAAAGGTCCCCGAACTTTCACTAGGAGGATTCTGTAGTATAAGGGTCTGGCACGTATAGGGTTAATGTGGGACTGAGTACAGTACCACCCACAATAATTGAGAGCACATGACCCACACTCAGTTGAATGTTGGACAGAGACGTATGTACCAGCAAGCACGGAGACAGCTCCTAGCTTGTACCCTTTACTGTAAATTTGTAAATAGTTCTAAGAGTCAATAAAGGCTTACAGTTGATCTCCTTTGACTTCTTCAGACCGACCGAACTGTAACCAACACCTTACAACAGGTTCTGGGTTCAAAACTGTTGATAAAAGTCCTGAGGTAAATCTCAAGGGTATTTTATCAAAAAGTGATGTAAATCCATTGGTAACATCATATAGTGAATATTCTGTGCAGCATTTAGAACTCCAAGACAATAAAAAGACAATGCACTAGAGATAGGATTTAGGATGCTCGTGTCATAAACACAGACTGGCAGGGTTAAACAATTTATATTGGTGAGTGTTAAGAGAAGACATCATCACTGTGATCGATGTGGACAACGAAGTAAAGTTACTCAATTTATTTCCAGACTGAAATGTTCAGAACATTAGTAGAACACCGATAGGTTGCAAATATGACCAAAGTTTAAAAGTGGGTCTTCCCTAGTGTTTCTAATGGTAAGTCAGAGAATACACTGTTTTATGAGGATGAAAGCAGGAGGTCATGCAACAATGCATTATTCTGCTGCAGGGTGCAGCAATGCGTGACTGTTAAGTCTCGCTAAGCCCACGTGTCTATTTGCTGCCAAAGCACATCCTAAAATCAATCTGAGTCTAATTAATGGATATTATCTATTGCTGTAGAAGTTTCCTTGTAGACTGGCATAGGTTGGTAAATCTCCCCATGAAGAAATGAGCAGACTTTCTTTCCTATGACTTAAAAAAAATGAAATTTGCATGTATGACAGACTTGTCTCAAAATATAATAGAATTTTCCAAGAAAAAAAAAGAAACTATTTGCATTTACACGGCACCATTCGAGACTTCAGGGTGTCCCAAAATGGTTTACAGCCGATGAATAATATTTGAAACAAAAATAAAAATACCTGGAAAAACTCAGCAGGTCTGGCAGCATCTGCGGAGAGGAACACAGTTAACGTTTTGAGTTCGTATGACTCTTCAACAGAACTAAGTAAAAATAGAAAAGAGGTGAAATATAAGCTGGTTTAAGGGGGCGGGGGGTGGTGGGGGTGGTGGGGGGTGGTAGAGGATAGAGGGCCAGTGATTTCCGCAGATGCTGCCAGACCTGCTGAGTTTTTCCAGGTATTTTTATTTTTGTTTTGGATTTCCAGCATCCAGTTTTTTGCTTTTATCTGAGTGAATGATATTTGAAGTGTGGTCACTTGTACTTTGGTTAAATGTGACAGCCAAGGTGCGCACAAGATTATATCCCCGACAATGACATGAATAACCAGATAATCTGGTTTTGGTGGTGTTATTTAAAAGATAAATGTTGGCCAGGGTTCTGGAAAAACTCCCATCCGTGTTCATCTGAGAAGGCAAACTTGGTTCAACATCTCATTCGATAAAACAACACCTTCAACAAAGCAGCACCCCCACAATGCTTCATTGAAGTACGGATTATGTATTCAAGTCTCTGGAATAGGAAAGTAATACCACTGAGCCAAAGCTTACATCATCTGAAATTGAAGCAGGTTGTTCAGCTCATCAAGTCCATACTAGAGTTTTCCTCTCTTATTTCTAACTATAGTATGTTAATTTAAAAAAAACTCAATTCTTGTCATCACATTTTTTTCCCATAGTTTCTGATGACCAGATTCTGCATTCTGGCTCCCATAATTCTCTCAATACTTTCTCATTTTTAATTCACTCAGTGAAACTTGTCATGCCCAAAATAATGCTATAACAAAACTATAAAAAGAAAACATGCATTTCACAATAATATGTTTAAAGGTATCCTAGAATTTGTCTTTTAGAAAGGTTAGAAAATGGGATAAAAAGGGGGTATCCTTTTTCCCCACCACTGCCCCCCCACTCCACCCCAAAAGGGCCATCTGTTACTTGGTCCATGTTGTTCTTTCACAGAGTGCTTACCCTTGTTCTACTATTATCACATTCTACTTTCTTACCTTTGTGCCACCATCAGTATCTTTTTTAGACCTTAACCACTACCATTAACACTCCCTTTGTCCTTTTGTTCATGACATCTTCGTCACTCTCTCCTTTGCCCTCACCTATTGCTGGTCTTCTATCCAGCTTCACCTTCTCCATCCCCACCCCCCCCCCCCTTAAACAGTATATATTTCACCACATTTCTATTTCTCTTTAGCTCTGAAGAAGGGTCATATGGACTCGAAATGTTAACTGTTTCTCTCTCCACAGATATTGCTAGATCTGAGCTTTACCAGCATTTTCTGTCTTTATTTCAGATTTCCAGCATCCGCAGTACCTTGCTTTTATCTAAGAGGGAAACTGGGTAAGTGTGAGGGGGCTTCTGGCCTCTTGTCACCTACCCTTATGGAGAGTGAGTGGGAACAGGGAAATGAGTGCACAGTTAGGAGTGAAGTTGAGTCTCAGATGGTTTAAAGTGGGGGAGGTTGAGATAGGCAGGAGTTGGACCATATTCCCTGTTCCTGCTTCCTCTGAACTATATCATGTTATATTAGGTATATACAATGGTGCCATGGATTTGGCAAGAAGAGTGCACATTTTGCATCGCTAATATGGCTAAAGAATATAAATGTTTATTTTGAAACTTGCAAAATGGGCAAAAATAAATCAAAAAGGTTAGTTGTAAATTGAAGAGGAATACATATTGGAAGTTGATAAAAGGTTGTGTGTATCCATTCTCAGGGGGACTGTGTGTGGATCATTAAGAAAATGCCATGAAAAATGAACGCATAATGTTCAAAAACAAAAATGATGAACAGACAATCCACTACACATAACACTGGCTAACTCAAGTTGGACATATTTTCTGAAGATTTCATCACATGACCTCCTGCCCAGTCCAACAGCCTTTGCTCCCTATTTCCAATGTTTTAATAGCTAAAAGCAATAGCCCCATTTTGCTGGGGTATGTATGGGTGGTGGAACTGTCAGGGTTTGCCCTGCTCCACAGAAACTGGCAGCAACTCCTGGAGTCTGCGCCTGTGCAGAATAATGGGGAAGTGCAGGAGCTGCAGGCCTCGAGGATGTCCAAAAACTGTCATCATTAGAAAGCAGTGACCACAACTTACACTCTTCACTGTAAAATTCCTTGCAAAAAAGTTACACCTTGTCGAATGAAGTGTAACTGAGTATTTTTTTAAATGGACATACTATCATAATTACTACTCAAACCCTCAAAAGCTTTTTGTTTTATATTTGTGGAATATCAATTTAACAAGTTTATCTTTATTTTAGCTTCTATCTCAATCCAATCACGACCATTTATTTCACTTTCTGAAAATTTAAAGGAAAAGTGATGGATATTAAGCTCTTTTAGCTTCCCTGGTCCGTGCATATTTCAATGTGATCGACTGATCACTTGCTCGCTGACATGCCTGGAGATCCCTCGATTTGGTGGCAGATCGAAACTGCTCTGGGGAAAGTGGAGAACGATGAGAGAGAGAGATCACTAGATGTTTGAGGGCAGCTTCCTTATGAGGTCAACTAACTCTACACCCTGGCTTCCCCGGCGGATTTAAAATCCAGGCACAAGTCAATGTTTCGGGGGGGCGGGGGGGGTGGTGGAGGAATAAAAAACGAGGAAAGCATTTAATATTCCTGTGATTTCCTCCGCCTCTCTCCAGTGTGCAGGAGATTTAATCCTAATCCCTGCAGACATCAGGGCAACCCCTGGAGAGTTGGCAACACTTAACTGGATGCAATTTGCTTACATGATACTTTACACTAGAGAATAAAATGCGCATCACATTCCGCACATTTCACTGAACCATCGGAACTGCTCCGGGCCCGGCTTTACAGTCTAAGTGGGGGCTGCGTGTCCTCACCCTCGCTTGAGCTCTGAAGACTCGAAACGTTAACTGTGTCTCTCTCTCTCTCCACAGATGCTGTCAGACCTGCTGAGTTGTTCCAGCATTTTCTGTGTTTCGTTTATAATTGTCGACCAAGATTGTTACCGTACAAATGTGTAAACGGAAAAGCAACTGGGTTCGATTACAGTCTCCTCCAGCATGGGTGGATTTTAAGAGATGACATTACCTACATTGTATATTGGGATTTTTCTAACGCGCGTCACTGGCGCTGTCTATAAAACCAGCACATCCACCGAGAAATCTTCTTCGACTCTGACATTTCTCCAGCAAAGTAACAAAATGTGCCAGCAACATACGTACACAATGTACATTATCGTGTTAAAAAATCTAAACTACTGGTGATAAAGTCAGAAAAGAAGGAACAATATATCAGTGAAAATGTGGATAAATGCTGAGATTTGGAGATTAAGGAGGGCGGGTGGTTGAGATTCGAGGAGTTTTAAAGCTTCGTGGGCGATTACAGGATCCAACGTGCGCAAGTGTCCGAACGAGAGCTTTAGAAATAACTACAAGTGTATCAAATATTTGGATCTTATAAAGCTCAAAACTGAATAACTTCAACAAAAAAAAAATAATTCAGTCTCCAATTGTGGTTAATCAATCAATCAATTAATTAGGATAATCCAACCATCAACTGGAAACATTTTAACCACAAGTGACCCCTTTTTTTCGTAAAGGGACACAAACAATGAGTTCCAAATAATAAAAACACAGGACATAATTTGTTTCCAATTGTAACTCTTGGAGAGTTAAAACAATTAACAATAACAAGGGATAAATCAAGCACTGCCCCTAATTCAGGTCAGCTGTAAAATCAAGGAAAAACTTTAAAGGAACCTTATAAACATTAAACCAAAATGTGATTAAAGGGGTCAACAATGTACCCGCTGCTCAGTCCGGTTGGGGAGGTCGCCTGAAGCCCCACATCTCGGCTTTTCTAAAGGACATTGGAAAATTCTTGCCAAGAGGCGACACTATTTGTGCACGAATTTTCCCCCACTCCAGACCCAACGATCATGGGGAGGCAGTAGTGCAAGCATGATTGCACCCTGGCTGCTCCCAGAAACCGGTACCCGTAACCCACCCTCGCCGTGCCCGTGTCAAAAAAAAACACACCCACACTCACTGTTACAGATGTAGTCCGCACACACGGTGGATCGAGTTTTGGAATTACTGCACCGGAGCCGACAGGGCTCGCAAGCTCTTGTCAGCTCATCGTAGTAAAATGACTTGGAGCACCTTGGGGCCATTGGATGGAAGAAATCTGTTGCTCCCCCTTTTGAGAAATGCGCCCAGGTTCTTCTGTGATGTGCATGGGGCACCGAGTGTACTCATCACACACACACACACACACACCAGCGCCGCTCTGAATAGATACCCAGACTAAAGATGCACAAGAGTTAGTCTCGAAAGAGCAGCGGGATTTCCCCCTCGTGCTCCCTGGGGATTTTATTTTCCGTTTTAAAAGTGTACGATCATAAATATAAATTCGTCATCATGTTGAGTAACATCCGCACTTGTTACTAAAAATATTTTTTCAAGTCAGAGGCAGCTGGAAAACTTCAGGAGTGCAGGCGTTTCACCTGAGGTCCCCACTCTTTTGCAGGCTGACCCGCTATAAATATCAGGGATGCTCGCAGGCAAATTACTCAAGCTTGACCAAGAAAGGCGCTTGTGTTATTTTTTTTAGCTGTTGTAGGGTTTTAGGGGGAGGGATGCGTTTCCCCTTTTACATTTCTCAGATCCAGCGGGCCAGGAATTGAATGCCGAGTTAGTTTCACGCAGTTGTTTCTTTTTTTTGTGGCACTCTTTTTTAAGACAATAAATAAGAGTGAAGCGTGGACCAGGAGTCGCCACCTGGTGCTGAGATTGCAGGGACCTTGGACCATTCAGCTTCTGCTATCAAACAGGCAGCGCCCTCTGCTGAGTTCACATCAGCCACACTGATGGAGCGATCCTTTGTAACAAAAACAGAAACACCTGCAAAAACTCAGCAGGTCTGGCAGCATCAGCGGAGAAGAGCACAGTTGACGTTTCGAGTCCTCCTGACCCTTCAACAGAACTAAGTAAAAATAGGAGAGGGGTGAAA
The DNA here is from genome assembly GCF_964194155.1 of Cetorhinus maximus. Lineage (NCBI taxonomy): Eukaryota > Metazoa > Chordata > Chondrichthyes > Lamniformes > Cetorhinidae > Cetorhinus > Cetorhinus maximus. The sequence continues at coordinate 103,324,418 of NC_135893.1, forward strand.
TATAAGCTGGTTTAAGGGAGGGGGGGGTGGGAGGGGTGGTTGGGACAAGCAGCCAGTGATGGGAGGAGATAACCAAAAGATATCACAGACAAAAGAACAAAGAGGTGTGGAAGGTGGTGATATTTTCTAAAAGAATGTGCTAATTAAGAGTGGATAGCAGGACACGCAAGGTACAGATAGCTCTAGTGGGGGTGGGGTGAAATAAGACTAAAAGGGCATAAAAGGTATAGATCGTGTTACTGATGCGTCGAATTGTCAGTATAGATTAATAACAATCATTAAAGCATGTGTGTTAATTTCGGCCATGGTTGAACAATCCCGATTTGGGAATATATCGCGTACCTTCCCCGTCGCTGGGTCAAAATCCTCGAACTCCCTCCCTTAACAGCACCGTGGCTGTACCTGCACCACATGGACTGCAAGTGGTTCAAGGTGGCAGCTCACCACCACCTTCTCGAAGGCAACTAGGGATGGGCAATAAATGCCGGCCTAGGCAGCAAAGCCCACATCCCATCAATGAATGAATTTTAAAAAAGAAAGAAAAAAAACAAGCCTAATCGGTCCAGAATTAAATGTCCCTAATCTAGTTTAAATTGGAATAAATCCTCTAGTAAAATGTTGGAAATGCTCAGCACTTGTGGACAGAAAAACCAGAGTTAATGTTACACGTGATTTTTCATCAGAACTGGGAAATGGCACAAATGTCATAAATTAAGTAAATGCAGAGGCATTTGGGGTAGGGATAACAAAAGGGACTGTCCCTGAAAGGCAAGAGTGATGAAAGGACTTAAGTGATGACATTATATTATGAGCCTGTTTGGGGCTTTAACATTTAACCCTCAGTGAACGATTAACTGACAGACCACAACATTTCACACTTCTAAACAAAAACAAATTATATTATTTATAAAAATTAAGCAAAAACACACTACAAACTTAACACTATAGTTTATAACTTCCTGTGCTCTGAACTTATTTTTACTTTGCCCCAAGAATTCTCCTATATGTCGAATGTTCATTTACTTTGAGGGACAACCTGCCGGTATGCCACAGTTTACCAGAATTCACTTTAATTCTGAGTGTTCCAGCTATTCTCTGTAGTAAGACTTCATGACTGTGGATGCCTCAGTCCCTTGTCCTGGTTGCTGGCAGATACCAAACTGCTTTACTGAAGCTTCCAAGTTAACTCTGCTGACCACTTTCTGCTACTAGGCTCTGTGAGAACCACTGTAGATTTCTCCTCCCAGCTTCAAACTAGGTAAATTTTCCAGCTTCATTCCCCCTCAAATTCCAAACTGAAGAGGAGCCTCAGTTGCATTCCATATGGTGAACAATATAGTAAGTAATTTCTCTGCTTAAGTGCAGGCCTAACTAATATTCATCTTAGTTGACTCTCTCAACTCAGTGAGCTGAAAACTACACAAGAACTAAGCAGCAACTGCCTTCTGTGAGGAAACACCCAGCTAAATTAAACAAAAGAACCTAATAATTCCCACAGCCCATCTCAATGACAACGCGGCATACTTTAGGATGTTGTCAAACAGAAATGTAAACAAATTATTTTACCTTCAATGCTTCTTTGATTCAGTAACCCACATATATAATTTATATTGCAAATTGATGTAAATGCCCTTTATCCAGACTCCCCTGCAGCCAAGAAACCCCCATGTTTACAAAGCTGTTTCTGGTTTTCTTTCATCTGCAAACTACAAGAATAATTTCAGTCCCTTACCCAAATCATTGTAGACATTATGGCTCTACCCAAGGTTTAAAGGTGGGTCATCCATGGTTTGTGTTTACATCTCTCCCTTTGACCTTGTAAGTATAACTAACTTCAAGCTTGTTTGAATTGCATTGACGTCAGAAATGTGTTTACCAGTTCCTCAACCAGATTCCCCCATTTGTCTGCAGCTTGAATGGGAGTGGGATGGAGAATTAAAATTGCAAACAACCAGAAGTTCAGGGTCATGCTTGTAGACTGACCAGAGGTGTTCAATAAAGTAGTCACTAATCTGCATTTGGGCATTACAGTTGACTAAAAGAGGGAAGTAATCACAGTTTCAATTGGAAGGATTGTTTGGAACCCCGGACAGTGGGAAAGGAGGTGGTGAAAGGGCATGTAATGCATATCCATGCTTGTGCAGGTAGGTGTCCTAGTCATTGAAGGGTGTGCTGGAGGTAACTGAAGAGTGAATCAGGGTATTATAGAGGGAATGGTCCCATCAGAATTCTGAAAGGGGAGAGGAAGATGTGTTTGGTGATGGCATAAACTCATTCAAAACTCTGTTGCAAATATCCTATTATAGACCTACTCTTTTTGCCCATCATACCGTGCATGCCGACTTGCATTGGCTTGCTGCCCAACAATACCTCAGTTTTAAAATTCTCATCCTTGTTTTCAAATGACTACATGGCATCACCTCTCCTTGTCTGTAACCTCCACTGGCCCTAAAGCCCTCAGATATCTGTACTCCTTCAATACTGGTCTTCTGTATCTCTAATTTTAATCATTCCAGGATTGGCAGCTGTGCCTTCAGCTACCTAGGCCTAAACTCCCTCAGAACACCTCACTGCTCCTCCCTGCTCCTTTAAGACAATCCTTAACCTACCTCTTATCAAACTTTTAATCATTTGTCTGAGTATCTCCTTCTGTGGTTTTGGTGTCAAATTCTGTTTGATAATGCTCTTATGAAGTGCCTTGGGTGATTGACTATGTTAAAGGTGCTGCATAAATGCAAGCTATTGTTGTAGGTGACTGAAATGGCAGAGAATAATCAGTTGAACATGGAGGCTGGTGTGGTGGAAGGTGAAGACAAGGGGAACCTGATCATGGTTCTGGGAGGAAAAGGAAGGTTTGAAGGCAGATGCTCTGGAAATGGGACAAACATGGCAAAGAGCCTTGTCAACCAGTGGTATCCTTAGTGGAGGTAAAATGAAGACCTATCAGAAGCACTAGTGTTAAAGGGTATGGAATCGGACAGTTGGATAAACCAGGAGAATGGATAAAAGTCCTTGCAGGAAGGTGCATAGAGGAGGTGTAATCAAGGTTACTGTGGGAGTTTTGGGGGTGATGGTAGATATTGGTTGTGTTATGACACAGCAGTTGTTAAATGCTGAGTTATTTAAAATCCCCCAGAGGGAGACTTTAAACAACTGTCATAACCTGTATTTTCAATTGGTATGTTTTGAGTTGCAGCTCTGAATTCAGGAATAAGACCACCAGTTCAAGAGGTTTTTATATCAAACTAAAATGAAATAGTTATTAATTTACAACAAATTAAACATACACATGTCTACAGATTACTACTATCTTAACTTTTTAACAAATTCCCAGATTAATCTCCACTCAGGCAACAATAACCAATAGACTAAAAAGACACCAGGCAAAGGATTTTTCACCTTACGAATTCAAAATGACATTCCTTTCAATGTGATTCCTTTGCAGACAGTGATAGGGCTTACAGGCTTAGCGTGTCCATGCCTCCGACCTGCACACAAACACCTTTGTTATACCCAGCCTCTTGGAAATTAAATTCTCATTATATCACCAGGTCCCTTGAACTCCACCTGTCTTAACAATAAAACCCCTTTCATACTACCACTTTTATTAGTAATATAAACATATTGCTTGGCGTCTCCTGGCCAGGTACAAGGTTTATTCAACAAAATGCCAATATACCCTTTACCTTACTGTTTACACCTCAAAACTACTATACATCAAAGCACCCCCACTAGTTGGCTTTAATCCAATCAACACACACATAGAAAAAATAATTTCTAATAACATTGTATACATTAATATCTCTTCCGGACAGTTGACAGCCTCTGTCCAGAACTGGGGATAAAGAAGCCAAGGAAGGAAATGAAGGAGTTGGAGATGGACTTTAAGAGCATGGGAAGGATGACAATTTGAAGCAAATTGGAGGAGATTTTCCAGTTCGGAGTGAGAACAGGAAGTGGTACCGATATAGCTAATGAGAGAGATGAGTTGGACTGAAACAATGTTCCACATCTTCTTCGAAAAGGCAGGTATTGTTAGAACCTACATGCAAGTTTCCATAGCAACCCCTTTTATTTGCGCAAATTGAGAGGAGTAAAAGGAAAAGTTATTCAATCTAAGAAAAGGTTCAGTCTGGTGGAAGAGGGTGCTGGTGGATCAGGACTGGTTGCTTAGCTGTATCAAGGAAGAAGTGGAGGACTAGGAAACTGTTCTGATTGGCTATTGAGGTATGGAGGGACTGGATATCCATGGTAAAAATGAATGGTACAAAATAAATTGATGCCTGATGTTTCATTAGCAGAATTTACATGCCAGTAAAATAATCATGGTCAAATTACTATAGAAAAAGTATTGATGAACACAAGCCTGGTGTTACTCAAGATAAGTTGAAGGATCTGATGCTTTATAATGACAGTAGCATTATTCTATGTAACTCTCAATGGATTGTTTTGTTGTTAAGATGCATATGAATTTAGACTTGCTTTTGAGCCACAAAGTTCAATTACTATAAATAGGCATTTTGGAGATTTGTTGAAGGACATTAACCGAGTCAGTTGTTGGCACAAAAAATCCTGCGTGAGGCGATTTCCTTTTTAAACACTTGACAAGTTGAAGAATTAATGGGCACTTTTGTCTTCCCCCAGCCCCCACTGCCGCTGGGATTTTTCCCAGGGTGGGGGAGGTCTATGCTAAGTGTTCAGGCTTCCAGGTGAAACCTGACAGCCTTGTGGCCAGGCCATCAGGGTGGCGGGGGGCAGGGGATGTACCTCCTGTTCGGGTACACCTTGCCCATCAGAGGCACCCACAAAATGTATTCCCAGCCCAGTGTTTCACCCACCGCCCCGTCAATCCTGCCTCCCCGCCAGTCCTTTACCAGGGCCTGGCAAAGTGGCCCTGGCAAGACACAACTTGCCAGGTCTCCTGTGTCTCCTCTTCAGGATTGCCTGCAGTCTGGCAGTGGCCACCACTCCAAGAGGCTGCCACCCATTTTACTGGCCAGCAGGTCTCCGGTTGGGGTGGAAAGTCCTGCCTCAAACCAATTAAAGGCCCAACAGTTATTAAGTGGCTGTGGGGCAAGCTGGCCAATCACAGGTGGGCTCACCCCAATTTTTACACTGGGAGTGGTGGCAGGGACCCCACCCCTCCTGTGAAATTGAGCCCTAAGTGACACTTAGATTTTTCTATAAAGGGCCAGTGTGGTCACAATTTAGCTTCTAACTTTTGACATTCGGTCCTTGTTGTGGTCACTTTGACAAACGTACCTGAGCCTCCTGTGGTCCAGGTCACGGTCGTTTATTCGAGAAATTGCAAGGAGAGAACCATCTCGAGAGTACTCTGCTAAACTACAAGTGTTCATCATATTTATACATTATTGGTCATGTACAAGAACAGTTTCCAGATTTCAATCTTGTCAACATATTAAACTGACAAGTCTAGTGACAAGTACATGTATTGTATGTCCCTATTTGTTTCTCACCCAGGCAGAGACCCCTCCCTCGTACCAAAACTTAAGACCACCTGTTCTTTCCCTATCTGCTGTAAACAGGCTCAATCTTAGTTGTTTTCCAGCCTAAGGCTCCAGTCTGACTCCCAAAACACCCAATCTAGCAATTGCATTCTTCTTCGTCTAATATGGCCTTGCTGATACTCAAGCCCCGAGAATGTGCAAGGTTTAGATTTCTCTCTGTCCAGCCTGGCCTTTAACTGTTAACTGCTTATGCAGACAGGTTTTGCCTGCTTGGATATTTTAAGTATTGATTCCCTTCAATAAGTTCTTACTGTATCCCTATTCTGTATCCCTTTATTTCCCACCAACAGTCCCCCCTTTTGGCCCTTGGCTTAGCCCAAGGTTGCCAACTACAGTGGTGTTGTCCGCTCCCCCCTTCATGTACCGCCACTCATTGATGCTGGCCAGTCATCCAGCTTTGGCACGTAAAGGGTACGGGTACTGGTCAAACCATCTGTATCATCTGGTCCTTTAATGCGAACCTCTGACTTACCAGATTCCTGCTCCACCTACTAAAACTCCCCCAACGCCACCTTTTTTGTGACCTCCGGGTGCGGTATATCAAGTACGTTAGATACATAATCAATATCAGCTGAAGTATGACTCGGGCATGGGAGATAATCCAAATCCAGGGGTGTATCTGTATGTTCGAGCCCCAATTCCATAGATCCTCCCACCAGGTGGAAGCATCTATTTGTTCAATATCTGTCCTTAAGGCTCTAACCTGTTGCTGCAGTGTACAGTAAGTTCTGTATATCTGCTGAGCCTGTCCCCGAATCGCGGTGAGATGCTCTGGTAATAGGGGAATTTCATAGGAGAACTGGTTCAAATACTGTGTCAGGTTATCCTTGAGGCATTACTTGACCTGAATAGTAGTCGTTCCTCTCTTGTATATTTCAACCAGTTCCACCTTCCCCACCCTTGCTGGCACATGTGGGTGTAGGCACACTGAATGATTGTGGATGGGGCATATCTGGTTACCCCCATACTGGATTCTTTCCTGCCATGTGGTGATACAATATCTCCTATTCCCTGTATATGCAACATGGGTCTGTTCTTTTGCAGCCCGTAGAGTTTCCATTGTACAGTTTGCGGCTGCTTCAAATCCACACTTCGCTTCCTCCGTCTCATATATCGGATGTGCACATATTACTGCGGTGGCATCTATGCTACACCCTTCTAATGTGGTGCTAACTATGTTTCCTTCTATGTCTACTGCATATGGCGGAATATCATCATACTTAATATAGTAATCCCCCCGTATAACCCCAATATTTTCTACTCTATATAATGTCCTGCCAGGTGTTGACTTAGGTATGACAGGTATTACTAATACAATGCCTATTAGTATATTACTATTCACTATACATTCAACATTCATTCTATATATGCGTGTCAAACCTCTGAGCTGGCAACCGGTCAAGTCATGATTCTTGTGTCATGAAAGATTCAATAAATGCTCATTAGTTACCCATAAGGGAACTACCCCTTCATTAATCTGAATTAAATTCTCTGATGCCCAAGATCCATATGTGCTGCAAACACCATTTCTGCTCGCTTCGTCTGAAATAACTTTCCATATATCAATTAATTTATTGATAGTCCCCGCATGACTTGAGCACGGTAGCTAGGCTTTGGATTAACCGTGTCATGTCTTGGTCTGTATTTAATTGGGTTTTATGAATTCCCTGTCCCCGCTCTAGAATCTCCTAAAGCTTAAAGCTCAGGGTCCGGACCTTCTGGTCAACAGTTGCCAGGTTCTGAATTAACCACTGATGTCCCTATATTGAATATTGTAGCGGCACCGTTTATCAGGCTGCGCTTCCCTCCCAAACCTGATCACATCTCGCCGTTGAACTGAGATGCTTCAATCACCAGCTGGTCCATTCGAGCCATATTTAGTGCTCGAATATGGGTTGAGCACCACTGGGGCGGGGCAATTCCAGATATGTTCAAGACTACGGGTACCAGCTCATGGTGTACATCATCATACAAAACTTATGATTAACCAGTACCAAACTATTTGTCGGTCCTGGATGCATAGCCGGACAAGGTGGGTCAGTCGGTGTGGTTTGAGGGGCTTCAATTATCTCTACTCAGACTTTGGAAGTGGATGTGGAAGGTGGCTGGACAGTGGCAGACCTCCCACGCCCGATCTGAAGCAAACCCTTACTACAATTTGAAAGCACTTGTTCTCCTACTGTTACATTTATCATTCCGCGTTGCGTGTCACATTTGGCACTGTCCGTGCTGTACCAAAGTTCCTCCTGCGGTGCGGGATGAGCAGTGATGATCCCCGACCTTGTTGCCAGTACTGATCGGCCCACAACCAGGATCGTAGATCTGTGGAGACATTAACATCGGCTCCCGTTCTCCGGGTTACCGCTTGGTCAATTGTCATGTATCTTTAACTGTGTGGAATGCCTCCATTTACTTCCTGTTCTCATATCTACAAGTGCGTATGTATCACCTGTCATAATTACCTGGTATGGTCCATGCCTGTTCACTCCGAGCCCACCTTGACCATCACATTATTCCCCACTTGGTCCATTGTTGCTCTTTGGATTTGCCTGTTTCCATACCCTTAATCACCTGTTGGTCTCTGACTTCCTTCTTCATACAATTGCTGACTTATTTCCCTCATAGTCTTGCATCCTTCCTTTTAGTGGTCCTACATCTCCCACTCCTACTATGATTCCCTCGGGTCACTGCATTGCTCTCCTTGTCATTATTTCAAATGGGGTGAGCCTGGTGGTCCTGCTTGGGGTAGTCCTAGGGTGCATTAGAATATTGGGCTATTCCCTGTCTCTTGAATTGCTTGTGTTATTGATGTTTTTTTGAGTTCGGTTCATCCTTTCCACCATCCCTGAGCTCTGTGGCTGGTAGGAAATGTGGAATTTCTGTTTAAATTTAAATTTATCCATTTCTTTAATGACTCTTCCGGTGAAATGAGCTCCCTGATCTGAATCCATCTGGACAGGCCCCCTCCACTCCTTCCAGTCTACTGTCCCACTTCGGACCTCAATTCCTTAAACTGCCAACACAACTCTACAGTGCATCTTCTTATCCTATCTTTCAATGGCTCAGTATCTTCGCTTAGTGACGGTTCTCTCTGGGAGCTGCTTAACTGTCTGTCATCCTAGTGTTAATCCTGTGTCCATCTTGTGGTAAATTTTTGTCAAGTATTATTTCTCCTTACATTTCAATTCCTGAACTACAGATTCCACATAGTTTTACCTCTAAGTTTTCTTTCCCACACCAAGATCATCCTAAGATTCTCTTGATGTCAATTTCTCTATTGTCTTGTTCGTTTATAATGTTTCCTTGCTCTTTAGGCCGTATTAACTATTCCGTGCCAACAAGGATCTCTGTCTCTAGATCTTTGCTTATCTCCCCCTGTGCATTTCCAATGTCTCAGTTGATGGCCAGATTATCAAATTCAGTTCCCTTAAAACAGTTCGTATACAGTGTCCTCATTCCCTAACTCTTTCTCCTACTTGTCTCATGCCATTTTACACATGCAACAGCTACCAGCATATCTTGTTCAGGTTGCCTGGAGAGACTTCAAAATAAATAAAATATTCTCATAACAGTTTTAAAAATAGAAATCAGGTATTGACATGTTTTGCTTCCTTATCTTCTTCTCAAACAACATTTTATTGTCTCAAAAGTAACCCACTAAATTGTCTGACCTGTTTCTTTTAGCATTATCCCAGATTCATTAACTCTGCCAAAAATTGGATTTCTGCCAAACTTTGTCAAGGTCTTGAGCTTAGCTTCATATTTTGGGAACAGACTTACAAACACAAAAGCTTGCAGCATTTGAATTAGTGCCAATTGTTGTCAAACCTTTTAAAATGAAAATTCCCTTTTGAGAAACTATCAGGAACCAAACCTCAAATTTTAAACTTTGCAAGAAACATAATTTAAGCTATCAAAATTAAAACGACCTCTTTCTTATGTGTATTGATTTGTATCCAAGTTATAATTCCCGTATGTTTATCAACATATTCTTATCTTAGATAGCATCCTAGTGATTCAAAAGTAACCTGTTAAATTACACTGCACTTGACATCTCAAGATTGTCCCAAATGCAAATTAGTGCTGTTGGGATGCAGATTTCCTTTCATATTTAATTCATCTCATCAAAAGAAACCCCTTTTTGTCCATTGGAACCACCTAGACCGTGTGTTTATGCCTTTTGGTTTTCCTAGAATCCTTTGAACTTCAGGTAATCTTTTTTCCCCCTCAGAACTTTAGAATACTAACTCGTATGAGTTAATGTAACTCATGTATCAATCCCAATCAGCTTGGAAGCTGGTGATACTAGTCTGCAAGGAGGTGGTACAAAGGTTGGTTCATCTAACCCTGTCTAACGACTTAAGACTTTCATATTCTAAACAAAACTTCAAATAGCAGTCGGGGAAATAAAGGGATCTTGAAGGCTCCACCTATAGGGACAATCAAACCGACGAAAGCTCACATTTCCCCAGCTCCTGCCTGTTAGTACTTATTAACTCCCCAAGGGTAGCCCCCCTCTCCCCCTCTTCAGCACAAGCAGCTCTTGTAACTTAGATCAATTAATTTTTTTAAGTTACAGAAAATTCAGTAGTGGACCTTTCAGGTCCCAATCATCCTTCCACATTTTCAGGAAATTCTCCTCATCCCGCACGGGATGTGGTTGTCCTGAAAACTGTACATATGTCTCCCACTTCCGCTCTGCATAATCCATTACGGACTCACCCTTCTCCTGTACTACAGACATTATACACCCCCAATTCCTCTCTCCCTCCCCCAAGGCTTCCTTAACTCCTCAAACTCCCTGTGCAGGGCCGTCGCCTTCTCCCGATCTGGGACGTTCCCAGGTTTCGCCCAGTCTCCACTTCTAGACTGCAGGGGTAATCTGCCCCAGATATCCCCTGGGCATTTAGCCTTCACCAGTATGTGGGTATCAAGGGGGTGCATTGTTTGGAAATCTTGCATTTCCCGCAGTTTGGTCCAAAAGTCTGGGTATGCTGAGTTTTAAGTCTCAGCAGTTCTTTAAACAAAACCTGCTTCCCCACTCCCCTGGGCCGAATGGTACGTGCTTAACCTTCTCCGTGACCCTCTCAATCTCCTCATCCTCCCCCTATTCCTCAGCCCCCTTTCTCCCTTCGAGTTTTAATTCGCCTTTCCTGACTTTACTTTTCCTAACAGTTACTGCCATAGGGGCCATGGGATTCAATGGGCACAGTGGGGGGGTTGGTTCGTATGAGGGCGGTTTTGTCCCAACTCCATCATAGGTTTCTCCTTCGGAGCTCTCCTCCTCTTGATCAGCATCACTACAAGCTGCTGCCGCCACTGCTCTGATCTGTCCTGAATCTGACTTTGTCTCTCTCTCTTTAAATCGACTGGAACTTAGTATTAACCCGTCTGCACAACTGCAGGTACAAGATAATAATAACCATCACCCCTTTCTTTTCCTTATCCTTTTTCTGCTCTATCCACCACTGTTTTTGTTCTCCGGGCGTTCCCTGTGGATTCCACCCCTCCTCCTGCATTTTTGTGATTAGTTTTGACTGTTGTTCCGCTATGAACCTCGTAATGGAGTCCGCGCTTCCCCAGTCAAGTTCCATAGCGCTATTTTGTTTCCCTGACGGCATTCTGTTCCTATTTTCTGTCTATCTCTGCGCGGTACGTTCGCACGGTCCTAACAGCTTAATTATCTGAGGTATGTGCGGTTTCACTGGGACCTAGCCTCCCTGCGCGGCTTCGGCTAAGGTTATATTTCAAACCATAACCCACCAGCACAGCTCCGCCCTCCTCCTACTGGGTTCCGGCCTCCCTGCGCGGCTTTGGCTAAGGCTATATCTCAAACTGTAACCCGCCAGCACGGCTCCGCCCTCTTAACTGGGGTCTGGCCTGTGCGACTTCGGCTAAGGTTATATTTCAAACCGCAACCCGCCAGCCCGGCTCTGCCGCCGATCTCTGGTAATGGTTCTGGCCCTCCCTGTACAGCTTTTGCCCCACTAGCCCGCCAGCCCGGCTCTGCCTCCTATCTCTGGTAATGGTCCGGCCCTCCCTGTGCAGCTTTGGCACTGCTAGCCCACCTGCACGGCTCTGCCTCTTACCCCTGGCGCTTCCTATATCCTGTCCCAAGTCAACCTCCTGATTCTTTGATACTTGACCGGACCGTTCTCGGGTAGGCCTACTGCACTAACTACGGGTGGTAAATTAATATACTCACCCACTTTGCAGAGCCATCCCGAGGATCCGATGCAAGTATCCTGCCGACTACGCCAAATTGATGTGGTGTCTTTGACGAATGGACCACAGGAGACTCAGGTACAGGTCACGATCGTTTATTCGAGCAATTGTAAGGAGGGCACCATCTCAATGCAGCTTGAGACAGTACTCTACTAAATTACAAGTGTTCATCATATTTATACATTATTGGTCACGTACAAGAACAGTTTCCAGATTTCGATCTTGTCAACATATAGGTTTACATTAAACTGACAAGTCTGGTGACAAGTACATGTATTGTATGTCCCTATTTGTTTCTCACCCAGGCAGAGACCCCTCCCTCGTATCTAAACTAAGACCACCTGTTCTTTCCCTATCTGCTGTAAACAGGCTCAATTTTAGTTGTTTTCCAGCCTAAGGCTCCAGTCTGACTCCCAAAACACCCAATCTAGCAATTGCATTCTTCTTCATCCAATATGGCCTTGCTGATATTCACAAGCCCTGAGAATGTGCAAGGTTTAGATTTCTCTGTCCAGCCTGGCCTTTAACTGTTAACTGCTTATGCAGACAGGTTTTGCCTGCTTGGATATTTTAAGTATTGATTCCCTTCAATAAGTTCTTACTGTATCCCTATATTCCCCCCTTACAGTCCTTAAAGAAGTCTTGCGTTGGTAAGAATACTTTTGACACCTGCCATATCGTGGTTCTTACTGACAACGAAGAAATGTCATTTTACAATTAACACAGACTAAAAAAGACAGCTACTTTTACCAAAGACACAGAAAAACTGCTTCAGAATGAATCATGTAGGAAGGGCATATCCTTTGAGTTAATTATCCCCAAGTTAACACTGAAGCATGGATCTCCAGACCAGTCAGCTCCAGCTTTAGAACCCACACAACCCACCAATCCCCACACCCCTACTTTGCTGTCTTATTTTAAGAAAGGGGTCCGTAAGAATGTCAAAGAATTGTGGCCTTTTGAATCAATAAGTAGTGTTCTTCACTGGGCCTGATCCAAGGTTAATAGCTTTAATACTTAATTGCTTAACACCTTGTAGTCAATGTTTGAAATCTATATTAACATTTCACTTGCCAATAATTAGTTCAACTCTATTCTTTGGACAGGGAGAGAGGCGGGTATAGATACAAGACTATGCCTTAGTGAGACATAGCTTGAGTGAATAGTTGGGAATGTGGTTCGGGTGGGAATTCAGTGCAGAGGGGCAAAGAAGTGCTCCTTTTCCCACTTTTTTCAGCCTCCAGCAGTTGGTGAGTTTCCTCCTTGTCTCCAAGCGAGGAGAATGCAACTTTCTATTACTTTATCTGAAATTATAAGAGTGGGCAGAAAATGTCAGGGCTGGTGGTGCGCAGTGACTGCTGTCTGTGGGAATCTGTGGAATGCACTGCATTCCCAGCCATATCTGCAAAAAGTGTCTGCAGCTTCAGCAACTTCAGCTCAGAGTTGCTGAGGTGGAGTCTGAGTTGTGAACATTGTGGGGCATCACGGAGGGGTGAAGAGTTACCTGGACACTTTGTTCCAGGAGGCAGTCACACCCCTTAGTTAGGCAGAGCTTTGGAGTTGGTCAATCAGGGACAGGAGGGTGTGACTGCGAGTCAGGCAGGTTAAGGAAAACAAGCATGTAGTGATTGAGGAGCCTTGGCCCCCGACTTTGTCCAACAGGTACGAGGTGCTCGCTACCTGCATGGATAAGCAGCCAGACCATGGCACCATGGGGAAAGATGCTCCTCTTCAGAGTTTTATTTTTGGTGCATAAAACTCAGCAGCATCGTAGTCTCACATGTTTTCCCTGTTTATACATACCAAATGGATACTTTACAGAATCAGAATCATAGAATTGCTATGGTGTAGAAAGAGGCCATTTGACACATGGTGTCTGTACAGGCTGAGCATTTTAAACTTAGGGCCAACCTGCCTTTTCCCCCATAACCCTACACATTTATTGTTTCTCTTTAATTAATTATCCAATACCCCCTTGAATGCCTTAATTGAACCTACCTCCACCACACTTCCAGGCAGTGTGTTCCAAACCCAAACTACTCAGTGAAAAAGCTCTCACCTCGCATTTGCTTCTTTTGCAAAACACCTAAAATCTGTGCCCACTGGTTCTCCATCCATTTACGAGCAGGAACAGTTTCTCCCTATCTACTCTGTCCAGACCACTCATGATTTTGAAAACTTCTATCAAGTCTCCTCTCAGCCTTCTCCTCTCCAAGGAAAAAAAGTCCCAACTTCTCCAATCTTTCCTCATAACTGAAGTGTCTCATCCCTGGAACCATTCTTGTAAACCTCTTCTGCGCTCTCTCCTATGCATTCACATCCTTCCTATAAATGCTTAGCTTGTTAACTAATAATTATCAATTGAACGTCTTGCAAGTTAGCTGTTTCCTTCCCCAACAGATTTTCCTCTTAAGATGACAGTAACCCTTAAGTATATAGTCAAAAATAATAAAGATGGATCTTTTCCATAATCCAAACATCAATGTCTTTTTCCATTCAATAAATCCTCCTTATTCCCCCTTAAGGAGAAACATGTATAGAAATGTCCACACAAAATATTTCTTTGTCTTCTCAAAAGGAAAAGATGTCCCTCTGAGGATTTCCAATAACTTTTTGGAGCTCACTCCTCTGTGAAGCAGTTGGACAATTTGTAAATGCTATCAATCCAATTGATCTTGGCAATCTCCTTGGCCAAAATTTTACGGCAACATCGGGGTGGGGCGGGGCTGTAAAATGCAGCAAGCTGTCCTAAACTTCATTCACTTTGGCAGGAACGTAAAATCACGCTGGCGTAACATTCAGCCCCTTGTTCTCCAGCGTCTGTTTTGAGCTTGCAATGTCAATTCACAATCTGTTAAAACACTTCGTAGAGTTTACATTTTCCCCCAGTGATTTATTGTCCATAGGATATTCGATAGGTACCTGTTCCTGAATACCCTTTTCCATTTAAAATTTCTGCCAGCAACTTTTTGCTAAGAAAACCATATCCACCACCTCAACAAGGAGTGAGAGTCTCTGCTGCCAATGTATTTTTTGCAACTCTTCATACCTTTTTACATGTCACCAAACAGTTTCATTTTTCTAACACCACCCAAAGATGGGAATTTCAAAACAGTGACAAAATTAAACATGGAGCCATGTTTTGATTGCTCAAATAATTTCAACCTGGAAATCGTTCATTTTAGTGTTCAATTCTAAAAATGTTAAAACTGATGTCTGACTCCGTTGGTTTGCCAAGCCAACCGACTTGCCCAATTAGACTTGAGTTCCTCTTTTTCCATTTTAGAAGCCACTGTATCTTTCTGGGAGGCCCGACCATGACTAGTTGCAATGGGATTGACATTCTTCAATTCGGATTACTGATGTAAAGTGACATGTGATCCACTCTGCATAATTTCCAATCCAAAGTACTTAAACGCACCAAAAGCCTGATTTCCCATCATGAACTCTGTTCTGAGCCCATTAATGACAACCATTTCAAATTCACTACGACACTCCACAAAAAATTGTCTACATGCATCATAAAAATGCCTGTAAGTTTCCCTCCATGGGGCCAACGAAACATTGCCGGGTCTGCTTTCAACTGAAGACAGCCCAACTTTAACAAAACAGACCTCACTGAGATATGCCAAACTCTGGAAGGGTCATTTAAACCATATACACATTTATCTAACTTCTGAGTGTCCCTCTTGCATTTGGCATCTCTGTGGATGGAGAAGAACATTGCTTTGAAGTGGGTGTCCCTGCAAAAAGGCAGCTTTAATATCAATTGACTTGCATTCCCAGGCATTTGTAGCTAACCAAGCCAAGAAGATCTTCAGAGTAACTTTTCCTGCCATAAGTCAATCTACTCATATCCTGGTCACCAAATTTTTCCCTCAAATCCTCATAACACTAGCCTGGCTTTAGCTTTTTAAGTCCCATCTGGAAGCACTTTTTCCGTGCATATCATCTATGATATAGAGCTGGTTGTCCTTTATCTGGCATCAGTGTATACCACAAATGCTTTCCAACTTGCTGTTTGGCAAAAGCAAAAAACTGCGGATGCTGGAAATCCAAAACAAAAACAAAAATAAAAATACCTGGAAAAACTCAGCAGGTCTGGCAGCATCTGCAGAGAGGAGCACAGTTAACGTTTCGAGTCCGTATGACTCTTCAACAGAACATCTTTTATTAATTTGTCTAATTTGTTTGAAGCTACTAAGACGTCAATCACATGGGCTTCTACTCCTGTAGCATTTCTAGCCTGTACCATATTGCTTGGCCTTGTTAAGCTACACCCTCTATCCTGTCTTCTATTCACTCCGGATTGTTACTATTTGATCTCCCTCTCCTATTAATGGATATTTTCAGTCATTTGCGATCTCTTCCTAGAGGCACGTTCACTCCCAGACCCACCATCTGAACTGATACTACATTTCTGTGCCTCCCATTTTTGTACTTTATGTTCCCAATCCATAGGCCTAACCTCCTGTCCTTTACCTCATACATTTAACCAGTTTTTATATTTTCCAGTGGCCTTCCCTGCTCTACCTACAATCGTCGCATCTCACCATTGACTGGCCCCTTCTGGCAAGTATCTAACTTTAGTGCCAGCTTTTGGCAGTTGTTCTCTAGAAGAAATTGCCTCATCTTGTTCATCCAAATTACCATGTCCATCTTCAGGTACCCTGTCAACCTCAGCAACCTGGTCCTCACACTTATGCAACATTGAGTATGAGGCATACACGGTTTCTCATCACTTCCTATAACCCTTTCTAAACATGCAAATTTGTAATCCGCACCAACTAACTTCAATGAGCGTATCCAAATAGACTCGTTCCCATGCTGTAAAATGACTGTTTTGCCATCTTTACCCATGACCTTTCCAGGGTCTTTCCAATCATTAAGTCCTCCTTTTTTATAGTATACCATGCCTCCCGAATTAAAAATAGTCTGAAAAACCTGCGCTAAGACTTTTACTATCTTTCCGGTAAAGTGAGTCCCTCGGTCGCTATTTATTCCCATAGGTATTCCGTATCTAGGTATTATTTCTTTCCACAATATTTTCACTACCGTTCGAGCATCATCTTTTCGTGTGGGGTAAGCTTCTACCCATCGGGTGAACATGTCTACTATCATTAACATATACTTACATCCCAAGGCTGGGGGCATATGTACAAAATCAATTTGTAAATCTTCGAAGGGTATCTTGGGCATCGAGAGGTGATCATACTTGGCTGCTGGCCCTTTGTTATTCTGCTGGCAAATTGAACAAGAGCGAGTGATTTTTTGTATGGTTGGGGTTATGCCTGGCGCAAACCATTGTTGGTTAATCGCATGTTGCATCCCTCCTTTGCCCATGTGTGCCTGTGCATGCACTAGGCGACACAGGGGCAAAAACAGACTTCGGGGACATACCACCCGCCCATCTGGATGAAACCAAACTCCTTCCTTAGGACTGCATTGTGCCTGCTCCCATGTCCGCTTTTCCTGTTGAGTAGAGTTTTGTTGCACTGTCTGTAGTTCAGAATACTCTAAAACAGGGATGAGAGGGTGGCTGGAGACACGGAGAGCTTGCAGGAGGGGAACTTGTGCGGCAGCTACTCCTTTGGCTGCCTGGTCAGCGTGGGCATTCCCTTTGGAGACATCATCAGTTAAATTAGTGTGTGCTTCACATTTAATAATTGCCAGGTGCTTGGGCAACTGAATTGCTTCGAGGAGGTTTAATACAAGTTGGGAATGCTTGATGGACTTTCCCACTGATGTAATAAAACCCCGATTTTTCCATATCTGTCCAAAGTCATGCACAACACCAAAGGCATAGCGGGAATCGGTGTAAATATTGGCTGCCTGATCACCGGCCAGGATGCAGGCTCGGGTGAGGGCAAAAAGTTCCGCTGCTTGCGCTGAAGTGCCAGGGGGCAATGCATAGGCTTCCACAGTGCGGTGCGGGTCCACGATGGCATAACCGGCGAGGAGTAAATAGTCTCTTGGTCGATGAGAAGAGCCGTCGGTGTAAAAGATAACATCCGGATCGAGCAGGGGGTCCATCCGCAGATCTTCCCTGGGGGAAGTGGTTCATTCGACCACTGTGAGGCAGTCATGCTCCTCATCAGTTGAGGGCTCCGGCACAAAGGTGGCAGGATTAATTGCAGGTGATCGGCGGTAAGTGTAATTGGGGTGTGATGGCAAAATTACTTCGTATCCTGTACGTCGTGAGGCAGTAAAATGTTGTGTAGCAGCGGAGTTTAAAAGTAACATAATAGCATGGGGTACTCGCACCTGACAAGGGTGGTCGAGGACCAACGGTAAAGACTTTTCGACCATGGCAGCGGTGGCTGCAATGGCATGGAGGCAAGCAGGCATTCCCAGTACTACAGCAGGGAGAGCCATAGAGTAGTAAGCAACGGATCTCCTTCCTCCTCCATGGTCCTGTATAAGCACCCCCATGGCGATTCCTTCCTTCTCACAGACGTGCAACTGAAAAGGTAGCCCCAAAGCCGGGGCTGTTGTTACAGCTGTCTTGAGGGCTCGGAATGCTGACTCCCATTCTGGAGTCCATTGAACGAGTGCGGGTGCTTCTTCCAGAGTAGCAGCACGGAGGACAGTATCACACAGGCGATAATCGGGTATCCATTGTCGACAATAGCCAACCATGCCTAGAAAAGAAAGGACTTCCTTTTTAGTCTTAGGAGGGGGTATTCGTAGGATAACCTTTACTCACTCAGGTCCTATTTGCCGAGTTCCAGCCTTCAAGGTAAATCCCAGGTACTGGACTTGCGACTGGCAGAACTGTAGTTTAGACCTTGATACCCTGTGGCCTCTTGTAGCTAAGAATTGGAGCAAAGTCACTGAGTCCTCTACACAGTCTTCCAGGGAAGGTGAGGCCACTAAAAGGTCATCAGCATACTGTATCAAGGTAGAGTTTCCATTCAGACAGCATTCTTCCAAATCATATTTCACAGCAGCTGCATACACAGCGGGGCTCTGTATACCCTTGGGGAAGCCGTGTCCAGGTATACTGTCGTCCTTTATATGTAAAAGCAAACAAATACTGGCTATCAGGGTGGAGAGGGATGGAAAAGAATGCAGAACACAAGTCAACTACAGTGTAAACCACAGCTTCAGACGGGATAGAGGATAGAATCACATTTACATCGGGCACCACCGGGGCTATGAGAATCACAATGTTATTTACAGCTCGCAAGCCCTGCACAAAACGCCATTCATCTGGCCGTCCAACTTTAGGTATAGGCAGTATTGGTGTGTTACAGGTGCTGACAGTGGGCTTGAGAACCCCTTGTTGGAGCAGAGAGTCTATGACTGATGCGATGCCTGCCTCAGCTTCAGGGGTCAGTCGGTACTGTCGAACGCGGGGCAGCACAACATCCTTTCGTAGTATGACACGGTGGTCCGGGGCGGTGAGCACTCGGCCTACATGAGTCTTGTGCAGGGCCCACAAATCGCTATTGATTATGTCCAAGGCTGGAGGGCCAACGAGGCTGGGCTGCTTGGACCAGCGCATAGTTTGCCAATTTAGATTTCGCATATTAAAGGCCGGGGTTTGTTGGGGCAGTGTACAGTTCATCAGCGTCTGAATAGCCAAGGGCCTGTTGCCCTCCAAGGGAACACCTGCATACTCTTCCCAGGTATTACGGAATCTGGCAATAAAGTCAGGGGCGCCCTCATCTTTCTTCTGCAAACACCGAGTTACTTCCCCCAGGGCCCCATGTCTCTGTGCTGCCCCCATAATGGCAATTCGTCCCCTCCCTCGTAACCAATGCTCTTTTTCATTTCCCGTGTCAGCATGATCATCATCGGACCGCCAATCCCCCGTTTCCCCAGGCGGCACGGGAATGGTATCCCTCAGAGTGGCCCAGGACCTGCCATAAGCAAATTGTAACAAGGCTTGTAATTTGCCTGGAAGGGGTTGATAAATTGCACACATTTGCTCCAACCAATTGAGGAAGGCTGCGGGACGCTCAATGGGGTTGGGTGCCTCGGCTACCATGGCGCGAGCCTCAGCTGGGGTCAAAGGTTTAAGTACGGCCATGTCTCCAATCATTATTTTAGGGGCCTGAAATGCATGAGAGGCAGAGTCAGCTGCTATCTGTCTAGAGAGGCTTCGCGTGATGGCCCCATTTAGCTGAGTCGCTTTCTTACATTCACTATCAGATTCTGACCCCCTGAATCGGGAAGGGTGTTTACACTGGTCGTCAGTCGGGACGGGATTTGATGGTCCCGGACCCGCTTCTGCCTCTGCTCCAGCTTCCGCACCTGGTCTCGCCACTCTATTAGACTGTCTCCAAGCCGCTACCATCTCTATTAGTTCCTCTGTCAGGGTAACAGGGAGAGGAGGCTGACAAGGGCTGTCAGAAACAGGCGACATGAGTCTGGGGAACTGGGGATAAGGCCCCAGTAGTCCGCAGTTAGTGGGATAAGGCGGAGGGGCAGATGGGTTTTCAGGCTCTGGGGCGGGAGTTTTCTCCTTTAGGGTGGTATCAGGGGTACCCCTTCGGTTGGTCAGGGTCTCATTATCAGAAGCCAAACCCTCCTGTTTATTCTTTTGTTTGGGGGCTGATGCCACTTTGCTACCTCCATCCATTTTTCAAAGCAACCCAGCATATAATTAAAATCCCAAGTAGGTTCTCCGGCCCCATTCGCAACTCCATCCCACCAGGTCTGGATGAGGGGTATTTTAAAACTGCCGCCATACGGCCATTCCCCTTGTGTCCAGCCATACAAGTCACGACTAAAAGGCACCGCATACCTGTCATCTCCCGTTCCTGTTATAACAACGTCAGCTGGCGACCCCGTGGGGGCCAGCGGATCTCCTACCTTCTGCCGAGCCCTGGTTACCATTTTCATACGTTTTTCCGTTCTCTTGCCCATCTTCAAAGTTCCTGATTTGGGTCCCGGCTTCGGTCTGTTTTTGAATTCCTGTGGAGCCGGGGATGCGGCAGATGCCTCTCTGCTGCCAGGATTTCCCATTTTATCTGGGAAGGAAACACAATTTAAACAGCGCAGAGCGTTTTCCCTACCTATGCACTCACCGGTGTTTGAGAGTTCCTCAACAAGTCCTCCAACTCTTTGGGTCTTTCAAATCTTTTCGGTCGGTAGCTACCCTTTTTACTCGCAGTCCCCCTTTCAGCTGGGACACTAATTCACTGCAATCCCCCTTTCAGCTAGGATGCAGTTCGTATTCTCCCCAAATTAGGAGAGTCTCTCCCTTTCTCCGCGAGGGTCCTTTTTCAGAGATCCGACGGTCCAGGTTTTTCAATTACCTCTCCAACTCGAGGCCACTGGACTTCAGTCGGATCCCACCTTCGTCGGCATCTGTCGGGGAAAAAACGGAGTGAACACTCAGACACTGAAGGCTTGTCTAGGAAGTCTTTATTAAAGTCGTGATATCACGGAGAGCCTAGTCGCATACAACGGGGTGAACCAGTCTCTGACTTAACACCAAAACAAAAACAGGGTTACCTGGAAAAACTCAGCAGGTCTGGCAGCATCGGCGGAGAAGAGAAAAGTTGATGTTTCGAGTCCTCGTACCCTTCAACAAAATGTTCTGTTGTTCATTCACAGAACAGGTTCTGTTGAACGGTCATGAGGACTCGAAACGTCAACTCTTTTCTTCTCCGCCGATGCTGCCAGACCTGCTGAGTTTTTCCAGGTAATTCTGTTTTTGTTTTGGATTTCCAGCATCCGCAGTAGTTTTTTGTTTTTATCTCTGACTAACACCTCTTTACACACATAGATATAGCAAAAGGTTCGTGACAGAAACTTGGGCAATTACGACAATGTCAATGGTTCAGCGATTAGACAGGACAATGTCAATGGTTCAGCGATTAGACAGGACAATGTCAATGGTTCAGCGATTAGACAGGACAATGTCAATGGTTCAGCGATTAGACAGGACAATGTCAATGGTTCAGCGATTAGACAGGACAATGTCAATGGTTCAGCGATTAGACAGGACAATGTCAATGGTTCAGCGATTAGACAGGACAATGTCAATGGTTCAGCGATTAGACAGGACAATGTCAATGGTTCAGCGATTAGACAGGACAATGTCAATGGTTCAGCGATTAGACAGGACAATGTCAATGGTTCAGCGATTAGACAGGACAATGTCAATGGTTCAGCGATTAGACAGGACAATGTCAATGGTTCAGCGATTAGACAGGACAATGTCAATGGTTCAGCGATTAGACAGGACAATGTCAATGGTTCAGCGATTAGACAGGACAATGTCAATGGTTCAGCGATTAGACAGGACAATGTCAATGGTTCAGCGATTAGACAGGACAATGTCAATGGTTCAGCGATTAGACAGGACAATGTCAATGGTTCAGCGATTAGACAGGACAATGTCAATGGTTCAGCGATTAGACAGGACAATGTCAATGGTTCAGCGATTAGACAGGACAATGTCAATGGTTCAGCGATTAGACAGGACAATGTCAATGGTTCAGCGATTAGACAGGACAATGTCAATGGTTCAGCGATTAGACAGGACAATGTCAATGGTTCAGCGATTAGACAGGACAATGTCAATGGTTCAGCGATTAGACAGGACAATGTCAATGGTTCAGCGATTAGACAGGACAATGTCAATGGTTCAGCGATTAGACAGGACAATGTCAATGGTTCAGCGATTAGACAGGACAATGTCAATGGTTCAGCGATTAGACAGGACAATGTCAATGGTTCAGCGATTAGACAGGACAATGTCAATGGTTCAGCGATTAGACAGGACAATGTCAATGGTTCAGCGATTAGACAGGACAATGTCAATGGTTCAGCGATTAGACAGGACAATGTCAATGGTTCAGCGATTAGACAGGACAATGTCAATGGTTCAGCGATTAGACAGGACAATGTCAATGGTTCAGCGATTAGACAGGACAATGTCAATGGTTCAGCGATTAGACAGGACAATGTCAATGGTTCAGCGATTAGACAGGACAATGTCAATGGTTCAGCGATTAGACAGGACAATGTCAATGGTTCAGCGATTAGACAGGACAATGTCAATGGTTCAGCGATTAGACAGGACAATGTCAATGGTTCAGCGATTAGACAGGACAATGTCAATGGTTCAGCGATTAGACAGGACAATGTCAATGGTTCAGCGATTAGACAGGACAATGTCAATGGTTCAGCGATTAGACAGGACAATGTCAATGGTTCAGCGATTAGACAGGACAATGTCAATGGTTCAGCGATTAGACAGGACAATGTCAATGGTTCAGCGATTAGACAGGACAATGTCAATGGTTCAGCGATTAGACAGGACAATGTCAATGGTTCAGCGATTAGACAGGACAATGTCAATGGTTCAGCGATTAGACAGGACAATGTCAATGGTTCAGCGATTAGACAGGACAATGTCAATGGTTCAGCGATTAGACAGGACAATGTCAATGGTTCAGCGATTAGACAGGACAATGTCAATGGTTCAGCGATTAGACAGGACAATGTCAATGGTTCAGCGATTAGACAGGACAATGTCAATGGTTCAGCGATTAGACAGGACAATGTCAATGGTTCAGCGATTAGACAGGACAATGTCAATGGTTCAGCGATTAGACAGGACAATGTCAATGGTTCAGCGATTAGACAGGACAATGTCAATGGTTCAGCGATTAGACAGGACAATGTCAATGGTTCAGCGATTAGACAGGACAATGTCAATGGTTCAGCGATTAGACAGGACAATGTCAATGGTTCAGCGATTAGACAGGACAATGTCAATGGTTCAGCGATTAGACAGGACAATGTCAATGGTTCAGCGATTAGACAGGACAATGTCAATGGTTCAGCGATTAGACAGGACAATGTCAATGGTTCAGCGATTAGACAGGACAATGTCAATGGTTCAGCGATTAGACAGGACAATGTCAATGGTTCAGCGATTAGACAGGACAATGTCAATGGTTCAGCGATTAGACAGGACAATGTCAATGGTTCAGCGATTAGACAGGACAATGTCAATGGTTCAGCGATTAGACAGGACAATGTCAATGGTTCAGCGATTAGACAGGACAATGTCAATGGTTCAGCGATTAGACAGGACAATGTCAATGGTTCAGCGATTAGACAGGACAATGTCAATGGTTCAGCGATTAGACAGGACAATGTCAATGGTTCAGCGATTAGACAGGACAATGTCAATGGTTCAGCGATTAGACAGGACAATGTCAATGGTTCAGCGATTAGACAGGACAATGTCAATGGTTCAGCGATTAGACAGGACAATGTCAATGGTTCAGCGATTAGACAGGACAATGTCAATGGTTCAGCGATTAGACAGTGCTAATTGGTTACATATCCTGGGCAATGCACACACAATAGTTTTTTTTTAAGGTTTTGCCACCGTATCTGACATCCGGAGCCCCTTAGTCTGGGAAGGTAGCTCTGGCCCTTTGATTTGCTAATTTATGTGCTGGCTGCGTGACTGTTTGGGGACATTCTATGATAATTTCATTATGCGAGTATTTTAATTTCCTCCCACAATTGTGCGTGTATTTTAATTTCCTCCCACAATTGTGCGTGTATTTTAATTTCCTCGCACAATTGTGCGTGTATTTTAATTTCCTCCACATGGGCATACATTATGTCTTACAGCTTGCTGAATTCTGAAATTTCCAGCTTTAAAGGAACATTTCTACCCATGTGTAGTACATTTAAATTCTCAGAAAAGGTAGAGCTAACCGTAGTTCTGTCCCAAGCTGGGGAACGATCACTCAGGACTGAAGGAATTTTGGATTTCTACCAAAAACCAACTGATATGGACTATAGCCCCCAATCATCTGCAGTGAATTGTTGGCATGGACAGCCTCTGCTCCAGCTGATGTTAATTTACATCTTGGTCTATCTGTCAAAACCTTACGCAGCGTCTCAACTATCACCGCGTGATTCAATTCTCACACTCCGTTACTAAAAAGGCTTTAGATTGCCGTATTCTTAACTACTATATCCATGTTTTCGCACATATCCCAAAAATCATTGTTAGCAAATTCCCCATTAACAGCGAGGAACTTTGTCTGTGGTCCCAATCCAGTCACTACCCACTTTTCCATTACCTGATACGCAGTAAAGATAAATAAATAAATGGGGATGATTGTCAACTGGCTAAATCTGGTGGCCAAATCTAAGAAATGCAAAATAAAAATGTTCTTTTCTTTATCCCACACCTTTAAATCTATAGCCACAACTCCATTGAAATCCCTCACTTAAGGTTAGACTCACTATGGGCCACGATGGTGTCCTTCTGTATTTCTTACATCTATTGCTGGTCTCCTCCAAGTTTAGTTTACTCAGCATCCCTTCGCAAAACTTTTAATCTTTGGGAAGAAGAGTGGGCAAACTGCAAATGCAATTTTAACACAATTAGCTTTTTGTCTTCTAAATTTTTTAACTGCCCTGACACTAATAGCACCCTGTTAATCTCCTTTGTAGAAAAGTTAGGTTTAATTAAAGGAATACAATAGTGTCCAGATTGCATGGAAACTGGAAATTCACAGGTTTCCCAAATACAATGGCCTTGTCATTTTCCATGTCCAGCTCCATTTGCTCTCTTCATTGATTACCTGCTCAACAGTAATGGTCTTTCGCTGGACACCATGTCCATACTGATGAAATATCCAGCTATCTTACAGAGAATCACTATCCTTTTTAAAGATTTTAGGGTATTATCATCTCCAAACCCAAAACTGGTGGAACTCTCAAATTCCTTAACCTTATTCCGGTCCTTGTCATTTAAGGAGTCCGGGTAGCATTTTAACCAGTCTATTCTCACACACAGTAGACATGCATCCACTATCTAGTGCCACACAGTTCAAGGATTCTGAAACCAAGACATCCATCACCGGTCTGGAACTTCTTGTAACTAATACAATGCCCTCTCTTTGGTCAATATCTCCATTTTCTTCTTCCGGGTCTTCTGTCTCATGTTTAATTTCGAACACCTTATTGCAGTTTTTGCATCGCTTCCAAAATATCAATTGACCACACCATGGGCATTTCTGGGGTTCATTCTTTTGTGACTATTCCCTAATTCTTTTCTCCTGCCATAATTGTCAAAGGTCTTTCTGTCCTCATGGTTTCTAGTTACAAATCTCCTTTCATGCTGACACCTGCATCCTAATCCGCAAATTTAACTCCTCTCAAAACTAGAAGTCTGTCCATATTCGAGACTTTGGCACAGTCTAATTAAATGCCAGCACTGCTTCCAAAAATTTCATCAAGAAATTCCCTAATCTTGCATATTGTCTACTGAAATCCATTATGTAATCTTTTATGGAACTATCCTCCAACTTTCTAAATCTATTAAAATCTGATCACACTTCATAAGCATTAAAGTCATCCTTCTGATAGATCTTATCCACAAGATCTAATAGCATTTCCAAAACTTCATCAGTGTTCAAATGCTCAGGCTCTAACTCCGAAAATACTTCACATCTTATTTTGCTTTTCTATGGTAACCAAAGTGCCAAGGCCATTCCTTGTTTTTTCTTCAACAATGACACAACCAGAGTCCTCATAGTCACTTCATTCTTCCATTGCTCATAGGGTTCACTCTCAAAACATTGGTGGGTCATCATACTCTGAAACTCTACAGTTTGATTCAGTCATTCTCCAAAGTTAATCCAAACCACCTCTCTTCAAAGTTAACTCCAAATACAGTCTTTTGTCTGAAGAAAGCATGGTTTGCAATCATTTACTTACAAGCAGGAACTATCCTCTGCTACCACTGATAAAGTCCCAACATCTGTTTGACAATAAGACCAAGACCGGCTTCTTCAAACAGAGTTTTATTTTCAGTGCATAAAACTCAATAAGATCCTTGTTTTATCTGTTTTCCCTTTTTATACATACCAAATGGGTACTTAGCTTGTTAACTAATAATTACCAATTGAACTCCTTGTGACAGTACATTGTGGAGCCAATGAGAGATAAAGCAATCTTAGACCTAGTACTCTGTAATGAAGCAGGGTTAATTAATGTTGTGGTAAAATATCCTCTGGGAAATAGTGATCATAATGCCATTGAATTCCACATTAAGTTTGAAAGTGACATATTCCAATCACAAACAAGAATCTTAAGCTTAAACAAAGCCAATTACATAAATATGAGGGGAGAACTGGCTAAGGTTAATTGGGTAAATAAACTAAAAGGTTTGGAGGTAAATGAACAGTGGGAAACATTTAAAGAAACAATTCAAAATCTTCAACAAAAATACATTCCATTGAAAAACAATAACTTCATGAATAACTCAGGAAGTTAGGGATAGTATTAGATGAAAAGAAGAGGCTTGTAATGTTGCAAAAAAACAGCAGCAAGTCTGAAGATTGGGAGTGTTTCAGAAACTAGCAGAGGGTCACCAAAAAGTTGATAAAAAAGGAAAAAAAATAGAATATGAGAGTAAACTAGCCGGGAATATAAAAACAGATTGTAAAAGCTTCTATAAGTATATAAAGAGGAAGAGTGTGGCTAAAGTAAACATTGGCCCCTTAGAAGCAGAGACAGGAGAAATAATCATGGGGAATGAAGAAATGTCAGAGACATTGAACAAATTTTTTTGTGTCTGTCTTCACAATAGTTTCATACCAGAAAAAGAGGGTAACCTAGCGGCTAAAAAGAGTGAAGAAATTAAAATCAGCATGGAAAAGGATTGACGAAACTTGAGGGACTAAAATACAACAAGTCCCTGGGACCTAATGGCCTACACCCTAGGGTTCTAAAAGAGATAGCTGCAGAGATAGTGGATGTGTTGCCTATGATTTTCCAAAATTCCTTAGATTTGGGAACGGTCCCATTAGATTGGAAGTTGGCAAATGTTACACCACTTTTCAAGAAAGAAGGGAGAGAGAAAACAGTGAACAACAGACTGGTTAGCCAAACATCAGTTGTTGGGAAATGCTGAAATCTTATTATTAAGGTAATCTTAACAATGCACTTAAAAAGGCATACCATGATTAGAACAAGTCAACATGGTTTTACTAAGGGGAAAATCCTGTTTGACAAATTTATTAGAGTTTTTTGAGGATGTAACAAGGAGGCTAGATAAAGGGGAACCAGTAGATGTAGTATACCTGGATTTCCAAAAGGCATTCAATAAGGTGCCATGCAAAAGGTTTATAGACAAGGTAAGGGCTCATGGAGTTGGGGGTAGTATTTTAGCATGGATAGAGGATTGGTGAAAGGATAGAAAGCAGAGAGTGGGCATAAACGGGGCTTTTTCAAGTTGGCAGGCAGTGAATAGTGGAATGCTATAAGGATCAGTCAAAGGGCCTCAGCTATATACAATCTATATTAATGACTTAGATGAAGAGACAGAGAGTAGTGCATATATGTTTGTTGATGACGCCAAGCTAGGTGGGAAGGTAAGCTGTGAGGAGGACACAGAAAGGCTGCAAAGAGATATAGTCAAGGTTAAGTGAGTGGGCAACAAGATGGCAGATGGAGTATAATATAGGGAATCATAAAGTTATTCACTTTGGCCATAAGAATAGAAAAGCAGAATATTTTTTAAAAGGTGTGAAACTTGTAAGTGTTGATGTTCAAAGAAACTTGGGTGCATTTATATAAAGAACACAAAAAGTTAGCATGTAGGTGCAGCAAGCAATTAGGAAGGCAAATGGCCTTTATTGCAAGGGGATTGGAGTGCAAGAATAAAGAAGTCTTGCTACAACTGCACAGGGTTTTGGTGAGACTACACCTGGAATTCTGTGTGCAGTTTTGGTCTCCATGTTTAAGCAAGGATACACTTGCTTTGGAGGTGGTACAGCGAAGTTCACTAGGTTGCTTCCTGGGGTGAGGGGTTTGTCCTATGATGAAAGTCTAAGTAAATTGGGCTCACATTCTCTGGAGTTTAGAAGCATGAGAGGCAATTTCATTGAAACCTACAAAATTCTGAAGGGGTTTGATTGGGTAGACACTGAGATTGTTTCTGCCCGTTGGAGAATCTAAAACACAGGCACTGTCTCAGGATAAGGGGCCAATCATTTAGGACTGAGATGAGGAGTAATTCTGGATGCTCCATCATTGAATACGCTTAAGGCTGGGATGGATGGATTTTTGGTCTCGCAGGGATTTAAGGGATATGGGGAGCGGATGAGAGGATGGAGTAGAGGCCCAAGATCAACCATGAATGTATTGAATGGTGGAGCAGGCTTGATGGGCCATTTGGTCTACTCCTGCTTCTGTTTCTTGTGACACGTTTACAGGGTTATTCCTTCATTCCCTTTTCTCTCAAGGGTAACTGTTTGGGCAATTTTACTGTTTCAACATCGCCTCCCTCCCCCCCACCCCCCCCTGCCAATCCCCACCCCCTTAGAAGGGGTGGGGGGGGGAATCAAACATCTTCTTACAAAGAGAGTGCCAATAGCACAATAACATTAGACTCAACTTTGAATATTTAATGCAATTGACATAGCTACACTGGCTATAAAGGTGCAAGTTTTAAACTCAACCCTTTGGGAAATTCCTGGGGCATTGCTCTTAGAGCAAGCAGTTCCGAGCACCCCATTAGAGCCATGAAACAGATATACTAAAAACTTATGCGAATACTGAAGGATTTAGAAGTGAAATGCTGGAAAATTTGTTTTTTTTTTACTGAAATAGTTTTGGCTGATTTTGTGCTTGATTAATTTAGTTGTTTTTTTTCAGGAATTCACAGCTTATAGATAAGGGGAATTAAGTGAGTGTTTTATTCGTATTGATAAAAGATTTTCAGGGATGTTTGGTAAGATGCCTCATAAAAAAACTTGGTCGGAAAATTGAGGAACATCATATTAAAGGTAGCTGCATGGCCACAAGAATAGCAATGGGGACAGAAAGAAAGCAATAGGGTTTTGGATTTGTTTGGATGTATTTTGGATTGGTGTGATGTGGTGCAATGGTATACCTGAGAGATCAGTCACAAGGGAACAAAGACTCAGGATTAGCATGAGAAAAACAGATGGAAGTCCAAAGATGTGTCTTCACATGTAGAGCTATTAGAGCGTGGAATGCTATACCACTGTTGGTACTCAGCCAGGCATATACATTTCATTTCAAATTGAATTGCATAAGTATTTGAAAATAAAAACATAAAATTATACTAGTATTAACAAGGGATTTTAAGGTGAAGAGCTTGGACTAATATTATGCTGCAATTTCTATGATTCTGTGCTTTGTGGGCGTCACCTCAGCAAGCAGTCATGGCCAACTTCAACATGTTTGCACAATAGTTAGTCAACACACAAGAAATACCTTCAGAGAACTATTGGCGCACAATGTTCTGTCTTGTAAATCTGCGGAGATTGTGAATACAAGCCTCAGGCAATGTTATGTATGGAGACACAAATAGTGGCCAGATGACCTGCCTGTATGTCGCCTTGTATCAGTCATTGGAAATACTATCTAGAAAAATAATGAGCCCACACTGAATCCAGGAAAGGAAACTCCTGCTTCAGATATAATAGTACTCGTCATAGATAAAGTTACATTGCTTGTACTCGAACACAATCTGTAACCTCATGGTCCGGGATATCCCCCACTGTCCCATTACCATCAAACCAGCGGATCAACCCTGGATCAATAAGGAGTGCAGGAGGGCAGGCCAGGAGCAGCACCAGGCATACCTAAAAATGAGGTGTCAACCTGGTGAAGCTATAACACAGGACTACTTGCGTGCCAAACAGCATAAGCAGCAAGTGATAGACAGAGCTAAGCAACCCCACAACCAAAGGATCAGATCTAAGCTCTGCAGTCCTGCCACATCCAGTCACGACTGGTGGTGGACAATTAAACAACTCACTGGAGGAGGAGGCTCCACAAATATTTGCAACAATCTTCAGCCAGAAGTATTGAGTGGATGATCCATCTCAGCCTCCTCCAGAGGTCCTCAACATCACAGATGCCAGCCTTCAGCCAGTTCAATTCACTCCACATAATATCAAGAAACAGCTGAAAGCACTGGTTACTGCAAAGACTATGGGCCCTGACAATATTACAGCAATAGTACTTAAGACTTGTGCTCCAGAACTTGCCACGCCCCTAGCCAAGCTATTCCCCCCAGTCTATTGTTGGTTATCGGTAAAGTAATGGAAGGGGTCATGAAGAGTACTATCAAGCGGCACTTGCTTAGCAATAACCTGCTCACTGATACCCAGTTTGGGTTCTGCCAGGGCCACTCAGCTCATTGCAGCCTTGGTTCAAACATGGACATAAGAGCTGAGCTCCAGAGGTGAGATGAGAGTGACTGCCCTTGACATCAAGGCTGCATTTGACCAAGTGTGGCATCAAGGAGCCCTAGCAAAACTGGAGTCAATGGGAATGAGGAGGAAA
This sequence comes from Cetorhinus maximus, assembly GCF_964194155.1. Lineage (NCBI taxonomy): Eukaryota > Metazoa > Chordata > Chondrichthyes > Lamniformes > Cetorhinidae > Cetorhinus > Cetorhinus maximus. The sequence goes on from NC_135893.1 coordinate 103,355,491, forward strand.
ACTCTCCATTGGTTGGAGTCATAGCTAGCACAAAGAAAGATGGTTGTGGTTTTTGGAGGTCAACCATCTCAGCTCCAGGACATCACTGCATGTGTTCCTCAGGGTAATGCCCTTGGCCCAATCATTTTCAGCTGCTTCATCAATAACCTTCCTTCCATCATAAGGTCAGAGGTGGGGATGTTCACTGCTGATTGCACAATGTTTAGCACCAGTCATAACTCCTCAGATACTGAAGCAGTCCATGTCCAAATGCAGCAAGACCTGAATAATATCCAGGCTTGGGCTGACAAGTGGCAAGTAACATTCGCACCACACAAGTGCCAGGCAATGATCATCTCCAATGGAGAGATTCCAATCATCGCCCCTTGACATTCAATGACATTACCATTACTGAATCCCCCACTATCAACATCTGGGGGTTACCATTGACCAGAAACTGAACTGGACCAGCCATATAAATACTGTGGCTACAAGTGCAGCTCAGAGGCTAGGAATCCTGTGAGGAGTAATTCACCTCCTGACTCTCCAAAACCTGTCCATCATCTACAAGGCACAAGTCAGGAGTGTGATGGAATATTCCCCACTTGCCTGGATGAGTGCAGCTCCCACAACACTCAAGAAGCTTGACACCATCCAGGACAAAGCAGCCCACTTAATTGGCAACACATCCACAAACATTCACTCCCTCCACCACTGGCACACAGTAACAGCAGTGTGTACCATCTACATGATGCACTGCAGGAATTCACCAAGGCTCCTTGGCCACACCTTCTAAACCCATGACCTCTACCATCTAGAAGGATAAAGGTAGCAGATAGATGGGAACACAACCACCTGGAAGTTCCTCTCCAAGTCACTCACCATCCTGACTTGGAGATATATCACCGTTCCTTCACTGTCACTGGGAACTCCCTCCCTAACAGCACTGTGGGTGTACCTACACCACGTGGACTGTAGCCGTTCAAGAAGGCAGCTCACCACCACCACCTTCTCAAGGGCAACTAGGGACGGGCAATAAATGTTGGCCCAGCCAGCGAAGCCCACATCCTGTGAATGAATTTTAAAAATGCCTTTTGTATCCCTTACACCTTGTCACTTAGCTGAGTAGCCATTCACCACTGCTATTCCCTTAGTTGAAAAGGCACTTTGGAGTAATACCTAGTCTCTATCTCATAGGGACTAGCTGTGCATCCTTCTCATTCAAGGAGCTGTTCCATTCTTGCCTCAGAATAACTACAGGAAGCTTGCATTGATATGCATTATTTTCTTGCCGTTTTATAAAATTATAACCCTTTTTATTTAATTATGCCACAGGTTTGTTCATAGCTATACAATTTACTGGAAGTGCAGAATCCATGATGTCCTTTACCTCAAAGAAGCTATCATTTCAGAAGCAACTTGAGTTACCTCTTCAGTATATGGAAGTATTGTGTAGAGTGTTCCCTCTGATTTCTAATAGCTGCGCGTGGCCTATTTGTTCTACTGCATGGTCCCTATAAGATTGTCGGGCATGCATGCATCTTAAAGAGAACATTTGTGCATGGCCTGCTTGTTCCCAGTGTGGTGTATTGCAGATTACTTTGGGACCACACACCCACACAACTTAGAGTGAATATTGTTAAGTATGTGACAAAATAAGGCATCTGTCACTTCTTAATAGAGCAATTGATGAAAAGTGAAAGTCACCATCATCTGCTCTCTCTTCAGAGAGAGACAATGGCAGTAAACTTAACCTGAGGGTCACCACACCTCAGGTGAGGGTCAAGGTTGAGAAGGCAGGGCCTTCATGGATGATCTCAGCTGGGCCAGGAATTGAACTAGTGTTGTTGGTGTCACAAACCAGCTGTCCAGCCAATTGAGCTAACCGACAAAACATACAAAGCTGAAACGTATGACTCAAGATGTGTGCAACAGGACCCCATGGAGGACGCGCCGACCTCCGTGGGAATTACCTGGGAAGTTTCAACTTCTGACAGGTTATTTCCCTGCGCCACATCACCCTCTATGAAAGTCTCCGACTGAGTTGGAGTCAGAGACTTTGGATAGTTCCATGGGACTTAGCTGAAGAGTTACCCAGGAAATGTTAGACAGATTAAAACCTGGAGTAACTCCTAGATAACCCCCAATCACTCACACTGATACCCCCGACTACCCCCTGACTTCCCGACCACCCCCCAACCCGACCTAACCCGACTACCCCCCAAACCCCTTGACTAACCCCCAATCCCCTGACCTGATCCAACCACCTCACCCGACCCAATCCAACTACCCCCTAACCAGACCTGACTACCCCCAAACACCCGACCCGACCTGATTGGCCCCCGACCTGACTACCCCTCCTGACCCGACCCAACAACCACCCCCCAACCCACAACCTTACATCAGACCCAACGATGCTAAAAGGAAATTCCCAACGCCAAAAGCGAACATGGGCCCTGTTAATTGTCCAACATTAAAGCGGAATGACTTAAAATGAGGCAACTAAAAACAGGAACTTATTGTGTAGCCCAAACTTGGCCAACCAGCGGAATACATCAAGATGGGCTGCTGCATGACAGTGTCCCGCCCTAGAAAGATTAACAGCTATCTGCCTGAGCTATCAGTCTTCTTCAAGTTGACCACAGCAGTACGAGGAAAGTTGCTATAGCACATAGTTGGACCCACATGCCAGAAGCACAGTGAATGCATCTGCCTTTAACGTTGGGTAATAATCCAAAAAACCTGCATAGAAAAGCTTCACCCAGCTGCCTGGAATTCTACTCTTTGTACGCAAGTGTTGAACTGCAAAGTTAATCATCTCTTGCGAAAGCAGGGTTGTTGATGCATGCATTGGATTAAGTGGGATCTGCAACTTACCCTTTGGCACCACAGTAGCATTTTTGCAGATGATTACTGTGCACCCAAAATGTCATGAGGCATCTGTTCTTTTCATAATTGTGTTCTGCTGCAGTCTGTTGCCGCTGAATAAAACCAACAGAAAAAGAGACAACAGCTAAACCCTAACGCCACAATTGTAGCAGTATTACTGGGGATCCTCTCATGCAGTTTTTCACTTTTAAAAATCTGTTTATCTAATTTAATACCCCCTTCCATTACAAATTAAATTTAAATGGTATCCCATTGATACAGCTGATCCGCGGGCGAGGTCCCCCGGTTTGTTAACCTCTTGAACGGAGCCCCAATTTTGTTATGCTCCCAGGTGAAAAGGAATGAGCTGGCTTCCCTTCTTTATTCAACCCCCTTGGTCAGTCACAACAAGGTTAATTTAGAAGTGATCCCATTCCCCGGAGATATCTTTTCCCAGTCCAAATGTGTTTAGTTTTTTTAGAAGGAGCCTGTTTAACCAGACTTTCTTGAGTCAAAGAAAGAGTAAGTTTATTAGTTACTAAAAACTCAAGAAAAATAATAAAAATGCAACGCACATGCCCACAGATCATAAATGAGAAGTTAGGAGTCCAAATAAAAGTTTAAAAAAGATATGAAAATCAGCCTTTGGCTTGGTCCGTGAGGTTTAGATGGCGAAATGTTGCGGCCATTAAGTTGGGTGATTCTGGTAGAGAATGCGGAATGCTGGTTCTGCGGAAGGGTCATGAGGACTTGAAATGTCAACTCTTTTCTTCTCCGCCGATGCTGCCAGACCTGCTGAGTTTTTCCAGGTAATTCTGTTTTTGTTTTGATTCTGGTAGAGTCGACTTTGGCAGTTTCACAGTTGAATTGGAGATTGAATAGGATAGCTGAAGAAGCTGTCCGATTTCCTTTTTGATTGTGGCTTCTGCTGAGCCTTGCCTCCAGCAACAGAGGGCGACAGAGAGAGGGAGAGAGAGAGACTTAGCCTGCAACTGCAGGGGTGACTACTTGGTCTTCTTCTCGCTGTCATACACATAGCACACCAGCAAACACTGCACTACTCTGCAGTTAGCTCCTTACCCCATTTTTCCCTGTGTATTCCTTTAAGGGAAAAAAAAGCCATGTCTTGCACTCAGAGTCTGTTTTCTTTCATCTCCAACCATTTGACACGTTCTGAGATATAAATCAATGGGAGATGGATTTTAGATGACAGGTGAGACGTGGTAATCGGTACTCAGTCTCTTGGCTCTGCAGCCACAGGAGATTAAAGTTCAGTCTTTTGCATCTTTCCTATCTCCCTTTCAAGTGTCTCTGCTTGAAGAAGACCATGACACCTTTTCAGGTGCAACATTCCATGTTCTCTCAGGACAGGCCTGTCAGTATAATCCACATAGGAATTATCCACGTTATTAGCCATCTTTTGCTCAGTGTCCTTGCTTGTATTTCTTTCAAAACACAAATGTTTTCTTTAAGAAGTTCAACATGTCCGTAAGTAATTTGTGGCTGTAATCGGCTTTTCATGACACCACCAAGGCACAATTGGGAAATAAAGAAGAATGCTTTGCTTTATTTTCCATTCTACTGAATTAATTGAATGATCGCCAACAAATTGTGTATACATAGATTTCACCACGCCAGCTATTGTTCTGGCAGAAGCTGCAGCTGACTGCTAAACCATTGCTATTGTTTTAAAGCCTACAAAGTACTTGTGCTTTGTCATCATTCCAGCCATTAGGTAAGAAGGTTGTCATATTAAGACACAATGGAGATTCCCCAAACATTGCCCAGCCAATAATCTTTGAAATTTGACTTACTTATAGTGAAGCTCCGTGCTGAAAGCTGATGAACAAGAGGAGAGATTGTGCTTATCTAGTGAGGTGTTCCACACCAACTCTACACCAATTCTTTTTGAAATATGAAAAATGGTGCTTGGCTGCGATCAGAAGGCAATTTTCAAACACCATGGCTTTGATATGCTTTTCTTGTTAATTTTTAAAACATAAGGTTGATTTTTTTAAACAAACAGGAAACTCTAGGGTAAGGCTTCATAAGTACTGATGGTGTAATTTAAATGGCAGAAATTTAGCTACTTTAATCATCATTCCTACATAATTTATCAAAGTGTTCCTCAGTTATTTTGTTTGTGATACCGTGCATACTCTTCCAAATGATTATTTTTGGGCGCAACTTAATTACTTAACAAGAAACTTGGGATTAATCTAACATTTTCCACATGATCCCAAGAAGCAGCCATCTACTGTGACTTAAAACTCTTTGAGTACCACTGAAAAGGGAATGACCCCATTATTGAAAAGGGAACAGCTTAGCTCGGTATTTTTCATGCTAAAACCAAATAAGTTAGATGTGTTGCGATAGTGAGAAGTGCATTGGGAGCAGGCATCAGCAGAGTGGCTGTGAAACTTGTTTAAAATGTTCTCCCTTATGTTTCAATTGGACAAATTATGTCCCAGGCTCACATTTGTACATTTGTAATTTAACTGAATGGAAGTAAGCTTGGTGGTGTAGAAGGGCAGTGGGATTGGGGCTGGGAGTATAGTTTCACATATCATTAAAGTGAGCGCCTCGGGTTGATAAAGCTGTTTTTATTTTTTTTTAAAAGCTGGTAAAACCTAGAATTCTATCTCAAGGGGTACAGAATATAAAAGTCAAGAAGTAATGATAAACCTAATAAAAATACCCCCGTTAGAGATTACTGCTGCCTTATTTAAGGAAATACAACTATGAAGACAACTTGAAAAGCTTTTTTATCAAACAGTGCAAATTTAATAACTTCTGTGATTCTGAAAGAATGGAACAAGGTAGATATGTTTCCAGTAATTGAGTGGTCAAGAACGAGGAGCCATTGATAGAAAATTAAATGTAAGTGACCTGGTACAAAGGCCAGGAGCAACTTCTATCTAAACACAGACAGAGTCGTTAGGCTGTAGAATACATTTCCAGGACTGGTGAGGCAGAAACTATGTCAACATTCATGATTAGATTGGATAGGCAGATGAAGTGACATAGGAAATGGGTAGTTGTTTGGTCTGATTTGCTCATGTTGAGGGTAAATGCTGACATGAACTGGTTTGGGCTGAATGCCCTGTTTTTATATTGTGTATTTAGTTGCTCTCACTGTGTTGGTATTCTTTAGTGTGTTATTATTTCACTCTGTTTTGTGTTTTCCTGCCTTTTTTCTTTGTTTCCATTGGGTTTCTCTCTTATTTTCATTCTTTTCTCCATCCTGAGGGGTCTTGACAGAATGGGTGTGGAAAGGTTACTTCCACTTGTGGGAGAATTTAGAACTAGGGGTCACTGTTTATAAAATAAAGGGTCGCCCATTTAAGACAGAGATGAGGACAAAATTTTTCTCTCAGAGGGTCCGTGAGTCTTTGGAACTCTCTTCCTCAAAAGGTGGTGGAAGCAGAGACTTTGAATATTTTTAAGGCAGAGGTAGATAGATTCTTGATAAGCAGCGGGGTGAAAGGTTATTGGGGGTAGGCGATGAGGTTACAATCAGATCAGCCATAATCTTATTGAATGGTGGAACAGGCTCGAGGGGGCGAATGGCCTACCTCTGCTCCTAATTCATATGTTTTTTTACTTGCTCTGTATCAAAGTGTCTTGGAGTTTATAGCACGGAAAGAAGCCCTTTGGTCCATTGTGTCCACGCTGGTCATCAAGTCGCTATCTTCTCTAATCCCATTTTTCAGCACTTGACCCATAGCCTTGTACGCTGTGGTGTTTCAAATGTTCATCCAAATACTTTTAAATGTTGTGAGGGTTCCCACCTCTACCACCATTTCAGGCAGTGAGTTCCAGATAACCCCCACCCTCTGGGTGAAAAACCTTTTCCTCAAATCCTCTCTAAACCTCCTGCCCCTTACCTTAAATCTATGCCCCCAGTTATAGACCCCTCCACTAAAGGGAAAAGTTTCTTTCTATCTACCCTACCTATGCCCCTCAATTTTGTAACACCTCATTGACCTCTGAGGAATGTGCAACTGCTCACCCAACACAGCATATAACCTACCATGCTGCAAGAAAATGGCCATTGGGCATTTCTGAGATTCTCGGAGAAAATTTAAGATTTAGTATTTTCCCTTAGAATATCAGTATCTATGTGTGAAGCTTGCTTGTCCATGCTCTTTATTTGTCCATAGCAGTTTAATTAAATTGTGCTTCTTCTGCAGATTACAAACTTTTATTTCATATTTCTGTTGTTATTTTCTTGGTATTCACCTTTGTATGACTGCAAAGAAAATATGTAAATAATACATTGATACAATACTTTGCTAAATTGGAAAGAAATAGCTCCTATTAGAAAAGAATGGCAAGTTAAAACAGAAAATGCAGGAGAAACTTGGCAGGTCTGACAGCATCTGTGGAAAGAGAAACAAAGTTAATGTTTCGAGTCTGTATGACTCTTCTCCAGAGCTAAAGAGAAGTAGAAAGTGATGGATTTTATACTGCTTAAGGAGAGGTGGAGCAAAATAGAAGGTCAGGGATAGGTGGGGACTAAGGAGAGATTGACAAAGATGTTATGGGCACAAGGCAAAGGGAATGTTAATGGTGGTGTTAAAGAGTAAATAGTGATAGTGGCATAAAGGTAAGATGGGAAAATTTGTTAATAACACAACAAGCGCTCTGTGAAAGCACAACACAGAAACAAGCGTCAGGTGGCCTTTTAGGGGGTGGGGTGGTGGTTGGGGAAAAAGGGTAAAAAAAGTTTTTTAAATATAAAAAATGAATAAATATATAAAATAAATAAAATGAACAAGTAAAACTAAATAAATTGGATTAAAGAAGGAGGAGAGAGCCCATTGTCTGAAGTTGTTGAACTTAAGTCTGGAAGGCTGTAAAGTGCCTAGTCGGAAGATGAGGTTCTGTTCCTCCAGTTTGCACTGAGCTTCACTGGAGCATTGGCTAAGGATGGACATGTGGGCATGAGAGCAGGGTGATGTGTTGAAATGGCAAGTGACAGGAAAATCTGGGTCATGCTTGCAGGCAGACCGAAGGTGTTTTACAAAGTGGTCATCCAGCCTGCGTTTAGTCTCCCCAGTATAGAGGACACCACATTGGGGACAGCGAATACATTGGACCAAATCGAAGGAGATGCAAGTGAAGCGCTGCTTCACTTGAAAGGAGTGTTTGGGGCCTTGGACCGTGAGGAGGGTGGAGATAAAAGGGTAGGTGTTGCACCTTCTGCAGTTGCATGGGAAGGGGATAAGGAGTTGGGGGTGATGGAGGAGTGGACCAGGGTCACGAAGGGAATGGTCCCTACGGAATGCTGACAGGAGGGTGAGGGGAAGATGGCATCATGCTGGAGTTGCGGGAATGGCGGAGTATGATCCTTTGAATGCGGAGGCTGGTGGGGTGAAAAGTGAGGACAAGGGGGATCCTATCATGATCCTGGGAAGGAGGGGAAGGGGTGAGGGTAGAGGTGTGGGAGATGAGTCGGACACAGTTGAGGGCCCTGTCAACCACAGTCAGGGGGAAACCCTTGGTAAAGGAAAAAGGAAGACATGTCAGACACGCCGTATATCTGTTGCCCTTCGACAACGGAAAACAGCTATCGAAAACAAAGTTTTGTGAAACCTGCCTGCATTTCCAGAGTGAATACATATATCTTATAATATCACATTGTTAACTGATCTTCCTTTCAGCATCATTGGAGCAGGGCTGGGAGGAGGAGCAGCAGAGGCCCCCTCTCACACCTGAGGGCCCTGAAGTCTCACCAGCGTCACACCATCTCTGCCAGGCAGGCACAAGCGCAGATACTACCACCTCGGTGGGAATTAGAACATCGGCTGGTTTCCTGGGGCACAGTGGTGAGGGCACTTCCTGATCGCTGGAGGTGCTAGCGAAGACAGAGAGTGCCCATGGGGACAGCAGTTGGAGGACTGCAGGGGACCAGGCACACGCTCAGTCGGTGGCTGATGATGCGCCTCTGGAGTCGTCCGCGATGCAGCAAACGCAGGAAATGCGGCCGGGTGTGCGGGAGCATCTGGGGGAGATACATGAGGCTATGCTTGGCTTGGTCTCTGCGGTGGAGGAGTCTACATGGACTATCGCTGAAGCAATGAGCCTCATGTCCGAGCACCATGTGTCCTCCATGGAGAGAGTGGCGACTCTCATGGAGAGGCTCCTCCAGAAGAACAATCAGGGCTTCCTGGGATGCCCTCAGACCAGCAAGCCCTCACATTGGCACTGACCTCAACTGGTCATTACCAATGTGGGAGATGGTCTGGGCACCAAGTTTCCCAGCTCGGTGCCCATCCATCCACGGTGAGCAGGGAGGTCCAAAGCGACCTCATGTCGCGCAGCAGCTGCCTGGCGTCTCTGCGGGCTCCTCTCAGGGCACCACAGATGAGGGCGGCAGCTCCTCTGACCCTCTGCCAGTGACCGTTGCTGAGGCTGCGATGACTGGGGAGATGCCAGCTGTGGAATTGGCAGCTCCCTCCCAGGCGGGGCCGGCACAGGCTCCACGGGCCAGAGGACGATCGCCGAGGTCAGCGAGGCCAACAGGACAGCAGAGTCAGCAGGCTGGCTCAGATGCCATTCCCAGTGAGGGGTCAGCACCAAGACGTAGCACCCGAAAACGTAAACATAAGGCACCTTAGGCACACCACGGGTTTATCACTGGTGCTTTTGTGTTGGCCCCAGATGAGGTCTTTATGAATTGGAACAACCTTGTCATTTTCTTTCCTTAAGTTTCTTTGGTTGTAATATTAAATTCAGACATGTCACCATGGCTGAGGGTGCCTCTTTTCTTCTGCAGGTGGATGGTTTCCAAAAATGTTAGGAGTGTTTTGTGGGACATAGAGCTTTATTAACAAGGCCCTTAGTTAATGTTCCTAACCAGGCAGATTTTGCACTCAGGTATCGAGTATGGAGCCTACAGCCCAGGCTTGTCCTGGAGGTCCATCTGTGTTGTGCTAGCTGAAGGTTCGTTGGATTAAAGCCCTCCCAGGTGTCCCTGCCTCCCTGGAGTATGCCCGGGTCAGCGTCTACCCCCTCAGCATTTCCCTGTGCGTGCTCATCCTCGGACTCACTGCTGGATCATAGTGTGCAGCCGCAGACACTGTGTCAACATCTTCATCATCCACAGTGTCCCCCCTTTCCAGCACAAGATTGTGGAGAGCGCAGCATGCAACCACTATCAGTGACACACAATCTGGGGGGTACTGGAGTGCCTCCTGAGCGGTCCAGGCATCGGAAGCATGTCTTGAGAAGACTGATGGCTCTCTCCACCACAGCCCTTGTGGAGGCGTGGCTCCTATTGTACCGCTGCTCAGCTTCTGTTCTTGGATGGCGAAGAGGCATCATGAGCCACCTTCTGAGGGGATAGCCCTCGTCACCCAGCAGCCATCCATCAAGCCGGGCTGGAGCACTGAAGAATCTCGGCACCTGGGAGTGTCTGAGGAGGTAGACATCATGGGAGCTGCCTGGGTACCTTGCACAGACTTGCAGAATCGGCATCCTGTGATCACACACTATCTGCACGTTCATGGAGTGGAAGCCCTTCCTGTTGACGAAGGCACCGGGCTCACCCGCTGGCGCCTTGATGGCCACATGTGTACAGTCTATTGCACCCTGGATGCGGGGGAAGCCAGCAATGGCCGCGAAGCCTCTGGCTCGCTGTGTCTAGCTTGCCTGGTCCCAACGGAAGTGGATGAAGGTCAATGCCCGTCTGCACAGAGCATCTGTAACCTGCTTGACACAGCTGTGGGCAGCTGATTGGGAGACACCACAAAGATCACCCACCGACCCCTGGAAGGAGCCAGAGGCATAGAAGTTGAGGGCAGCTGTGACCTTTAGAGCCACTGGCGAGGGGTGTCCACCCACACAATTCACGGAGATCTCAGGCCCAATCATCTGACAGATACAGTTGACTGTCTCCCTTGAGAGACTGAGCCTCCTTTGGCACTGCACCTCAGACATATTGGGGTAGCTGCTTCGCCGCCTGTAAACCCTGGCAGCAGGATAGTGGCGTCTTCTGCGGCCTCTTCCACCTTGGACTACCTCTTGGCCCTGTGCCCCTTGTACATGCACCTGTCCTCCCAAAGGTGGCTCCCCTGGAGGCTGAATGTGCATTGCTGGCCTCGTCCCCCTTCTAGCCCTCCCTTCCTCCTCAGATGAGGTGCCTCCAGTGGAGAGTTCAGCTCCCATTCCCAGGCTAAGGGAAGGCTTCCTGAAACCTGCAGGCCCAGAAAAGATTCCTCACTGCAGAGTGTTGACCTGAAGGTTGTGAGTCCAGTCCAAGCAGCTGGTCTGCGTTTTGAAGTATTGCAGATCACACAGGCAAGTATCAGTAACTTTTAAAAATCAAAATTTGAGCACATTCTCGACCCCACTGAGCCCTCTTATCCTGCCCGTGGATGAGGTTTATACAAATGTGTTCTACCTGCCTGCTGGTTGCGCCCGTGCGCCGACCTGAAGATCGCACGGGCGCCAAAAAATCACCATCGATTGGTGCCTCAAGGGCCTTAAGTGGCCGGTTAATTAATAGTGGGCGCGCATTGGAGATCAACGCGTGACTGCCCAAAGAAATATCGCGATGGCACACCAACAGGAAAATTTTGCCCATAAAGTTTTTTTTCGGACTTCTGTACACAGGCCATTTTTCCTGACAAATGCAAGAATTCCTGTAGATATGGATCCATGCCATCCTGCAGATGGTGCCATAAAGACATTACAGGGTACTACATTGGAAATAGTAATGGCTATTCTAATTTTTGCACACATCATATTAATGGTGCATGTGCTTTTTTTTCACGTGATAACACGAGACAGTAACTGATCCACAATGGTAACTAATCTGACACTGGATTCAAATGCCATTGATGACTCATTTGTTGGACTGGAGACAGAAGCATAATAACCAAAAACGGGAATAAAATAAAAAGTTTCTGGGAATGCTTGTGATAATGGAACGTTTCATACCAAAAATAACTTCTGTGACAACCTTTGGCCTAGTAATATTAACAGTAAGGAAATTTTGTAACTAATTTAAAATGAATCTGTAATTGTTTTTAAAAATGCTTGAATAGGAGTTTTACGAATTTGAATTGCTTGTAAAGGGATCAATTGTAAATTCTGGCTATCAGGAAATACTGGTCCATGTGACCTGGTGACCCTTGACCTAGAAGCAGTACCAACAGGGAGAAAGCTAAAATATGGAGGTCATGTGGGTTCAGTGCTGCAGCAGTGGGGGGAGAATAGAGAAGGCACATTTATAATGAGCTATGTGTATGTAATACAGAAGGACAGAAAGCTCAAGACAGGGTTTGAGCAGCGATTGTGAATTGGACAACTGCTTCTGCTTTAGTTTTGCCAGGGCTGACCAGATTGACTAACTGGGTTTATTCAAGGGTTCAGGTAAATGAGGCTCTGGGAAATCAGTGCCATCAAGACTGTCGTGAACCTAGTTAAGGAAGTTCTGCAGGAGTGTGCCATTTGGGTGAAGACCATCTCCAGAGATCTCGGAGCTACTGTTGCAGGTGAATCGAGGACCAAATCCATTGAGTGGAGAAATCCTACCTACTGGACACTGAGATGGAAAGACTATGGTGCACATGGTGCCACATTTGCGTGGAGATTAATGTGAGTACTTGCAATTTTGTGAGGCATATCTTTGTTGTATCGACTATTTAAAGTGAAATTCATGTTTTTGATTGAAATCCATTTGTTTGTTAATTAATGTTTAATTTACATTGATTTAATTGAATTAAATTACAAAAACTGAAATCTCCCTGGTAATTTCTTCATTTGAGGGTAACTCGGTAACTTTTTTTTTGTTCAAACACAAATCTTGCAAATGGATGTAAGAAAGTTTTTCAATAATGGAAAATGATCACACCCAAGTGTGATTCTGCTCTCAAAGAAACACTTCCGTCAAGTGTAGCTGGATAGCAATCGTTGGCGGGAACCCTACAACTAATTTCCCACTTCCTAAGGAGGGGTGTTGAGTCGATTTTAGAGCTCTTTTAGCACCCTAGCTGAGATCAGTAACTCAGTACAGAATAGGAATTATTCCAAAACCTTTTTATGAGCTTGGCCACAGGTTTCTGTTTTGCTTCCCTATATAGTTTGCATGCTTACGGATTGGGCTATTGGTCTGCAAGGTTACACCTTTAACCAAATGGGAGAGGTGTGATGGACCTGATGGTCTTTTGCGATCCTTCTCTTCATTATCCTAACTTGCACCAAATCCTGTTCACGCGTCATTCTTATGTTCGCAGACCTATATTTGCTCACCGACAGATATTGGCTTCATGTTCACCATTGACCTTGTTTTAAAGTTCTCATCTTTGTGTTAAATGCCTGCATAGCCTCACCCCCTCCCTATCTCTAACCATTTTCAGCCCTACTGTTCTCCAAGAACTTAGCATTCCTCCAACTACGACAATTAAGAGCGTTATTCTAAATGGGAATCTGCTGATATTCACTCTCTGGGTTCATGTATAAAGAATGGCCACAAGTTTGAGGTACTGTGAGGTACTATAGCATGAGTCAATGGCTCAAAAATTCTGTACCATATTTGTGGAGGAATAAAATATGTGTATAATTGTGAATGAAATAAAATACACGTATAATTGTCAATGAAATAAACTACACGTATAATTGGGAAAGGAAATTAAAATACATGTACAATGAAATTACTGTAGAATGTCCCCAAACAGTCACACAGCCAGCACATAAATTAGCAAATCAAAGGGCCAGAGCTACCTTCCCAGACTAAGGGGCTCCGGATGTCAGATACGGTGGCAAAATCTAAGAGAAAAAAAAACTATTGTGTGTGCATTGCCCAGGATATGTAACCATTAACAAAAACAGAATTACCTGGAAAAACTCAGCAGGTCTGGCAGCATCGGCGGAGAAGAAAAGGGTTGATGTTTCGAGTCCTCATGACCCTTCAACAAAATGTTCTGTTGAAGGGTCACGAGGACTCGAAACGTCAACTCTTTTCTTCTCTGCCGATGCTGCCAGACCTGCTGAGAGTTTCCAGGTAATTCTGTTTTTGTTTTGGATTTCCAGCATCCGCAGTAGTTTTTTGTTTTTATCTATGTAACCATTAAAACTATCTATTTGCTGAAGCATTGACATTGTCCTGTCTATTTGCTAAACCATTGACATTGTTCTGTCTAATCGTTAAATCATTAACACTGATCGCAATCCTTTGAAGCCATTTGAAACTATTGTAATTGCCCAAGTTTCTGTCACGAACCTTTTGCTATATCTATGTGTGTAAAGAGGTGTTAGTCAGAGACTGGTTCGCTCCGTTGTATATGACTAGGTTCTCCATGATATCACGACTTTAATAAAGACTTCCTAGACAAGCCTCCAAGGTCTGAGTGTTCACTCCGTTTTTCCGCGACAGATGGTGACGAAGGTGGGATCCGACTGAAGTCCAGTGCCCTCTTAAGTTGGAGAGGTAATTGAAAACCTGGACCGTCGGATCTCTGAAAAAGAACCCTCGCGGAGAAAGGGAGAGACTCTCCTAAGTTGGGGAGAGTACGAACTGCATCCTAGCTGAAAGGGGGAGTGCAGTTAAATAGCATCCCAGCTACCTCTTAAGTTGGAGAGGTGGCCTCTTAAGTTGGAGAGGTGAAAGGGGGACGAAAAGCATCCTAGCTGAAAGGGGGAGTGCTTGAAAAAGGGTAGCTACCGACCAGACTCAAAAGACCCAAGGAACTGGAGGACTTGTTAAGGAACTCTTAAACACCGGTGAGCACATAGGGTAGGAAACGCGCTGCGCTGTTAATTATGTTTTCTTTTCAGAAAAATGGGAGGTTGCAACAGCAGAGCGGGCTCTGCCACTCCTCCCGCTTCGCAAAGTACTAAGAACAAACCGAAACCGGCGAAACCGGAGCTTAAGACAGGAACTTTGAAGATGGGGAAGAAAACGGAAAAAAAAGTAGTAGTAGTATACCCAGGGGTTCGAGTCCCCTGGAGGTGAAAAGTAAGTAATTTCTGTGTTTGCTTTTGTGTCCATTATGGTCCTGAAATTGTCCAATGTGTTTCTGATTGGGTTAAATGGACTCAAAGTAAAGGAGAGAGCTTCCCACCAGCTGGAACTTTTAATCGGGACAGAATTGAGCACTTATAATATGTTTTAAGGGAGGTAGATAGTCCGCTACTGAATTTTCTGTAACTTAAAAAAAATGAATTGATCTAAGTTACAAGAGCTGTTTGTAGAGAGAGAGAGAGAGAGAGAGAGAGGGTACCCCTAGGGGGTTAATGAGCAATCGACAAGCAGCAGCAGAGAAAATGTGAGCTTTCGTCAGTTTAAAGGTCCCTATAGGTGGAGCCTTCAAGATCCCTTTATTCCCCCGCTGCTACTCGAAGATTCGTTTAGAGTTAAGTTCAATATTATGAGTATCGATACATACCTTTATCTTTGTGTTTGTTTGTGTGCAATGAAGCAATTGTATGTGAGCTTTAATGTGTTTTCTTCCCTGAATTGCCTTTTGTGTGTGTAGTTGAGCACTTTAGAGTCGAAAGCCCCATATTAGATTAAAGGAAAAGTTTATTCAAATATTCCAAAGTTTTGAGTATAAGGTTTGAGTTGAGATTTCTGGCAAAAATCGTAATTTGAAGGTAGTGTAAAGATAAAACGAGGCTTGCCTTTGTTTGAGATGAACCAACCCTTGTACCACCCCCTTGCAGACTAGTAGGGAATAACCCTCATCATCAGCTTCCAAACTGATTGGGATTAATACATACGAGTTGGTATTCTAAAATTCTGAGAAAAAGAAATTACTTGAAATTCAGAAGGATTCTAGGAAAACGAAAAGACATAAACACAAGGTCTAGATGGTTCCAATGGATAAAAAGGGGTTTCTTATGAAGAGATGAATTAAATATTAAAGGAAATCTGCTTTCCAAAAGCACTGGAATTTGAATTGGGGACAATCTTGAGATGTAAAGTGCAGCGTAATTTAACAGGTTACTTTTGAATCACTAGGATGCTATCTAAGATAAAGAATGTGTCGATAAACATACGGAAATTATAACTTGGATACAAATCATTACACATGAAAAAGAAAAAAGAGGTTGTTTTAATTTTGATAGTGTAAATTACAGTTCTTACAAAGTTTAAAAATTTGAGGGTTGGTTCTTGATAAAGTTCTCAAAAGGGAATTTTCATTTTAAAAGGTCTGACAACAATTGGCACTAATTCAAATGCTGCAAGCTTTTGTGTTTGTAAGTCTGTTCCCAAAATATGAAGCTAAGCTCAAGACCTTGGCAAAGTTTGGCAGAAATCCAATTTTTGGCCGAGTTAATGAATCTGGGATAATTCTAAAAGAAAAGGGTCAGACACAATTTAGTGGGTTACTTTTAAGACAATAAAATCTTTGAGAAGAAGAAAATGAAGCAAAACATGTCAATACCTGATTTCTGTTTTAAAACTGTTATGAGAATACTTTATTGGATTGTAAAGTCTCTCCAGACAACCTGAACAAGATAAGATGGTAGCTGTTGCAAGTGTAAACTGGTATGAGGAAAGTAGGAGAATGAGTCAGGGAAAGAGGACATAATGTACAAACTGTTTTAAGGGAAATGAATTTGATAATCTGGCCATCAACTGAGGCATTGGAACTGCACAGGGGGAGATAAGCAAAGATCTAGAGACAGAGATCCCCGTTGAAATGGAATAGTTAATATGGCCTAAAGAGTAAGGAAACATTTTAAACAATCAAGACAATAGAGAAACTGAACTCAAGAGAACCTTAGGATGATCATGGTCAGGAAAGAAAACTTAGAGGTAAAACTATGAGGAATCTGTAGTTCAGGAATTGAAATGTAAGGAGAAATAATACTTAACAACAATTTACCACAAGATGGATACAGGTAAGGGGAAAGCTGGAAAAAGGCTAAATAGATGTATTACTGATTATATTAATGTGCTTGTGAGCTACAAAAAGTAAAACCATAGGATTAACACCTTGATGACAGGCAGAGTTAAACGGTTCCCAGAGAGAACCATCACTGGAAGTGAAAATACTGAGCCATTGAAAGATAGGATAAGAAGGTGCATTGTAAAGTTGTTTAAGGAATTGAGGTCTGACATGAGACAGCAGCAGGAGAGAGTAAACTGGAAGGAGTGGGGGTGCCTACCCAAATGGATTCAGAACAGGGAACTAATTTCACAGGGAGAGTCATTAAAGAAGTGTGTAATCTTATGGAGATTAAACAGAAATTCCATATTCCTTACCACCCCCAGAGTCCAGGGATGGTGGAAAGGATGAACTCAACTTAAAAAAAAAATCAGTCAAGAGACAGGGAACAGCCCAATATTCTAATGCGCCATGGGCTACCCCAAGCAGGACCGCCAGGTTCACCCCATTTGAAATGATAACAGGTAAAGGCCATGCAATTACCTGAAGGTATTATAGTAGGAAGTGTAGGGCCACAGAAAGGAAAAATACAGGACAATGAAAGGGAATTAAGTAGGCAATTACATAAGTTGAGAGAGGAAGTTAGAGACTGACAGATGATTAAGGATATGGAAACAGGCAAATCCAAAGAGCAACAATGGACCATACCAGGTAATTATGACAGGCGATACATGCACACTTGTAGATATGAGAACGGGAAGTAAATGGAGGCATTACACACAGTTAAAGATACATGACAATTGACCAAGTGGTAACCCAGAGAACGGGAGCCGATGTTAATGTCTCCACAGATCTACGATCCTGGACGTGAGCCTATCAGTACTGGCAACAAGGTCGGGGATCATCACTGCTCATCCCGCACCGCAGGAGGAACTTTGGTACAGCACGGACAGTGCTGAATGCGACACGCAACGGGGAATGATAAATGTAATAGTAAGAGAACAAGTGCTTTCAAATTGTAGTAAGGGTCGCCTCCGATCGAGCATGGGAGGTCCGCCCAAAAGAGCCACTACCCAGCCACCTCCCACCTCTACTTTCACAGTCTGAGAAGAGATCATTGAAGCCCCTCAAACCACACAGACTGATCCATCTTGTCCAACTATGCATCCAGGACCAATGAATGGTTTGGTTCTGGTTAATCAGAAGTTTTGTATGATAATGTACACCATGAGCTGGTACCCGTAGTCTTGAATGTATCCGGTGTCGTCCTGCCCCAATGGTGCTCAACCCATACCCAAGCACTCTATACAGCTCTGATGCGCCAATTGATGACTGAAGCAGTTCAGTTCAGTGGCGAGATGCGATCAGGCTTGGGAGGGAACCGCGTTAAGCGCAGCCTGATAAATGATGCCACTATGATATTCAATATAGGGACATCATCGGTTAATCCAAAGTCTGGCTACCGTGCTCGAAAGTTATGCGGGGACTATCAATAAATTAATTGGAATAGGGAAAAATATTTCAGACGAAGCGAGCAGAAATTATGTATGCAACACCTATGGATCTTGGGCACTGGAACAAGCCAGAGAAAATTTAAGACAGACTAAAGAAGGGGTAGTCCCTTTATGGGTAACTAATGAGCATTTATTGAATCTCTCACGACACAGGAATCATGACTTGACTTGCCAGCTCAGGGGTTTAACACGTGTATGTAGAATGAATGTTGAATGTATAGTGAATAGTAATATGCTAATAGGCATTGTATTAGTAATACCTGTCATACCTATGTCAATGACATAACCCAGGCAAGACGCCCACAGTGACTGCTGGTACAGGACCCCAGCCATGGGGCCCATTTGTACACCTACAAATGGACTTTATACAAATGCCTAAATGTATGGAATACAATTATATTTTAGTTCTAGTATGTTTGTTCTCGCGATGGGTGGAGGCGTATCCCACCCGACGAAATGATGCTGTTGTTGTTGTAAAATTGTTGTTCATTTTACTGCTAAAGTGATAAAGGAACTGTTGAAGGCCTTACAATGTAACCATCACCTTTCCTACCCATACCACCCCTAGTCTACTGGGGCGGTGGAAAGACAAAATGGTATTCTGAAAAACAAACAAGCTAAATTATGTGAAGAAACCAGTTTGAAAGGGCCTGAAGCTCTACCCTTGGTGCTCATGACTATGCGTTCTCACCCTAACTGTCTCAAGAGCTTGCATTTACAGGTAGTAGAAGCTCAGAAAAAGCCCACCATTGAAGATTGCCATCAATACCAGCCCGGGGGCCTAGTCCTAGAAAGACCTTCAGGAGAAAGAACTGTTTGGAACCTCGATGGGAAGGGCCTTTCCAAGTCCTGCTCACCACCCAAACGTCCGTAAAGGTTGAAGGACGCCCTTGTGGATCCACGCATCGCACATCAACGGACGCTGACCTCGGACGGAATTGCTTGTGCAAGAACTTTAACTGAGCCGTCAGAATGCTGACTCTGATTTGGATCCTGTCCTGCGTGGTCCTTGCGGGGGCATGGAATACCAATTCTGCGATTCAACGAACGCAGGCCATAGCCTCGCAAGTTAATCGGACTAAATGTTGGATTTGTACTCATTTTCCTCTATGCAAAACAGCAGCTGAATTGCATGAGAGGGTGGAAAGGACCCTACCTTGTGCTGCTAACAACTCGAACGGCCCTGAAGATTAAAGGGAAGGAAGACTGGGTCCACGTCACTCGTTGTAAAAAACATTGTCCGGCAGTCCTTTAACCGTCGTTATCAGTGAACTAATTTGCATTATGTATTGGATACTGCTTTTTGCTATATTCTGTCTTTTTGCTATATTTTGTGGGGTGTACCCAAAGGATTCTCACCCCAACACCTTTTTGTCTTTATGCCGTGCCTATGCTAGAGAGGTAGGACAGGGTGCCTGTTGGATATGTGCCCAGACTCCCCAACATGGGGGAGAGACGGGTAATTGGTGTGCTGTTCCTCTAAATGACACTGAGTATGCTGACGTTCGAACTTTTAATATTGTAACGCCGCAGCATAATATGTTTAGGGGTTGGTTCCGTCGCTCTCCACCTGCCAATGGGTGGAACTATACAGAACATGGGATTAGAATTAGACCCCCACTAGAGCCGGTAAACGCCACCTGTTGGTGTTCCAACCTTACACTCATCACTTATGATCTGGGACGAAGCTCCTGTCATACTACAGCATCATACATCTTTGACCTATCTGTCCGAAAGCCCGCCGGTGCTGAACATCCACCAGACCCTCTTAATGGTACATACTGGGTTTGTGGAGATAAAGCTTACCCCTGGTTGCCTGGGATGCCTCAACTATCCCTTTTCTCTAATGTGACTGTAGGAAATTCGGAAAAGAACAAAACCACTCCCACCTGGAGTGGCTGTTGCTACCTAGCATACTTAAATCCCTATCTTCGCCATATAGGTAAATCAGATATGCACCTACATCGGCGCCTACACCGCCGTGGCATCTCGGAATCTGAACGATTCTGGATGATTGCTTTGCCCCTTATGGATCGGCTCGTAATTCATGTGAAATTATCAACCTGGCAGCTGCGCTTGAAAAAGTTGCTAATTCAACGGCTGATGCTCTGATTAAAACACAGAAGCAGATCTCAGCCAGCACCACTGAAATGATAGCATTACGCCTAACCGTATTACAAAATAGGATGGCCCTTGACTTCCTTCTAGCTGAAAAAGGTGGCACTTGTGCTATGATAGGCTCAGAGTGCTGCACTTATGTACCCGATGTCTCTGAAAATATCACTGACTTGGGACAGCATGTCATGGACAAGGTACAAGAAATAAAGAAGGCTGGGGAAAGTTCGAGCAATTTTTATAAAAAAGATTCTCAGTGGTCTACAATACTAGGCTGGTTTTCCCGTTGGGGAAGTTGGTTGCTATACTTTTTAATTGGGATAGTCGTAGCATGTATCATAGGGTGCTGTGCGTGTGTTACTTTACGGATTTGCTGCTCCCAGATTATCAATAGTGTCTCTACTGGATTAAGGGTGCCCCAATCATTCCCCAAATGATGCACACTGGCCCCAGCGAAGCCCACTGGTGGGGAGAGAAAGTTTACCCCGCCAGGGACCGGCCTTTTCCTCATGGTTATGAACCACCGTATGATGATGAAGATATTATTCCTCACTGGTGTTAATCTAAAAGAAAAGATTAACAAGGAGGGACTGTGGAGGAATAAAATATGTGTATTATTGTGAATGAAATAAAATACACGTATAATTGTCAATGAAATAAACTACACGTATAATTGGGAAAGGAAATTAAAATACATGTATAATGAAATTACTGTAGAATGTCCCCAAACAGTCACGCAGCCAGCACATAAATGAGCAAAACAAAAACAGAATTACCTGGAAAAACTCAGCAGGTCTGGCAGCATCGGCGGAGAAGAAATCAGTTTAACTGATTTCTTCTCCGCCGATGCTGCCAGACCTGCTGAGTTTTTCCAGGTAATTCTGTTTTTGTTTTGGATTTCCAGCATCCGCAGTAGCTTTTAGCTTTTTGTTTTTACATAAATGAGCAAATCAAAGGGCCAGAGCTACCTTCCCAGACGAAGGGGCTCCGGATGTCAGATACGGTGGCAAAATCTAAGAGGGAAAAAACTATTGTGTGTGCATTGTCCAAGATATGTAGCCATTAACACTATCTATTTGCTGAACCATTGACATTGTCCTGTCTATTTGCTAAACCATTGACATTGTCCTGTCTAATCGTTAAATCATTAACACTGATCGCAATCCTTTGAAGCCATTTGAAACTATTGTAATTGCCCAAGTTTCTGTCACGAACCTTTTGCTATATCTATGTGTGTAAAGAGGTGTTAATCAGAGACTGGTTCGCTCCATTGTATGCGACTAGGCTCTCCATGATATCACGACTTTAATAAAGACTTCCTAGACAAGCCTCCAGGGTCTGAGTGTTCACTCCGTTTTTCCGCGACAATATTTGACATTTTAATGTATTATCAGGGTAAATAACATTTTCACAGCAAAATGCGAACGAGGCTTTTTATGCCAATTTTCTATCTTAAAATAGAACCCCTCCACACTTCTTGGCCCTCCCCACAATTTGCCTGCCTAGTCCCATGAGAGCTTATTTACACACAATACAATCAGGACTTATGGCGTTGCATTTCCGAGTTTTCTATTCTTATGTCTAATGCAGCGGGAATAAGTTAGAATTATAAAACACAATTTTAGACATAGATCATCTGAGACAAGCGGAGGTGAGAAGTTTAATAAGACACTCCTGCCCAGTGACTTGTTTTCATTCTCCCCAGACAGACAAAAATGGCCTGGACTTGGACATTGCTGGGGAGGTGCCCCCAGCTGTGTTGGAGGAAGAAGTAAACGGAGCAGAGCAGGGGGAGGTCCAGTGGCCATGGCTCAGCTGCTAGCATTCCTTCCTTTGAATTAGGAAGTTGTGGGTTCAAATCCTGCTCTAGGACTTGCATCCAACAATCCAGGCTGACACTCCAGTGTAGAACTGAGGGAGAGCTGCACTGACTGAGGTGTCAGCTTTCAAATGAGATGTTAAACAAGGGTCCCCATTCTGCCCTGGTCATGAAAGATTCCATGGCACAATTTTGAAGAAAAGCAGGGAAGTTATCCCTGGTGTCCTGGCCACTTTGTCCCTTAATGAACATCACAAAATCAGATTTTCTGGTCATTATCACATCGCTGTTTGTAACACCAAGGTTGTGAACAGTCTAGTTGGGTCTCAGACAGTTGCCAAGGAAAGGGAGCGCATCAGTAGCTAGGGAGTGGAGTTTGGAGCAGGGGCCAAAGGTAATAACCTCAGTCTCCCCAATATTTAATTGGAGGAAATTTCTGTTCATCCAGTCATGGATGTCAGATCAGCAGTGTGATAATTTAGCAACAGTGCAGGAGTCGAGAGAGGTGGTGGTGAATTAGAGCTGGGTGTTGTCAACATACATGAGAATGAACTGTGCTTTAGGATGATATAGCTGAAGGACAGCATGGGAAGTTGGAGGGGGTTAAGGATAAATACTAATGGGGTACAAGAGGTTTTGGTCCAGAAATGGGCTGAGAAGCCAATCCAAGTGATACTCTTATATGATTAGATAGATAAAAACGGAACTAGGCAAGTGCTGTCCCACCCAGCTGGATGACAGTGGAGAGCCATTGCGGTTGGTTGTTGTGGTCAAACTTGTCAAAGACTGCAGAGAGGCTGAGAAGAATGAGGTGGAATAGTTTATCTTTGTCACACGGAATGTCAGTTGTGACTTTGGTAAGAGTTGTTTCAGCACTGTGGCAGGGGTCGAAACCTGATTAGATGGATTCAAACATGGAGTCCCAGAAAAGATGGGATGGATTTGGGAAACGACAACACATTCCAGGACTTTGGAAAGGGAGGTTGGAGATGGGATGGTAGTTTGCGAGGTGGGGTCCAGTTTTGAGAAGAGGGGTGATAGCAGCAGATTTGAAGGAGGGAAGAACATCAACTGAAGAGAAAGATCTGTTCACAATATCAGCTAACACGGGGACCAGGAGGGGAATTTAGGTGGTTAGCAATTTAGTGGAAAAAGAATTGAGGTGCAGGAGGTGGGTCTCATGGGCAAGATGAGCTCAGAAAGGACATGAGATTAGATTGAAGAGAAACTAGGAGAAAAAAGTATTAAAAAATACTTTATGAATAGGAACAGTTATACCAGCAGACCATGTGATGTCAATATATGCCCCTGTAGAAGTCATCATATTTTCAATTTTCTTTGTACATGTTTTAAGTTATTTCAAAAATCCTGCCATTGACAGAACCATGGAAAGAAAGACAGGCAAACAAAGAAAAGAAATGCACAACAAAATAAAGTTAGCTAGAGCTGTGACTAAGATTTGACAATAAACTTAATTTAGAAACTTAAATTATGGTGTTAGATCAATTTGTTTTTCTTGTATTTTATCATTTCATTACCCTATATCTTTACTGCACATTGGTTTTAAAGATTGAAATTATAGGGAATACAAGAAAATGTAACAATATACAGATAATTGAGATCACAATATTGATGCACTGGAGCACGTTATAGAAGTTAATTTACTTGTTGCAGGGATGGTATATTAGGTAACTGTAAACCTGGCAGCTTGTTGGCCAATGTCAATTACATTACATTCTAAACTTCCCCCATGTTTACCTACTTAACATTTCAAACCTAACTTATCTTCTAATGCATCAAAGCCTTCAGACCAGTTGCTTTAATCCATTTAAGTCACACACACACACACACACAGACACATAGGGCAGAATTTTACATTTGGCATGCAGGGGCGGGCCTGACTCGCCGGATCATAAAATGACACGTGATGATGTTGGGCGTGTGTCCTGACGTCATTGCGCTGTCTCGCAATGTTTCGTTTGGCGGGCGCGCACCGGAGTCGGCTGCGTGTCCAACGATAATTGAAAGGCCTATTAAGGCCATTAATGAACTAATTAATTTCAAATTTACACTGCCCGTCCAACACAGTCACATGAGGGGATATTTTTCATTAAATTTTTGCTGTATTTATTTTTTTTTAACAATCCCTTCAATCTCCCTGAGGCAGCTCTGTGCCTCAGGGAGATTGGAACGCTCTTTCGTGCACATGCCCAAAAGAGCCTCGACCTGACCCTCCCTCCTCCCCCAGCCCGCATGGGTAGCACTCAGCTCCTGCCGAGCCTGCCCGACCAATGAAAAAATCCTGGCCATATAGACACAGACACCACTACTTTACAATAAATTCCAATAACACTATTATATCTTCCTGACACACAGCCAATGGTAAATGCTGAGCTGCTCAAATCCCAAATGGAAACTTAAAACAGCTGCCACAACTGTTTTGCAGTTTTGAGATGCGTGCCTTGAATTCAGCAGTAATAAGACCACCGAGCTATAGGTTTCTTCCAAAACTAAATTGTACCTTTATTAATAGAACAAATGATTTTAAGTACACACGTAGTTCTACAAATTACTACTATGATAACTTCTAAATCCCCTAGTTAATCTAACTCCAGTTATACTTTCGTTAAGGCAACTGTAACACACATAGATTTTAAAAGACCCAGGCAAAGAAAAATGATACCCTGGGCAATCCAATTCAAAGTGAGTTTTCTTAACTTCAGTTGTTTGTAGACAGAAGCTTGAGGTTTAGAGGCTTGTTAGATCTTAGAATTCCTTCCCTTGCACACAGCCCTTTCTCCTTTATACGTATTTTCCCCTTTGAATGCAAATTCCCATTGTTTCACTATGTCTTTGGACTTTACCTCTCTAATAATAAAAATCCATCAAAGTACGAATTTTACCAGTAATCTTTGGGAAAAATAAACACACTGTTTCTTAACTTCCCCTGGCTAGGTGCAACATTTCACCCCCCCCCACCCCCTCATCCACATCCCCTCCCCCTTTTGAATTCCAGCTAGTCTGGTTTATTTAAAATGCAAATGTTCCCTTTGCACCTTACATTCTAAAACTTTCCCCATGTTTACCTACTTAACATTTCAAACCAAACTTATCTTCTTATTCGTTATAGCCTTCAGACCAGCTTGCCTTTAATTCAGTTTAGGCACACACACCCACACGCACACAAACACACACATAGACACAGACTCCACTATTACTCTACTTTACAATAAATTCCAATAACATTATGAAAATGAATATATCTTCCTGACAGTGCACAAAAGGTATGTTTCAAATAGTGTAAAAATCTTCGCTGGAATTATGCTGCTTAACTTTTTACATTGATCTGAACTATATATATTCATATGAGATCAGGTAATTGTGATGTTAATGCCAGTCATACTATGTATTTACCCTAAGTAGAATGATGAAAGAACAATTGCTTCACCTATTAATGGAAAACTTTTGTGTTAGGTTAAAAAGCTGAGGGCTCGGTGGGCACCACGGGGACTGGGGTGCTTTATCACAGAATCACACATTGCAGAAGAGGCCCTTCGCCCCATCGAGTCTGCACCAACATGTGAGAAACACCTGACCTACCTACCTAATCCCATTTACCAGCACTTGGCCCGTAGCCTCACATTTTGATTTAATGTTGGTAAGTTTCCTTTAAATTTTTGTCTTTAGTTTTTGCAGTTTCCCTTTAAGGGGCTGCATTTATTTTGTCCTTGATTTTGTTAATTTTGTTTATTTGGTTGACTCAAAAGAGTTAAAAAGCTGAGGGTGGAATTTTCTGTGCCCGCTGGCGGTGGGCATGATAGGTGGCATGAGTGGACAATATGGCACGATCAGTTTCACGATGGTGGGAAGGCAAGTCACAATTGTCCACTCAGCCTGCCAATGGCGGGCCGTGTTTCCCAGCATTGGTCATTGGGAACATCATTGTAATACATCAGCGTATCATTATCAGGCCATCCCGCCAGGCTCTTGCGCCCCATCTGGATCGTCCATCCATGTCGGTGGGAAAGCACGCTGACGTGTTTGACAACAGCACAGAGGCAATGTGCACTTGGTGTCCTGCACTTTGGGTGAACTGGAGGTGAGTGCACAGCAACGTTCTTCAGAGCTCACCAGGGTCACCTGTTGCTTTGCAGGCTTCAGGGGCACCAGGGGGTCGGGGTTAAGTGCTGCCCTGCCTCACTGGTGACTTTTAAGGGTGGGGCCAAGTGCCACCCTGCCTCTGAGATAACTTGTGAGGGTGAGGGGGAGCAGGGGACAAGTGCAGCCCTGCCTCTGAGGCAACCTTTGAAGGTGAGGAGGAGCAGGGGACAAGTGCAGCCCTGCCGTTGAGGTGACTGGTGGTGGGGATGCAAGTGCAGCCCTGCAGTTGAGGTGACTGGTGGTGGGGATGCAAGTGCAGCCCTGCCGTTGAATATAGTGCACAAGCATTCAGGTTGCGGGGTAGGGTGGGCGAGGAAAGTGGCCACGCATTCGGGAAACCAGTAGAAAGTGACCATTCCTCTGTAACTGGGACAGTTCAGGTGCAGCCATATTTATATGATTGGGGTCTGGCTCCTAGCTTATCTGCCCACTCAAGCAACACAGAGGCTGTGAAAGTGGTAGCGGTGCTCAATTTTTATGCCAGTGGCTCCTTTCAGAGCTCCACAGGTGACTTCTGTGGGATCTCTCAAGCCTCCAGTCACAAAGGCATCCATGAGGTCATGGATGCCACCTTCGTAAGGGCACACAACTTTGTGCATTTTGCCCAGGATCAGGACAGCCAGGATGCAAGACCGAT
Organism: Cetorhinus maximus; assembly: GCF_964194155.1. Taxonomy (NCBI): domain Eukaryota; kingdom Metazoa; phylum Chordata; class Chondrichthyes; order Lamniformes; family Cetorhinidae; genus Cetorhinus; species Cetorhinus maximus. Next base: position 103,382,428 of record NC_135893.1, read on the forward strand.
TGGATTCACCCAGATCTTGGGTTTCCCACAGGTGCAGGGTGCAATTGACTGCACTCATGTGGTGCTCAGATCTCTGTCGCAACGCACAGTGGACTACGTCAACTGCAAGGCATTTCATTAGTTGAATGTACAGCTGGTATGCAACCACCAGAAACACATCCTGCAGGTGGCACATGGCTTCCAGGGAGTGTGCACGACGCCAACATCCTCAGTCAGTCACAGATCCCTGGAGTCTTCCAGGGTCTAAAGAAGCTGCAGGGTTGGCTCCTCAGGGACAAGGGCTACCCACAGAGGCCATGGCTGATGACACCTGTGTGGCAGCTTCAGACTGCAGCAGAGCCATGCTGCAACTCGCACCTTGGTGGGGCAGATCATCTGGATGCTGAAGATGGGTTCCGGTGTCTGGACCAGTCAGGTGGAGCCCTGCAAAATAGTCCGCAGAGGATGTCACGCATCGTCGTCGTCTGCTGTGCCCTTTACAACCTGGAGCTGCAACGGGGAGGCAAGCTGGCTGAGAAGATAGAGGAGCTGCACGTCTCCTCCTCTGAGGAGGACGCCGACGGGAATGAGGCCGAGGAGGTTCTCGGGGGCAACGATGATGGGGATGAGGCCCTCGCACTGGCTAGATGAAGCAGGCACACTCAGGAGGCCCTCATATCTGCTAGATTTGTGGAGGATGATGACGACATGCAGTGAGGTGACCCCATAATTCCTCACATCGCATTTGTGAATGTTTGACTCCAGTCTGGCTTTTGGCAGCACGAATACCCTCTGTGAAAATGCTCCTGCCATGGAGAGGCGGTGGAGGCCCTAATAGTCGCTCAGTTGCAGGAAGATGATGACGACATACATTGAGGACACTCCATAAATCTTCAGACAGCCTCTGAGAATGTCGGACTCCTGTCTGGCTCAGCGCAGCTCGCTTGCGCTCACTGATCAGGGTCATATCACAGAGACGTAGCCATGAAACTTTAGAAGCAGCTGATGCTTTGTCCACCTTCAGCACCTGAGCCCTTCGGGAGCTGGAGCACAGCAACACTGGTCACAGATGCTGAAGAGATGGGGGCCAGCCCCTCCTTAAAGGTGCTGGGAACACATCGAGAGAATGAGAGAACTCTGTGTCGCCTGCCCACTACATTCTGGCAGCAATGACAAGCACCACAGAGGTGCAGGCATCAGTAATGTGTCCAGGGAATGAAGCCAGACCATCACTTTGGTCTGAAGGCTGCACAGAGCACAGGAAAGAGGCCCTGAACTGAGACACCTGCCTTATCTTGTGCAGAAAGGTTTCACATCTGAATGACAAGAACACAGGTCATCAGAACAAGGAGCCATAGGCAAGGAGACATTCTTGGGAGTTTATTGCCAATAGTGAACAGAATATACAAGTGATTAACACCTGCGCCCAGGCTGTGCAACTAATTCTCCTCAACTGTCCTAACCCTGCCGCTATGCCTTGGTGTTCCCCGAACATCCAGAGCGGAAGTGGAGGCAGCCTGCTGACTTGTGATGCCCTGTCTGTGATGTCCTTGGCAGGCGTGCTCTGGAGGCCTGAGACTTGGGTGGCCCCAGCCTGCTTTCAGGGTCCTGCTTGTGGCAGTGGCACCCTCCTTGGCCTGTAGAGCTAGAGCTGTTGAGGTCACATGAAGAGGGGAGTCAGAAGGAGCTGGACACTCTGAGTCACCTGGGTGGATTGGCCTGGAGTGTGCACCTACAGATCCTCCTCCCTATGGGTACCCGGGGGCCCCAGGCTGACTCCTTGAGGAGCAGGGTTAGCTGGAGTGAGATTGAGCTGCCCGGCAACCCTCTCACGTACACACTATTGGAGGCCAACTCTGGTATCAGCGATGGAGTTGAGCCCACGCAGCAGTGCAGGAGTGATATCCTGGACCGAGGTCTCCATGGCGGCCACCATCCTACCAGTGTTGACCTTGGTGCGTTGACATGCCAGCGTTATCCCCTCAGACTGAAGGTGGACGGACTCCTCCATCGTGCCTTGCAATCTGAGGAGTGTAGCGGACATCCCTTCCTGATGTTCCAGAGGTTGCCTTTGCAGCTCCAGCAACTGAGACATGACCGAGCCCAGAGGCTCGTCATCTGACATGGACTCAGCAAATTTCTGGCCTCCAGCAGTCCTTCGAGTGCCGGACACCTGGGAAGTCCCTGCTGCCACCTGCTGTGGATCAGACAGTGTGATGTGCTCGCAAGATTGTGATCCCGGGGCTACTCTAAAGCTAGGTCCCACCGAGGTGTGTGTCTCTGCGCTGGCGGAGGGTGTGGTTGAGTGTTGTGGTGAGACTTCAGGGAGGATGTCTCTAGATTCCTCTTCAGAGGTTTCTTCAGGGCTTGACTGCAGGCCCTGGGTCATGGACTCTGTCAGCTGTTTGGCAGATATGCCTGCGAAGGCAAGAAGAGATAGTTAGTGCACGGCAGTGGCCTGTGAAAGAGGACACATCACTCACAGCATGGTTGTCTGATGGATGTTGCACTGCTGGATCCTCACTTGGTAGAGCAGCACCAACCTCACCATTAGCACAGGACCGGTCCAGATCCTTGCCAGCCAGCTGGATGGCTCTGTTTTCAAAGTCCGTGAGGACGTTGATTTCGGACATTCCGCCACTGGTCTGCGACCTCTCTCTTGTTGTGTGCCAGCTTGTCCTGCATGGATAGAGACGGAGAAAGTGTAAGCAGGACGCCTACTGAGTCAGATGATTAACGTGCATGGCCTGTGCAGGTGGTGGCTGGTCAAATGGATGGGATGAGGACAATGATGGTGTGAGGGAGTGAGCGGTGATGTCCCTTGAAGTGGCAGTGAGGGCCCTGTGGATGTGTGATGGGTTTGTGAGTGTGTACGTTGAGAGTGATGAAAAGAATGACTTACCCTGGCAGAATGGAGGAGATCATTCATCCTCTTGCGGCACTGGGTGGCTTACCTCTTCTGAAGAGAGGTGGCACTGACCACCGCTGCCACTGCCTCCCAAGCCAGATGGGTAACATTGCTGCCCATCCTGCGGCCAGAGCTGGGGTACAGGACATCCCGGCGGGCCTCCACGGCATCCAGCACTGGCTCACGGGACCCACCATTAAACCGGGGGCGGGGAGCTGCAGTCTTCTTGCCTTTGAGGGCCATGTCTCCCGGACAGCAGTGGAGAGCTGGAAGCAATGAGCGCTGCACTTGCGGCTGGCCTTTAAACATGGCACCCAGCATGATGCAACAGTGGGGTGATGGCAAGCGGGCAAATGAGGAGAATGTTACCTGGTAGTGCATAAATAATGAAGTGGACTCGGGAAGATATGGCGTGAAAACCCGCCATCGCCATTGGCAGGCAGCACGCCGTTTTACCCACCCGCTACCATACTTAGTGAAAATTTGGCAAAATTCCACCCTGAATCTTTGAACCTGGTTGGATAGTGCAAATCAAATGAGGTTGTGATGGTTTCACACACCTACACTCGGCAGCTTAGTGCAGGAATTTTTTTCAAACCAAGGTTTTTTTCATTTTAGCTGTGAGCTCAGACTAATGATAAACTTCCTCACTTAGCATAACCCAAAGGCAAATCAGAGGCATTTTGTACACAAAGTCATGGCAGGTGGTCCATCAAATATCAAAGTACAAATTAGTTTTAATTTCAGCTTTTTATTGCTTCCAATATTTTTTCTTTGTGTTACTTCGTAGTAGATAATTCAAGAGTAACTTGCAGAAAAATTCACATTCACAGCTCCTTTATTTGTAAACTATTGTTATAACATGCTGAGTTCAAAAATGGTACTGAACAAAGGGCAATATATTTACCATATACATTTTTAAAAAAATAACTGGAATCAAATATTGTTTATTAGAGAAAAAAAGAACATTTATCCCATGATCAGGTACATGTGAAATGCCTAACAGGTTGCAAAGATTTGGAGTGTTTCCCTCTCCAGAATAAAGCATAATGGGCTGGGTATTGCAGCATATCCAAAGGCAGAGTTTTCCAGTCAGTACTGGATTGTATTTCTCACTGGTTCAAAGTGCCAGCTCTACTGAAATGAAAAGAGCAACTCTGAGATGTATGCAGTTCTGCTCTGTAAGTAATGCCACTGGATTATCTCTGGAGGGAAAGAGACCTAAAGCTGCAGATCTTGAAGAGGCAGCAAAATTAATCTATCTTAATTTATCTTTTAAAAAAAGGTAACTTTTAACCCAAATAATACATTTATTATTTTCAGAAAGATATTGGGGGATGAAATGCGCACTTTAAACTTTCTGCTCTTTGACCTGTACACATATTATCTAATAACTAACTTTCATGCTGTCTGCAGGTAATCTGCACAAGAATCTCATGCACTGCAGAGCTCATTAAATTGTCTGCTGCAAATTTTCAAAGCACAGGTTATATGAAGTTCAACCACAAAGACCCTGAAGAACAGTTTCAGCTTGCTGCTAATGGGATACAAATTCCTCTGCACACTGTATGTCTTTATCAGTTCTCTGCCTGGAGGCAGATCCAACCCACACCCGCACAATCACCATCACAGGTAGGACAAGGAGGTAGAACCCAAATCCACTCATGACAATACAGAGATTGAACCCCATGCTTCTGGCACCAATTTGATTCACACCGGCTATGCAGCCAACTGGCCCCCCAAGGAGTCCGAGTTGATGTGGCAACATGCACTTTGACATGCATGTTGTAGTCCAGAACTATGAATTGTGATGGTAAAGGCTCCAATTTTCTTTCCATCTCCTGACTAACCAGGAAACTCTCCTACTCTTACTGCCTACCATTGGCAAATTTGCAGGGTTTGTTGGAAAGATTTGCGGCTTGATATGCAACCTGTTTGACTGTGTTGTGAATTCACCTTCCTTGGCCACCAAATCCTAGAGTGGGACCTGAATCCGGAGCTTCTGGCTCCGAGGCAGGAACGCTACTCACTGTGCCATATAATCTCCTCCTACACTATATGTAGTAACATTTTAAATGCATTTTGAAGATTTCTTATATTTGAAATCATCAATACTTAGTAGACACACTGAACAGTGGAAATCTCAACAGATGCTTTGGTGATGTTGTTACACATAGGAACTAGCGGAATTTTCAGACTGTGAAGTATTGAAATATTGCAAGTCTAATCCTAAAATTGACAGATGAGTGTTCAGCATGGAGAACAATTGTTCACTATCTGGGTTGGTGTCATCTCATTTTTTTAGTCATTCACGGGTTGTGTGCTTCCCTGCCTGGGCCAGCATTTATTGCCCATCTCTAGTTGCCCTTGAGAAGGTGATGGTGAGCTGCCTCCTTGAACCGCTGCAGTCCATGTGGTGTAGGTACACCCACAGTGCTGTCAGGGAGGGAGTTCCAGGATTTTGACCCAGTAACAGTGAAGGAGCAGCGATAAATTTCCAAGTCCAATTTCCAAGGATGGTGAGTTACTTGGAAGGGAACCTCCAGATGGTGGTGTTCCCATCTATCTGTTGCCCTTGTCCTTCTAGCTGGTAGTGGTCGTGGGTTTGGAAGGTGCTGTTGAAGGAGCCTTGGTGAATTGCTGCAGTGCATCTTGTAGATGACACACACTGCTACTACTGTGTGAAGGTGGTGGAGAGAGTGAATGTTTGTGGATGTGGTGCCAATCAAGTGGGCTGCTTTGTCCTGGATGGTGTCGAGCTTTTTGAGTGTTGTGGGAGCTGCACTCATCCAAGCAAGTGGGGAGTATTCCATCATACTTCTGACTTGCGCCTTGAAGATGGTGGACAGGCTTTGGGGGGTCAGGAGGTGAGTTACTCGATGCAGGATTCCTAGCCTCTGACCTGCTGTTGTAGCCACAATATTTATTTGGCTAGTCCAGTTCAGTTTCTGGTCAATGGTAACCCCCAGGATGTGGATAGTGGGGGATTCAGTAATGGTAATGTCATTGAACATCAAAGGCGATAGTTGGATTCTCTCTTGTTGGAGATGGTCATTGCCTGACACTTGTGTGGCGCAAATGTTACTTGCCACGTCATCTCAAGTCTGGATATTAACCAGGTCTTGCTGCATTTGGACATGGACTGCTTCAGTATCTGAGGAGTCGCAAATGGTGCTGAACATTGTGCAATCATCAGCGAACATCCCCACTTCTGACCTTATGACAGAAGGAAGGTCATTGATGAAGCAGCTAAAGACGTTTGGGCCTAGAACACTATCCTGAAGAACTCCCACAGTGATGTCCTGGAGCTGAGATGACTGACCTCCAACAACCACAACCAGCTTCCTTTGTGCTAGGTATGACACCAACCAGTGGAGAATTTCCTCCCTGATTCCCATTCACTCCCCTTTTGCTAGGGCTCCTTGATGCCACACTTGGTCAAATGCTGCCTTGATGTCAAGGGCATACGTGATGTTAAGCCAAATCTTGACTTGCAGATCCAATTGCAAACATTAGATATGAAGTCACTGTGGGAGGGGTGGATGAATGTTTGGCTTTGCAGTGTGCCCACTTGTCCTGTAGGGACCTCTCTATTCTCCTCAAATGTTGATGTTGCTTCGTGACAGAGACTTGTCCGTTTGGTTTTCTCCAGGGTTGTTACCCCCCCCCCCCTCCCCCTCCTCCCCAGTTTAAAGGCTCCGAGATTGGTTTTCAGAATATCTTTGTATCTGAAACTAAAACATAAAACAATCCCATGTATCTAAAATACCTCCTATAACTGATTCTGCTGGATGTGTGAAACCACAAACCATGTTCCCTTTTTTGAAATACAGTCCTTTTGAAATGTTAATTTTCACGTCATCTTTACAGGATGAGGTATTTATTGCAACCCTGCAAAGTCACCCACCTGCATAATACTATGGTGCAAAATCAGTATTCCATGTCAGGCCGACATTGCAACGAATTTGAGATAAAAAACATGCTGAATAAGCTGCAGAGTGTGTTTAAATAAATGACATGTATGCAATTAGTGTTAAGCCCAGGGAAGGAAGTTCCAGGCCGGGGATCTCCGGTCACGCAAACCTCGACTTCTGTGGAGCGTGGCCGGCCACTCGAGCTCAGTTGCCGCTCTGAAGAAGTATCTGGGTATTTAAAGCCTCACACTGCGTTCTGCCTGATCGATTCGCTGCTGCTCCTCCCCTGCCCCGCGACACGACACGACCAAAAGCGCTGATTCTTCAAACTCCATCCAGACGGCAAACCGCTCGACAGTTGGAGCGCCGGAGGAGCGGGGTCACACATCCGGGGTCTGGGGGAGGTGCGCGCGCGCGCACGCGCGCGCGGGGTTAGGGGGGGGGAGGTTGAGGAGGGGGGGTGATTGTGGGTAATGCAGTCCGCGGGGGCGGGTTAACCAGTGGCGGGAGGCGGGGAACGGAACTACAACTCCCGGCCGGCCAAGCGCGGGGGGGGGGGCGCCGAGCGCACATGCGCAGAGGCAGCCGTTTATCTCCAGTCTCTGGCGTCAAACGCGCGTCAGTCGGATCGGGAGGTACACGAGGAGCGGAGCTGGAGGCCGGCCTCTCGGCTTCTTTCAACCGGCGGCGTCTCTGTCCCTTAAACCTCCCCCACCCTAAACCTCACCTCCCCCCCCGCCCCCCCTACCCCCCGCTCCTCCTTTACCCCCAATCATCCGGCCTCCATTCGGACTCGAACCGGCGGAGAGAATTGAGAGAGAAAAAAAGAGAGAGCGCGAGAGGAGGGGAGGTGAAAAAAAAAAGGCGACGTTATTTTTGAATCCGGTGACATTCTGAGCGCGGCCATGGATTCGAAAGACGTGGCGGATTACGCCCCTGATTCCTGGGAGCTGGCGGCCGACACGGATGTCGAGGCCCAGATGCACAACTCCTTCTCCAAGCTCAACGTGAACGCCAAGCCCTTCGTCCCTAATGTCCACGCAGCAGAATTCGTCCCCTCCTTCCTCAGGAGCTCGGACGAGCCGGGTGAGACGCCAGAAGGTAATGAGCGAGGAGGAGGAGGAGGTTGGTGGTGGTGGGGGGGGGGGGGGGGAGAAAGAAAGAGAGATAAAATATATATATAAATGTACAACTTCAAATAAAAAAACCCCCTGAGGCCGGGGAACGGCGGTGGGGTAGTCGGTGTGATGTCGGCTCTTCGAGGCCTTTGTTCGGTAGCGGCTGGGTTGTTTGGGGAGGGTGGGGGGGGTGGCGGTTGGGGGTGTTGAGCTGGGGGGGGGGGTTGGGGGGGAAGGTGAGGCTCATGTTGTCTCCTTCCTACCCCCCCCCCCCCCCCCCCAAAATCCTATCGTTTTTGTTTTGTCCAAGATGCAGCCTACATGGGGCGAACCGTCCGCCCAATTCGTGCCCGGGTGACAAGAGGGAGGGGAGGAAATTAGCCTTAAAAAAAAAAGGACCCTCCGTGTCGACTTCAAACACCAGCGTTTTTCAACGCAAATTGCGTCTTCACTCCCCTAACTTTGAGCCCAATGCAGTATGCAGTTGTGTGCATGTTATGTTTTCTCTCTCTCTCTCTCTCGTGTGTGTGTGTGAAATGCTCCATATGGTGGAGGGAATGAATTCGTGCTGCATCTACGATGGCTTGAGGCCCAGACGTGGAAACCGACCTCTTGCGGAATTTTGCACTTGTGAAATTCCTGTTCAACAGCGAAATGCCCGACCCTGTTAACGGGCACCGAGCTCTTGTGCCGCATCTTCTAGCGTTCTAGGCAGCGCTGAAGTGTTGAATTACAAGAAAAAAAAACTCGGACGAAAGAGCCTCGTAGGTTATTTTCGCTTATGATTTCATTTATTTATAGTAAACGGCCCTAAGTAGGTTTAAAGCGGAAAAATCTGTCGCCACTTGTGAAAAAATGGATTAACTTTGCAGATGCAATTGCAACCACTTTTTTGAATTGCTTTAAGCTTAATTGGCATGGGGTGGAATTATTAGGAGGTTGCGCTTATACAGTGTAATATGCAATCACCAAGTTAGATTACGTACTGGCATTTCTTTCATGTTGACTACACTTTTTAAAAGTACACACGTGCTACAAACAACGATATTTAATGCTCATAGATTTATTAGATAGTATGAATTTTTACTGTAGTTATGACAATTCTAGTGGCCAGTCTGATAATAACAAGTAAAGCTGCAGTGCAATAGCCGGAGCTAAATATAAAAGGCCACTAGGGTTTTGTATTGAATATGTTCCCCGAAGCACTATTTGCTTTAAATATCAGATTTTCTCATATTTGGCTGAATTGGGCAGAGCTGGAAGTTATTTTCAGCTTTTGTCTCTAAGGTGGTTGCTTGTATTTGTACAGCAGTGTCCTGGGGATAACTGTACAGGTGTGCATTGTGAATAGCCATTAGGAACAGCTCCTTGCATTCCTTTCACGTCGGTCCTATTAACATTTGCAGATTTGTAGGGGTTTTGTCCCCAGTCCGTGTTGCAGAGATAATCCAACCCAGTTTCTCCACCACTGTTGGCATTTGATGCTCCCAATATAACCAAAACTTGGATTTGCAGTTTGTTTTTAAGTCTTATTATTGGACACTGGAATAACTTACTCAGACCTTTACAGCACAGAGGAGGCCATTCGACCCATCGTATCTGCGTCGGTCAACAAAGATCTGACTACACTAATCCCATTTTCCAGCACTTAGTCTATCCTGACATATAAGAAGTTATGGAGAAGTTATTGTCTTGTTGCCTGATGTTGGGTCGTGCCCTTAACAAACAATTGTTAAACTTGAAAACAAAACAATTAGGGTTCTGATGAGCTAGGGTGGTAGCTAACTAGAATTGGAATAGTGTGTTTATTTTTATGTGCCCTGCAACTTAGATCCTTGTTTTTAAAGAAACCTAACCCTTTTTAACCACTCCTCCCCATTTATCTACTAAAGAATATCCAGAATGATACCAGTTTCGAAATAAGCAACCTGAAGAGTTAACAATAACTGTGGCACAGTGATGTGGCATGATACAGGTTGCTAACCGTGGGTTTTGGTGTAGAATTAAAGATTCTTAATTGCCAGGCCATGCAATCCTCCTGGACAGAAGGGATAATTGCATTGAACTGTGCAGTCATAACTCCAGGTTATGGAGTTACAGAAAAACCCAGGACACAATTTTCCAGACCGTTCAGTTGGCCAAAAAAAATCATGTAGTATGGCAATGTTCCGTTGAAAGAAAATCAAACAGACAAAACTGTAAAATTAACTATGATGGAAAAAGTGGAGTAGGATTTTTTTCCTGTCCTTTGATTTTAGTTCCCAGTTCCTTGTACATCTCATCATCCAAGATCTTTGCAGGTGAATGAATTCTTGTACAAAGATTTCAAGCAACGAGACATGAATAAATGTTGAAATTTTACCCATAGACATCAATTCATTAAAATGTTACCTTTGGAGATCCTGCTTTGTGGTATTAGTTTCCTGTTTATTTCAGCCAGCAGAAACAATTGGCCCCTTACATTGGTTGGCAGCAATCTCTCCAAAGCAGGTAAATGGCTTTTTCAGGTAAGTGAAACACTGACTTTTCCATGTTTAATAGTCAACAGTTTCAAAGAATGCAACTGACCTGGTGTTGGAAACTTACTGTAAAAATAGTCTGCATATTAAATAATCTGGAACCCAGCTTAGTTAATTTCAGCCATCTGGCAACTGGATTTGTAAGAAGAAAAATCTCAAAACTACTCTCTAAACTTACAAGTAATTTAGATCGTTTCCACTGTGGAAGTTCTGGAGGTAGGGTGCAGCCATAATTGATCTTGATTGACAATTTTGTTCCTTCGTTGGACAGCAGAAGTATTTCAGCAGTGTGCACATGTCAGGCCAATGCTCCCTATTATTTGGGCTTGACGACCAGTATTCACTATGTAAGATGATGCACAAGAGTTACTTCTGAAGAAGATTTAAATTTCTATGACATGTTTAACATGAAATATCTCTTAAGTGCTTCATAAGAGGTCAGGGTCAGCCAAGCAGAACTTAAGGGTGGGGATGGATGACTTATTTCACAAGGTAAGTTCGGCAGAGATTTCTAAAGGTAGGGAGAGCTGCAACGAGGCAGTGCGTTTCAGTGTAAGGCACGTTTGACCACTTCTTGAAGTAGGGAGAGCACACCATCAGGAGAGTCCGGCGTTAGAGCCTGCAGGTACAAGGGCATAATGCTGTGGAAAATGTATAAGTGAAGATAAAGTTTTTCTGGGTAATGACAGCTTTATTTATTGTTGCTGTTATATCTAAATATCTTCACCAGGAACCTATCTCAGAACCTGTTTATGCATCACCCCCAGCAGCAGCAGATGCATATCTTTCCATGGCAATTTGTGTATAGTTAATCTATGTTTTGTTTGCACACCAGCTTGATTATGCTTTCTGAAAGTTCCTGGAGGGCAGCAAATGGAGATTGCTGAAGGCAGAGTTCACAGCCAAGGTCAGTTTGATTATAGGAGAACAGTGGCAGTTACTGAGTAGTTTTGTGCGGTATGGAGCATTGTTGCCAGCGATGTGCTTGTTGGAAGATTCAAATCTAGAGGTGAGATAGAATTGGAAATCCATTGTGGGGTAGGATGTAGAGGTGGAGGCAGAGAGTATTAGATTTAGTAGCAAGTGTTCCTGGTCATGAACTGGATCTGGGGTTTGTACCATAACTTGTGTTCAACAGCTGGAATGAGGATGGAACTGGAAGCTTAAGGTGCAAGGTTCTGGCAGGAAACATACAGGGTGGCTATATTGGACTGGAGAAAGCTCTGCTTCACTTGCTACTTGATACCAGACAGGTAGACAGTATCACAACAGCTGTTTGAGGTCAGCTCTTGACCTGAAATCTGGTGCCTGGCAAAGGTTTTATGCTGCTATCAATTGTTCAAAAAAATTGCTTCAAACAGTAGGTGGATTTCCAAAAAGCATGAATTTGCCTTCCAAACTTGTTTGGTCATTGCATGCAAAGTAAGTAAGCAGTTTGTTTGGCTAATTGCTACAAAGAATTGCCTGAAAAGGGTAAATTTGTGTGACCACAGATTACAAGCCAGAGCTAAATCAAAAATAAGATATCAAATTCAGGTACATTTGTTATAAACATCATTCTAATGCAGCATTGTTGGGACTAACTTGCAAAATTAACAGATGAAGTATGCATCACATTTTCACATGAGTACCTAGACATGTTGCTATAAATCTGTGTTCCTACTGGAATGAGCTTGTTTTCCTTCATGTAGCATTCGAAACAAAATAGATGAACTGACAGAGCAAATAGAAATAAATAAGTACGATGTAATCGCCATTACAGAGACGTGGCTACAGAATAACATGGATTGGGACCTGAATATTGAAGGGTACGTGACATTTAGGAAGGACAGGAAGTTAGGAAAAGTTGGAGGGGTGGCTCTGTTAATTAATGTTGGTATTAGCCCATTAGAGAGGGATGACCTAAGTTCAGGAAACCAGGATGTGGAAGCGGTTTCGGTTGAGATGAAGAATGATAAAGGCAAGATGTTACTTGTGGGAGTGGTGTGCAGGCCTCCTAATTGTAACTGCTCAGTAGGGTAGAGTATAAAAGAAAAGATAATTGGGAGCTTGCCAGAAAGGTACCGTAATAATCATGAGGGATTTTAATCTACATATAGACTGGAAAAATGAGATGGACAAAGGTAGTGTAGATACACTCATAGAGAATGTTTTCAGGATAGTTTCTCAGAACAGCGTGCTCTAGAGCCAACCAGAGAGCAGGCTATACTAGATCTGGTATTGAGCAACAAGACAGGATTAATTGACAACTTCCTAGTGAAGGCACCCCTAGGTAGCAGCAATCATGATATGATTGAATCTTATGTTCATTTTGAGGGGGAAATGAATGTGTTCAAGACTAGTATCTTAAACTTAAATAAGGGCAATTATGAGGGCATGAAAGCAGAGCTAGCTAAAGTGGACTGGCAAATGAGGTTAAGGGATATGTCAATCGAAGTTCAGTGGCAGACCTTTAAAGGGATATTTCCGAATACACTATATATACATTCCAATGAGAGAGAAATTCCAAGGGGAGGACCCACCATCCATGGTTAACTAAAAAAAAGTTAAGGATTGTATGAAATTTAAAGAAAAAACATAATTACACCAAGACAGGTGGCAGGTCAGAAGATTGGAATGAATATGAAGAACAGCGAAGAATGATAAAAAGGTTAATAAGGAGAGAAATATTAGAGTATGAGAGAAAGCTAGCTAGTAGTATAAAGACATAGTAAGAGTTTATCGATATTTAAGTAAGATAAGTTAACAAAGTGAGCATTAGTCCTATGGAGAATGCGTCTGGGAAATTGATGGTGGAAAGTAGGGAGATGGCGGATGAATTAAACAGGATATTTTGCTTCGGTCTTCACTATAGAGGGCACAAGTAACATCCTGGAAGAGCTGTAAATCAGGAAATGGAAGGAGGGAGGAACTCAGGAAAATTACAATCACTAGGGAAGTGGTATTGAGCAAATTGTTGGAGCTGCAGGCTGACAAATCCCCGGGTCCAGATGGGACTTCACCCTAAGTTCTTGAAAGAAGTGGCTAGTGAGAGAGTTGATGCACTGGTTTTAATTTCCCAAAATTCCCTGGATTTGGGGAAGGTTCCGTTCGATTGGAAAGCAGCAAATATAACCTCTGTTCAAAAAGGGAGGAAGACAGAAAGCAGGAAACTATAGGCCAGTTAGCTTAACATCTGTCATTGGGGAAAATGTTAGAAGCTATTAGTAAATATGTTATAGCAGGGCATTAGAAAAATTCGAGGCAATCAGGCAGCGTCAACATAGTTTTGTTAAAGGGAAATCATGTTTAACCAATTTATTGAAGTTCTTTGAAGGAGTCACGTGCTGTGGATAAAGAGGTGGATGTTTGTACTTAGATTTCCAAATGGCATTTGATAAACTGCCACATCAAAGGCTATTGCAGAAAATAAAAGCTCATGGTGTAGGAGGTAGCATATCAGCATGGATAGAAGATTGGTTAGCTGATAGGAAGCAGAGATTTGGCATAAATGGCTTTTTTTTTCTGGTTGGCAGGACGAGATGAGTGGTGTGCCACAGGGATCAGTGCTGGGGCCTCAAACTTTTTACAATTTATATAAATGACTTGGATAGAGGGACCGGAGGATTGGTGGCTAAATTTGCTGATGACAAAGATAGATAGGAAAGTAATTTGTGAAGAGAATGTAAGGAGGTTACAATGTAACATAGGTTAAGTGAGTGGACAAAAATCTGGCAAATGAAGTATAATTTGGATAAATGTGAAATTGTTCATTTTGGCAGGAAGAATAAAAAGGAAGCTTATTTAAATGGTGAGAGATTCAGAGGGATCTGGGAGTTCTAGTGCATGAATGAAAAGGCTAGTATGCAGGTACAGAAAGCTAATAGAATGTTATCATTTATTGTGAGGGGAAAAGTGTACATGGATTAGAAGCAGTTCAGTGAAGGTTTACTAGACGAATACCAGGAATGGGGTGGGTTGCCTTATGAGGACTGGTTAGCTTGTATCCACTGGAATTTAGAAGAGAAAGGTGACTTACTTGAAACCTTAAAGATTCTGAGGGGCCTTGACAGGGTGGATGTGGAAAGGATGTTTCCTCTTGTGGGAGAATCTAGAACTAGGGATTACTGTTTAAAAATGAGTTGCTCATTGAAGACACATGAGGGTAGTGAGTCTTTGGAACTCTGCTTCCAATGATTTTTGAGGAAGAGAGTCCTTGAATGTTTTTAAGGCAGAGCTAGGTAGACTCTTGATTAACAAGGGGGTGAAAGGTTATTGGGGGCAGGCAGCAATGTGTGGTTGAGGTTACATTCAGATCAGCCATGATGTTATTGAGTGGCGCAGCAAGCTAGAAGGGCCGATTGGGACACTCTTGCTCCCAATTCATATGAGAGGCTGAGTGGTCTACTGCTAATTCTATGTTATGTATAGGTAGGAGCAGAAGTAGGCCATTCGGCTCCTCCAGTCTGCTCCACCATTCAATGAGATCATGGCTGATCTGACAATCCTCAACTCCACTTTCCTGCCTTTTCCCCATAACCCTTGATTCCCTTACTGATTAAAAATCTGTCTATCTCAGCCTTGAATATATTTAACAACCCAGCCTCTACTGCCCTCTACAGTATAGAATTCCACAGATTCACTACCCCCAGAGAAGAAATTCCTCCTCATCTATGTCTTAAATGGGCGGCCCCTTACTCAGATTATGCCTTCTGGTCCTAAACTCTCCTGCAAGGGGAGGCAATGGCATCATGTCGCTGGACTAGTAATCCAGAGACCCAGGGTAATTCTCTGGGGACCCGGGTTTGAATCCCGCCACGGTAGATGGAATTTGAATTCAATAAAAATCTAATGACCATGAAACCATTTTTTAATTGTTGTAAAAACCCATCTGGTTCACTAATGTCCTTTAGGGAAAGAAATCTGCTGGCCTTACCTGGCCTATATGTGACTCCAATGTGGTTGACTCTTAAATGCCCTCTGGCAATTAGGGATGGGCAAGACCTAGCCAGTGACGTCCACATTCAATAAATAAAATAAACCTCTCAACGTCTAACCTGTCAAGCCTCCAAAGAATCTTATGCTTCGATAAGGTCACCTCTCATTCTTCTAAACTCTTGAGTACAAACCCAACCTACTCAACCTCGTAAAATCCCTCCATACCCGGGATCAATCTCGACAATCGTTTCATGGTCATCATTACACTTTTCTTTTAATTCCAGATTTTTATTGAATTTGAACCTGGGTCCCCAGAGCATTACACTGGTTCTCTGCATTACTAGTCCAGCGACAATGCCACTACGCCATCGCTTCCCCATTTTAGGTTGTAGGATTAGAGGTTACAGAAATAGGGAGGGGAATATACATTGCTTATTTGATTGCTCCACTTTAAACAAACATAAGTAAAGCATTTAGCCTTTCAAACCTACTCTGCTATTGAGTGAGATGTTCGCTAACCTGTTACCTAACTCTCTCTCTCTGCTCACTTTGCCTCATATCCACTTTTGATTCACAGAAATATCAATCTGCAATTAAAATTAATATTTGATCTAGCATCACTGCCTTTTGCTGAAGAAAATTCTAATCATCTACCTCCCTTTTCCGAGTAGAAGTGTTTCTTTACTCCTGAAATTTCTCCAACGTTGACAATTATCAGACTTTAAAGAATTGGAGGATTGGAGACATCTTGGAGGATTGTAAAGGCAGAGGAAGTGGCAGATGGAGGGTTGAGGCAGAGTGTGAGAGATTTGAAAAGAACGGTTGAGAATTTCAAAATTGAGGTGTTGCTCGGCTTGAAGCCAACATAGGTCAGCAAGCGCAGGGATGATGGGTGCAATTTTTTGGGCCCCGTATCTCAGGAAGGATGTTCTGGCGCTGGAGAGGGTCCAGAGGAGGTTCACGAGAACGATCCCAGGAATGAAAGGCTTAACATATGCGGAAAGTTTGAGGACTCTGGGTCTATACTCGATGGAGTTTATAAGGATGAGGGGGGATCTGATTGAAACTTACAGAATACTGAAAGGCCTGGATAGAGTGAACGCGGGGAAGATGTTTCCATTAGTAGGAGAGACTAGGACCCGAGGGCACAGCCTCAGAAGTAAAGGGAAGACCTTTTAGAACAGAGATCAGGAGAAACTTCTTTAGCCAGAGAGTGGTGAATCTATGGAATTCATTGCCACAGAAGGCTGTGGAGGCCAGGTCATTGAGTGTATTTAAGACGGAGATAGATAGGTTCTTGATTGGTAAGGGAATCAAAGGTTACGGGGAGAAGGCAGGAGAATAGGGTTGAGAAACATATCAGCCATGATTGAATGGCGGAGCAGACTCGATGGGCCGAATGGCCTAATTTCTGCTCATATGTCTTATGGTCTAATTTAGGATACAGGCAGCAGAGTTGTGGATGAGTTCACGTTTGTGGAGGTTGGAAGGCTGCCTCAGATAGTGTAAGTCTAGTTAAGTAGAGGTGACAAAAGGCATGGAAGCATGATTCAACAGCAGGTGAGCTGAAGAATGTATGAATAGCTTTTTAAATTTATTAAGGGGCGAAAAGAACAATGACTGGTAAATAGAGTTGAGGTGCAGTTAAGCAGTGATCTAACTGTATAGCAGGAACTAAATGTGCTAATGCTGCTCCTGTTCTGTCTCACTCTCGTGTTTTGTGCTTGGAGCCTTGAAGTCTTGTATGTTCGTACACATCTTTTGTGTTTAGATTCCCTTCGTCTCTCAGAGCTCTGTTAGAATTCGGCATTTGTTTTGTGTCTCACTCTCCATGCAGTAAAATGTTTTTCCCATGTGCCTAAAATCTACATTTTAAAGTTCTTTGTTATCATGTGTGCTCTGCCTGAAGGCAGGGCCTTGGCTTATACTGAGTCATTCTATGTCTCTATCCTGTGCCAGTCATTTCATTTACCAAGAACTTCTTCAATTTTCAAGCCATCCAGCATTGATATTCTCTTCCTCAAAATCTTCCCTCACAACATCTCATACAAGTTGTTGCCTCTTAAGATGCACATTACCCAGAATCTACTTATAATTATGCGCAGTAAATTTTTGCTCATTCACTCTCCTGAGCTCTTCGCTTATTTTTCTGTCTAACTTATTCTTTCCATTCTCCACAATCCACATTTCAAAACAATTTAGCATGTTGGTCTCCTCTTAAGGTCCAAGTCTCTCACCCATACAAAGCAAGACTCAAAATCATGCTGTGCACAAGTTGCTTTTTGAACCTTGAACCGCTGCAGTCCATGTGGTGTAGGTAGGGAGTGAGTTCCAGGATTTTGATCCAGTGACAATGAAGGAACGGCGGTATATTTCCAAGTCAGGTTGGTGAGTGGCTTGGAGGGGAACTTTCAGGTAGTGTTCCCATGTGTTTGCTGCCCTTGTCCTTCTAGGTGGTAGCAGTTGTGGGTTTGGAAGGTTCTGTCTAAGGATTTGTGCAGTACATCTTGCAGATGGCACACGGTGCTGCCTCTGCATGGTGGTGGAGGGAGTGAATGTTTGTGGATGTGATGCCAATCAAGTGGGCTACTTTCTCCTGGATGTTCTCAAGCTTCTTGAGTGTTTGAGCTGCACTCATCCAGGCAAGTGGAGAGTATTCCATCACACTCCTGACTTGTGCCTTGTAGATGGTAGACAGGCTTTGGGGGTTCAGGAGATGTTACTTGTTGCAGGATTTCTGGCTCCTGACCTGCTCTTGTGGCCACAGTTTTGATATGGCTAGTCAAGTTCAGTTTCTGGTCAATGGTAACCTCCAAGATGATATTCGTGGGGGAATTCAATGCTGGTATTGCCATTAAATGTTTAGGGGCGATGGTTAGATTCTCTCGTTGGAGACGGTCATTGGCACTTGTGTGGTGCAAATGTTACTTGCCACTTGTCAGCCCAAGTCTGGATATTGTGCAGGTCTTGCTGCATCTGGACATGGACTGCTTCAGTGTCTGAGGAGTAACGAATGGTGCTGTACATTGTCGAACCATCAGTGACCACCCCCACCTCTTGACCTTAAGATGAAGGAAGGTCATTGATGAAGCAGCTGAAGATGGTTGAACCTAGGGCACTACCCTGAGGAACATTTGCAGTGATGTCCTGGAACTGATGATTCACCTCCAACAAAAAGGATCACCTTCCTTTGTGCTAGCTATCGCTCCAGCCAGCAGAGTTTTCCCCCGATTCCTATTGATTCCAGTTTTGCTGGTGCTCCCTGATGCCACACTCGGTCAAGGGTAGTCATTCCCACCTCGCCTCAGGAGTTCACCTCTTTTGTCCATGTTTGAACCAAGACTGTAATGAGGTAAGAAGCTGTGAGACCCTGGCAGAACCCAAACTGAGCACCAGGTTATTGCTAAACATGTCCTCCTGTCACTTTACTGATGATGGAGAGTAGACTGATGGTGTGTTAATTGGCCAGTTTGGATTTGTCCTGCTTGTGTGCATTTTCCACATGGCTTGGTAGATGCCAGTGTTGTAACTCTTGTGTTATATACATATAAACTAAATTGGCAAAATTAATGATAAATTAAAAGGCAGCCCCTTAAAGGGAAACTGCAAGAACAAAAGACAGAATTGAAGGGAAGCTTACAAACATTAAACCAAAATGCGATTGAGGATCTATAAAGCACCCCAGTCCCGGTGGTGCCCACCAAGCATGGAAGGCCTCGACAGTGCCAACGGACACCGCGTGCTCCCTCTCCAGAGACACCTGGTTGTGAACGGAGTTGCTGAAGAGGAACAAATAGTCAGGCCATGTGACACCCTCGATTGCCCGCTGCTTGGACCTGTTAATGGCAAACTTGGCCAGGAGCAGGTTCTTGAGGAGATCCTCCTCCCTCCCTGCTCCCTCCACATTGGCTGCCTGTAGATTGGGAGCGTGGGACTGAAGTGCAAACAAAAGAACAGCAAATCCCTCCGCACTGTGCTGAAGGGTACTGAGGGAGGGTTCGGGATTTGGGGCCAATATGGAAATCTATCCAAATGGGTGAGCTCGGATGGAAGACCACCGCGCACCTGTGCCACCAAGTCCCAGTATGATGTCGGGGCCGAGCACGACCTTCATTCTTGAATGGCATTGGCCACGAACTGGACGTCCACTGCACAATGCACCAACTCCTGTGGAATCATCCAGCCCGCTCCCCCGGCAGCCACAGCCCTCCTTTCCGCCAGCAATCGGAAGTGGCGAAGGTGTGGATTCTTGAGCAGCGCCTTTGATAGATGCTACTCCTGACGGCGGAGAACTGCATCGTGAGGGGACCATGTTCTAGACTTTGATCAGGCCCTGGTAAAAGACTGACAACGCATGCAAGGAGCCCCGAAGGCCCCTTGGCTCTCCAGGCAGGAGCTGCATCAGAATTCAAGCTGAGCACCTGGCGGAAAAATACATCGCCAAGGCACATCATCTCTGGGAGTGGAGGGGAGGGTCTGGATGTAAAGGTATCGTTGCAGGGCCTGAAGGCGGAAAGTCGCCACCTGGGTGCATAGGCACACCAACCCCTGACTGCCCTCCCTAAGCAGGAGATTCAGAACCTCAGCAGCGACCGAGTGCGGCCTTTTGTCCCAGAAGAAATCAGTGAGCATTCTCTGGAGTTTTGTGACAAAATCTGGGGGAGGGGTCAAAGTGACCAGCTGGTACCACAACATGGCGGATGCCAGTGTTGTAACTGTACTGGAACAGCTTGGCTCAGGGACATGGTTGTCCACCACTATTCATGATGGAATGTGGCAGGGCTGCAGAGCTTGGATTTAATCAGTTGGTTATGGAATCACTTAGCTCTGCCTATCCCTTGTTTATGCTGTTTGGCATGCAAGGAGTCCTGTGTTGCAGTTTCAGTGGGTTGACACCTCATGTTCAGTATGCCTGTTGCTGCTCCTGATATGCTGTCCTGCGCTGATCATTTGAACCAGGATTGATCCCCTGGCTGGGCGGTAATGGTAGAGTGGGGGTTATGTCGGGCCGTGAGGTTGGAGATTATGGTTGCGTACAATGCTGCTGATGGCCTACAGAGCCTCATTCATGCCCAGTGTGGAGTTGCTAAACCTGTTAGAAATTTATCCCATGTGGCATGGTGGTAGTGCCACACAACATGAGGGCATCCTCAATGTGAAGATGGGACATTGTCTCCACAAGGACTGTGCGGTGGTCACTCCTGCCGATACTGTCATTGACAGATGCATCTGCAGCAGGCAGGTTGGTGAAGATGAGGTCAGTATGTTTTTCAAACTTGTTGGTTCCCTCACTACTTGTTGCAAACCTAGTCTAGCAGTTATGCCCTTTAGGGTTCGGCCTGTGGTGGTGCTATCGAGCCACTCTTGGTGAGGGACATTGAAGTCCCCCACCCAGAATGGCTCACTGTAAAAACTCTGCAAAAAAAAACCCAGTCATTCTGATTTTGAGCGGTGATTTAGAGATGTCTGTTAGCCAAGAGACTGGGTGTACTCCGCTCCTCTGAATTGCATCACATTTGTAACACGGAAGCAAACCATTTATGCTGGTGTTTGTGTTCTGCATAACAAATCTCATATTTTTTAGTTTTTTATCCCAACCGAATTTGTGCAAAACAAACCACCTTTTGAAAAGGTTGAAAATTAATTGCAGATCAATTTTAATTCTGGTCATATTTACATCTAGCTTTCATTTACATGCAGGCTTCACACAAATTGCTATTAGCCACCTCCCCACCCACCCCCACCAAAGTGGGATTAAGTGAGGAGTCCATACTCCCCATGCTGATAGCAACAGAAGGCCATGCTATGTAGCCAATTAGAAGCAAAAAAAGTACTTTGCAGAAAGTATATCAAATGTAAAATAAGTAATTTCTTGAGATTCTTAATAGTCAGAAGTGGGTAACAAAAAATTACTTTATCACAATGCCATTGTAACATGCTCTTCACCATAAAGATGTCACCTTGACTTAGTTGGTACCACTCTCCCAATTCAGAGGTTGTGGGCTCAAGCTCCACTCTGACTTTAGTAGATAACCTATGATGACACTTTGGTGCAGTTTAAGCAATCATACATTGGAGGTGCCAATTTTCTTGATTTTAAATTGAACACCATGCCTGAGATGCCATGGCACTATTCCCTTGCAAGGGAGATCAAGAATACCAACACCCACTCTACTACATGATTATCAACATGCTGAAGTGATGGGCCACAAATGTATTAAGATTTCTGGAGAATACATTGGGCCAGTCTCAACTTCACTGAGTGGGATAGGTCCACATGGCAAAGGCCTGAGGAGCAGCAGTAAATGTCTGGAAGGTGTAAAAGAGTGTGGTTGAATGCTCTCCAATAATTAGATTTTAATTCTGTATGTCATGTGCTGGTTCAATGAAGAGTGCAGGAGGGCATGCCAGGATCAGCACCAGGCATACGTAAGCATGAGGTGTCAATATGGTGAAACTCTGACACAGGACTACTTGTGTGCGAAACAGCATAAGCAGCAAGTGATAAAGCTAAACAATTCCACAACCAACGAATCAGATCCAAGCTCTGCAGTCCTGCCACATCCGCTTGTGAATGGTGGTGGACAATTAAACAACTCACTGGAGGAGGAGGCTCCACAAATATCCCCATCCTCAATGCTGGGGGAAGCCCAGCACCTCAGTGCAAAAGATAAGGCTGAAGCATTGGTAACAGTTTTCAGCCAGAAGTGCTGTGGAATATCCATCACTTCCCCCTCTGGAGGACCCCAGCATCAGATGCCAGTTTTCAGCCAATTCGATTCACTCCATGTGATATCAAGAAATGGCTGAAACGTAGAAACTAGGAGTAGGCCATACAGCCCTTCGAGCCTGCCCTGCCATCCTCTATCTCAATGCCATAATCCTGCTTTCTCTCCATACCCTTGATGCTCCTAATATCCAAAAAATTATCAATTCCTTTCTTGAATATACTCAGTGACCTGGTCTCCCTCAGCCTTCTGTGGTAAAGAATTCCATAGTTGACCACCCTCTGAATGAAGAAATTTTTCCTCCTCTCAGCCCTAAATGGCCTGCCCCTATCCTGAGACTGTGGCCCCTAGTTCTAGACTCCCCAACCAGAGGAAACATCCTCCCTGCATCTAGTCTGTCTAGCCCTGTTAGAATTTTGTACATTTCAATCAGGTCCCCTCTCATTCTTCTAAACTCAAGTGAATACAGGCCCAGCCGAATCAATCTCTCCCCATACAGCAGTCCTGCCATCTCTGGTATCAGCCTATTGAACCTTCACTGCACTCCCTCTATGGCAAGTATATAATTATGTAAGGAGACCAAACTGTACACAATACTCCAGGTGTGGCCTCACCAGGGTCCTGTAAAGCTGCAGCATGACATCCTTGCTCCTGTACTCAAATCATCTTGCAATGAAGGCCAACATATCATTTGCCTTCTTAATTGCTTGCTGCACCTGCCTGTTTACTTTCATTGACTGGTGTGTAAGGACACCCAGATCCCTTTGTACATCACATCTCCCAATATATCACCATTTAAATAACATTATCTTTCTGTTTATCACACCGAAGTGTATGACTTCACATTTATCCACATTACACTGCATCTGCCTCAGCCATGTGTTTGCCTACACACACAACTTGTCTAAATCGCCCTGAAGCCTCCTTGCATCATCGTCACAACCCCACCCAGTTTTGTGTCATCAGCAAACTTGGAAATATTGCATTAGGTTTCCTCATCCTAGTCATTTTTATATTGTGAATAGCTGGGACCCAACCACTGATTTGTGCGGTACACCACTAGTCACTGCCTGCCATCTGGAAAAAGACCCATTTATTCCCACTCTGTCTCCCCAGTCTGTCAACCAATTATCAATCCATGCCAGTATAATACCCCCGATCCCATGTGCTTTAATTTTGCCCACTAGCCTCTTTTGTGGGACTTTATCAAAAGCCTTCTTTATAAATCCAAATAATCCACATCTACTGGTTCTCCTTTAACTATTCTACTAGTTACATCCTCAAAAAAAACTCCAGTAGATTAGTTAAGCATGATTTCCCTTTCATAAACCCATGCTGACTTTGTCTAATCCCGTTAATGCTTTCCAAGTGTTCTATTACCACGTCTTTCATAATAAACTAGCATTTTCCCCACTACTGATGTTAGGCTAACTGGTCTGTAATTCTGTTTTTTTTCTCTCCCTCCTGTTTTAAATAGTGGTGTTACATTTGCCTGCCTCCAATCTTTAGGAACTACTCCAGAGTCTATAGAATTTTGGAAGATGACCACCAATACATCCAATATTTCCAGGGCCACTTCCTTTAGTACTCCGGAATGTAGATTGTCAGGCCCTGGAGATTTTTCAGCCATTAGCCCCATTAATTTCTCTACTACCATTTTCTTTTTTACTAAAACTGATTTTCTTCAATCCCTCCCTCTCACTAGACCCTTGGTTCCCTAACATTTCTGGGAAATTGTGTCCTTTTTGTGAAGACAGAACCAAAATGCCTGTTCAATTCTTCTGCCATTTCTTTGTTCCCCATTATCATTTCCCCCATTAATGACTGTAAGGGGCTGACATCTGTCTTTGCTAATCTTTTTCTCTTCACATATTTATAGAAGTTTTTATCGTCAGTTCTTATGTTCCTTGCAAGCTTACTCTCATACTCCATTTTTCCCTTGATCAATCTTTTTGCCCACTTTTGCTGAATTCTAAACTCCCAATCCTCAGGCTTGCTACTTTTTCTGGCAATTTTATATGTCATCTCTTTGGATCTAATACTATCCCTAATTTCTTTTGTAATCCATGGTTGAGCCATCTTTCCTATTTTATTTTTACGCCAGACAGGAATAAAATAATTGTCATTCCATTCATACGTTGCTTGAATATTAACCATTGCCTATCCACCGTCAACCCTTTTCAACTTCTTCACACACCATCTTAATGGGCAATTCTATCATTTTATGGTTGCTCTTCCCCAAAGGGACCCCGCACATAAAAAATTATTAATTAATCTTTTCTCGTTGCACAGTACCCAGTCTAGGATAGCCTGCTCCCTGGTTGGTTCCTCAACGTATTGGTCTAAAAAAAACCGTCACGTACACACTCCAGGAAATCCTCCTCCACAGTATTATTGCTAGTTTGGTTTGTCCAATCTATATATAGATTAAAGCCACCCTTGATTACAGTTGTACCCTTATTGCATGTGTCTCTAATTTCCTGTTTAGTGCCTTCCCTTACATCTCTGTTACTGTCTGGGGGCCTATAGACAACCTCCTCCA
Source organism: Cetorhinus maximus (assembly GCF_964194155.1). Taxonomy (NCBI): domain Eukaryota; kingdom Metazoa; phylum Chordata; class Chondrichthyes; order Lamniformes; family Cetorhinidae; genus Cetorhinus; species Cetorhinus maximus. The sequence continues at coordinate 103,407,053 of NC_135893.1, forward strand.
ACGTTTTCTGCCTCTTGGTGGAAAACACTGGATACTGAAAAGACTATGGGCCCTGACAATATTCCAGCAATAGTTCTGAAGACTTGTCCCTCCAGAGCTTGCCATGCCCTAGCCAAGCTGTTTCAGTACAGCTCCAACATTGGCATCTATCCAGCAATGTGGAAAATTGCTCGGGTATGTCCTGTAAACAAAAAGCAGGACAAATCTAACCCAGCCAATTGACACCCCATCAGTCTGCTCTCGACCATCAGTAAAGTGATGGAAGGTGTCCTCAACAGTGCTATCCAAGTGGTGCTTGCTTAATAATAACCTGTTCACTGACGCTCAGTTTGGATTCCTGGAAGGCCACTCGGCTCCTGGCATCGTTACAAAAGAGCTAAACTCCAGAGGTGAGGTGAGAGTGACTGCCCTTGACATCAAAGCAGCATTTGACCAAGTATGGTGTCAAGGAGTCCTAGCAAAACTAGAGTCAATGGGTATTGGGGAAAACACTCCCCCGGTTGGAGTTATACCTAGCAAAAAGGAAGATGGTTGTGGCTGTTGAAGGTTCATCTCTGTTCCAGGACATCACTGCAGGAGTTCCTTAGGCTGGTGTCCTAGGCCCAACCATCTTCAGTTGCTTCAGTGACCTTTCTTCCATGATAAGGCCAGAACTGGGGATGCCTGCTGGTGATTGCGCAATGTACAGCGCTATTCACTGCTCCTCAGATACTGAAGCAGTCCATGTCAAAATGCAGCAAGACCTGGACAATATTCAGCAACATTTGTGCCACACAAGTGCCAAGCAATGACCATCCCCAACAAGAGAGAATCTAACTGTTGCCCCATGACATTCATTGGCATTATCATCATTGAATTCCCCCACTATCAACATTGTGGGGGTTAGCATTGACCAGAAACTGAACTTGGCATATAAACACTGCAGCTGCCAGAGCAGGTCAGAGGCTAGGAATCCTGTGGCGAGTAACTTGCCACCTGTCTCCCCTAAGCCTCTCCAGCATCTACAAGGCCAGAGTGTGATGGAATATATGGAACTCTTCATTTGCCTGGATGAGTGCAGCTCCAACAACACTTGAGAAGCTTGACACCATCCAGGACAAAGCAGCCCGCTTGAGTGGCACCCCATTCCCAAACATTCACTGCCTCCACCACTGACGCAGAGTGGCAGCAGTGAGCACTATCTACAAGATGCACTGCAGGAACTCACCAAGGTTCCTTAGACAGCACCTTCCAAACCCATGACTGCTACCATCTGGAAGGACAATGTAAAGACACATGGGAACACCACTGCCAGCAAGTTCTTCTCTATCTCTCTCTCCTCCCCCCCCCCCCCCCACCACCAAAAGCCACTCACCTTGGAAATATATTGCCATTCCTTCACTGTTGCCGAGTTAAAATTCTGGAACCCCCTAACATCACTGTGGGTGTACCTTCACCGTATGGACTTCAGTTCAAGAAGGCAGCTCACCACCACCTTCTCAAGGGCAATTAAGTATGGGCAATAAATGCTGGCCTATCCAGTGGTGCCCACATGCCATTAATGGTAAAATGTCTGCCTGAACAGATGTTTGATGCAACAGTGTACAGAGAACTTTACTCTGGATGCACCCCCATGCTGTATTGCACCGACCGGGTTTGTGTCTTTGAGGCAATGTAGAGGGAGCTTTGCTCTACCCCCATATTAACCTAGGGGAATGGCACTACGTTATTTGCTCATTTGGAGAACCAGTACAGACATCATGGGCTGAGAGGCCTCCTTATGCACTGTAACAATTATGATTGTGAAGTCTCTACCCAGCGGTTTGAATGTGGTACTCATTCCCAAGTGGGGTGAGTGAGGGGAAAAATATAGATGCATTTAACGGAAGCTGGAGAAGTGCTGAGGAAGAAGGAATAGAAGGATGTTGATGAGAATAAGATTAGGTAAATAGAATGGGAGAAGGCTCTGGCCAAGCATAAACACCAGTGTACATTGTTTCTGTGCTACAAATTAGACGCAGTTCAGAGTACTTCCAAGTCCGCTGGCGAGCAAACACCCCACAAAACACATTACTGCGTAGGAGATGGCTATTTGGCCCATTGAATCAGAGTTGATTCAATGCAAGGACAAGTTAGTTGGTTCCACTGACCTGCCCTTTCCCTGTAGCCTGGCAATTGTTTTGCTTCAAATAATTTTTCAGATGATCCAATTCACCTTTGAAAGCCATTGTGCTTCTACCACACATAGGCAGTAAATTCCAGATCATAACCACTTGCTGCATAAAAAAGATTTCCTTTGTGTTGCCTTTGATTTTTTTTAACCTATTCGCCAGTTCTCCACCCTTCTGCCAATGGGAATAGTTTCTATCTATTCTGTCTAGATGCCTCATGATTTTGAACACATCTCCAATGTATCCACAAAAAAATCATAGAAATTTTATGGCACAAAGGGGCCAATTGGCTCATCATGTCTGCACCAGCTGATAAACCGAGCCACCCAGCCTTATCCCATTTTCCAGCATTTGGTCCATAAGCCTGCGGTTTACAGCACTTGAGGTGCATATCCAAACAACCTTTTAAACGATTGAGGGTTTCTCCCTTTCAGGCAGCGAGTTCCAGACCTCTCCTACCCTCTGAGTGAGAACATTTTTTCCTCATCTCTGCTTTAATCTCACTACCAATCCCTATATCTCTGCCCCCCAGCCACTGATTTCTCTGCTAAAGTAAATAGACCCTTCCCATCCACTGTATTAAGGCCCCTCGTAATTTTGTACACAATCAAATCTCCCCTCAGCCGCCTCTGTTCCAAGGAGAGCAACCTAGCCCGTCCAATCTTTCCTCGTAGCTGCAGTTTTCCAGTCCTGGCAACATCCTCGTAAATTTCTTCCATACCTTCTCTTGTACAGTTGCTTCCTTTCTGCAATGAGATGACCAGAACTGTGCACTCTACTCAAGTTGTGGCCTAGCTAATGATTTATACAGTTTCAGCATAACCGCCCTGCTATTATATTCTCTGCCTTGGCTAATAAAAAAAGGATTCTCTATGCTGTCTTCACCACCTTATCGACCTGTCCTGCTAGGACAGGGATCTGTGGACATTCACTCCATGGTCCCTCACCTCTTTTACAGTCTCTCAGTATTGTCCCATTAATCATGTGTGCCTTTGTCTTGTTTAGCCTCCCCAAATTTCTCCTTTGTCTCTGCAACTATTCTCAAATCTTCCTGCATCCTCTGTAATTCCTTCACACCCTTGCTAAAGTGAGGTGCCCAGAATTGGAAACGATACCCAAGTTGAGGCCAAACCAGTGTTTCATAATTCAGCATAACTTCCATGTTTTTGTATTCTGTCTCTATTTGTAAAGCTCTGGATCTGAGATGCCCTGAAACAGATTAACTAGTCATACATTCATTTGGTGTTTGCTGGACGTTATTCTGTGCAGAACGGATTCTGCATTAGCTTAAATAATGTTTACAGCTCAAAAGTAGTTAATTGGCTGTGAAAAATTTTCTGAAACCTCAGACGCAAAAGTACTTTATAAAATATGATCTTACTGACCAAACTTACTCCCTCACTGCTTCCAAATCTTGCTATTCCATTAATTTTCTCTTGGGTTAATCTACCCTGTGCTACACAGTTTTAGTTTTAGTTGATGGGCAATATGATCGGCGCAGGCTTGGAGGGCCGAAGGGCCTGTTCCTGTACTGTACTTTGTTCTTTGTACACAGCTGGAACAGCAATGCTACTTATGGGTTGTGGGCAGACAACATTGTTCCCTTTCTCCCTACACCTAACCAGTGAGGTTCCTGTCAGAGGGTTGGTCTCTGGGTTACATATTTAGAGATGGAGTAGTACTTTAGCCAGTTATGATCCTGATATTTTCTACTCCAGCGGGGTGTGGATCCCCCTTCCTGTAAATTAGGTATGGCCAAGACCACTTGAACTCATCACAAGCGTATGGTGGCAGTGTTTGGTTGTCAGGTACACTTGCATCAGTCCTTTCGGTAAATAAGGAGCAATTTCCACCTCTGGGCACTGAGGTCTGTAAATGTGTCATCCAAGATCCAGTCCAGCACTTCTGCACTGTGGAGTTGGGCTAGATTGTGCTAGACTTTTCCCACCAACCATGTGCCATAGTCTGTGCATACATGATCCCTGCCTGTGCATGTGGAGGCCTGATGTTGGGATGCTGAGACCTGGTTAATGGTGTGGGCATGATCTTCTAGAACCTGCACAGATCCTAATAAAGTTCCAGCCAGACTTTCTCTTATCTGTCCATGTTGTCTTTGCAGTTCCTTACAGGAGCTTTAGTTAAGAGGTCAGGTGATTAACTCCCTGGAGGTTAATGGTGGGCATCCCTGCACCATAAGAGATGGCAATTAGGTCTCATTTACGACAGGGCATATTCAACCATTCTCACGCTCTGAGCATGTTGGAGAGTACTATCTCAAGGAGTCGATGATAGAAGGGCATTTGGGTGTCTCACCATTCGGTAGTTCCATCTGACTAATGTTAAGTACAGTTGAGACTATCTTGTATTGTACATTCAAGTTCTGACCAGAGCCTGGTACCACAAGCCACCCTGGGGTCCAGGGCAGATTTGGGGGCACCTTAAGGGCTCCCTAGTTTTTGTAGTTGTAGCCCCACGGGTTGATACTGAGAGTGGCTGTGGTTGTGAGAGCCCCTTAGACACACCCTCCATCTGCCATACTTCATCCACATTTCCCCTGTGTCATTCCTGAATATATGCATACAATATCAAAATATTCATTCCTGGCACTAGATGTGCTGCTGTTGAAAGTCAGAAAGACATTTTTCATGTCCCCTTTACTCAGAAGCTCCTGGGGTACTTCCTGTGGCTCTGTTCTCCCATTCCCAACTGTCCAGGGCTACATCCTAGGCTTACTAGTTTGTCAGCAGTGATATTTAAGTGCTCCTGATCACAGTTTGCATTGCCCGAGCTCTTGCAGAACAGACCTGGCTGGGGGCCTCTGTCGACTGCCTTTGTTCCTCCTATGATGAGGCTAATCGTGGTCGCTGAATATATTATCAGTATCACAGTCGTGTCCCTATAAAGCAAGGACATAATGGACGCCGATTGTTACCAGTTAGATCTCCTTATTCTTTGCGCTCCCATACATCTCGCCTGGTCATTAGTTTGAGTGGGGTTAGGCCGGTCACTTGGTTAAGCATTGCCCACGGTCTCATCAGGATACTGGGCGGCAGATTGGCCCAGCCCTTGCCAGTTCCAGCAATGGCCTTTGAGAGTGATGCTTTGAGGGCCATATTTTACTCTTTCTACCCTACCCAAGCTCTCTGGGTGTTAAGGTATATGGAACTTCCGTTTAACTCCTAACAGGGTACATGCCTGTTTGATTATTTTACCTGTAAAGTGTGCTCCCTGATCTGACTCTATCTGCAGGGTTGTTCCCCATCAGGATATAGTTTCCTCAGTGAAAATTCTCTCAACAGTATTGGCAGAACAATCTCTTGTCACGAGTGTTTCTACCCATTGGCTGAACTGGTCAATTACAGATTAGCTGTACGTCTTGCCTTGGCTATGGGGCAATGATCTGGTAAAGTCTATCTTGATGTGTTCCCGAGACCCCTTGGGTCTGGGCTGGTGGGCAATTTTGATTTTTACAGTTTTACCAGCATTAAACCGGGCACATCATTGAAACATCATTGACGATGCTTTTCTACTTCTATGTCCATTCCTGGCCACCACCAACACTGCTCCAGACACCAAAGCATGGTGTTCCTTGCAGCATGTTGACTTCCATGATAAGTCTTGAGCAGGTTTTGTCTCATACATTCAGGGCCTACCACTCGCCCATCCTTCCTCCAGATTCTCTACTCATCTTTGCTCGCACCCTCTCTCTCTCAATCTTCCTTTCTGTTTTGGGCCTCTTGTCATGTATTTTCTGCACATTTAACTCCTCCGGGCCAGTAGTGCAGGCTGGTTCTGGGGTCCCTACTTCTGCCACTTGTTACCTCATTTGCCCACTGAATTCTCTTCTGGTTAGGGTCCTGAACCTCCTGATGTGCCTTAATTTTTATCACAGTGGCTTGTTGGGCTAATCGTGCTGCTTCTGCCAATTCTCGTGCTGTATATGCTCCCCACTGGAGTTCACACACCCTCATATTCCAAGCAGTCATATAGTCACGGATGACCCTGAAAGCATACCTGCTGTCGGTATAGATATTTGCGGTGTGCTCTTTGACGAGCTTGAGGCCTTCAGTGAGGGCTGTAAGTTCGGCAACCTGTGGGAGACTTCTCTGAGCCACCGTGACGCCTCCACTGCCTATCCTGTCCTAAGAGTTCCGTTCACATACTTCCGTGACCCGTCCACAAATAGGATAAGGTCTGCAGCTTCCGGGGACTTCTCGCGGATCCTGCTGGGGTCTTCTGAAGCAATAGTTCCCTTGCGCTCATGTGCCCCCCCATGTCCAAAATGCCTTCTGTGGCTTTGGTACCCATATCTCCAGCTATTTGTACTGACTTATTTATCCCTTTGCAGCAACACTGCTTACATTTAGTCCTCCAGCTGTCTGAGACTGTCCTTAATCTTCCAGTGTTTAACAGTTCCACCAATGTATGCCTGGTATGTAAGATGATCTCCCTGGTCATCGCTGTGGGTTTGCTAACTTTTATAGATCAGGTGGCACAATTGGTTTCGAGTACATATTGGGGCATTCTGGTAAAGACAGGTGATTGTTTTGCAAAAAGATATGCTACGGGTCTCATATAGTCAGTGTTTCTGCATTATTTCTGCAAAATAGTATCCATTGTCATTGTTCGTGTAAATGGCTCTCTGATTCCTGTATAGGAGCGGCGGTGTTTTGGGAGAAACTCTATAAAGTCGTGGCAGTAGTTACAGGGCCCCAAGACCTTTTGCACACGTCGTATGTTAATTGGTTGCGGAATCTTGTTAGTGTGTTCCTTCCGATTGGTCAGCATTGATTGGCTTCCCTGTTCTCATCCCAGATACTGTACTTTTGTGTGACCTATTTGGGCTTTTTTGGGGTTTACCTTAAACCCTGCCTCTATCAGGACCTCCAGAATGGCAACAACTGCTTCGACATTTCCCCCTGGTGTCATCAAGGCTATGAGAACGTCATCTACATTTTGTGGAATGGTGCTTTTGTATTGTTACATCTAGGGGTTCTCAGGCCAAACTCATGATGTGTTGAAATATCGCTGGTCTGTTGTGGAATCTTTGGAGGACCTGTGTCCAGGTGAATTGTCAATTCCCTACCGTGAATGAACTTCAGGGATGACTCAGCCAATGGATTCTGGTCGATTTCATTGGCGATCTTTAGGATGGTGAATATTTGATATTCCGGCATAAGACTGTTAAATATTGTGGGCCCAGCTATGATTGGCACTTCCTAGGGGTAACCCAATTTAATGCAATATAGTAGGTTGTCAGGTGGATTGTCTGGTTTCTTAACTAGCCATTTGGGAGAGTTGGTGGTCAAAGTGGTCAGTCGGTCAGACCACATTACTCTCCAGTTGTTAGACAGTTTACGCAAATCCTCGTTGGACTTTGGGTTTTATTGGATACTGCTTGTGAGGTTTGTGCACTGGCCTCCCGGATGGTTTCAGGCTTCACTTTCATTAGTCCACAATCCTGTTTGACTTTTGCCCGTACCTTGGGAATCTGTTAACAAATTAGTCCCCAGGTCCCATGCTCCTCAGTCTGTTTCTATAACTTTTTGGCTATGCACGCTGTCTAGGACGTCCATGTGCCCCAGAGTACCTGTGGGTCCTGGTGCCATTTGGGGTAGGCCAAATTATTTGTCTCCCTTTGCAATCCATCAGTCCTCCCAGCTTTCCAAGTATATTGATACCGAAAACTGCACCTTCTGTGGTCGGGGACACCTATAGGTGTGTTGGGATCATGAGGTCTCCCTCTGGCCACCTCTAATATAATTCTCATTACACTGTGGCCATAGAGGTCGTCTGCCTATCCCTGCTGTTATGGACAGGAGGGGGTTTAATTTCAAACATAAGAACTAGGAGTAGGAGTAGGCAATTCAGCCCCTCGAGCTTGCCCCGCCATTCAATACGATCATGGCTGATCTCATTTTGGCCTTAACTCCAATTTTCTGCCCTCTCCCCATAACCTTTCAACCCGTTACTAATTAAAAATCTGTCTACTCCTCAAATTTATTCAGCGTCCTGGCATCCACTGCACTCTGAGGTATTGAACTCCACAGATTCACGACCCTTTGAGAAAAGTAATTCCTCTTCATCTCTGATTTAAATCTACCACCCCTTAGCCTAAAACTATGGCCTCTTGTTCTAGAATGCCCCACAAGGGGAAACATCCGCTCCACGTCTACTTTGTCTATCCCCTTTAGCATCTTATACCTCAATTAGATCTCCCCTCATCCTTCTAAACTCTAGCAAGTATAGGCCTGAACCGCTCAATCTTTCCTCATAAGACAAGCTCCGCATCTCTGGAATCAATCTAGTGAACTGCCTCCAATGCAACTACATCCTCCCTGAAGTAAGGGGACCAAAACTGTGCACAGTACTCCAGATGCAGTCTCACCAATGCCTTGTACAGTTGCAACAACACTTCTCTATTTTTATGCTCTATTCCTTTTTAACAATAAATGCCGAAATTCCATTTGCCTTCCTTATTAACTGCTGTGCCTGCATACCAGCTTTCAGCAATTCATGCATGAGGACACCCAGATCCCTCTGCACTGAAGCATTTAAACAGCTTTGATTTCTCCTCTCCGCCTGTCTGTAAACAGACAGGCATTTGATTTTGATTTCCTCCTTTTATTAGTGGTGGTCTATTTCCCAACCCCTCAGTTTTAGTGTGATCCAATTTCTATCAATAACCCCACAGCAAATTTGCGATAGAGTAAACTCAGTGAGTTAGTTTATTCTCTCTCTCAAAATGTGGGAGAGGGTGTGGCCACATAGCCACTGGTGCATTCATACAATAAACGAAGGATAGAGAAAAAAAGATCTACAGGGCAAAGACCACAGAGCAAAGAATTATTGTTTTGCGTGAGTCCAGAATCGAAGCCCAATGGTGTGTTCCTTTGCAGAGGTTGGCAGGTAGAAAACTGATGCTGGGTAATTCACTTTTCCAGTAGAGATGACTTGCACGATGAGAGAGGCACATAGAGATGAATTAGCCTTGTAGGCGATGGTATAGAAAGTCAGAAGTTCCAGTAGAAAGCGTAAAAAGCGAATATCCACGGACAAGAGGGTAGCCGCAGTAACCAGCACAAAAAATTGCTACACGTGCAGCAAAACAGGGCATGTGGCCCAGGAACACAAGACAAGTAGTGGAAGTAAGGCCCTGAGGTACAGCATCTGGAGGAAGTTTGGTCATAGTTGTATAGACTGTTTGGCAAAGGAGGGCAGTAGAGAGGGGCAATGGCTGAAATAAGGACCCAATCAATCCAAAACATCTCTTAACATGGGAAGATGTCAGAAATGATTAAGTTGGCCTCCAAAAAGTAGGTCACCTCAGCCAGGCATTCAAACTGCACAGAGCCCCTTTTCTGTGCTGCTGCTTGGTGGATGGAAGATTGCAGACTGATTTGCAGTACAGCAAGATAGTATAATTGGTTCTCCCATCTAAGAAGTCATGTCATATGACTCCCACCTCTCCACTTTGGCTTTGACCAAGAGTGTAAATGTCTTTGTCTGGGTTCATGACGTTGTTCATGTTCCAACCATTAAGAATTTAGAAGGAAGATTGCAGGCTAGTGGATTCTCTAGTGGCCAGGCCTGGCTTATGAAATGTAGACAGCCTTTTAATAATTCTCTTTGAATTTGGTCTCTGCAGCCCACAGGGGTTGTTAGTGTCTCTTCAGAAATAATGAGGTTTTCTTCAATACTGCCAGGTTAGTTGCCATTGTTTGAAGCCAGTCGTTTTAAAAGGTCATGGCCCAGTTTTAAAATTTTAGGAATTAGCCATGCTATAAAAAAAATAGTGAGGTCTTAGCTCTGTTGCATTGCCATGATGTGGTGTCAGGTGGTTGGGGGGTTGGGGGGGGGGTGGGGGGTGCGTAAATCTGTTATAGATAACGGAGACACCTGTGTCTATTAACATTGTGCACTGCCCCCAACCCTCTGAACAATGCGCCAATAAACATTCTACGGTCCTTGTTCCGAGCCATTCTGGGGGCTGGTGTGACCTACTTTTTGGAGGCCAGCTTAATCATTTCTGACATCTTCCTGTGTTAGGGATGTTTTGGATTGATTAGGTCCTTGTTTCAGCCGTTTCCCCTCTCTACTGCCCTCTTTTGCCGAACAGTCTATACAACTATGACCAAACTTCCTCCAGTTGCTGCATCTCAGCCTTACTTCCACTACCTGTCTTGCATTCCTGGGCCATATGCCCTGTTTTGCATGTGTAGCAATTTTTTGTGCTGGTTACCGCGGCTACCCTCTTGTTCGTGGGTATTTGCTTTGTGTCTACCTCAGTAGTCCACTCCACTATCTCATTGTAACCTGACCCTACTGATATTCTCAACTCGAGGACTTTCTGGTGTTGAGGACTTAGCCCTTTTGACATTATCAGAAACATTGGATCGTCCCTGTCTGGGTTATCTATGCTGGAGCAATCCCAATTGGCAGTATTTCTTTTCGGCGTAGTCAAAGGCACCTTGGTCTTTTTTTTGTCATGCCTACAACTGCTGACCTGTTGTGTCAGGCATTTCTCAATCATTCCTTGACCTGTCTTTTGAATCGATTATATCTACCCACTCAGGTTAAACTCTGAATGTTTGTCCATTTCCCATTGGTAACTAAATTATTCATTTGTAGCCAAATTTGGTGGGACACCTCGGATGTTGCCAGGACTTGTATGTCCTTAGGTTGGAGTGAGTGGATACCGATCCTTTCCTCCAATTTGTTCCAGAAATCAGTATTTGCATGGCTTTGTTTAGGGGTAGGTTGGTCCCTAGCCATCTTTTGTCTCGGCAAGAATAAAAGGGACATGCGTCACTGTTGTGTGGGTATTACCCTGACAGTCATGCAGTTCTGGTGTATAGTGGGGGGCCAGGTGGAGCTGAGGGGACCATGGCTGTTCCCAGTCCCGGTCATCGCCCTGGCTGCCACATTTGGTAGTTTCTTTTCCCAGTTCTCCCTGGTAAATATAGTCATTCTTGTCTGGGGTTGTAAGCCTCAGGCCTGGTGTCTGTACCACACTTATTATTTTGTTTCTTCTCACTCTGATTTTTTTATGCGTTTACTGCGTCCAAAATAGCCATTGATAACTATTATCGAGCCTTTTTTCTTCATTGTTCTGAGCATCAACCGCCCCTCAGTTTAGCTGGGGATCCTCTGAATCCTGTCCTTATTTTCTCTAGTTTTCTGTTCAATTTAGTTATCACCCCTTCTGAACCCCACTCATTCTCATCTCGTCCACATATGTTATACTGTATATCCACCTCTGACCTTTGCTCTGATGGTTCTGACCTGCCTGTCTCTTGGTGCAGCTCTACCAGGCTTGTCACTGAGGGACAGTTCTGACCTATCTACTGGCGGCTCTCAGCTGACTGCGCAGCTCCTGTTTCCTCCTCAGCCAACTCTCAGATTTATGTCTCCACGAACTGTATCACACGATTGCCAGACTTGCACCCAAATCATTGCACTGTAATCATATACTCTGGCAAACGATTTAGATGTTAATCACCATTACAGTGACATGTTTACAAGGTGATCAAGGATGGGAAATAAATATTCCGAGGTACACAATACTTTGGAAAGACAGTGGCAGAGGAGTAAGGGTAGCCCTGAGATACAAGGATGCCATAAGGACATGAGTGAGAAAGGATCTGGCCTCAGAAGCCCATTAAGTAGAGTCCTTATGGGTGGAAATTAGGAATAGCAAGAGCCAGAAAACACTGATGGGAATAGTTCATAGGCCCCTAACAGTAGTTATACCTTTGGGTAGAGCATTTAATAAGAAATTATTGAAGCTTGTAACAAAGGAAATGAAATAATTGTGGGGACTTTAATCTTCATCTGGACCACTCTTGCCACAGTCTATAAGATGAGTTTGTAGAATGTTTTCTTGACAGCTTCTTGGTGCAATACATTGTGGAATTGACTAAAGCTAATGTTTTCTTAGATCTAGTATTATGTAATGAAGCAGGTTTAATTAATAACGTCAATAGCAAAAGATCCACTGAGAAATAGTGATCAAAATGCCATTGAATTCCATGTTGAGTTCGAAAGTGACATATGCCAATCGCAAACAACAATCTTAAATTTAAACAAACCAATTACATAGGTATGAGGGGAGAGCTGGCTAAGGTTAATTGGGTAAATTGGCTAAAAGGTACAGAGGTATATGAACAGTGGGAAACATTTAAAGAAAATTCAAAATATTCAACAAAAATACATTCTATTCAAAATTCTATTGGAGGCAGACAGCAAAGTAGAGTTGAGACCACAACCAGATCAGCCATCTCCTTATTGAATGGTGGAGCAGGCTTGAAGGGCTGAATGGCCTACTCCTGCTCCTAAGTCCTGTGAAAACTATGGGTGAGAACTCGCCCGCCTGATGCGTTCAACCGATCGGTTCCTCAGTCGCTGGTGGTGACCCTGCTCACACCACCAATTGTTGTAGAGTGTCTAAAAGACATTAGACTCAGAGTCAGCTGCAGGCACAACAAGCAGTGGTTTATTTACAAGTGTGCATGTAGGGGAAATGTTTTCTCAGAATGCTCTGAGAGCATTGTTTGCATCTTTGGGATACCTCATTCACTCAATATTCTTGTACATCTAGTTTGACACATCTGCAATTACAGATGAGTTTACAAAACTATCATGGAATCACCTAACCTCGAACTTAAATGATGTCCACAGTTTATTCTAAAACATGAACTTTGCTTATCCATCCTGACGTTTTACTGTAGTGCCAAGTCATCTGCATATCTTAGCTTGACCCTGAGATCAGGCAGTTGGCTTTATTACAGTATAACTTAGATCATTCATCAACAGTGATTGGCGTATGTCACTTTCGAACTCAACATGGAATTCAATGGCATTTTGATCACAATTTCTCAGTGGATCTTTTGCTATTGACGTTATTAATTAAACCTGCTTCAGGACCGAAAAGTCACATTACTTAGCATATCATGGACTGGCTAACAGGCTAGTCATCAGCTTTCTGGCGTGGCCAAAATGTCACTCCCTACTACATCCACTCTAGTTATTTTTTTTAACTACACTTTCGTATCTGCAACTTGGCCAAGCCTGGGTGATCCCATAACGCATCCTCATATGCCACTTCAGGGAAGAGAAGATTGAGAGGAGTTTTGATAGGTGCTCAAAATCCAGAAGGGTCTGGACAGTCGATAGGAAAAAAACTATATTCTTATTGGCGAAGGGTCAAGAACCGGAGGACACTAAGGCGATTGGCAAAAGAAGCAACGGTGACATGAGGAAACAGGTTTGTATGCAGCAAGTAGTTTGGATCCAGAATGCACACCTGAGTCTGGTGACTGTAGATTCAATCGAGGCCTTCAAAAGACAATTGGATAATTATCTAAAGAGAAAACATTTGCAGGGCTTTGGGGAACAAACAGGAGTTGGACTAGGTGAGTTTCCCTTAGAGTTAGCACAGACACAAAAGGCCGAATGGCTTCCAGGTAGTTCAGGTAGGAACTTTCCCATCTAAACCCATGTTGACAGCTGTTTACTGTATAATGGTGTAGGTAATCAAATTTACTCCTGATTGATAAAAGCAAAAAACTGCGGATGCTGGAAATCAAAAACAAAAACAAAAATACCTGGAAAAACTCATCAGGTCTGGCAGCATCTGCGGAGAGGAGCACAGTTAACGTTTCGAGTCCGAATGACCCTTCAACAGAACTAAGTAAAAATAGAAAAGAGGTGAAATATAAGCTGCTTAAGGGGGGGGTGAGACAAGTAGAGCTGGATAAAGGGCCAGTGATAGGTAGAGATAACCAAAAGATGTCACAGACAAAAGGACAAAGAGATGTTGAAGGTGGTGATGTTATCTGAGGAATGTGCTAATTAAGGGTAGAAAGCAGGACAAGCAAGGTACAGATAGCCCTAGTGGGGGTGGAGTGGGGTGAAGGAATCAAAAAAGGCTAAAAGGTAGAGATAAAACAATGGATGGAAATACATTTAAAAATAATGGAAATAGGTGGGAAAAGAAAAATCTATATAAATTATTGGGGAAAAAAAGGGGGGGATCGGAAAGGGGGTGGGGATGGAGGAGAGAGTTCATGATCTAAAATTGTTGAACTCAATATTCAGACCGGAAGGCTGTAAAGTGCCTAGTCGGAAGATGAGGTGCTGTTCCTCCAGTTTGCATTGAGCTTCAGTGGAACAATGCAGCAGACCAAGGATGGACATGTGGGCACGAGAGCAGGGTGGAGTGTTGAAATGGCAAGCGACAGGGAGGTCTGGGTAATGCTTGCGGACAGACCGAAGGTGTTCCGCAAAGCGGTCACCCAGTCTGCGTTTGGTGTCTCCAATGTAGAGGAAACCGCATTGGGAGAAACTCCCGCGCATCCGCCCTCACACCTTCCTCTCCCTCCCAGAAACATGATAGGGTCCACCTTGTCCTCACTGATCACCCCACCAGCCTCTGCATTCAAAGGATCCATCCTCCGCCAATTCCAGCACGATGCCATCACCAAACACATCTTCCCTTCACCCCCCCTGGTGGCATTCCGCAGGGATCGTTCCCTCCAGGGCACCCTGGTCCACTCCTCCATCACCCCCTACACCTCAACCCCCTCCCACGGCACCTTCCCATGCAACCGCAGAAGGTGTAACACCTGCCCCTTCACTTCCCCTCTCGTCACCGTCCAAGGGCCCAAACACTCCTTTCAAGTGAAGCAGCATTTCACTTGCACTTCCCTCAATTTAGTCTACTGCATTCGTTGCTCCCAATGCAGTTTCCTCTAGATTGGAGACACCAAACTGATCCATTTTACTTTTTCTGTATAGTAATCCAATCATTCTTGTTTAATCTGACTTTACTAGTTCTAGGTTTATCATGCATGATCAACATTATGCCCTGAAATTTGTAATGCTAGCCCTCTACTGAGAGAGCTCAACTATCTTCTCTAATTATTTTGATTAATACCTGCTCACAGACACTTAGTTTGGGTTCTGCCAGGAGCATTTGGCTCCAGGCTGCAATCCAGCCATGCTCGTGGACAAAAGAGCTGAATTCCAGAGGTGAGATATCGAGGTAGCCTTTGACCGAGTGTGGCGTTATGATCTTGGTAGAGACCACTAACATGTTTTTGGAAATCTGAAACCCAGGTGTTTGGTAAAAAATGAAGTAACATGCTTCACTGTATATTACTTATACTTATACTTTAAACTGAACTTATTAACTTGGCTTTCCGTCTACAACCATTTGACTTAGAAATCAAATGAGATACTCATCAGAAATTAAAGTTTAACTACTTGGTCTGAGGATTGTTTTCAATGATTTGCGTAAGGGCTGAGATTTCTTGGGCCTGCCACTTAATTCCAGCAAAGTTGTCCCATCAGATCACCTCCAACCGCCCCACAATTGTAGACTGCCCTCTGATACAGGCGTAGTTAGCGCCTTGAGCGTGGCCACCTCATGTCAGAACTCTGGTTCTCAGAGTCCTTCAGTTCTTGAGTGTTATGAGAGCTGCACTCATTCAGGCAAGTGGAGGGTATTCCATTACACTCTTGACTTGTGCCTTGTGGATGGTGGAACAGCTTTGGGGGTGAGGAAGTGAGCACTCTTCGCAGTGCTCACCTGGGCACCATTCAGGCTTAGGCTGATGTATGACACAAGTGTTACTGGGCACTTAAGTGCGTGGCAATTGCAATTTCTAACAAGAGATGGTATCCATCTCCACTTTATGTTCAATGGCATTATTGGGAGAAGGCAGGAGAATGGAGTTGAGAAACTTATCAGCCATGATTGAATGGCGGAGCAGACTCAATGGGCAGAATGGCCTAATTTCTGCTCCTATGTCTTATGGCCTAAACTCTCCAATATCCAATGTGTCACCATCGACAAAAACTGAACCAAGCAGCCATATAAATAGTAACTAAGAGCAGGTCAGAGGCTGGAATTCTGCTTAGTGCTCACTTCCTCACCCCCAAAGCTGTTCCACCATCCACAAGGCACAAGTCAAGAGTGTGATGGAATACCCCCTGTTTGCCTGAATGAGTGCAGCTCTCATAACACTCAAGAAGCTCGACACCATCTAGGACAAAGCAGCCTGCTTGATTGGCACCCTATCCACCACCTTCAGCATTCACTCCTTCCACCACCAGTGCACACTGGCAGCAGTGTACACCATCTACAAGACACAATGCATCAGGTCACCAAGGCTCCTTCGACTGCATCTTCCAAACTTGTGACCTACCACCTAGGCACAGGTGAAAAACAAGGACAACAGATAGATGGGAACACCACCACCTTCAGATTCCACTTCAAGCCACACACCATCTTGACTTGGAACTGTATTGTTGTCCCTTGACTGTAGCTGGGTCAAAATCCTGGAATCCTCTCACCAATAGCAGTCTGGTTGTGCCAACACTGCAGACTAAAGCAGTTGAAGAAGGTGGTTCACCACCACTTGTAGGGTAATTAGGGGTCACCAATAAATGTTGGCTTTGCCAATGATGCCCACATTAGAAAAGAAACTAAAAATAAATTAAATTTATTTCTGTCGTTTAAATTTCTTGGAAAAGCTAATTTATAACAAGATAGGCAGTTGTTTCTGATGCATGGAGAAATGCCCTCATCGGCTGAAATTCACATCTAATTGCTTTCCGGGAATAGCCTTTTGACCACAAATGGACCTGAGGATCTGGCTAAGAAGGCAGCCTCAAATTTCAGAAATGCACTGCAATTGCTTTTTGTATATTAATGGTACATGAGTTGTACGCAACTGCATTTTAACAGATTTGCATCTTGTATGCTGCATGCTATTATTCCTGCGTACACCCTTTCATATTCTTAGTGCGGTAACAAATCACAGGGAACTGAGAAACCAAAAGGAGGAATGAAACTAGTAATCAATGGCTATGATGGGTATCTAAAAATTACCAATCAGTGAAACAAGTAACAAGATAGATAACATCAGTGCAGTTGGTCAAAATGTTAGTTTGGTTATTAACATGAGAAACATCGCCTTGCAAGATGCAGCGCACCTGGTATCAAGTGTGTGCTCATCAGTGCTCATCTTCACTTGGTTGGCCATGTAATTTACGCACAGGATTCCTCCAGACCAAAGACAGTATCCTACAGCAAGCTGAGCACAGGAACCCACACGATAGGACATCCCAAACTGAGGTACACTGGCTTTCAGAATATCATTGTAAGTTGGACCCCACTACACAGGGAAAAGACAACCCCGGACAGATCCAAATGAAGAAGTCTGTCATTAAGCAATCTCAACATTTTGAAGAGAACAGAGTTAGGTCCCTATAGGACAAGTGAGCACAATGTAAAGCCAGTACCTTCACCCACCCCTCCAACAGTGTCTTCATGCGTAATATTTGCATTTGGAACTGCAGATGAAGATTTGGTTTAATATCACGTATGAGACCACATCAATCTAGACGGTGAACTATTGGTCTCCTTGCTAAACACTCATCCATTGGATTCTCCCATTGATTCATCAACATAACCAGAAGTAAGATGTTTTGCATGGTAAATCCAAAAGTATTCATAATTCATAGAAGAATCATAAAGTATCCAAGTCTGCATAAAAGGATACATTCTCAGACTTTTTGTTCTAACATGTTGCATATGATTCAACTGTCTTTTTCCATTTTTCTCCCATTGCATGTCCTTTAACTTACAGTAAGTAGCACAATGTTGTACAAGGAACGGTGCATTACACTGTGTGACACTACTATAGTACTGCTAAGAGAGAGCTGTGTAAACTGATCTGACCTCTGGAAGCTATTTTCAAAAAACCTTCTGTCTCCAACTTGGAATGTGATAGAATACCCACCACTAGCTTGGGTTGGTGCAATTGCAACAGTGCTCAAGAACCCCCTTAACAAACACTAGTACTTTCACTGTATAAAGATTAATTATAAAGTTCAAACATTTTTTGTTTTAATTAACGTGAAAATTGTTGCTGGCGCTGAGCAACAACTCTGTCAAGACATGGCAGCTTCAGCAAGCACAAGTGGGCTGTCATGCTCACTGTTCATCCTAGCTTGTTTATACTTGAGTTAGCCTACCCACCACTTCTGCAATAGCCTGTCAGTGGAGCTGATAATGGCCGCATCAACACATTCATGTTGACAGCCATACCAGGTCTTGCGTCTCCTTGTCTTTTACCAATGAACAAAGCAGAATGTACCTTGAGTACGGACACTCTTTCCTTGACAACACAGCACTAAACTGATGATCGTGGGCTCTAGGACTAAGTGGGAGTTTCCAGTTCCTTATTTCCTGTCCGGAATTGGGGACGAAAGTGATACCGTGTTGGTGTCAATTGGTGCCTTGGGGCAGAAAGGTAAAATGCTGGATAGTGTATATAATCTTCAAGGATTGGCATTAAATTTAATTGATTTGTCTGCATGGTGGAGTCAGGGAGCCACCTCTTGAAATTTTTACCCAGACCTCTAGTTAAAAGCCCCTGTTCTTTAAGCCTAGAGAGAGGTTCGTAGATGTTTACAGCACAGGAGGCTATTCATCCCCATGTCCACTGTTGGGATTATTTCTTTGTGTATCCTATCCACACCTGGTTAGTTGTTGAAAAGATGATTGGACAGCAATTAAGGGAGATAAATCCAACTGATGATCTGAACCTCCTATCCAGGGTTACTAACCACAGACCACTGGAGGATTCATCATATCAGTTGATCACTACTGTACAAGGCAACCAATTATCCATTGAGGGCTTTGAAGTTATTGGGTAAATTTTGAAAGTACTGCTGACATGGAACCATGCATCATGCTCACGGCTTCTCCATAGGACTTCCTGTCAGTGGAAGGCATTTCCAAATATTGACCCTGATATGCTGCTAGCTCTTAATGCTTTGGCAACCTCCTGTAAATTCATAGTTTGCTGCAAATTCTTTATTTCAGCAAGAAGTGATGTTTCAACCAATGCAGATTCTTGGATGGCAGGTGTAAAATATAGCTGTCATTTTGTTCAAGTCAGTGAAACATCAAGGTGCACAGGATCGACTCCAGTGAAACATTTCCATGCCATTTACTGGGGTTTAATGCCCCTGTGACCTTATTGAATGGTGACTTACAATTGTAGGAGTTATAGCTGATCCGATGTTCTTTATAGCTCATCTTTCTAGATCTAACCGTAGTTGTCCTGCTTGGCCTGTAAATTTTCATGTATGTGTTTGGCCTTGATAAGATACCTATGTATGTTCAATATTTAGCAAGCATTGATTGGCCAAGCAAGTTGATTATGCTGCCATGTTTTGCCTCTTTCTACCAGGGAGGAAACACTTAAAGAAAACTAATTTCTGACCCATTCAAAATGCCTGGTTAGCAGTGAAAACAAAATGTTGCTTTGCTGTTCAGTCTCAAAGTTGTGTCAGATGATTTTGGTACTTGTCAGCAAATAGTTTTCAATGTACTATGAGCTGACTCTAGAACTGGGCTGATTTTCAAGTCGTCTTAATCCCTCAGGACAAAAATAAAAGATGAGGGGAACCGATGGCTGTCAGCTCAGTATCCTCGTTTATCCTTTCCTCACCCTCCTGCTGTTCGCTGGGATGCAGATGTACAGTCGGCAGCTGGCATCCTCGGAGTGGCTGACCATCCTCTGAGGATTCCTGGGATCGATTCTCTTCCTCTTCTACTTAACAGCCTTTAACAACTTGGAAAGTGTAGTAATTGGAAAAGGATTCCAGGCCAAGATATTCCCGGAGATCACGGTGTGCTTACTGCTGTCTCTCTTTGCATCGACACTGACCCACCGGGTGTGCGTCACAACCTGCTTCATCTTTTCCATAATTGGACTGTATTATCTTAACAAGCTCTCTGCTTCCCTGTACCAGGCAGGCCCCCTTGCGACCAAAACCCTCCCAAGAAGAATTGAAGCTGATAAGCCCCGCTCACTGCGGGTCTCTGAGGGGAGACTCAGCCCCATTTCTGAGGATAGAGAAGACTTGCCCTTGCACGTATGCATCTCTGTGCCTGCTGGTCCACATTACTGGAATAAAGTTCAGTTTTAATTTTTCTTAAAAAAAAAACATGCAAGTAAATCATTAGAAAATAAAATTTAAGAGCCAAGGGAAGAAATCAGAATCCTGTGTCTGGTACTTCGGAGATTTTTAATTCAAAAGTCAAGATAAGCTGAAAGTAAATTTTTTGCTTATTTATCAAAACAGCTTCAAATAATATAAGAAATGAAGCATCAAGGTTCATAATTTTGAAACAAATGGTAGAACTTGTGTCAATGTCTGTTTAACTTGAGACATAGAGATCAAACTTTGAGCACCAAGAACTTTAAATCCAAAAAATGATTCTGCAAAAGGAGAACAGACGTTTTTAAGGTAACAGATACTGTTCTCCCCCGATAAATCCCTCCATCCTTTCCTCTGGAAAGGAGCTGACTCCTTTCCTCTTCACTTCATTGACCATACAGATGCCCAATGCATCGTGCCATCACCAATCAGCATTAACAAGCAAGAAAAAGAAATATTCTCACTGCATATATAAGATATCTTGCCAATTTCCTGTCGTGTACACAGGGAGTCAAAACCAAAGACAACCTTCAGGTGAAGTGTGGTTAGAGACTAGCTATAGGGCACAGGCATAATGAACTATTACTATCAAGTTCCTATTTTGTATGTCATCTTTTAAATTTGCTTGTACCACATTTATTTTGTAATTACACCCTGCCAGTTGTGGTGCTGCAGTTTCTCCACAGAAGCAGAATGATTACATCAAGTTTACATAGGCAGTTTCCATTGTCAATCCCAATGGCTACACTATAATGTATTAGATGGGAAGTGCATAGAGTTTAAAAGTTTAAAATATAGTACAGAGATTGATGTAGATTATCAAATTTTGTTGTACGAATACCTTTTAAGAGACTGCTTTGGTTTGTGTTTATTAGCAACATTCTTTTTGTGTTTGAATTGTTTTTACATTGAGGTAGTGAAAATAATGAACCTCAGACAAGCTTGGAGAAACATTCACCTCCCCTGATAAGAGTTGTGGATATGTAGAATAGCATGTGAGCAACAAAGGTGCTGGGTGAAATGATACAAGTGTCCAGTGGCTTCAGAAATGTTCATGCAAATATGTAAAATTTTGTGAACTCAACTTTCTAAAAATCACCTTTCATTGCCTGAATTAAATAAGGAAACTTGAATGGACGAAGCGCCCTGTCTCTCTCACCCCCTCCTCCCTGCGCTACACCTCACCTGAAGCTTCTGGTATAATTGAGCTCTTCAACTGGGAAGCAGCTGTCACTCCAAAATCCAATCCTGTCCTTCCCAGATGTCTATTTCTATATCCTTTCCAACGAGCAACAGGTGTGGAAACCGTAGCTTTTTAAAAAACCCTACCTTATCTGCAAATGCTCCACCAACTGCATGAGAAATAAGTTACTCGGCAGAGACCAAATTGGAACTTGGTGCTATCTGTTTGGTATGGCTCATTTTAATGCATTCCTTACCCTTTCTAACTGAGTCTTATTGTATTTTTAGAAGCTTTGACAGGGCTTACTGGATTGGGCCCTGGATTTGGTCAAAAATATGCCTGTTTTTCTGCAACTGTCAAATTGGCAAATGAATTAATTTGGGTTTTTTTCAGCTTAAAATTAAGACTTCAAACTGATGTCCTTTATCCTAATAGCAAAATATTTGAATGATTTTAATAGGGTCATCTGGTGGTGGTTATTGATACATAATTCCAAGTATTATATACACTAATTCTGAAAGTCAGTATGAGGTGGGTTATGCAGTCGTCTAATTGGATTTGCAAAGTTTGGTGTTCTATGATCTTTACAATACAAAAAGAGACCATTGTGCCAGTTGGATCTATGCTGGCTCTTTGCAATCTAAAAATGAGCCCTGCTCTGTGCTCTGCCAATGTTCCTATATTGTCATGTATTTCAATATTTATCCACTTTTCTCTTAATGTGGTTGTTAGAGCTTTAACTGGCAGATAGACCACATTGTTGATGAATCAGCTGTCTCTGCTCCAACAAACTCAGGAAATTTCTCCAAATCCTGCTCTCCTGCCTACTCCATTATTACACTTGGGAGTCTTAGTCCAGGATTCTCTTAAGGTTAACTTGCAGGTTGAGTCGGTAGTTAGGAAGGCAAATGCAATGTTGGCATTTATTTCGAGAGGACTAGCATATAAAAGCAGGGGTGTGCTGCTGAGGCTTTATAAGGCTCTGGTCAGACCACATTTAGAATATTGTGAGCAATTTTGGGCCCCGTATCTCAGGAAGGATGTTCTGGCCCTGGAGAGGATCCAGAGGAGGTTCACGTGAACGACCCAGGAATGAAAGGCTTAACATAAGAGGAACGTTTGAGGACTCTGGGTCTATACTCTATGGAGTTTAGAAGGATGAGGGGGGATCTAATTGAAACTTACAGAATACTGAAAGGCCTGGATAGAGTGGACGTGGGGAAGATGTTTCCATTAGCAGGAGAGACTAGGACCCGAGGGCACCACCTCAGAGTAAAGGGGAGACCTTTTAGAACAGAGACGAGGAGAAACTTCTTTAGCCAGAGAGTGGTGAATCTATGGAATTCATTGCCACAGAAGGCTGTGGAGGCCAGGTCATTGAGTGTATTTAAGACGGAGATAGATAGGTTCTTGATTGGTAAAGGGATCAAAGGTTACGGGGAGAATGGGGTTGAGAAACTTATCAGCCATGATTGAATGGCGGAGCAGACTTGATGGGCTGAATGGCCTAATTTCTGCTCCTATGTCTTATGGTCTTATTATTTTGTAATCCATTTTCTAAATTTTTGAAATCAATTTCAACATCATGTTGCAAAGGATTTTGCACTTATAACTTTGTCCAATTTTCTGAATTTTTTTGTTACTTTAGAAGTTGAGCTGCCTTGCTACAATGTCACCTTCCTTTATAACCTTGATGGATTTTTTTTTCATCCGTAACCTCTAATAATATAAGCCTGACCTTTCCAAGTCTTTTTTTCTTAATTCATGTTTAGTCACATTCAGTGAATCTACTCTACCTTTTCCATTTCCTATTTCCTTCCTGCACTGGGTTGTTCAAAATGGCACATGGTTCGATAGGGCTTATTGAATTGGGCCCTATCACTAAGGTTTTGCATGAGTTCTTCATTACCTCTTTGCTTTGGCTTCTGCGCTTCTAGATATACCTACGATTGCATTCACCCCTTCTGTGGCTTTAAGTTTTTGCGCGCTCCTAATGATCAGTGTCTCTCGCCAAAGTGCTCTTGCTCCTCTACTGCATATAAAATGTGACTGGTATTTTCTTTCCCTGTGAAATGCAATGGACGTCTGTACCGTGGGACATGGAATCCAAGTTAGTTAATGAATTTGGATTGGTTCTAGTTGCTGTTCCTAACAAATAATTCTGTTTCTCTCCTTCAGGGCCAGATGCTACGGATGCCAGCATGGAGGTTTCAGAGCCAGCTGGTAAGACACTTTCAATAGAATTTTGACCGTAAACATGTGCATGTTGCCAAATTATACTGTCAGTTGCTGACAATTTGCCTATATTTTTACCTTCAGGTACATTCTTTGCACTTATAGCATGTAACCATTAAAACAGCTAGGTTTTTCCCAACAACGCTTTTTAAATTTGTATATATGCATGTATGCACATATTCAAATACACACGTGCTATTATATTTTTTACAATCTATAAACAGTTTCAGATTTAAGCTAATTGTTTACTTGCAGGAACTGAGTATTATATGTCTTCCTTGATTGTTCTCGTTTCTGAAGTTTGGTGTAATTTATTTGGACAAAATTGACAATGTACTTTCAGTGTGGATTCACCAGCGTATAACCATGTGGTTCCATGCTGGTTTTTGTGTTTAGTGAACAGATTTCATGTAGTAAAATACTGTCTTGCGGATGCAGCTTAGCATTAGCTGATAATGGTTTGCTGTTTGAGCATCAGCTAAATTTTAGTTCATTTGTCTAAATAAACAACTACTGAGAACCTAACTATATCAATTTTACAGCACCAGTAGAAAATGGCGATACAGAAGCAGGATCTGATGAATCGTGGGAACAGAAAGCAGAGCCGAGTGAAGCAGAGCCAGGAGGTGGTCCTGCTGGCGATGGAGGGCCACCTTTGGCAGCTCCAGTAGGAATGGAAGAGGAGGAGGATGTGTCTGTGCCAAAGGTTGCTGTGGTCGAACCAGGTGCCCCCAGGAAGGAACATGTAAATGTTGTATTCATTGGTCATGTAGGTAGGTTAATAAGTAAAATGACATGGTTGTGTGCCTCATTTAAAACCCAGATTTGATGAATTGCTAATCCCATTTAAAAAGTCACATTTCCAATAATTGCCACATCTAAAAATTGCCAGGCAGCAACAGAACTTTGCTAAAGGAAATATTCTCATTTTTAAATAATTTACAAAAGCTAAAACTTCTTCATGTTTTTGTGTAATAATATTGTTTCCCTTTTCCCTTAGATGCTGGAAAATCCACTATTGGTGGACAGATAATGTAAGTTAATGCTTCTGTTCTGAAAGATGTAGAGCTGGAGCGAGGAAAACTCCTTTGTAATCAAAGTTCCCAATTTGTTGTTTGGCTCAGTGTTGCATTCTATTTGGTAATCAATCTTCATAATAACCTTGGTTTGTAAGTGAGAGTGCTTCACTCAAGCCCTGTCACTTGAGTCAGTAGTATGTGGGATTGAGACCCACACCAGGTTTTAAGATCATAATTTGTGTTGAGGCTTTGGTTGTTCAGGCCAGACATTGAGATTCTGTAGACTTATTCAAGTAAATACTTTGAAGATCACAGTGCATCATCATGTCATCCTCCTTGTTTCCTGCACAGCATTGTACTTTCATCTGATATTGTTCAAAAGAAAAATCAATGAATTGCATTTTGTGTTTTAACATAGCATAGAATGGGTGGCTATTTAACCAGGATAATGGTTCCTCTATTCCAGAAGTTGATTAATTTGATTTGAAATATCTGAAGGTGATGAGATGCAATTTTTTGCAATCTTAGTTTGGTTTAATTTCATGTCTGAAGCAATAAGTTCTCTAATACTTTTGTCCTGTTTGATCTTTTACATTCTTTGCCATATTTCTGAGCATGGATAGATTTAATTCAGACTACAAGTGCAGTAGTTTCTTGGTCAAACTGTTCTCAAACCTTCTGATGAAGCATTTTTGAAAAATAAACCTTTGAACCCTTAAAATGTCTCTTCAGCTATCTGAGGAAAAGTTAGTGCCTCAATTATATCAGCTATGAAAATCAGTATTGTAGTGTCAGTCACAGTAAATGTTTCAAAAGAAACTTGTTTCTTTAAGTGATAACCATGTTGGAATAGAACTGAAGTCATTTCTTGACCATTGGAAGGGAGCATAAAAGGATTCCACTATACAAGAATGTGTAGGAAAAAATCTTTTTCATACAAAGGGCTTTGAAAGTCTTTAGGCATGTGTAACATTGTATATATTGTCACATTCTAAAATAACTTGAGGCATGTATTTAACTCCGGCTTTACTATGATCAACACAAAAAATTGAAGTAGAATGTTTAACCTGAATCAAATATTGACCAAAACATGAGTAGAAACGTGTTCACCTTTTACTGGTAATTTTTTTTAAAGGTACCTCACAGGTATGGTTGACAAACGAACACTGGAGAAGTATGAGAGGGAGGCTAAGGAAAAAAATAGAGAAACATGGTAAGATTATATTTGTATGTTAAGTACTGAAAATTAAACAGCATCAAGATTCCTAAATTAAAACTTCATTTTAGGATCTATTTCTAAATTTTCAACCTCATTTTATGTTTAAAATTACTTGGGTTCCCCAGCAGTTGAGTGAATTTTGTCTATTGACCAGGAGGTCCTTTAGTTTAGAACAGATTGGAACAATAGTCTGGGTTAAGTTAGCCGGTTTCTACTTGATGCTAGAGCCAGTATTATTGGCTTAAGTACCTCAGCCTAGGAAGAGCGAGATTGGTTGAAGTTCTGCACCCATGATCTACTTGAAAGTAGTTGGTCTTTTCCCTACCCCCTTGCTTGATTGCTAACTTTGATTAGTCGTTGGGAACTTGCTGTATGCAGAGTGAATGTGTATTCTTCTGAATTTGTGGCCCTGTTTAACATGTGTAGATTTTTTTTCATTGTGTCTTGTTTTTTCATCCAACAAGTTAACATGAAATTACCAGTTTTTTTTGTTCTTGCAAAATATTACAAAATCTAATTGTTTTTAGGTACCTTTCCTGGGCCTTGGACACAAATCAGGAGGAGAGAGATAAGGGCAAAACAGTAGAAGTGGGCCGTGCATATTTTGAGACACAGAAGAAGCACTTCACCATTTTAGATGCTCCAGGTCACAAAAGCTTTGTACCGAATATGATTGGTGGGGCATCTCAAGCTGATCTTGCTGTCTTGGTAAGAAATCAAGTCTTCTGGTTTCTTGGGCATTAAACTGATGGATTCAGGAACTAGTTTAATAGTAGACCAGAAAAGAGGGAATGGTGGAATCAAAACAAAATGCTGGACTTAGTCAGCGGGACATCTGTGGAGAGAGAAATAGTGTTAAACATTTCAGGCTGTTGACCTTTCATCAGAGTTCTCAGCATTCCAGATGCTGACAGACCTGAGTGTTTCCAATATTTTCTGATCCAGTTTCAGCTTTTCAATTTATACAATATTTTGCTTTTGTAAGAGACAAATGGTGGTTTTCCACATGGCACAAAACATAGGCAGCTGGATTCATGTTTATTGCAATGTAGCTTTGAAAATAATGCGACAGTTTAACTAATGGCACTATTATGGCAATCATTCTTGTTTTTGTGACCAAATGTGTGATGTACAAAATCTGTTGTTCAATCAGTTCATCTAACCCAATAGAAGCTGGAGTTCATCAAGAAGGAATATTTTTTGATTTCTTAAAGATATTAACTGCAGGATTAGGTTATATTCAGAATGTTGAATCTCAGTGCAAGACCTGAGTTGGTATCTTGCTTTTGTCTTGTAATTGCACTCCCCCTTTATCTGGAATGGTAAAGCAGGCCATTACGCATTTCTTCTTGCTGTTCAAATGTACCTCTCCCAAGTTGAATAAAATTGCCATTTATGGCTCATTGTAATTGTACAGCCATTCTTGCATGTGAGAAAAGCCCCCATGATCTCTCCTTCCTACTGTGTCACTTTAGGTTATATCAGCCAGAAAAGGTGAATTTGAAACGGGCTTTGAAAAAGGAGGTCAGACACGAGAACATGCTATGTTAGCAAAAACAGCAGGAGTGAAACACCTGATCGTTCTCATCAACAAAATGGATGACCCAACAGTAAGCTGGAGCCAAGATAGGTATGATTTCTACATTATACTATGTGCTTTGAGTGGTGATTTTTTTTCTTTAAAAAGCCTCATAATTAAAAACAAAACTTGACATAGTATTAGCATACTATTTTGGTGGAACAAAGGCACATGATTAAATGCTGAATAATTGAAACAATGTGACTGTTTCCAGTGTAGTTGTCATGCAAGGGGAACAATTTATAAGATCTCTCTTCCTTTCAGTATTCCCTACAAAGAATGTATAATGTTGGTCTTAACCAACATGCATTATGCTACATTTATCCAAGTTAAATGCCATTTGCTGTTGTATGGCCCACTTCCCTTCACATGTGAATCTTTTCACATTTGATTACAATTCTTTCCTACAATTACATAACCCTTATTCAGATTTTGGTATCATCTGCAAACTTCTTGACCATACTCAGAACCTGACTGCCCAAGTCAATAATAGAGACAATAAACTGTAGCAGGCTGGGCCGATCTCTGGGAGCCAGTGCTAATAATGTGCGTCCAAGCTGAATCGTGTGTGTGTTAATTACTATGCTTTGGCTTTGGGATTGGAGCCAATTCATAATCCAGCGTATCAGATTCCATCTTGTTGATGACAATTGCATCTGTATTTTAAAATATTTAAGGTGGCAGCATCATCATGATAAGACATTTTTGTGTATTTGAATTAGGGGATAGATGGGAACCAGGTGTTGCTGTGGGATTGGCACTGACCTTTTACCTCTGCAAACTAAGTTCAGATTCCATTTCTACTGAAAGGATGAAAGTCTTCTCTGACACCGATCCTTGATTAAATTAGTCTGAGCAATGTTTTCATTTCCTACTGCTTTGGATCCCACAGTGCAAAACTGATCCTAAATTTATCATTTCACTCAGACTGCATAATGGCAAATGTGCAAAAATGGAAACCTTTTGCACATCAAAAGGAAGTGCTCATTTTACCCTGGAACTCAGGCGTATTTTTGAACCAGGACAGTGGGAACCTTCATCTAACTCTTCATCTACTGTGCTATTCCTGACCTTGGAGCGATTGTTGGCGTTGGGCACTAGAAATGAGTAACATTGTTTTGCCCAACAGTTCACCTAATAAAAAAATTATTGAAATGGCAGCATGTTGACATGCCAAGAACGTGCTGCAGAGTGGAAATTTATGTGGGTCCTCTGAATATATGTTTAGATTTCTTGCCATTTTTTCCCTGAATAATAACCATGATTCTCCATGGAAAAAATTTGAGCAAATTGACCACAGTTAGATCAGAGCATTTTTCGGTAATTAAGTGAGCGAAGCATTTGGGAGCAAGATTTTTCATGCTGGGGAATTGCATAAGTGAAGAAAGGCAAATGCTCTCATTCCCTTTCGACTTTTCGAATTTAGCTGTAGTTGCAAATCAGTGAATTTCATTTTAATTGAACAATAAAGATTAGAAATAAAAACAAAATGTTGGAAGTACTCAGGACAGGCAGCATCAGTGGAGAGAAATAGTATTAACATTTCAGGTTGAGATGACCTGTCGTCATTATCATTCTGATGAAAGGCCATCTGAACCTGAAACCTTAACTTTGTTTCTTTATGACAGATGCTGCGTGACCTGCTGAGTACTTCATGTTTTTTTTTATTTCAGATTTCCAATATCTGCAATATTTTCCTTTGTTTGAAAGTTTGCAACTAGTTGGAACTAATAATAACGAGCTTGTTCCACATCTGGTCTGACTGTCCCATCTGACATTTTCTTCCAATTTTTCATTTTTGACTAAAATCATAGATGGTATGCAAAGACAGTGCTTGCAATAATGAATTACCACTACTTCCAAGCTTCTCCCTTGCCCTAGAGCCTCATCTCGTTTCTCTATTTCCCCTCATGTCATCCTGTCCATGAGATTCACCTTCCACCCCAATGATCCCATTCCCACTGAACTGGACACCCAGTCTTTCCTGGCTCCCAAGTTAGCTGATATTGCTAACAGTTCTGTCCTGAGGTGTGGTATTGTCTCCCAATCTGCCGTTGTTGAATGCTGCCCCAGGATCGCCCTGTGCCCCCAAGAAACCCCCTTCCCCTTGAGCTGATGTTGGGAGGTATGAAATGTAGAGGTATTTGTCTCGAGTGTTCTCAACTTTTGCAGCCTTTGTGGTTGATCATGCCCCCCTCCAGTACTCTTCCAACATCATCTGGCTGGCTGGGACTGCATCAGCTTCCATTCTTATCTATCTAGTTGTAGACAGAATGACCTGCAAGGCTGCTTTTCTTAATTTCTTCTGGTGTCCCCCAAGGATTTATCCTTGGTTCCTTCTTATTTCTCATCTACACATTGCCCTTCAGCAATGACAGCCAAAAACACAGCATTAGTTTCCATATGCACACAGATGACACCCAGCTCTGCTTCACTTCCAATTCTCTTGACCCCCTCCACTGTCTCTTAAATTGTCCCGTTGCTTGTCAGATGACAAACCTGATAGTCTTTGGTCCCCATCACATACTCTGTTCCGTGTGCCCGAATTCTACCCCTCTACCTGGCAACTGTGTCTGTGGCAAAACCAGACTTTGCAATCTTGGTGTCATATTTGACTGAGATGAGCTTCTGACCATATACCATTCCGTCACTCCTCCAAACATCATTTGACTCTGCCCTAGCGCAGCTCACCTGCTGAAACCCCCTCATCCATGCCTTCGTTCTCCCTAGATTTGAAAGCTCCGGTGTACTCCTGGCAGCGTCCCATTTTCTACTGTCCATAAACTTGACATAATCCAAAGCTTTGCCCATGTTCTTCCTTGCATCACATACCATTCACTCATCACTCTCTGGCCTACATTGGCTTCTGGTTAAGCAATGTCTCGATTTTAAAATCCTCGTCCTTGTTTCCAAATCCACCTATGGCCTCACTGCTCCCTGTTTCTAATAACTTTAGCCTGATAACCCAGACTGCGCTGCTCAAGTCCTAACCTCTTGAGCATCCAGATTTTTAATTGCTCCCACAGCTACCAAGCCCTAAGCTGTTGAATTCCCTCCCTGCCCCTCTACCCCGCTTTCTTCCTTGAAGACTCGGCTTAAGATCTTGGCTCTGACCAAGCTTTTGTTCACCTGCCCTGACATCTTTGTGGCTCAAATTTTGGTTGCTGACATTTCTATGATACGCTTTGGGACATTTTACTTTTTAAAGGTGCTGTATAAATGCAAGTCGCTTGATCAGATTTTACTGTACAGTTTTAAATCATTTTGTATGCGACATTATATTTATGTAGTCAAGCAGATGTTCGATATTTTTTCTTAAACTGGTTTGAGCCCTTTTTTAACTTATGACATTCCTACGTGAAGTTGTGAAAATTGATTGGAAGGCTAAGTACAGTGAAAGAAGCCCTAATTAGCCAAAACATTACTTTTCTTGGGCTGGGCGAATCTTGTTTCTCTAAGGGACTCCGGTTATTTTCACCCTGGCAGAATAATACAAATATTTGCTATTCTTATTATCATATACTGATATATGAAGTCCTTTTGGGTTAGTAAAAGCCAATCTTCAAAGCCCACTGTGGTACTCTGTTGGGTTGAAGAAAAGAATGATAGACATGGTGGTTTAACCATTTTCATACACAATGAATAGAATTAGAGTTTAATCTCAATCAGTGCAAATCCTAGAATCTTCCTTCATAAAAATGGGATTTAATTTAAGCTGTAAATTGATGGCTCTAATTGTGGGGTGGAAAACCTTCTACATACATATGAACTAGGAGCAGGAATAGGCCACTCAGTTCTTCACACCTCCTCCACCATTTAATAAGATCATGGCTGATCTGATTGTAACTGCCTGTCTCCTTCTGATAATCTTTCACTCCCTTGTTAATCAAGAATCTATCTAGCTCTGCTTTAAAAATATTTCAAGACCCTGAGACATTCGGAAAAAATTTCTCCTCATCTCTGTCTTAAATGAGCGACCTGTTGTTTTTAAACTATGACCCCTAGTTCTCGATGCTCCCACAAGAGGAAACATTCTCTCCACATCCACTCTGTCAAGTCCCCTCAGGATCTTAAAGGTTTCGATCAAATCACCTCTTACTCGTCTAAATTCCAGTTGATACAAGCCTAACCTGTGCAACCTTTCCTCACAAGGCATCACTGCCTATTCCTGCTATTAGCCTAGTATATCTTCCCTGAACTGCTTCTAAAGCATCTACATCTCTAGTAAAATAAGGAGACCAGTACAGTACACTACTCCAGATATGGGCTCACCGGCGTCCTGTACAACTGGAGCATAACCTCCCTAGTTTTGTATTCAATTCCCCTCTCAATAAATGATAACATTCTATTAGCTTTCCTAATTAATTGCTGTATCTGCATACTAGCCTTTTGTGATTCATGCACTAGGGCACCCAGATCCCTCTGAATCTCAGAGCTCTGTAATCTCTTGCCATTTAGATAATATGCTGCTTTTTAATTCTTCCTGCCAAAATAGACTATTTCATATTTGCCCACGTTATACTCCATTTGCCAGGTCTTTGTCCACTCAGTTAACCTATGTCACTTTGTAGCCTCGTTGTGTCCTCCTCACAACTTACTTTCCTACCTATCTTTGTTGTCAGCAAATTTAGCAACCGTACCATCTGTCCCTCTTCCAAGTCATTTATATAAATTGTAAAAAGTTGAGGCCCCCAGCGCTGATCCCTGTGGCACACCACTCGTTACATCCCACCAACCAGAAAAAGACCCATTTGTGGTTACCCTCTATTACCTTTTAGCAAGCCAATCTTCTATCCACGCCAATATATTACTTACGACACCAGAGCTTTTATTTTCTGCAGTAACCTTTGATGTAGCATCTTATCAAATGCCTTCTAGAAATCTATACATTACATCCACTGGCTCCCCTTTATTCACAGCACATGTGACTCCTTCAAAGAATTCAAATTAGTTAAACATGATTTCCCTTTCACAAAACGATGTTGACTCTACCGGATTGCGTTGAATTTTTCTAAGTGCCCTGCTTTAACATCTTTAATAGCTTTCCCTATGACAGAAGTTAAGCTAGCTAGTTTCCTGTTTTGTCTCCCTCCCCTTTTTTAATAAAGGAATTACATTTGCTGTATCCTAATCTGATGGAGACTTCCCCGAATCTAGGGAATTCTGGAAGATTAAAACCAACACATCAACTATTTCACTAGCCACTTGTTTCAAGACCCTAGGATGAAGTCCATCAGGACCCATGGATTTGTCAGCCCGCAGCTCCAACAATTTGCTCAGAACCACTTCTCTGACGATTGTAATTTTCTTGAGTTCCTCCCTCCCATTTTCAGATTAACAGCTATTTCTGGAATGCTAACTCTCATCCTCTAGAGTGAAAAGCAATGCGAAATACCTGTTCAATTCTCCTTACTTTCCATCATTAATTAGGTGATGAGACTTCTGTTTAACATGAGCCACGCTGCTGCTGATTACTTCTACAATTTAGTCATCACTACATTTTAATAAGTAAGATAAATTAGAATTGCTTGTTTTGTTATTAAATGTTTGTCGTAATGTTTTATAAAGGCTCACTAATTAGAAGCAACAAATACTGTTACTGCACCAAGGCAGCCATTTTGAAAGTTTCTACCTTCCTAGCCTAGACAATATCTAATAGTGTTAGAAATGGAAGTAGGCACTAATCTGCCTGAAGACTGCTACTCAATTGAACTTCAAAGTGAAGCAAAATGTTTTGCCACTTTTTAAAACAGTGGCATTGTCCTGCTGTGGATCAGACTGTATCAAATGTTTTTTCTCTCTCTCAGGTATGAGGAATGTAAAGAAAAACTTGTGCCATTTTTGAAGAAAGTTGGTTTCAATCCTAAAAAGGATATTCACTTTATGCCTTGTTCTGGACTAACTGGCGCAAACCTAAAAGAACGAGCTGAGAACTGCTCTTGGTACACGTAAGTATATATCATATAAAAGAGGTTAGCAATTAAAAGTGGGCAGAAACTAATCCAAGTTGATAACTGTTTGTCATAACCTGATAGAGAAAGAAGCAATAATGTCAGTGCTGCTCAAATGTGAGTTTAGGGGAGGCTGAAGTGAAATTTTAGAATCCTTTTCTAAATTCTCAAATAGAGTTAACATCTCCCCTTCAATGCACAAACATTATACCCTTGGTTGTGCAATCCAAGTTCTTGGCTCTAGGGCTGTCATACGAATTACGAGCCGAAGTAGGTCATTTGGCCCATCGAGCCTGCTCTGCCATTCGATAAGGTCATGGCTGATCATCTATCTCAATGCAATTTTCCCCCACTGTCTCCATATCCCTTGATGTCATTAGTATCCTGAAATCTCTCGATTTCTGTCCTGAACATGCTCAGTGATTGAGCTTGCACAGCCCTCTGGTGCAGAGAATTTCAAAGATTCACCACCCTTTTGAGGGAAGAAATTCTTCCTCAATCTTGGTCTTAAATGGACTACCCCTTATTCTGAAACTGCCTCCTGGCTTTAGACATCACCAGCCAAGGGAAACACCCTATCTGCATCTACCCTGTCACGCCATGTAAGAATTTTGTAAGTTTCAATGAGATCACCTCTCGTTCTGCTAAACTAGAGAATGCAGGCCCAGTTTCCTCAAACTCTCAAGACAATCATAACTCTTCTCCGCCGATGCTGCCAGACCTGCTGAGTTTTTCCAGGTAATTCTGTTTTTGTTTTGGATTTCCAGCATCCGCAGTAGTTTTTTGTTTTTATCTCTGGATTACTTCACATTTATTCACATTATATTCCATCTGCCTTGTCCTTGCCCTTTCACTTAGCCTATCCAAATCCCCTTGAAACCTCCTTGCATCCTCCTTACAACTCACATCTGCACAAAACTAGGTGGAAATGCTATTTGGCCCCCATATGCAAATCATTTATATAGATTCTGAATAGCTGTGACCCAAGCACAGATCTTTGTGGGTATCCCACTAGTAACAACCTGCCATTCTGTAAATGATCCATTTATTCCTCTTTTCTGTCTGCTAACCAACTCTCAGTCCATAACAGTATATTACCCCAACAGTATATTACCCCAAGCCCACGTGCTCTAATTTTGTTTGCTAACCTCATTTGTGGGATCTTATCAAAAGCCTTCTGAAAATCTAATTTCACCCCATCTCCCTTATCTATGCTACAGGTAACATCCTCAAAAAAAAAACTCCTAACAGGTTAGTCAAACATGATTTCCCTTTCATAAATCCAAGTTGACTCTGCCCAATCATATCATCACTCTTTCATAAATCCATGTTGACTCTGCCCAATCATGTCGTCATTTTCCAAGTCTCCAGTTCTCATTTTTTCTAATAGATTCTAACATTTTCCCTACTACTGATAAACTAACAGTCTACAGTTCTCTTTTTGTCTCTCTCTCGCTCCTTTCTTAATAGTGGGGTTACAATTGCTACTTTCCAGTCTGCAGGAACCCTTCCAGAATCTAGAATTTTGAAAGATAACTACCATTATCTCCATAGCCATCTCCTTCATGGAATGTAGCTCATCAGGTCCAAGGGATATATTAACCTTCAATCCAATTACGAGTACTGCTTTATAAATTCCAACTTCTTTCAGTTCCTTATTTTCACAAGCTCCTTGGTTCCCTTGTATTTTTGGGGGATTTCAGTATCTTTCGGAAGGCAGACGCAAAGTAATTGCTTAGTTTCTCTACTATTTCCCTGTTCTTTGTTATAAATTCTCCTGTCTCCACCAGTAATGGACCCACATTTGTCCTTGCTAATCTTTTCATTTCCACATAACTAAAGAAGCTTTTACAGTCTGCCTTTGTTTCTTGCCAGCTTGCATTCATGTTCTCTTTTTCCTTTCTTTCAGTTCCTTTGTCTTCCTTTTCTAGATTCTAAATTGCTCCCAGTCCTCGGTCTTACCACTTTTTCTGGCAATCTTATAATCCACTTCCTTTGATCTAATGCAATCTTGGACTTGTTTTGTCATCCACAGTTGTCACCTTTTCTGTTGGGTTTTTGTGTCTAAGAGGAATGTATATTTGTTGTAGACCATGTAATACTACTTTAAATACTAGCCATTGCTTGTCTACTATCAATTTTGCTTTTTCCCAATCCACCATAGCCAATGTGCCCCTCAAACCTTGAGTTTCCTTTGTTCAGAGTTAAAATGCTGGTTTCAGGATGAACTATATCATTTTCAAACATAATGTAAAATTCTATCATATTATAGTCACCATTTCCTAAAGGCTCCTTAACAGCAAGCTTATTAATTAGCTCTTTCTCATTACATAATACTGAATCTAAAATAACCTGATCCATAGTTGGTTCTTCAATTTACTGCTCAAGAAACCTATCTCAGGAATTCATTCTCCACAGCTAATTAGGCTTACCCAGTCTGTATGTAAATTGAAGTTTCCCATTATTGCAGTATTTCCCATGTTACATGTAGCTCTTAATTTATACTGTGCCCAATGTTATCATTACAGTTTGGTGGCCTACAGGCAACTCCCACCACTGTTTGTTGCCCCGGCTGTTTCTTAGCTCCACCAAAACTGATTCTACATCTTGATCCTTTGTCTAAGATCCTCTCCCACTAATGTACTCATCTCATCCCCTATTAAACACTGCCCCATCTCTCCTCTTTATGCCTATCCTTCCTAAATGACAACTATCCTTGAAAGTTCAGTTCCCAGTCTTGGTCACCCTGTAACCACGGCTGCATAATAGTAATTAAATGATACCCAATCATCTACTTGTGCCTTCAAATCATCTACCTTATTGCTAATGCTACGGGCATTATAGAGTACCTTTTTTAATATTCCACATTCAGATTCTATTTTATGCTTGCCTTTGCTTCGTCTGCTTTCTGGTTTCACTTATTACTTTTCTACTTCCTGTTACCAGTCTTGCTCCCCTCAAATCTGAGCTTTGTCTCAGCTTCCCATCCTTTTCCCAATCTAGTTTAAACCGTCCCCAACAGCACTAGTAAATCTCCCCGTGAGGACGTTAGTCCCAGCCCTGCTAAGATGCAATCCGTCCATCTTTACAGATCCCACCTATCCCACAACCAGTCCCAATGCCTCAGAAATCTGATGCCCTCCCTCCTACACCAATTCTCCAGCCATATGTTGAATTGGTCAGTCCTCATTCCTGTGCTCACTAGCATGTGGCACTAGGAGTAATTCTGACATTACCGCTTTTGAGGTTCTACTTCTCAATTTCTTTCCTAACACCCTAAAATCTGCTTTCAAGGCCTATTCCTACCTATGTCGTTGGTATCAATGTGGACTATGACCTCTGGCTGTGAACTCCCCCTCCCCGGAGAGGAAGGTCCTGCAGCTGCTCTGGCACCAGGGAGGCAACATACTATCCTGAAGTCATGCCTATGACTGCAGAAACACCTGTCTGTTCCCGTAACTAATGAATCACCTATTATTATTGCTTTTCCACTCTTCTTTCACCCCCTCCTATGCAGCTGAGCTACATGTGGTGCCATGGACTTGACTTTTGCTGCATTCCTCTGAGGAACCGTTCCCTCACCAGTATCCAAAATGGAAAACCAGTTAGTGAGCAAGATCAACTCGGGGGACTCCACTGCTGGCTGGTTCTCTTGGGCTATCTGGCAGTCACTCATTCCCTCTCTGTCTGCATTGGTGTAACTGGAGATGTGTGAAGAAAAACAAAATGGTCCAATGATTTGTAGCTTCAGGAAAAGGAATCTCATATTCATGCACAAGATTTGTTGGCTTCTGCTTTTCTCCCTCTTCTGATGTCGTCTTCTCCCCCTGCCAGCCAAATGCCTTTGCCTACCCCAACGTTGATGTTACATTTGGCTTGATCCCATGCTTAAACACCTTTAAACGCTGCATACTGAAGCTGCATGAAAGCTGATTTATGATGTTTAGTTACAACTCCTGTTTTAAAGAACCAGTATTCTTTTTTGACTGCTTACATGCTGCAGAGTTTTTTTGGCTAGTTGAAAGATGTCATTTAAGCTATCAAATGATTGTTGTTGGAAAATGTGTACTGGCATTATTATCAATGACATTTTTTATATATTCATGGGATGTGGGCATCACTGGCTCGGCCAGCATTTATTGCCCATCCCCTAAATGCCCTTACGGTGGTGGTGAGCTGTCTGTGAACTGCTGTAGTCCATGTGGTGTTGGTACACAGTGCTGTTAAGGAGGGAGTTCCAGGATTTTGACCCAGTGACACTGAAGGAATGGTGATTTATTTCCAAGTTAGGATGGTGAGTGACTTGGAGGGGAACTTCCAGGTGGTGGTGTTCTCATGTGTCTGCTCCCCTTATCCTTCTAGTTGGTAGAGGTCATGGGTTTGGAAGGTGCTGTCGAAGGAGCCTTGACGAATTCCTGCAGTGCTGCTTGTAGATGGTGTACACTGCTGCCACTGTACGCCGTGGTGGGGGGAGTGAATGTTTGTGGATGAAGTGCCAATCAAGTGGATTGCTTTGTTCTGTATGGTGTTGGAGCTGTACTCATCCAGGCAAGTGGAGAGTATTGTATCACACTCCTGACTTTTAACTTTTAGATGGTGGACAAGTTTTGGGGAGTCAGGAGGTGAGTTACTCGCCGCACGATTCCTTGCCTCTGACCTCTTGTAGCCTCAGTATTTATATGGCTAGTCCAGTTCAGTTCCTGGTCAATGGCAATCCCCAGGATGATAGTGGGGGATTCAGTGATAGTAATTCCATTGAATGTCAAGAAGTAGGGGTTAGATTCTCTCTTGCTGGAGATGGTCACTGCTTGGTATGTGTGAGGCACAAATGTTACTTGCCACATGTCAGCCCAAGCCTGGATGTTGTCCAGGTCTTGATGCATTTGGAAATGGACTGCTTCAGTATCTGAGGAGTCATGAATGGTGCTGAACATTGTGCAGTCACCAGCAAACATTCCCACTTCTGACCTTTGATGGAAGGAAGATCATTGATGAAGCAACTGAAGATGGCTGGGGCGAGGACACGACCCTGAGGAACTCCTGCAGTAATGTCTTGCAGCTGAGATGATTGACTGCCGACAACCACAACCATCTTCCTTTGCGCTTAGGTATGTCTCCACCCAGTGGAGAGTTTTCTCCCGATTTCCATTAAATCCAGTCATTCAAGGCTCCTTGATGCCAAACTTTGTCAAATGCAGCCTTGTCCCAGCCTTGTCCTCAAGGGCAGTCGCTCTCACCTCACCTCAGGAGTTCAGCTCTTTTGTCCATGCTTGAACCAAGACTCTAATGAGGTCAGGAGCTGATTCCTCAGTTCCTTCGCCTCCGTCGCATCTGTTCTGATGACGCTACCTTCAAAAACAGCTCCTCTGACATGTCCTCCTTCTTCCTTAACCGAGGTTTTCCACCCACGGTCGTTGACAGGGCCCTCAACCGTGTCCGGCCCATATCCCGCGCATCCGCCCTCACGCCTTCTCCTCCCTCCCAGAAACATGATAGGGTCCCCCTTGTCCTCACTTATCACCCCACTAGCCTCCGCATTCAAAGGATCATCCTCAGCCATTTCCGCCAACTCCAGCATGATGCCACCACCAAACACATCTTCCCTTCACCCCCCCCCGGCGGCATTCCGTAGGGATCGTTCCCTCCGGGACACCCTGGTCCACTCCTCCATCACCCCCTACTCCTCAACCCCCACCTATGGCACCTCCCCGTGCCCACGCAGAAGATGCAACACCTGCCCCTTCACTTCCTTTCTCCTCACCGTCCAAGGGCCCAAACACTCCTTTCAAGTGAAGCAGCATTTCCCTTGCATTTCCCCTAACCTTAGTCTACTGCATTCGTTGCTCCCAATGCGGTCTCCTCTACACTGGAGAGACCAAAAGCAAACTGGGCGACTGCTTTGCAGAACACCTGCGGTCTGTCCGCAAGAAAGACCCAAACCTCCCTGTCGCTTGTCATTTTAACACTCCACCCTGCTCTCTTGCCCACATGTCTGTCCTTGGCTTGCTGCATTGTTCCAGTGAAGCCCAACGCAAACTGGAGGAACAGCACCTCATCTTCCGAGTAGGCACTTTACAGCCTTCCGGGCTGAATATTGAATTTAACAACTTTAGATCTTAAACTCCCCCTGCCCCCCCATCCCCACCCCGTTTCTTCCCCCTCCCTTTTTTTTTCAATAATTTATATAGATTCTTCTTTTCCCACCTATTTCCATTATTTTTAAATCTACAACTAATACCTTGTTAGTCATTCCACCCCACCCCCACTAGAGCTGTACCTTGAGTATCCTGCCATCCATTCTTAATTAGCACTTTTCTTAGATAATATCACCACCTTTAACACCTCTTTGATCCTTTTGTCTGTGACATCTTTTGATTATCTGCTCCTATCACTGCTTGCTTATCTCCACAATCACCCCACCCTCAACTTCTCTCTCCCCCCCCCGCCCCCCACCTTAGACCAGCTTATATTTCACCTCTCTCCTAACTATACTTCAGTTCTGCCGAAGGGTCATGAGGACTCGAAACGTCAACTCTTTTCTTCTCCACCGATGCTGCCAGACCTGCTGAGTTTTTCCAGGTAATTCTGTTTTTGTTTTGGATTTCCAGCATCCGCAGTAGCTTTTAGCTTTTTGTTTTTATCAGGAGCTGAGTGTCCCTGGCAGAACCCAAACTGAGCATCAGTGAGCAAGTTATTGCTAAGCAGGGCCGCTTGATAGCACTTGATGACCCCTTCCATAATTTCACTGATGATTGAGAGCAGACTGATGGGGTGGTAATTGGCTGGGGTGGATTTGTCCTGCTTTAGCCAGTGCTTAGCTGTACTGGAACAGCTTGACTAGGGGTGCAGCAAGTTCTGGAGCATGACTTCAGTACTATTGTCAGAATGTTGTCAGGGCCCATAGCCTTTGCAGTATCCAGTGCCTTCAGCTGTTTCTTGAAATCACTTGTAGTGAATTGAATTGGCTGAAGACTGGCATCAATGATGCTGGGGGCCTCCAGAGGAGGCTGAGATGGATCATCCACTCGGCACTTCTGGCTGAAGATTGTTGCAGATGATTGAGCCTTATCTTTTGCATTGATGTGCTGGGCACCCCCACCATTGAGGATGAAGATCTTTATGGAGCCTCCTCCAGTGACTTGCTTAATTGCCCTCCACCACTTATGACTGGATATGGCAGGACTGTAGAGCTTGGATCAGATCTGTTGGCTGTGGGTCGCTTAGCTCTGTCTGACTTGCTGGTCATGCTGTTTGGCAATGCAAGTAGTCCTGTGGTGTAGCTTCACCAGGTTGACACCTCATTTTTAGGTATGCCTGGTGCTGCTCCTGGCATGCCCTCCACTCTTGAGCCAGGGTTGATCCCCTGGCTTGGTGATAATGGTTGAGTGGGGGTTATGCCAGGCCATGAGGTTCCAGATCATGGTTGAGTAGAATGCTGCTGCTAATGGCCCACAGTGCCTCATGGCTGCTGAGTCTGGAGTTGCTAGTTCTGTTCGACATCTATCCCATTTAGCGCAGTGGTAGTGCCACACAACATCATGAAGAGTATCCTCAGCGGGAGGACGGGACCTCGTCACCACATTGACTGTGCAGTGGTCACTCCTACCGATACTGTGATGGACAGATGTACCTATGACAGGCAAGTTGGTGAGGATGAGGTCAAGTATGTTTTTCCCTCTTGGTTCCCTCCCACCTGCTGCAGACCCAGTCTCTCCCTTGTCCCCAGATGTTAGTAAGGAGGACTTACAGGGTTGACAGCGCTCAGTTTGCTGTTGTTGTTTATGGTGCCTAGGTCGATGCCGGGTGGTCTGTCCGGTTTCATTGCTTTTAGGGCCTTTTAGTGGATTGGTGCAATTTAAGAGTCAGCCACTGCTGTGGATCTGGAGTCACATAGGCCAAATGAGGTAAGGACGACAGATTTCCTTCTGGACATTAGTGAACCAGCTGGGTATATAAGTCATTAGACTTTTAATTCCGGATGCTTATTGAATTCAAATTTTACCATCTGCCGTGATGGGATTCAAACCTGGGTCCCCGTTACCCTGGTTCTCTGGATTACTCATCCAGTGACAGTACCACTATGTCACCGCCATGGGGTAGGGGTATGAGCTTGCAGTTTTTGAGAACATTAGCCTATAAA
This sequence comes from Cetorhinus maximus, assembly GCF_964194155.1. Classification (NCBI taxonomy): domain Eukaryota; kingdom Metazoa; phylum Chordata; class Chondrichthyes; order Lamniformes; family Cetorhinidae; genus Cetorhinus; species Cetorhinus maximus. Next base: position 103,448,550 of record NC_135893.1, read on the forward strand.
CATTTCTGTACAAAGTTTGGCTAAGTACATAAAATGTAATTTCCAATATTCGCATAGTTCATTTGAGAATGTATTTTATTTATTAGAGATGCAATTCCTAGCGTCTAATTCAAATAGGCACTCTTAGTGTTAATACATGTACAAGTACACAGAAAATATTGGAAATTAGATGATATGTAGAGGTGAATAAAATGCTAAGTAAGGCATTTTCAAGACTTTAGATTGGGACAGAAAGTTGAATTAATTTTGATTTGTTCATGTTCATAGACAAATCATTGGCAAATAATCAGTGGAGCCTGTTATTGCATTTGTTTCGGAAAAGTTACCATGAAGTGCAGTTTTGCAAAGATCAGCAATATGTTTATGCAAGTCATTTCTGCCTGCCTATTCATTTCATGAATGATCTGCAGCTGATTCATTTGAAATATAGAAGTGGAATAAGGATAATGAAGCAAAACTTGCTTAAAATTTGTCTGCTGTAATTAACGTGTGTTTTATTTCTCCCAGTGGATTACCATTTATTCCCTATCTGGACAATTTGCCACACTTCAGTAGGGCAGCTAATGGACCTGTGCGAGTACCAATTGTAGATAAATATAAGGTAAGCTCGTAGCCCTGTCATGGGCTGTTTTATTAAATTCTAAATACTTGGCATGTCTTTCAACTGCGTTTTATCACTGAGGAGACCAACAACTAATCAGAGAGGAGTTGTGATTGTAATTTCATGTGGCCTAAACCCCAAACTATTGAGAATTAATTTTTTTCCCCCCCTCCTGAGACTTGCCAGTGCCGAAACAAGTTCCAGAGAAGGCAATAGCCCTTCTGATAACCTGGCTGAACTGGCCATTCTTTGTTGGGAAATTGCACAAGTTCCATGATTTACATAACCTCTGAAAATACGGGTGCAAAATTACATATATTCCCTCCTTTCTACCTAAGTGATCGTCAGTTTATCTATCCTGAAAGGATCCTGAGATTGACCACCTCAATGTTGTGGCATGGTAATAACTTCAATGACATGCATGTTCTTCAGAGATGCAATTCATGAAGTCTCTAATTCCAGCCAGTATTATAGTGCATTAATTAAGATGAGCAGCAGCCACATCTGTCACTCAGTTTACTCTGGAAGCAAGCTTACTCTATGCAAAATTGGCCAGGCCAACTCCTTCAAATGTGAAGCCCAAGAAATTGATATTCTGTCCTGCAAATTCTGTTGCCTGAGAGATTTAGTTTATACTAAGGCTGTGGTTAGCCAGCATTGAATCTGTATGTAGGGGATTTCCAAAGCTTCCAATTTAGTAGACTGGACTTCAGTAGAAATTTCTACCATTTCTAGGTGTGTTATCTCACTGAGCCACATTGGCTCCTGGTCAAGCAACATCTTGGTTTTCAAATTCTCATCCTTGTTTTCAAACCCCTCCATGGCCTGGCTCCTCCCTATCTTTGTGACTTTCCTCTAACTCCACCATCTTCCAAGTTATGTGCTCCTTTGATTTTGGCCTCTTGTGATATCACAATTATTTTCTCCACCATTTTCTCAACTGTGCCTTCAGTTGCTCAACTGCTGGAATTTCCCCCCTCTACCTCTCTAACCTCTCTCCCTCACTTTCCTCCTTTAAGACACTTCTTAAAACTTATCTCTGGTCAAACTTTTGGCCATCTGACCTAATATCTGCTTAGTAGCTTGGTCATACTTTGTTTATAATGCTCCTGTGAAGCGCCTTGAAACAGCTCACTATGTTAAAAGGTGCTTAATAAATAAGTTTTTAATATGAACTTGGAATTGCAATACAGCAATTATATTTTTTTTATGGTGAAGCTTAGTGGCCTTGTCAGTGCATATGCATCCTGGCAGGTGTATGATAAATCTTTGGTCAGCTAATGAAATGGCACTTATAAGAAGTTGGAGTTAACTTGGTACATCTTGGTTCAGAAATTCATAGCTGTGATAGAAAAGATGTTCTTTAAAAAAAGGCCTTTTTTTTGTTTGTTTGAATCTTAGTCTATAGTCAGAGCAGAAAAATATCTTCAGTTGTAGGTAAAAGTGGATTTTCCAGAAACATCTTGGATCTCAAAACAGCTCTTTAAATGTTGAATGTTGAATAAAGGGCAGCTTAAGTCAGGGATGACAAATTTAGTTGATGACATGGGCAACTAGTGTGTGGTAATTTGTGCTTTAAATCGAGCTGAATAACTAATTTGTGTATGAAATATTTTTTCATAGGATATGGGTACTGTGGTTTTAGGGAAATTAGAATCTGGATTAATTGGAAAAGGACACCAACTTGTCATGATGCCAAACAAAGTAAGTAAACTTAGATATTGCACATGTATCTGAAAAATGACATTGACGTATTTGAAAATTCAGTTTGAAGTTGCATGCCTCATTCAATTTAATTGCCAGTGTCTGTTGGGTTCATAACATGGTACATGTTGCAGGCAAAATATTTTTTCAGAGAACCAAAATTACTCTTCAAGCCAAAAAATTGCACTTTCTTCAAGATGTGGGTGTTTCTTGCAAGGCTGAATTTTTGCTTGTCCCTAGTTTCCCTGAGAATATGGAAATCTGCTTTCAGTTGCTGCAATCCTTGTTCAGTGGCTCTTTAGTGATGAACAATAACAATTTATTGTATTGTTTAAAATCCTAATCCATATTAGGACCTCAGGCTTGTTTTTCTTCACTACCTACCCAAAAAGAGGTAAATTGTGTTTCCATGCAGTTCAGAGGCAATCAATTCAACACCAAGATGAGGGGTCAAGCAGGGAAGTTTGCTAGGCTGCTCAATGTTGCACTTCAGAGTATATTTATATCCCGAGCAATGGAAAAGGCACTCAATTCTTTTGTATTCAGGTTCTTTTATTGTACTTAATCAAACTGAAAAATTTTTTTTACTTATGAACATTTACTTGCATTATAATTTGCTAGTCACTTTTTGGTTTCTTAAATTTCACAACTTAATGTTTTTGTGGAAAATGTTAATTTAATTGACTAGCCAATGCAAGCTTAAATGTTAGCTTTGGATCAAATCAGCCTGCTGTTTCGGGGAGGAAACTTAACATTGTCTTTTCATGTTTAATATTTAATATTCTGTTTGCAGCACAATGTTGAAGTTCTGGGCCTACTGTCTGATGATGTAGAGACTGAGACTGCAGACCCAGGTGAAAATCTAAAGATACGACTGAAAGGAATCGAAGAGGAGGAGATACTGCCGGGATTCATCCTGTGTGATCATGGCAGCCTTTGTCACTCAGGGCGTACTTTTGATGCTCAGGTAAAGTTGCTTTTTTTTTTGGTTACAAGACTACAGCAAAATAAGTATTTGCAGTATTGCATACCTTCAGTACATAAGTTTTTCTTTGCTCAGTCAAGTTGATTTAAGAAAATGATCTGAAAATGTACGAAGTAGCTGGGCCATTCAGTCCATCCTTATTGTTAAAATCCAATTTCACAATCTGGTGCCAGTTTCTTAACTAATTTCTAATTCAGCAAAAATACAATTTCATTATGACTGCTTCGACTAAGTCAGTACTCCATTGTGTTTTATCCTTTCGACCATTACTCTAAAGGGTGAAGAGGTAACTGCTAAAGTTATGATTTCCTCACTTTTTTGAATGCTTTCTGGCAGTCTTGTTTTTGCACACACTAACTTGCTGCAATAAATTTAATTGAATATGACTGCCAAATCTGGATGCAATTCTTTTGACCTCAGTAGAGTTGTAGGCATTACAGCACAGGAGGAGGCCATTCAGCCCATTGAGTCCATTCCAACTCTCTGGAACAATCCAGTCAGTCCTGCTCCACTAGTCTAAACCTATGACCATGCAAGTTTATTTCCCTCAAATGCCCATACAGTTTCCTTTTGATCAACTCCACTCCCACCACCCACAAAGGCAGCAAATTCCAGGTCATTACTACTCGCTGCTTTTAAAACTGCATCCTCCCCAGCATCTTTTGCCCCAAAGCTGAAATCTGTATTCCCTGGTCTATGTACAATCAGTTAACAGTTCAGGGAACAACTTTTCTTTATCTACCTTATCTAAAACTGCCATAATCCTGATGTTTTATAGTCTCCTTTTATTTTCAGTGGACCTGCTTCAAACTTTCAATATTCAGATTTAGGCCTTGGCTTCCTTAATCATATACGATTCAATTTATAATCATTCCACTATTTTTAATATCAACACTGTATATTTATTTAAGTAATATTTGTGATTTTCCTCCTACCAGCGCTCGATTTTGTCCCTTCCCTTAGATTCCTGCTTTTTACATATTATAATCCTGAATTTTATTTTTGCACCTGTGATGCATCTTTGTATTTAAAAACATTTACTTTGTGGTGGAGAAGGAATAAGTTCACTCACTCTGTAGATTGTGGTGCTTCGCGATAGTTAAATCGAGGATATCATTTTACTTCATGGGATGTGGGTGTCGCTGTTACTGTTAACCTTCCATATGTTTTTCAACTTTCAAAATTTAGGTTGAGTTGGTTTGAAAAACAATATACTAAACTAGAACACTTGCACTTATTCTGTCAAGTATGGACCCTGCCTCAAAAGTCCTTCAACCCCTCTGCTTGGAACCTACCACCTCACGTCTGACACCTTCCTCTAAGTCGCTGTTGTTATTGCCTCCCAAATTGGCGTCCATTTTTTTCTGCAACTCTGGCCATTGTACGCTCCTTTCTCGACCCCCCTGCGTCAAGCTACTCCATAGTGAAACTGGGACAACAACTCACTTGGTTCCGTTCTCAACAATCGAATTTTAGCTGGAGCATCTCAATAATAAAAACAAAAACAGAATTACCTGGAAAAACTCAGCAGGTCTGGCAGCATCGGCGGAGAAGAAAAGAGTTGACGTTTCGAGTCCTCAGAAGGATTCGAAACGTCAACTCTTTTCTTCTCCGCCGATGCTGCCAGACCTGCTGAGTTTTTCCAGGTAATTCTGTTTTTGTTTTGGATTTCCAGCATCCGCAGTAGTTTTTTGTTTTCATCTCAATAATAGTTTGTTTTCGTGCTCCTGTACCATTTCCTGGCTCCCTCCAGTTCCTCATTAACATGCTGATCCTTGCATTAGTTTGTCTGAAGAGATCGGTTCAAGGCTTCTGAACCCATCCACCACCTGCTTGTCAGATGTTGATTGTTCGTGAACATACGAACAAACTAATTAGGAGCAGGAGTAGACCATATGGCACTTTGAGCCTGCTCTGCTGTTTGATAAGATCATGGCTGATCTGATTGTGATCTCAACTCTCCTGTCTACCCCCAAACCCTTTGACTTTCTTGTCAATCAAGAATCTTTCTAACTCTCCCTTAAGCAATAGTTTATTCTAGTTGTATTTTGTGAAGACCAAACCCCTGTCACAAACTCTAAACTCATCACTGATTCCATCCTCCTCCCTGGCCATTCTCCTATTGAGCCAGACTGTTCACATCTTCCGTGTTCTATTTGACTCTGAGCAAAGTTTCTGGCACCATATCCTTGCCATCACCAGGACACACTACCTGCACCTTTAAAGCATCACCTATCTCAGCCCATTTTTGCTGAAATCCTCATTCATTGTTTTGTCAGCTCCAGACTCACCCATTCCAATGCTTTGAACAAAAAGCAAAATACTGAGGTGCTTTTAAACCTGAAATGAAATTTAAAAATTGTAGACACTTAGGTCAGGCAAAATTTGCCAAAAGCACAAATAATTGACATTTCAAGCATAAACCCCTGAAATTGAAAGATGTTACACATGAACAGAACAAGACAAAGGCAACGGAGTAAAACACATTGCCCACACAAATAAGAAGTAGAATTGTGACATGAGAGGTGTTATGGTGAGGATAGAGTGTTAAAGGGCAGAAGTGAAGCAAGCAGTGGGTAGGAGGAGGCATATCAGAGATACAAAATACGTATTCCAAGACACTGAAGTTCTAAAGGAAGATGGCAAAAAATATAGGCACCAGGACTGCAGCAATGTTTCAATAGTATTTTGAATCTCCAGTTATCCATTACCCTTATGCTCACTAGTTCCATTTGCTGAGTTTTCCAACACTGCAAGTTTACAATGCCCACCTTGTTTCGACCCCTTCACATCCTTCGCCCTTGTATATCTGAAACCTCCTATGATCCCCTGCATTTCTTTGACCCTGGTATCTTGTGCTTTCCTCAGTTGCTTCGCCTGACCATTTACAGCTATCTGTGCCCTCAACCTGGCATTTCATTATAAAACCTCTCTGCACCATCCTTTTGAGACCACCTGAAAACCCACAACTTTGGCAATGCTTTTGGCTACTCTTCCTTTGTCACGAAGATCCTTTCTGTCTGATTTAGTGAAGAATATTGGGATTTTTTTCCTAGATTATAAATGCATATTTTACCTTGGGCATCAAATCACTTTAATTCATGCTCTTTTAATTTTGTCCCTGGCTTGCTTTCTGTGCCAATTCAATATTTGTATTTGTGTGGAAATTGTTCTGAAATTGTTCCAGTAATCTCATTTTTATCAGGATTTGATCTGTTAAGCAAAGGCAGAGCCTTGAATGGTGGTGAAAACTACAGAAAAATATTTAATTTTTGGTCATGTTACATTATTTTCCAACTTTTTGCCAATTGTTCAGTGTTCAGAACTATTTGCAATTCCTCATTATGAAGCAGTCCCATATCTGTGCAACCCAACCTGAACAACATCCAGTCTTGAGCTGATAAGTGGCAATTAGCATTTGCAACATGCAAGTGCCAATATTGACCATCTCAATTTAAGGACCTCTGCTTGACTTTCAGTGACATCACCATTGCCACATCCCCTTCTGTCAACATCCTGGGAGTCACTATTCACCAAAAACTGTTCAACCAATCTCTCAGGTGGTTATTGGAGTAGGGCAGAGGCTGGGTATGCTGCAGCAGATGATTTACCTCCTGGTTCCCCAAAACCTCCAAGTCAGGAGTGTGATGGAATATTTTCCATGTTCTTTGACAGTTGTCATCCAGGAAAAAGCCTTCTGCTTGATTGGCACCTCATCAACTAACTTCTACTACTCCACCACTGGTGTACCATCTACAGAAACGCATAACTTCTGGGAATACCTTCACCACACAGACTGCTGCAACAAAACCTAGGAATACAACCTGGGCAATAAATGCCAGCTTTGCCAGCAACGTTCATTCTGTGAATATGTTTGAAAAAATTTCTTGTGATGTCCAGCTTACTGTGTAGCACTTTAAATCTTTTGTAACACATTGAAGCTAATCATATTATGATATGCATTTTTGGCTCTTGGCATATTTTGCCTTGTGTACCTTTTCCAAAATTTAGTAAAAATTTTAATTTTTATTGCAGATAGTTATAATTGAGCATAAATCCATCATCTGCCCAGGTTACAATGCAGTGCTGCACATCCATACTTGCATTGAAGAAGTGCAGATCGCGGTAAGTCTGGAAGTTGAGGCAATTGTCTGTTTGATTTCATCGAATAAATATCTGCATAGTTTACTGTGTTTGATGCTGCAACCTGACTGATTAGGTTCACATAAATCTAATAAACACTTTTATTTACACACCTATGTACATGTTTTTAACACTGACTGTTGCTACTTGGGTTGTATGTGGAAACAAATAAGGTTTGCCTTGGAAATGTCTGACAGCCAAGGAGAAGCAAAGTCTTCCTTGGTCTTTTTCCAGTGGGAGTGCTGATTTTTTTTCCTTCAGTCCCACTTCATGACCACGGTTTATTACAGAGTTATTTAGGTGGAGTATTTTACTTTGTGGATGGACACTGAAAAATTATAGGCCTAATTCAGGAATATCCCCTGAAGATACTCCACATTTTAGGGTGATAATAAAAGTATATACAACATGTTATGATCCAGTTAAGGTCCAATTACTTTTTTGTAGACAAAATTTGAAATCCCAGACTTTTAAGACAATAAAGCCACAGAATTCCATTGTTTTAAGCGAACAGAATAACTTTTACTATACAAAACTCAGCAAAGTAAACAGTCCACACTATCTATCCTGTACTCTCAATACCTAGAATTAAAAACTTTTTTAAAAAAAATGCAGACAAAATACTGCGGATGCTGGAAACCTTAAATAAAAACAGAAAATGCTGGAAAAAAAACTCTCAAGAAGGGTCATACGGGCTCGAAATGTTAACTGTTTCTCTGCAGGTGCTGCCAGACCTGAATTTTTCCAACATTTTCTCTCTCTATTTATCCAGAATTAACATGAGGTAAACATGAATTAACAGGCAGACTGTGGCTGAACACAAACCACAAACTGTACACCAAATGGCAGGCATAACCAAGACAGGTCCTATGAATTTCTCAGCAACTCACCCAGATATGAGTTGTCATCCTGAGTCACCAAAATCTCTTAAATTTGGTCGTCTTCACGAGGGATTTCAGTTCCTCTCCTTGAAAGAGCTAGCCTGGTCCCCAACCGACAGCAGTTCAACTCCACCTGAGTTCCACAGGTAAAGTCCTCACTAAAAGGCACACTATTCTAGATCTCTCTCATATCTGCTCCCAGATTCAGCTGCCTTGGTTGTCATTCTGACTTGCTTCTGAGGCTGCATCCCACAATGTTGGACAGGCTATACCCCAGTGTCTAAACACTGGCACGGTCCCTGCCCTTCAGCTATGCTGCTGCCAACAACAGCCCTTCATGAAGCAGACAATTGCACTTCAGTTTCACTGAGCTGACATCTGCTCCTAGGCTTCTGAGCCCAACCCTTCAGCACTGGGCTGAAGAACTAAAACTTGTTCATGTGGGCCCACTTTTCCTGCTGCCCAAAAACATGGTCACCTGGTCACTCTTTTCATGCCAAAACCCCAGTCCTGTGCTTGGGTTTAAAAAAAAACACTAAGCCATCTTACACGCATCGTGGCCTATCCCTCCTGCTGCTGCTCTGTGCTTGCACCAGAGCTCCCAGGCATGCTGGGAGTTTTAGTTCTCAGCCTCCACCTGGAAAACAAGTAAAATAACCACGAACATAGATACCTTCTCAAACTCTAATGACTGCCAGTCGTGGAGGTGTGTGTGTCTTCAACTCACCAATTATAATGGCACAAATGATATCCAGAGTTGAAGTAAGGGCTTGGTCGCGTAGTGGTAATGTCACTGGACTAGTAATCCAGAGTCCCAGGCTAGTGCTGTGGGGACATGAGTACTAGTCCCATCAAAATTTAAATTCTGTTAATAAAGCTAGCCCCAGTGTTGGGGGGCCATGAAACTATCATTGATTGCTGTAAAAACCCATCTGGTTCACTAATGTACTTTCAGGAAGGAAATCTGTCATCCTTACGTGGCCTGGCCTACATATGGCTCCAAACCCACAGCAATGTGGTTGACTCTTAACCGTCCTAGCTCTGAAATGGCCTAGCAAGGTCAGTACAAGGACAATTAGGGATGGGCAGAAAATGCTTACCTTGCAAGCAACGCCCACACCCCATGAAAGAATAAAGAAGTAGTGTTATAACCAATACTTCCTTTGTATGTCAGCTTGGTATGGTATCCACTGTTACACCAGAGGAGCCCAATATGAGAAAATTTGTACATTTTTTTCCTGATTTTAAACAGACCTGTGGGGAGATTTTTCTTGTCGGGTGCCGGAAGGTGGCGTCATAAAGTTTTGCTTCAAGCCTTAAAGCAGGTATCTCATGTGACTTCCCTTGAATTCTGACTTAAGTTACCCTCCATGTGCAGTGGTTAAGTCGCAATGTTAGGAATAATGTATCTAGAAGGTGAATAGGAATTTTCCTTTCCCCAGTGTCAAAGTAAAATATAATCCTGTTTGATTTTTGGCAATGCTCATGCAAGTTTAAATGAAGTTGAATAATTCCTGTGCAACTGTTCTTTTTCTAGGCCTTAATCTGTCTGGTGGATAAGAAGTCTGGAGAAAAGAGCAAGACGCGGCCTCGTTTTGTTAAACAGGATCAGGTTTGCATTGCTCGTTTAAGAACAGCTGGAACTATCTGCCTTGAGACCTTCAAAGATTTTCCTCAAATGGGGCGTTTTACCTTGAGAGACGAAGGTTAGCCACAGATTTTTGCAACAGCCCACACTTAAATGCCTAAATGTGATCTGTTCCATGGATATTTTTAATCTTGAATTCTCTAGTTCTGTTTCTGTTTTGTTCACGATCGTATAGTCTGATTCAATATTTGCCAGTACAGTAACTTGACCATTGAAAGCTTATGAAAAACTTGATTCACATTTAGTAATTGAACAAAAAGAGCTCCGTGCAAGCCACCTTTGGAATCTGTCCTATACAATTTTGCATGATTGTGCACCTGGATCTTTTGTAGAAAAAAGTCAGCTTTGAAGCAAATAAGTTTGGAGTTGCCAGTAGAGAGAAACTGAATTCTTTTCTCCTTTCCCAAACTTATGCTTTGTAAAATTCCTTCTTACTAAGGAATTTTTAAAGAGAGCTTCAGTCTCTTTGTGTATGTGAGAATTATGAACTGAGTTGATTCCCCATTTGTGCAGAGGTATGAATCAATCTGGCAATTGCATTAAGTAGTTTAGATAAGGGGCCATAACTTCTAAGCTCCAGAGCATTGTATTAGGGGGCACCCCAAAGATAGGCTGTCCTGATCCCCTTTGGAAGTCCCAGGTAAGGTTTGCACATGTTGGGACCATGTCAGATGTTATTTGCTGAGCAAACCAATCCCAGAGGGGCAAATTTGTCTTACTGATCATAACTTTCCTTGTATGCTGAAAACAAGGAGAAACCTCCTGATCCCAGAGCATAGAATTCCAGGCACACCTTTGGGATTTTAAAAATTAAAAGGCTCACTAACAAGAAAAGAAAACTTAAGCACTCAAATTACACAGTTGAAACAGTCCTACAAAACACCACCCCTTGAAAAAAAAACACACTAGTCAGAATACAAGTAAACAACTTGGCAACATCTTCCTTATATATTTTAACTACAAAAATCCAGTTAAAATCTCCCATGGCAAAAACTGCTGAAACTTTAGTGAAAGTTATACCATACAACTTCTCTCTCTCTCTCCCACTCTGCTGTAGAAACCCAAAAGAAAGAAACAGACTCTTTTCTGAAAGCAAAGACTTCTCTGACTTGAAAACTTGATGGCTGCTTCAAATTCAGAAGGTTCAGACCTTCTAGCACAGATCTGGTCTCAGGATCTTTCCTTAAATATCCTTTTCCCCTTTTCATTTGCGATTCCATTGTCCCTAAGCACCTCTTTGAACTCAACTTTTCCAAAACATAATCTTTCATGTTTTCCTATTGCCTCCACTTTCAGGTCAAATAAAATTTAATAACCTTCCCTTGTTTACTTATGAAACCTTTGTAAGTTGTAAAAGCGCCTTTGAAATTTACATATATGAAATAACAGCAATTGCTTGCAAGTGCACACTTCTCCTGGGCAATTGCCCTGCACTGGGAACTGCAATTTTAAATCGCAAACTTCAGATGGTTCTACTGTGTTACACCAATAGTTACTCAGAAAAAGTTAGAATTAAAACCCCTTCTAACTTCTGGTTCACTATTGCACAGAACCACACCTCAAACCCCTGATCCCCACAGAGGAGTGCTTCTTCCCCCAAGGGGCCACATCCCTGACAGGAAGATTCCCCCCCCCACCTCCATGGGGACTCTACCTCTTCCTCCCAAATCCTACCCACTTGCCTTATGCATTTACCTTCTCCCTGGCCTGTCATGGACCTTAAAACTTCACTGGACCTTTAACTTACCTGCTTTACAGCAGCTAGTACCGTAAAAAAGGGGCGTGTGGCTTCCTTCCCTTTGACAGAGCTGCACTTTGACACTAGGCCCCAGCGTCACGCTGCACTGCTTGGATCTCGCCTGGCCTGAGGCGGAAGGTCAGGTGAGATAGGATTTTGGGTAAGAAATTGGAAGCGAAGTGGCAATCTGATGCTGATTGCCAATCCAAGGAAGTTCAGGCGCATGGTCATTTCTGTAGACAATTTTGTTGACATTTTCAGAGAATTTCTGTCAAAAAGTTGAGGAATTGGGTTATGAAATTTAGGACTTGGCATTGGTTTGGCAGATTTCAGTGAGTTGACAGTGTGGTTTAACCCAGTCGTTCTTGATCTTTTTTGCTTCTGAGGTCCCACCCTTGTGTTATAAAATTTAGCTATACACTTAAACATATATTCATTACTTTTGTTTTACTTAATGGGAAATTTGTTGCTGTACTAAGCAGCAATTCTATCTCGAAGTGGAGGTATTATGCTCATGTTCATCCTGATTTGTTTATGCAGAAGTCAGTCTCACTGACTTCTACTTAAGTTGGCAAGCTGCTGCCAAGACCGGTGGTGTTGATGGCTGTCCTGATTCTCATTTCTCCTCTTAGACATTGCTATTGAGCCAAGAATGTGCCCACTGAACTGGATACTGTCTCCATAAGACATCGGAGCAGAAATTAGGCCATTCGGCCCATCAAGTCTGCTCCGCCATTCAATCATGGCTGATAAGTTTCTCAGCCCCATTCTCCCGCCTTCTCCCCGTAACCTTTGATCCCCTTACCAATCAAGAACCTATCTATCTCCGTCTTAAATACACTCAATGACCTGGCCTCCACAGCCTTCTGTGGCAATGAATTTCATAGATTCACCACTCTCTGGCTAAAGAAGTTTCTCCTCATCTCTGTTCTAAAAGGTCTTCCCTTTACTCTGAGGCTGTGCCCTCGGGTCCTAGTGTCTCCTACTAATGGAAACATCTTCCCCACGTCCACTCTATCCAGGCCTTTCAGTATTCTGTAAGTTTCAATCAGATCCCCCCTCATCCTTCTAAACTCCATCGAGTATAGACCCAGAGTCTTCAAACGTTCCTCATATGTTAAGCCTTTCATTCCTGGGATCGTTCTCGTGAACCTCCTCTGGACCCTCTCCAGGGCCAGCACATCCTTCCTGAGATACGGGGCCCAAAATTTGCTCACAATATTCTAAATGTGGTCTGACCAGAGCCTTATAAAGCCTCAGCAGCACATCCCTGCTTTTATATTCTAGTCTTCTCAAAATAAATGCCAACATTGCATTTGCCTTCCTAACTACCGACTCAACCTGCAAGTTAACCTTAAGAGAATCCTGGACTAGGACTCCCAAGTCCCTTTGCACTCCAGATTTCTGAATTCTCTCCCCATTTAGAAAATAGTCCATGCCTCTATTCTTCCTACCAAAGTGCATGACCTCACACTTCCCCACGTTGTATTCCATCTGCCACTTCTTTGCCCATTCTCCTAGCCTGTCCAAATCTTTCTGCAGCCTCCCTGCCTCCTCAATACTACCTGTCCCTCCACCTATCTTTGTATCACCTGCAAACTTAGCCAGGATGCCCTCAGTTCTTTCATCTAGATCAGTGTGGTCCCAACACTGTCCCCTGCGGAACTCCACTAGTCACCGGCCGCCATCCTGAGAAGGACCCCCTTATCCCCACTCTCTGCCTCCTGCCAGGCAGCCAATCTTCTATCCATGCTAGTACCTTGCCTCTAACACCATGGGCTTTTATCTTACTAAGCAGCCTCCTGTGCGGCACCTTGTCAAAGGCCTTCTGGAAGTCCAAGTAGATAACATCCATTGGCTCTCCTTTGTCTAACCTGCTCGTTACCTCCTCAAAGAATTCTAACAGATTTGTCAGGCATGACCTCCCCTTGATTAAACCATGCTGACTTTGCCCTATTTTATCATGCACTTCCAAGTATTCTGAAATCTCATCCTTAATAATGGACTCTAAAATCTTACCAATGACCGACGTCAGGCTAATTGGCCTGTAATTTCCTGTCTTTTGCCTCACTCCCTTCTTAAACAGGGGGGTTACATTAGTGATTTTCCAGTCCTCTGGAACCCTCCCTGACTCCAGTGATTCCTGAAAGATCGCCACTAACACCTCCACTATCTCTTCAGCTATCTCCTTCAGAACTCTGGGGTGTAATCCATCTGGCCCAAGTGATTTATCCACCTTCAGACCTTTCAGTTTTCCTAGCACCTTCTCCTTAGTAATGGCCACCATACTTACCTCTGACCGCCGACTCTCTTGAACTTTGGGGATGTTACTCGTGTCTTCCACCGTGAAGACTGACGCAAAGTACCTATTCAGTTCCTCCGCAATTTCTTTGTTCCCCACTACTACTTCTCCGGCATCATTTTCCAGCGGCCCAATCTCCACTTTTGCCTCTCTCTTACCCTTTATATATCTAAAAAAAACTCTTGCAATCTTCTTTTATATTACTGGCTAGTTTACCCTCATATTTAATCTCCCTCCTTATTTCTTTTTTAGTTGTCCTCTGTTGGTCTTTGTAGGCTTCCCAATCCCCTGGTTTCTCACTGCTCTTCGCCGCATTGTATACTTTCTCTTTAGCTTTTATGCTGTCCCTGACTTCCCTTGTCAGCCAAGGTTGCCTCGTCCTCCCTTTAGCATGCTGCTTCTTCCTAGGGATGAATTTTTGCTGTGTCTCCCAAATTACTCCCAGAAACTCCTGCCATTTCTGTTCCACTGTCTCTCCTGCTAGGCTCATCTCCCAGTCAATTCTGGCCAGCTCCTCCCTCATGCCTCTGTAGTTGCCTTTATCCAACTGTAATACCATTACATCTGATTCCAGCTTTTTCCTCTCAAATTGCGGGGCAAATTCTATCATATTATGGTCACTTCCTCCAAAGGGTTCCTTCACCTTAAGCTCCCTTATCAAATTTGCCTCATTACACATCACTAAATCTAGAATTGCCTGTTCCCTAGTGGGCTCCACCACAAGCTGCTCCAAAAAGTCATCTCGTAGACATTCCACAAATTCCTTTTCTTGGGATCCACTACCAACCTGATTTTCCCAGTCTACCTGCATATTGAAATCCCCCATGATCACTGTAACCTTGCCTTTCTTAAACGCCTTTTCTATCTCCTGGTGTATCTTGTGCCCCACATCCTGACTACTGTTTGTAGGCCTGTACATAACTCCCATTATGGTTTTTTTACCTTTGCGGTTCCTCAACTCTACCCGCACAGATTCTACATCATCTGATCCTACATCATTTCTTGCTATCGATTTCATTTCTTACTAACAAAGCAACCCCACCCCCTCTGCCAACCTACCTATCTTTTCAATAGGATGTATATCCTTGGATATTTAGCTCCCAGTCCTGATCCCCTTGCAGCCATGTCTCCGTCATGCCCACCACATCATACCTGCCAATTTCAATCTGCGCCACAAGCTCATTTACCTTATTTCGTATACTGCGTGCATTCAGATACAACACCTTCAGTCCTGTATTTCCCGTCCCCTTTCTCATTGTCGTCCCTTTATCTGATGTACTTGAAGTTAGATTTCTAGCCCTTTCCAAACACTCTGTGCTATTTTGTGTTCTGGGGACTTTAATAGCCTCTCCTGGGCTCTCCTTTCTTTTCAGTTTTTTCAAAATTTTCCATGAAGCTGAATCTGTTGTCTCCTTGACAACATGATGAGCCGCTGGGGTCAAGCAGCAGTTTCTGGTTCCTTGTGTTCTCCACAGGGCTGGGGGCTAAGTATGATACTGTTGTTAATTGGTGACTCAGGGCTGGAAGGTAAAACTGTATGTCCTGGATGCCATAACTTTTGGGGATTGATGCTCAATCAAGTTTAAATTGCCTGCAGTTTGGAGACGGAGCCACTTGTGTGCACTGCATGAAACCATGCTGCAGACCCCAGTTGAGAACTCGGTTAAACG
This sequence comes from Cetorhinus maximus, assembly GCF_964194155.1. Lineage (NCBI taxonomy): Eukaryota > Metazoa > Chordata > Chondrichthyes > Lamniformes > Cetorhinidae > Cetorhinus > Cetorhinus maximus. Next base: position 103,464,222 of record NC_135893.1, read on the forward strand.
ATCCTTTGGCAAGCTTATTACAAACTGTTTTGTGTAGCATAAGTTGAATTTACCAACACGCATTTCTTTTGTTTTCCCCCACAAAAGGTAAAACTATTGCAATTGGGAAGGTCCTGAAGCTGATCCCGGAGAAGGACTGAATATCCACTATCTAATGCTGCACAATACTGTGATGAAAAAGGACTCAGCAACAGCCTACTTCACGCCTTCCTTTCCTGGTTTTCATTGTCCCTCTGCCCATCAATATCTTTATCTTCCCATAAACTGCAAATTGCTGTAAACATGTCCACATTTTACGTCAGCTTTCTCATATTGAGAGCTCTGCTATGCCATTGTTAAAGTTACCATTTTAAATCCTTCTCTTCTGAAATCTGCTTCCTTAGAAATACAGCAATAGCTACCTAACTGATGTGGACAGAATTGCCTGCAAAAATAAAATTAAACCAAAAAAGTTTATTTTATTCTGGCATCATTCTCTTTTGTGCGCATTCTTGCTCACCTGCTTTTTCCAACTAGATCAGGTTATTCAACAGATCAGCGTGTGTTCACGTGTTAGAAAGGCATCTGTAGATATAATAAAATTGATTTGAAATATTTCTGGCATTTGAGTTACTTTGGGAAGGATTCTTGTGAGATGAACCTTTCACCAGCTTGTCAGCTGGTGCCCCAACAAATTATTTCTTGATTTAAATTTTACTTCCTGTCCTAAATATGTTTCATAACCGTCCGCCATGTACCCACACAGTATGGCGTTTGTGGTTTTCCAACTTTTACGAAAGCATGATGCATTTTATTGTAAACCTTGTATGTGCTGGGAAACAACTCATTATTCCAGTACTGTAAAAAATGTAATGAAAGTTAATTTTGTAGCTACTGTTTCCCTTCAATTTATGCAGCGTCCAAAAGAATCAAATCTTTTTTTTTTCAAAAAAGTACACAACAGCAATTAAATAGATGTGAATTGCTTGGTAAGATCCTCGGGGGAAAACAAATAAGAACAAATAACTGCTACATGGTGTTGAACAAGCAGTGTATTAACATGGGTATCTATCTAGGTTTGATTCTTTTGACTTGAAATGCTATTTAACAAACAGATTGGAATATCTGTTGCTGAGTTTTTATTTTCTTGCTTATAAGCACATTACATGATAGACCAGTTAGTATATGTGGGCCCACATGTAACAACTTTGCTACTTTGGTTGGGGGATTTTAACACTTGCTACAAGTTACATATCAAACTATTAATTTTTCAGCGTATTGATTTTATAAGGGGAGTGAATATTAGTTGAGTAATGAAGAAAAAAAATCAGCTGAAATAGAACCTGTGTGGTTGGTATACAAAATGAGAAAATATAGTTCTTGTACATATTTGAAAACCTTGTATTTGAGACACAGCAGTTATTTAATATAATGGTAAGTTTGTTACCGTTAAAGGGTCATGATGAGGATTTTTTTTTTTTTAAATTCCCTCGCCTAGTAATGTTACTATTCCAGTTCATGAAAGGGATTTATCAAAGAATGATGGGACTTGCCCTAAAGTACAGAACAATAAACAATGGTATGAATGGGCCTATTCTGAAAAACTGCAATTACGTGTCATTTTGTTGTAAAGCAGCAAATTACATTCAGACTTTGGACAAAGATATACCTGAACACTAATCTAGAGCAAATTCTGGTGACGCACAGGGCCACTACTAGTGTGAACTGTGTACTGCCTGTGAAATTGAGTGATACAATCCCACAAAGCCTAATCACATTATTTCATCTATTTTAGTGAATCAGATGTTTTGGCAGCAGCCGATTTTCCCCTTAATCTTCTTTTGCTTATATTTAGTTCCAGTTGTGCTTGGAAATGAAAATCCCATTGTTTTGTCAGCTTGTTTTCAAAACAAAATAATCTGGGAATTTGCTGCTCTTGAGGAGAAGTTGGTGCTTCAGTATATTAATGGCAATATTTCCCATGGTTTCTGCTATTGCAGTGTTTTTTTTAATTGGTTAGTCGGTAAGTGTGTAAAGAAAATGCTAATTGCTGCTGTATGAAACGCCCTTTTAATTGGGCAAATGTTGGCTTTGTCTTGGTGATCCCACTTGAAGTTGTCTGTTTTATAATGAAGTATCATTGACACTGCACAAGCCTGGTGTAAGACAGCACAGCTGTTAAATATGACCACAGTATTGTATAGTATACAAGTTTCTTGTATGCATTCTTAATCTCGCAAAATAAAATTTGATTTCATTTCCATTGGCATATTGTCTCTAACTGGAGATGTAGCTAAAGAGTGCTAGTTTGGTTTTGTTTTTCATCATGTAAATGCATTCATTTAATTATGTTAACTAAGTTGAGCAGAGGGGACAGTGCAAAGTTTTCATTGAAGAGGCTTGCTGTGTTACTATCCTTTCCTAAAAATACATTGGTATCCTGAAAAGGTTTCATACAGGCTACTTTTCCCAGGTTGTGGAAGGACCTTCATTTGTAAAGCATACATTGCTAAAGATTTATACAGAGTATTAATGGCAAACCCTTTGATAATCGAACTTGGTGTGTTTGCAACAATTCTGCTTTAAAGTAAAATTTTCTATCCTTATTGGGTATTGAAGTCTATATTGATCAATGCATTGTTTATGGTATGTGCAGTAATGAGTTTGTTTTAGCTAAATCTATGGGGGATTAGCATCATTACATCCATATGCCCAAAATTAATGACTACCTTTATACAAGTGTACATACAAGGCTCTCCTTTCTTAAAAGATGCTTATGATCTAACGGTGACCAGGCTATACGAATAACCAGGTGATTTAACATATTACCTTTCACAGTGCAGGATATTGTTTGCTAAAATGCATGGGATTCAATATCTGTTGAAAGCTAGGAGCAGAAAGTTGTATCAACTTGCTGAATTTCTCTGTTTAACTGAACTTCAGCTGTAAGTTGCTATTAGTGATTTTTTTTGTCCACTGTACTGTGCTTAAAAGTGCAAATTGCACTTGCCCATGTATGTTATGATTCATTTCATTAACCAAACTACAGAAGGGTAAATAAAAGTGATCATAAAATGGTTGTATTATGGACAATTTCATTACAAATAAATTGTGTGCAATGGAACATTATTATCTCAGTGAATTCCTAAGGAATAGTCTTGTGGCAAATGGGTTATTTAACCAGAATTGACTGTATAGAAAAGTCATTCATTTGTTTTTAAGTGCTGGCTCTTAACGTATGTATGCACATTTTATCAAACCTAAATTGGCTGAGCTAACCTTGGTTGCCAAGATGAAGTTGCGTGTTGTGAAATTGTATGTGGGATAGTGTTTAAATTACAATAAAATTTTGTTGAAGGTATTTACATGCAATCACTTATTTGTATTCACAGGGTAAGACCAGAGATGCAAGTAAACAAGAAAGTAGTCATTTTCTTCCCTTCCTTCAATAGCTGAACATCTTTAGCCAGTGAATGAATAGCTATGTCATGCAGACCAGGAGAATCCCAGGTGTACTTGGGCCTGTGCTGATTTAGTTGACCTCGGGCCTTGATGGAAATGGAAGCTCTGAAATTGGGTGCAATTTTCTGGCTGGAAAGAGGAAAATCAGATGGCATTTGCTCTCCAGTCATTATCCAGTGATCTCTGCTGAAAATGTCTCTAAATACCCACTTTGGTGTAACTTAATGCATAAACAAAGCACTTATTCATCTGTGCACACCTGCAAAGATTTGCCTTTCAGGAGGAGTAGGGAAGGGAGAAAATTGAAGATAGGAAGAATTCACAGGGATGTGTTTTATTCAAAATAAACATTAACATCCTCCAATTGTGCTGCACCAGATCAGCTTTTATTAAACCCATATATTGGTTATAGTCTAACTGCTGTAGACATGCATTTTTGTACAATTAAATATCATTGGAAAATTTATTAACCATATGCAATTTATGCCATATGATTTCCACTAACTTCAAGTCATTATACTACATTGTTGGACAATTTTTAACAAAAGATGTTTTGTACTCGAGCTAGATTTTTACATAAACAATAGTGTCCCTGTGCTATTTTGCTTCAGTTAAATGGATGGAAGGGCTAACCACATTTCAGTTGGGAACATTGAAATTAAGGGAAAAGAATGCTCCATCTACCAGAGTCTGAAGAACCAAAATGAATTTGTATAACTTAGAAGATGTTGTGTACAAATATCAAAGCAATAGATGGGTTTTTGTGGTAGAGGTTTGAAAAAACTTTTCTTTAAAAGAAAATATTAGAGGAATGTAGCAACATTTTAAAAGATTGAATACTCTGCACTTGACTGAAGTAAAAGACAAAGCCTATGATAGCACATTCAAAAAAAAAAGTGCTTGTGTAGACGCAGAAGAATTGTGCAGAAGCAATTGTTCTGAGACCTGTGAACATTGTGCTACTCTCCATTTTGCAAGTTGCTGTTTTGCATGCTGCTTCTACGGCATTACTGTAAACAAGAGCTTATTATTCAACTCCTTTAACATAAAATGTCTCAATATGCTTCCCAGGAGTGTTACAAAACAAACTTTGACACTTAACTATACACGGCAATGTTAGGGCAGCTGGCGAAAAGCTTGGCTAAGGAGGGCAAATTTTAACGATGGTACTTAAGGAAGAAAGAAGTAGAGTCAGGGAATTGGCCAGGAAATCCCAGAGCTTAGGACCTAGGCAACTGGAAAGACAGCAACTAAATGGTGGAGCATTAAAATGGAATACTTGAGGTCATATTTAGATGAGGCAGATAGCCCTCCAAGCTGAGAGGCTGAAAGAGATTAGAGATGGCAAGGGCTGAGGTCATGGAGCAGTTTGAAAATACAGCTGAATATTTTAAAATTAATGTATTGCTTGATGGGCGAATGGGATTGAGTGCAAGTAAGAACACTGGCAACAGCTTTAGGATTACAGAGGGACGAAACCTTGGGACCCGCCAGGAGTGCATTGGAATAGTTGAGCCTAAAGGTGGTAATGAGCTAGGGTTTCAGCAGCAGTTTAGCTGAGCCAGTGAAATTGGGTGATATTTCAGAGTGAAAAGGATGTCTGATTGATGGCGTGGATGTGCATAAAATTCCAACCCTACAATTCTGCCTGTTTTAAAAAAAAAACACATTTGGCAGTTTGCAGAACACAAGGAAAAGAGAGTTTCTGCTGCCATTGGAGCAGGAATGTTAAGCCATTGTTTACAAGTGTAGATTATGACAGAACAGTGTGTTTGCCACCAGCTGCATGTGAACTAAAGTCTATTAAAACACATTTTTGTCATTTTAAATCTAAGACCAAGAAGTCACTATCATTGGTCTGGTCAAGGTCGCTCCTTGGTATTATTTAGTTAAAACCAAAGAAATCATCTGGTTGAATTGGTAAATAATTGAGCTAGGTAAATCTGGTATTACTTTAGGAAACTTGATTGACTTGCTCCCTGGTGAGAATATGGAGCACAAATCCTGTCAGTGCTTTTGGGATTCTTTCTACTTTACTCCAAGTAACTCTTTTGAGCCAATGCTTTAATTGGGTGAGCAGATGGTGGTTATGAGGTGGGTGGGTGGGGGGGTAGTGGTAGCCTGACTTGAAAGCAGTAGGAAACGCAGTAATAAAAACAAACTGCTGCCAATACAAGCAACATTTGTGCCACACAAGTGTCAGGTAATGACCATCTCTAACAATCTCCCCTTGACGTTCATTAGCATTGCCATCGCTGAATCTGATGCTCTATCATCATCCTGGGGTTACTGTTGACCAGAAATTCAACTGCACCAGCCATATAAATACTGGTAAATAAACAGATTGTTTGGTGAGTAGCTCACCACCTAATTGCCCAAAGCCTGTCCACCATCTACAAATCAGGAGTGTGATGGAATACACTCCAATTACCTGAATGAGTGCAACTTCAACAACATTCGGCAAGCCTAACACTATCTAGGACAAAGCAACCTGCTTGGTCAGGTCCCCATTCACCACCAACACAGAGTGGCTGTAGTGTAAACTATACACAAAATGCACAGCAGCAACTTGCCAAGGCTCCTTCAACTGGGCCAAAATCCTAGAACTCCCTTCCTAACAGCACTGTAGGTGTACCTATACCAGGGGTAGGGAGAGAAATTATGGGCCCTGGTGTGTCTGTGCAACAGAACTTAAAAGAGGCCAGAAAACAAAAGACTGAATGATTCACAATTGTATCTGTTTTGTGATCAAGTCTGATTGCTGCTGCTCATTACAATAGATTTTCAATATCTTCTCTGCAACACAACTTCCTCGTGATATTTCAATACCTCATAAAACTCAAAAAAAAAAGCACTAGGATAGAGTGGGTAAGTAGACAAAAGGACAAGACGCTTGAGAATCATGTGCAGTGTAAAACCAGTTACTGATTCACTATGAGCCCATTATGCCCTCCTGGCCTGGTATTCTCACCCCACAAAGCCCACTCTCAAACTTTCATTAGCAACAAAATAAACAGAACTCCAGCCATGACTCCCCACCCTCTTTTTGCAAGATAATTATGGATGATAAAGGTCATCCAGTCCAGCTCATCTCATCCATGCTAGAATGACATACATGTTAGGTGCAGGAGTCAGCCATTTCACCCCTCAAGCCTGTTCTGTCATTTGACAACGTTGCCTACGTTATACCAGTGACTACAACTCAAAAATACTTAATTGGCTGTAAAGCAATTTGGGAGATTGTGCAAGATGCTGTAAAATGTAGGTTTTGTCTTTCTTTCATTACACCTGCATGTAGTAGGTAGAGTGACTGTAGCAATAGTGAAATTGGAGGTCCAATGCTGATTCTCCAAGGATAGTTAATCACATAGCAATCAACTGATGCTAGGAAAGTGGCTAAGAAATCACTACATTTACAAAAACAATTCAAATCTGTAGCTAATCTCCCACCAACACCCCCTCCAACCTCTCCCTAATGCCACCCCAAACCCTCCAAACCTTCTCCCTAACCCCCCTCCAACTTTCCCCCCAACACCCCCACCCCGCACAGCATCCAATTGGTTGTAAAAATGGTTAGTCAAATCCCATATTTCATCTTATTTGCATTTATACTAATCAAACTGCATCTTTATTTGTCTGGTTTACACATTGCACAATACATATATAATGCAATGAATCATCTTCATATTTACAAGTAATAAAAAATATATATAACATAAAATGGAAGGTTCAGGCAGCTTCGTGGTTTCCTGGTAGGCTTTCCAAAAAAAATCGGAATTACAAAACTGCCCAAAGGTTGGAAGCAGTAGCAACAGCAACTAATGAAATTGACCTGGCACTGATTGTCTGGCTTAAAAAAATATCGGCACTCTCAGCTTGACAGATCCGTTTTTTTACACCGGTCTTTTAGCTCTGGCTGCTCAACATGGACACTGAGAAACTGAAACACCGAGGCCAGGCCCGCGCACCCCCCCACCAGACCCCGGGCATCAGTGTTTGGCACCATCTGCATCCTCTCTCCCAGGCCCTGACCTACACCACATGGACTGCACTGGTTCAAGAGGACAGCTCACCACCAGCTTCTCAAGGGCACTTAGGGATAGGCAATAAATGCTGACCTTGCCAGTGACACCCACATTCATGAAAGGAAAAAAATAGCTAAATATAGAACTGTCTGATTCAATTTTACAGGGCCTTCAGGGCAGTCTTTTGAAAGGTCCAGCAGTTTTATTGTGCAGGAACCATGCAATTGGAACATAGTGGTACATGCACAATATAAAAAAAACATATTTAAACATGGTGGATATTGGGATCATTTGAAGCTCATTGCTCTAGCAACACCCTCTCAATCTCTCATGGCTGAACAAGTGTTCAGCAGTAGGAAGAGCCTCCTTCCCCCCAGCGGTATTTGAAGGCATCATCTGACCATCCACTTACAGGTTAGATGCTGATTGATTTTTTTTGGACTTGCTATGATTCCGCTAGTCCTGAATATTGCTGAAAAGAGAGACATGCTGCCGAATCTTTTCATCTTGCACTCATCAGGACAAGCTCAAGAATGTCAAATTTCTAACGATCACAACAATTAATACTACACGAGAAAAGGGTGTTAACTGGTTGGCAAGTTTACTCTGGCTGAGGCATTGCCATTTATTGTCTGCCTTCCATGTTCTTTTGCCTGTCCTAGTGCTCCTATACCTTGCTACCTTGGGGGCTGCAGCCTTTAATGATGTTAGCATGCATGAAGGACTAGCAGAAAGTAAAATACTACAGCTGCTGGAAATCTGAAATAAAACCAGAAAATATTGTAAATACTCAGCAGATCCGGCAGCATCTGTGAGAAAAAACAGCTATCTTTCATCAGATGAGATTCATGAAAGAGTTCAGCTTCAAGGGTGATTGGAGTGCAAAATCCTGGAACTCCCTTCCTCACAGCACTGTGGGTGTACCCACACCACATGGACTGCAGCGGTTCAAGAAGGCAGCTGACCACCACCTTCTCAAGGGCAACTAAGGATGGGCAATAAATGCTGGCCTAGCCAGTGAAGCCCACATCCCGTGAATGAATTTTTAAAAAATGCAGAGTGATGAAGGGACAAAGTGAAGTGGAATACTGGACAAGGTGACTACGGGGTTGTAATGGCAAAGGCAGCTATAGCTCAACTCAAGTTATGAATCATTTGTACTTGGAATTGAAGGAAAGGGTGGAAGGTCAGGCAGAAAGTTATGAGGAAGTGATCTGTCAGGAAGAGAAGCCTTAGATTATTTTGCCCTCCAACGTAGAAAATGATGTAAAGAATAAAAGTAACTGGAACATTTTTTTTCTCTGGAACAGAATGCCGCTGCGATGTCCATTGCATTACCAATTTTGACTTTCTAACATTTGGATTTCCTCCTCCAGGTTTTATGTAAAAGTTAAATAGGTCACTGATCTGAAAGGTTACCATCAGTAGAGAAAGTTAATTTCCAGCATTTTCTGTTTATATTTTGTATGTTTGTTTCCCCCCACCGCAAAGGGAAGGAGTTTACATTACACAACCTGTTTTCTTACTTCAGGTCCCTTACTGTCTTGTCATATCTTTCTTGAAACTACTAGATATGGTCAATCCAGAAGTTGTAGCATCTGACCTCTGCCAGGCCTGACTAATTCAACACTAATTCAACAGCTTGTGCTGTTTAAAATGAGTGAGACAGGTTACAGGCTCAATTTTAAGTAGATGGGAGTTGTGCTTTGTTTTTAATATAGAGGAAAAACTCTGATAGATTTGAAGTTTGTGGGCAGCCCCCTCCCTCTGCAGTGTCTCCATCTGAGCCAGCTTTGGGGATGGAGCTCCCCACTCTGTCTCTGTCACTGTCACTCCCCGGGCTGCTGATAAAGTTTGCTTCTTGAAGTTTGTGCGGCTGCGCAGTCGGAAGCGGTCCTCCACACACATGGTCAAGATGGCGGCGCTGGATTCCGAGCAGGTACAGGGGTGGGGGGAATGCGGGGCCCCTGGGGCTGGGAGAGACGGGTAGGGGTGGGTCCTCTCTGGGTTTTCAGAGCCGGGTGTCACGGGTCCAAATTGACCCGTTCTCCCTTTCGGCTCGGCTGGGAGGCGGTAACTCGGTGCCCGGGAGGAGGAGGCCCATGTGTCTGCTCCAGCCCTCTGAGAAATCCCAGGTTACAGCGCAGAAGAAGGGGCTGTTCGGCCCGTCGTGGCCGTGCTGGCCCACCAAAGGAGCAACGCGCATAGTGCCATTGCCCCATAACCCTGCACAATCTTCCTTTTCAGATAATAAACTAATTCCCCCTTGAATGTCTCAGTTGAACCTGCCTCCACCACACTCTCAGGCAATGCATTCCAGATCCTAAACACTTGCTGCTTAAAAAAAAACAAGTTTTCCCTCAGACCTGCGTCGCTTCTTTTGCACATTTCTTAAATCTGTGCCCTCTTGTTCTCAATCCTTACACCAAATGGGAACAGTTTCTCCCTAGCTACTCTCTCCAGACCCCTCTTGAACCTTCCTTCTCTTCTCAAAGGAAAACAGTCCCAACCTTGCCAATCTTTCTATGTAACTGAAGTTCCTCATCCTTGGAGCCACTCTCATGAATGTCTATATCACTTCACTGTATACATGGAGGGTATATGTGCACAAATTATTGAAGGTGACAGGGCAGGTTGAGAAAGCAGCTAATAAGGCAAACAGGCTTTATAAGTAGAGGCATAGAGTACAAAAGCAAGGAAGTTAGGATGAATGCTTATAAAACATTAGTTTGGCCTCAACTGGAGTATTGCATTCTATGATGAAAGCAAAATACTGCTGATGCTGGAAATCTGAAATAAAAACAGAAAATACTGGGAAAACTCAGCAGGCCTGGCAGCATCTATGGAGAAAGAAACAGAGTTAATGTCGAGTCTGTATGACTCTTCCTCTAGGAAGGATGTTAAGGCGTGAGAGAGGACGCAGAAAAGATTCACCAGAATGGTTCCAAGAATGAGCAACTTCAACTATGTAGATGGATTGGAGAATTTGGGGCTGTTTTTCTTCGAAAAGAGATTTGATGAAGATGTTCAAAATCATGAGGGGTCTGGACAGAGTTGATAGGGAGAAACTGTTCATGTTGGCAGAAGCATCGAGAGCTTTAGGATACCGATTTTTAAAGTGATTGCTGAAAGAAGCAATAGTGACATGTAAGATAAAACTTCTTATGCAGCAAATGGTTAAGATCTGGAATGCACTGCTTGAGAGTGTGATGGAGGCAGATTCAATTGAGACATTGGAAAAAAAAAGAATTAGATAATTACTTGAAGACAAAATTTGCAGGGCTCCAGGGAAAATACAAGGGAGTGGAACTAGGTGAGCTGCTGTTCTAGAGAGCTGGTACAGACACAATGGACCAAATGGCCACCTCCTGAGTTAACTATTCTATAATTATCCCTTTAGTAAAGCAATGTCTCTTTATAAACATTAACTTTTGTTCTTGATTTTGTTATAATTGTGCTATGCTGGTGAATAACATCAGTATTGTATAGGCACAGAACTGGAAAGAAAATGTATGGAACCGAGATCAAATGATTGTTGAATAGTTGGAATAGTTCCAAAGCGGAAATCTTTGTCAGAAACTTGAGACATTCGTAAAGGATGGAGGGGAAATATTGTGATTGTAATTATCTGAACTACAAGATAATATTGCAGTTTTGAACTTGTTCCTCTATATCCTATTTATACTTTTAATAGCTTATGTCACAAAGCTTGTCTGAGCCAGAAGGTATAGTGGATAAATGCCCTATATAGTATCCAACTCACCATGAGATGAGAAGGCTGTAGTTTGATTAATTGGTTGGGGTGCCACAGGTTTTTGGGATAAATAGGGAAGTAAAGGCCCTGGCTCCTGATTGCTATTGTGCAATTCCTTTTATAAGTATAAAGGGAATAAAAGTGGTACATGGTGAAAATCTGAAATAAAAGAGATGCTGAAAATGCACAGCTCAGCCAACACCTGTAAAAAGAGAAGGCAAGTTAATGCTTCAGGTGCGTAGCCTTCAAAAATAGTTCCATGAAGGACAAACACCTGAAATATTAACCTGATTTTTTTTTACAAATGGTGCATCTCAGTTGAGGACAGAATCTGACTCGATGAGGATGCTGTCTGTGGTCAAGCAGCCTGCAAAAGTCTCGCTGCCGTCCATACTTGCATAGAAGCTGCTCACCTGGACTGGTCGTCTGCATCTGTCCATGAAACATTCACACCTTCAGGTGCAGATAGAAGAAAATTGGAGGAATACTACTATATAAAAGTGATTTTGGTATTGTTGTTAAGAATTGAAGCAATATAGTAAATTATTAGGGAATAACGAGCTGTACTTCATTCAATCCATTGTCCATCCAATCCATAGCCCATCCAAATGCTCCCACGCTTTGTTTATGTGTGTTCTAAATTGAAATGCTAAGGAGCAGTTTTGAAACAGCTAAGGAAAACAGCACTATAATCAGTCCTCGTGTCTTTCTTATTACAAGACAATTAATGGAAAACTTAATTGTGTATTTTATCCCAAAGTGAGTATGTACGTTTGTGTTGACTTCCTCCTCATACCTCATTGCAACAGGTAGCTAAGGCTGTGAAGGCCCTACAGGCATATGTGAAGAAAAGTAAGAATGACACAAAGCTATTCCTGAATGAAGATGAGAATATTTTGCTGAATGTTACAGTGTGGAAGATTCCAAATCGGGAGCAAACCATAAAAATGTAAGTGAACCAATATGAAGCTGGATGCAAAAGATGTGCTGAGTTACTTGTGGGTTCCATGACCTGCAGCAAGATTTTGTAAAGACCGAAGAATTTTTGTTTGTGGCTAATTTTGAACTCTGATGCTGAAAAGACTTTATTTTTTATTTTCGCAGAACTCTACCTCATGGAATTCGAACAGAGACAATGGAAGTTTGTCTCTTCACTAAAGATGAACCAAACATGACTGCAGATCAGACAGAGAGATTCTATAAAAGGCTTCTCAGCAAGCATGGCATTGAGAACGTAACACAGGTAGGCTTCCAGTTTAGACAAACAATAGAATGCATTTAAAACTGTGCATTTAAGATCCGTATGTTTACTTTCAAAGTGTTCACTGTTGACATCTTGTGACATGATTCTCTGCAGTAGTAATGGCTGATTGAGATCGGTGGCACAGCACATTAGCATTCTCGGACATCGGAGAGGGAAAATGAAAACAATTGTCTACTTAATCACTTTTTGTCATACCCCTTCCCATGCAGATATGCATTTTTACAGTACAGAATACTAGGAGATATATCCAGGAGTGGGAAAAATTCTAATTCTGACTATGCAACACAACCGATAAGTCATGAATCAGTTTGATATGTAGTCTGATTTGGTTTTTTTAGCTCCTCAAGATGAGGAGTACAGTTTTTCTGGATTTACCTGTCAGCTCTGAGAACTCCCAGAGTTGGTTGTGTGTTATCGGATGCAATTTGAAGCACATTAAAAAGAAATTCGAGCAATACCACTTTTAAATTGTAGGGGTGGGTTACTTCCGCTGGTCAAGGGAAAATGCCAGCATGGTTGAGCCGAATGGTTTCTTTTATGTTTCTTTGTTGGAAATGGTAACCTGCTGCAGCAGATTCAAGACCTGAAGAAACACACAACTGTGCCCGTGGGAAGGTTTGTTTTCCGCACTCCTTACTTTCTCTGAAATTATAAAATGATGCTGAATTTGTTCAGTTGCCCCTTTTGTTTGTTTTTAACCTTGTTTGCAATTTTTATAACCCAATTAAAATCACAAATTTCCAGGTAACTTAATCTGCTTTTATTGCAGCGTTTCATTCTAATGGCCTTTGAAGGTGGCTTTTGTTCAAATATGACAGCAAACAAAAGGGAGCTTATTGAAATAAAGGGCCTTAAAGCAATGAACGCCCCTGGCTAAGGGGTTGATGAGTTTGTATATTAATAATTATAACCTCCCATTCCAGGGCCAGTGATCCAGAGAAAGTACAACAGTTTTGTTTTAACTAGAATATGATTGAGCAGTATACTTTAAATGACTTTTTCATTGGCAAAATGGTGCAATGTTAATATAAGTTTTATTTTGTTAGGTCATTCCATATAAGACACTGAAGACCGAATATAAACCATTTGAAGCAAAGCGACGTTTGTTGAACAGATTCGACCTGTTCCTAGCTGATGACCGAATCAGACGATTTTTACCCTCTCATTTAGGCAAACATTTTTACAAATCCAAAAAGTAAGTAATCTAAATTTATTATCATGAACTATTTTTTGGTGCTTAAACAAATGCTTCAAGGACAAATGTATTTTTGAGTCTTTTCCAATCCTCGGGTTGCTACATATAAATAAGTACATAAAATCATCTAAATTCTGACTCTTACATTAGCTGACCCGCTTTCGAATGGCCCCAACCGTTTCTAAGTAATGGGGTGGGTGAGTTGGGCACCAACTTCAGCACTGAATCACAAATAATTATTAAAGTAATATACTGACATCCCAGCAGGGCATACTTTTGAGTTTTTAATGAGACCAAGTACTGTTCATTGGATGTGCAGTTACCCCAATTAAGTAAGATTTTATTCCCAGGAAAGAAGGAATGAGCACAAAGGAAGATGGTTGTGGTTGTTGGAGGTCAATTATCTCAGCCCCAAGGCATCACTGTAGGAGCTCCTCAAGTTTGTGCCCTAGGCCCAATCATCTTCAGCTGCTCCATCAATGACCTTTCCTCAAGAGCTCAGAAGTAGGATTGTGCTCTGGCGATTGCACAGCATTTCAGTACTGTTCACAACTCCTCAGATACTGAAGCCGTCTGTGTCCATACGCAACAGCACCTGAACAACATTCAGGCTTAGGCTGCTAAGTGACAAGTAGCATTTGTGCCACTCACGTGCCAGACAATTACCATCTCCAACAAGCGATAATCTAACAATCTCCCCTTGACGTTTAATGGCATTAGCATCGCTGAATCCCTCACCATCAACATCCTGGCGGTTGCCATTGACCAGAAATTTAACTGGACCAGCTATATAAATACTGTGGCTACAAGAGCAGGTCAGAGGCTGGGAATCCTGCAGCGCGTGACTCACCTCCTGACTCTGCAAAGCCTGCCCACTGTTTACAAGGCACAAGTCAGGAGTGTGATGGAATACTCTCCACTTGCCTGGATGAATGAGGCTGCACCAATACTCAAGAAGCTGGACACCATTTAGGACAAAGCAGCCTGTTTGATTGGCACTCCATCCACCACCTTCAACATTCACTCTCTGCACCACAGATACACAGTGGCAGCAGTGTACCATGTACAAGATGCACTGCACCAGCTCAACAGCATCTTCCAAATCCACGTCCTCTATCACCTAGATAAAAACAAAAAGCTAAAAGCTACTGCGGATGCTGGAAATCCAAAACAAAATAAAAACAGAATTACCTGGAAAAACTCAGCAAGTCTGGCAGCATCTGCGGAGAAGAAATCAGTCAACGTTTCGAGCCCTCATGGCCCTTCGGCAGAACTGCAGCATAGTTTCAACAAGGGAGAAATATAAATTGGTTTAAGGTGGGTGGGGGGGGGAGGGGAAGAGACACATTGAGGGTGTGGTGTGAGCAGATAATCAAAAGATGTCAGAGACAAAAGGGTCAAAGAGGTGTTGAAGGTGGTGGTCTTTGTCTGAGAAAAGTGCTAATTAAGAATGGAAAACAGGATATTTAAAGTACAGCTCTAGTGGGGGTGGGGTGGAAAGACTAAAGGTTTTAGTTTTAGATTTAAAAATAATGGAAATAGGTGGGGAAAGAAGAATCTACATAAATTATTGGAAAAAAAAAGCGGGTGGGGGGGGGAAAAGAAACGGGGTGGGGATGGGGGGAGGGGGAGTTTAAGATCTAAAGTTGTTGAATTCAATATTCAGCCCAGAGGGCTGTAAAGTGCCTAGTCGGAAGATGAGGTGCTGTTCCTCCAGTTTGCGTTGGGCTTCACTGGAACAATGCAGCAAGCCAAGGACAGACATGTGGGCAAGAGAACAGGGTGGAGTGTTAAAATGGCAAGCGACAGGGAGGTTTGGGTCTTTCTTGCGGACAGACCGCAGGTGTTCCGCAAAACGGTTGCCCAGTTTGCGTTTGGTCTCTCCAATGTAGAGGAGACCGCATTGGGAGCAACGAATGCAGTAGACTAAGTTAGGGGAAATGCAAGTGAAATGCTGCTTCACTTGAAAGGAGTGTTTGGGCCCTTGGACGGTGAGGAGAGAGGAAGTGAAGGGGCAGGTGTTGCATCTTCTGCGTGGGCATGGGGAGGTGCCATAAGTGGTGGTTGAGGAGTAGGGGGTGATGGAGGAGTGGACCAGGGTGTCCCGGAGGGAACGATCCCTACGGAATGCCGTCAAGGGGGGTGAAGGGAAGATGTGTTTGGTGGTGGCATCATGCTGGAGTTGGCGGAAATGGCGGAGGATGATCCTTTGAATGCGGAGGCTGGTGAGGTGATAAGTGAGGACAAGGGGGACCCTATCATGTTTCTGGGAAGGAGGAGAAGGCGTGAGGGAGGATGCGCGTGATATGGGCCGGACACGGTTGAGGGCCCTGTCAACGACCGTGGGTGGAAAACCTCGGTTAAGGAAGAAGGAGGACATGTCAGAGGAGCTGTTTTTGAAGGTAGCGTCATCAGAACAGATGCGACGGAGGCGAAGGAACTGAGAGAATGGGATGGAGTCTTTACAGGAAGCGGGGTGTGAGGAGCTGTAGTCGAGGTAGCTGTGGGAGTCGGTAGGCTTGTAATGGATATTGGTGGACAGTCTATCATCAGAAATTGAGACAGAGAGGTCAAGGAAGGGAAGAGAAGTGTCAGAGATGGACCATGTGAAGATGATGGAGGGGTGGAGATTGGAAGCAAAATTAATAAATTTTTCCAGGTCCCGATTATTTTTTTTCAATAATTTATATAGATTCTTCTTTCCCCACCTATTTCCATTATTTTTAAATCTAAAACTAAAACCTTTAGTCTTTCCACCCCACCCCCACTAGAGCTGTACTTTAAATATCCTGTTTTCCATTCTTAATTAGCACTTTTCTCAGACAAAGACCACCACCTTCAACACCTCTTTGACCCTTTTGTCTCTGACATCTTTTGATTATCTGCTCACACCACACCCTCAATGTGTTCTCCACCCCCCCCCCCCCCCCCCCACCCACCCACCCACCCACCCACCTTAAACCAATTTATATTTCTCCCTTGTTGAAACTATGCTGCAGTTCTGCCGAAGGGCCATGAGGGCTCGAAACGTTGACTGATTTCTTCTCCGCCGATGCTGCCAGACTTGCTGAGTTTTTCCAGGCAATTCTGTTTTTATTTTGTCCTCTATCACCTAGAAGGCCAAGGACAGTGGACGCATGGGAACACCAACACCAGCAAGTTCCTCTCCAAGCCACTCACCATCCTGACTTGGAAGTATATTGCCGTTCCTTCACTGTTGCTGAGTGAAAATCCCGGAATTCCCTTCCTAACAGCACTGTAGGTGTACCTACTTCACATGGACTGCAGCAGTTCACCACCACCTTGTCAAGGATCAATAGTGAAGTGCAACAAATGCTGGCTTTGTCAGTGACGCTCACACATTCCCCCACCCCCCGCACCACCATGAACAAATACTGCCGTGTCTTTCACAGTCTTGGGCAGTTTCAGTGCTTTTTATAGCCAATGCATTTTGAAGTCCAGTTGCTGAAATAATATGGTGAAATGGAGCAACCAATCTGCACACCACAAAATAAAGGAATAGTTTTTAATGAGGTTGGTTGAGGGACCCTGGCCAAGTGACTGGGAGATCTCCCCTACTCCTTTTTGAGTAGCACCATGTGATCTTTTACATCAAGGGCAGGCAAGGCAATAACTTTTCATCTGAAATACAGCACCACTGGCAGTGCAGCAATCCCTCAGCATCATATTGAAGTGTCAATCTAGATTATTCATTCAGTCACATGTGATGGTTGTGTCCCCTTCTTTTAGACTCCGAGGTGATATTGCTACCACTGAGCCAAGTCTGGCTCAAGTTAAGTGCTCATTCTGTGTTGAAGTTGGAGCCAGACAAGGGGTTGAATTTTTTGTGCCCCTGGTGGGTGTGTTTCCTGAGGGGGCTCATGTAAAATGGGGGGTGGATGGGGTGGGGGCGCACATAAAATGGTTGGGGGAGGGGGTGGTGCATGTAAATCCCCCTCTCCTAAACCCCACCCCAATCCCCCTCTCCTGAATCCCCCTCTCCCTAACCCTCTTGGGCCAAGACTGGACGTAACTGCTCCGGGGAACCTCGGTCTTGGGCTCCACTCCTCACCTGCAGTCCCAGCAGTTGCTCCAGTGAGGGGCGGAAGTCCCACTTGGCCCTAATTAATAAACCCCACAGAGCTTTGCTGGGTTGGGTAGACATGGAGCATGCTGGCTCCACGCCAGTGCGGTTTCTGGGTTGGTGTTATGACACAGCAGTTGGTAAAGGTTGAGTTGTTTAAATCCCAGAGGGAAACTTGAACAACTGTCATAACCTATATTTTCGATTGGCATGTTTGAGATCTGAATTCAGAAATGAAACCACCGAGCCTCGAGAGGTTTTTTTAATTTAAACTAAATTAAACATTTATTAATTTAACAAGAAACTAAAACATACATATATCTACAGATTACTACCATAATAACTTTTAAACATATCCCCAAATTAATCTTCACCAAGGCAACAATAACCCATGGACTTTAAACAGACACCAGGCAAAGCACATTTGACCTTACAAATTCAAAATTAGGTCCCTTGCAATTTGGTTCCTTTGCAGACACAGTTGTAGGCTTACAGGCTGCTTAGATCTTACATGCCTCTGACCTGCACATATAAAACTCTTTTCTGTTTCTACCTAGCCTTCCCTTTGAATGTAAGTTCTCATGTTATCCCTGGGTTTTTGAACTCCACCTCTTCTTACAATAAAACACCTTTCATAGCACAATTGTATTAGTAATATAAACACATTGCTTGGTGTCTCCCAGCTAGGTGCAAGATTTTACTCCCTTTTGAATGGTTTATTCAACAAATGCAAATATACTCCTTACCTTCTAGCCTTTCGTTTATCTAAGTAACATCTCAAACTACTATACATCAAAGCAGCCAGACTAGCTGGCTTTAATCCAATTAAGCCATACACACACCCACAGACACAGACCCCACTACAAGTCCAATTTAAAAATAATTTCCATTAACATTATATACATTAATATCTTCATGACAGTTGGTTAAATGGAGATCCCACCATTTACCCATTTCAGGTTAAACATCGGCTTCCCGCTACCACCTTGCTGCCCACGGCAGTCATATTATGGCGCGGGCAGTGTATTAGCAGGATTTATGGGCTTGATAACAAGCTTAATTGAACCTTAATTGTCGATTTAAATATGGCGGGAAGGCTGCTGATTTCAGCACCTGCTGCCCCCCCCCCCCCCCCCCCCCCCCCCGCCCTGTATTATGGGGGTGAGCAGGAAGGTGGTGGGATGGGCGCCCACCTCATATAATATGCCCCCCCCTAAGGAAACAGACCCACCAGAAGCACGTAAAATTCAGCCAATTGTCTGGCTCCAACTTCAACACAGAACGAGCACTTAACTTGAGCCAGACTTGGCTCAGTGGTAGCAATATCACCTTGGAGTTTAAAAGTACCCTCACATGAGACTTAGAGTGTCCACACCTCTAGGCTCAGGATAACAATAGTTGTTGTCATCTTGCTTATATGGGCAGCCACACAGATAAATGTGCAGGTTAATTGTGGTGAAGTTCTTGGAAGCCTCCCATCCAAAATTCAGGAGATCTGTGCTCCCATTGCAGAAAATGTTTTTTCTTAAGTTAATATAAATCAGCAAATGCTCAAAAATACAGAAATCTTGTGGCCTCGTGAACTCAGTTTGAAAACCTGTAGGTAATCGTATAGCTTGGCAGTTCTTACAAACTCACAAATTTAACAGTTGTGAGCAGTGTAGTATTGTAATTCTTTAAAGCATTTTCTTGTGTATAATCTCATTTAATTACATTTCTGATTTCAGAGCGCCTCTGTCTGTAAAGCTGTCTTCAAAGAGTCTTGCAAAAGATCTGAACAAACGAATCCAGGGGACAATCCTTCCTGTCAACAAGAAGGGCAGCTGTTAGTGAGTATTGAGGATTTGGTTCATTGAGTTTGGGAGGATCTAACCCTCCGTCTTTTACCTAACACTGAAAATTTATTTTTCATTTGCAAATCAATTCTGAATGGGGCTGACAAGTAAAATAACAAAAGTGCCTATAGAAGCCTAAATGATTTCGAGTTGCAAATTGGTATGCAAAAAGCCCAGGTTCTCTCATAAGTAGATCTGATATGTCTAATTTTGCATAAGGCCTAGCTTTTTCTATTAATTTTACTTTGGGAGTCTATCTTTCTAAATTCCTGAGCACAGAAGATGCTGGGTATTCCCAATGGCTGCTTACACCTTGAGTACTAACGTTCCTAAAACTTCCTTGACCAGTATCTGTACTCACTGCACAGCATGTTTAATCATGAACATGTTTGAATGCCAGTGCCTTGTTTATCTGTACATGACAGTGAACAAAGTAACCAACTGATCTTGTAGTTGACACATGCTCTTCTCCTCTTGCCAGCAATTTAAAATTAGATCCTTGAAATGAAATGTCAGTGAACAGAGCAGCATGCTTACCAATTAAAAGTCCAGCTTTAGGACCAACTGTTAGGTGAGTAGCGATGCCGGACTAGGAAAAATATGCCTGATTTAACGTTTTTGAAAAGTAACAGAGTGGAGAAACTGACTGGAGATGCCTTTGAAGCATTCCTCTTATCAAAGTCACAGATGACATTCTGTGTGACTGATAAAAATAAACTATCCTCCTCACCCTTCTGGACCTGCCTGCAGCTTTTGACACTGTTGACCACACAATCTTCCTCCAGTGCCTCTCGACTGTCATCTAGCTGGGTGAGACTGCACTGGCCTGGTTCCATTCTTATAGCCAGAGTATCACTTGCAATGTTGACATTTCGAGTCCTCATGACCCTCCTGTTGAAGGATCATGACTCGAAACGTTAACTGTGCTCTTCTCCGCCGATGCTGCCAGACCTGCTGAGTTTTTCCAGGTATTTCTGTTTTTGTTTTGGATTTCCAGCATCCGCAGTTCTTTGCTTATATCACTTGCAGTGGTTTCTCTTCCTTCTCCCATGGCATTACCTCTAGTGTCCTCCAAGGATTTACCCTTGGCCCCCCTCTCATTTCTCAGCTACATGCTGCCCCCTCGGCGACATCATCCAAAATCACTAGCTCTACCTCACCATCACCTTTCTCAACTCCTCCACTAAATTATCAAGCTGCTTATCTAACATCCAATACTGGGTGAACAGAAATTTTCCCCAACTAAAGACTGGAAGATCAAAGACGTTGTTTTCGCTCCACTCTTCAAATTCCATTCCCTCGCCATTGGCTCTGTCCCTCTACCTGGCAACTGTCTGAGGCTGAGCCAGCGTCCTTTTTGTACCCTTGGTGTCATACTTGACCCTGAGATGAGCATCTGACCACATATCTGCACAAAGACTGCCTGTTTTAACCTCCATAACGTCGCTTAAATCCATCACCCCTTGGGTCATTTGCTGAAATCTTCATCCCTGTCTTTGTTACCTTTAGACTTGACTACTCCATCACACCACTGGCTGGCCTCCCACAATCTACCTCCTGTAAATTTGATGTCATCCAAAACTCTGCTGCCTGTGTCCTTACTCATACTTACCCACCACTGCTGTGCTCGCTGACCTAGATTGGCTCCCTTGTAGCATTCAGTTGGTTCTTGAATGGGTCCGTGGATTTCACTACCCTGTGATTGAGTCTATTCCGCGTACAGATAGTGTTTTGTTTGAAAATGTCCTAATGTAGGTTCCAAATTTGCCTTTTAAATCTATTGCCCCTTGACCTACTCTGTCAAACTAATTTTAATTACCATTCTGAATTTACCTTTTTCTATATTATTTGCAATCTATTCCTTTGAAAGATCACATCTTAGATGCTTCATTTTAAAACCAAAAAGCCCAAGAACTAGAAATTTTACAGGTGTAAAACAAGCACCTAACTAAGTGTCCAATAATGTTCGAGTGGTGCATGTACAAGTAATCCACACCTGCGGTGCGCAGTCCACCATATTGGTTAAAGCTGAAGTATAGTTGCCTGGGGCTCATGGAAGCAGACAGTAGGTTCTATGCATAAGCAAATAGGAGGCCTAAGCCCTTATTAAGTCTCCATCCAGACCCTGTGAACACAGCCAACAGTGAACGGATAACTAGGTCTGCATGGCTTAGCTAGTGATCCTAAAAAGAACTTATCTTGAATGTGGTGAGGTGCCAGAGTGCTGCTCCCAGCACCACAGCCGTTCTGAAGGCCATTGCCAGCTCCCAGTCGGCTCACTCAATTGCTTCCCTTCCTCTTGATTGTCTTACCCACCCCCAACAGGATCTGCCCGAGGGTT
Source organism: Cetorhinus maximus (assembly GCF_964194155.1). Lineage (NCBI taxonomy): Eukaryota > Metazoa > Chordata > Chondrichthyes > Lamniformes > Cetorhinidae > Cetorhinus > Cetorhinus maximus. The sequence goes on from NC_135893.1 coordinate 103,486,161, forward strand.
GCTGCCCGAAATCCACGTCCACTTTGTGTCCCCAGGCAGCTCGCCAGCCTAATTTAAGTGATACCCAGGGTGCAATATCGAGTGTGCCAGCGCACAGATTGTTCTCTATGTTAGCAGCCTGGTCTTATTCAATTTCGACCCCCAAGTTTCTCCAGTCTTTTTTCATAACTGAACATCTAATACTGGGGATTAGTCTTGTGTTTCTGCTCTGTATTGTCCCCAGAATATCTCTGCTGTGTCTCAATGACCAGAACTGAGCACCGTATTCAAGGTTTGCCTGGAGATATGGTCACTGTTTGGTGCTCTGGGCCCTAGAGCAACCGATTCAACAGCCGATTCTTTTTTCACCGCCCAGTTTTTATTTTCCATTGACTCAGAAAATATTGCCAAGGTTTTTAATTTTAAACCAAGTATGAATTACATTGAGACTGAGAAATGAGTCTCCGAAGAGTTTGAACTATCATTCTATGACGTTTAGTGGAAAGAAGATCGGAGGTGGTGTAAAAGTGGCTGCTGATTCACTGAGAAGGTTTCATGTGACTTGTGTAGACAAATTGCAGCCCCCGTTTTAGTTTTGGATAGATACCTGACTGAGGAAGTATTGGCTTAAGATACATTTCCAGCCCTTTGCTTTTTGTGTTGGAAATCTGAAACAAAACATAAAATGTTTAAAATACTCAGCAGGAAATAACAGCATCTGTGGAGAAAGAAAGAGTTAACCTTTCAGCTAGGGAACTCTTGTCAGAAATAGAAAATGTCAAAGATGAATGGCATTCAAATAAGAAAAGAAAAAGAGAGGAAAATCACCCCAACACACATCCTGGAAAGGAAGCAGAATGAGTAGCAAAGTGAAGAACAGGAGATAGTTAAACTGCAGTAGTGAGGCAAGCAGGAGACTACAAGAGGCATAATAAGAGAAATCAAAGAAATGCAAGACATATGCATATTGTTATGACCACAGCAGGAGTTATTTGCTGCTCAAACCAAATCTCTGAGGGAAACTTGGCTTACGGGCCATACCCTTTTTTTCGGTATTCTGAAAACAAGAAGATAACGTACTGATCTCAGCAGCAAGGAATCCAGTTCTGGGGTTTTAAAAATTAAAAGTAAAAGCTTTATTAACAAGAATATTTTGATATTCAAGAAAAGTTAAGCACACAAGATTACAGTTACACAATTAACGTTAATCTTACAACGCGTTCCCCCAAAACGACACTCTACTTGGCCAGACCCACAAGTAGCCTTCCAGGCAACACCCCATTATAAATGTTTAACCATAAAGATGCAGTAATATTACCCAAGGCAAACTGCTGTAGCTTTAATAAAGGCAAACCACATGATTGGCACCACATCCACAAGCGTTCATTCCGTCCACCACCGACGCACAGTAGCAGCAGTGTGTACCATCTACAAGATGCACTGCAGGAATTCACCAAGGCGCCTTCAACAGCACCTTCCAAACCCACGACCACTGCCATCTAGAAGCACAAGGGCAGCAGACAGATAGGAACACCGCTACCTAGAAGTTCCCCTGCAAGTCACTCACCATCCTGACCTGGGAATATATTACTGTTCCTCCACTGTCACTGGGTCAAAACCCTGGAACTCCCTTCCTAACAGCTCTGTGGGTATACCCACACCACATGGACTGCAGCAGTTCAAGAAGGCACCTTTTTCTGAAGGGCAACTAGGAATAGGCAATAGATGCTGGCCCACCCAGTGAAGCCCACATCCCGTGAATGAATTTTTTTAAAAAAACCACATGACCTATAATACTCTTCCATTCTTCTTTAGGAAATTCAAACTTCAGAATAAAACTGCTTTTTGCAGCCCATGACTTTTCTGGCTTGACTGGATGGCTGATTCAAACCTGCATCTTCTCTCAGCCCAAAGACATAGCTCCCAACTCAGCCCCAGCTCAACAGCTATCTCTCACAGCTATAGTAACTCTAAAATATCGTTTTTCCCCTTTCATCTCGGGTTCTATTATTCTCACACCTCTTTGAAACTCAAATCCTTCAAATTATAAAATCTTCCATATCTCAATTTTGTCTTTGCTTTTGGGTCAATAAAATATAACGTCCCACTTCTGTTTACCTATGGAACTCCTACAAGATGCAAACATGTTTCTTGTTCCCTTTGATATTCAAGAAACCTCTCAACTTATCTAAAGATGCAAATGTTAGATGTAACCTATTCACTTGCACCTCAAACCTAAACCTTCCCAGACAACCTGCCTCCTATTACTCTCTGCCCAGCTTAAGTAAATCTCACACCACACACATAAACACATACACACACATAGCCAGCCCTCTTCACAAAATAACACAACATTCCTGAGAAATATTTTTTAAAAATTTCCATTTCTCATAATATCAGTGTATGGAAAAAGGAGGAGGATAAGCAGGTAAAAAGGGAAGTATGCAAAAATGGATGAAGCGAAGCAGGCTTCAGCAGCTCGAGAGCCTGATAGAAGAGACAAAGTTGGATAACATCAAGGGTGCAGCCAGCACAGCATCTTAAAGGAAGATCTCTGCCCCAAGCACCGATACACTCATTCTCCCAAAGTCAAGATGCCCTGGCTATGAACATACCAGTATTTTGGGATTAAAAAATACACCGGTAATTCAGCTTCATAAATTGATGCAGGAGTACCCAGGCGGCAACACACCCGAGCATTTACATCGGTTTACATATGCAATCAAAAGGCTGTTACGGAGGAGAACTCACTGAGGTCTAAATGAGCAGAATAGCTTGCACTATAGTAAAAAGGTTACATGTAAATAAAATGCCTTACTGGGTATAAAGCTATTATTTGTAGTAATCTCAAGTGGTAATTTGAAATGTATAGGGGACATTTGCAATGATAAATTTTCGCAATGTGTATAATGCCACAGCACTTCTGTGCTAGACACTAGTATGTGCAAAAGACTAAACTATGGCAAAGTGCTAATATTGTGATATCAACATCTGTAAGTTTATCCAGTTGCAAAGTTAAAACATGATTGATCCTCTTGAAGCTTCACAGCAATTAGACAATCTGTTGAAGGATGAAATGATCCTCTGGGTTGGTGTGGTGGGAGTGCTGTGGTAGGGAGGGATAATGTTGGGGGATGGGGTGTGGAAGAACAGTAGGAACTGAGCCACGAAAGGATTATTTGCTTGTCCCAGAATTCTCTGAAAAGGCCTTCAGGGGATTCAAGGAACCTCTGAATGGCTGCAGCTATCTTCCCATCCACAAGTCATCCTCAATTTTAAAATTCTCATCCCTCTTTTCAAACCCCTTCATGACCCTGCCCCTTTCTATTGCTGTAATTTCCTCCAGCCCCACAACTCTCCAAGATATTTGTGCTTATCCAATTCAGGACCCTTGAGCATTCCCAAATTTAATCACTCCACCATCAGCCCTAATCTCTGGAATTCACGCTAAATCTCTTTATTCCTCTAAGTCACTCCTGAAAGCCTACCTCTTTTTGATCAAGCTTTTTTTCATCAGCCCCAATATTCCCTAACATAGCCTGGTGGCCAATCTTCCTTGATAATATTCCTGTAAAGCACCTTGGGATGTTCTGTTAAGTTAAAGGCACTATATAAATGCAAATCGTTGTAGGGACTTAGGCAATCTTCATAACAGCAGAGATGGTACTACATATTTAGAATGATGAATGAACAATGCTTTACATCCATTTCTATAAAATTAGAATGCCAAAGTAGTTTATCTAAAACACAATGGTCCAATTCCACTGTGTTCCGAGTGGACCATGGTAAATATGCATTCTATCTCATGAGTTTGGATAACCTGCTGAATAATGTTCACATTGTTTACGATCAAAGTGAATTTTCCACACTTTCCCATTTAGTATTGTGTCTGTAATATGACTGCTATTTAATCCATGGAATTGTAATACAGCTACAAGTACATGGAGTCAGTGGCCCAGTCATTGTGGTCAGCGATGGCGCTTGCCACTGACCTGGCAGAAGCTGCTCATAATGATCAAGTGATCTCTGTGGCATAGATTTCCCTTTTCCTGATGTCAGTTTGAATCTGGCACCCTGGGGATCTTCAGGTCTCCAATAAAAGTGATCTCATCAAGCAGGGTAAGCAGCCAATCATGTTGAAGTACTCTTGACAGACTGACAACCAAGAATTCAAAAAGCACTTTATCCTTCATTTTTATCATATTAGAGAGGACAAAATAAAGATTGGGACATAGACATGGGATTAAGATGAAAACTGAAATATCAAACTTTAAAAAAATTCTCCATTGATATTTTTAAAATAATTAATTTTCAGGACCATTGAGGTTATTCAGCAGTAATTATGAACTTAATACACCATTAAAACCCAGTTACACCTCATTCAGCAAGGTGTAACTTTTTCACGGGATTTTACAACAAGGTTAATACCTTTAAAAGGAAAAGTTCTCAGTTCACGGATTTCTAATTGATTGCCGACTTGGGGAACTTCAACAGCATATCCTGTGTAGAAATGTTAGAATCACCAAGAGCAACTTCTGGATTTCCGTGTTTGACTGTGCCTGTGCAGATTCCAGAAGTTGCAATTGATTTCAGAGTAGTAAAGACGGTGAATGCTGAGGGTTTTGACATCGTCACGATTAGAAAATCTGGGCCAAAATCATATTTGTATTTCCTCTGAAGTGATTGACTGACTGTTAGCTTGACAGTTTTTAAAATTCATTCATGGGATGTGGGCTTTGCTGGCTGGGCCAGCATTTATTGCCCATCCCTAGTTGCCCTTGAGAAGGTGGTGGAGAGCTGCCTGGTGGAAATTATTTTAAATTCGGTGAACCATTTCAGTCTACTGAATACTAATGATGATACTATGATATGATACATGATACTAATCACCTCTGGGGCTATCACGATGTTCAACTATCTCAATTACTTATTTCTTTTTAAAATCTCTCCACTAGTTACCTCTCAGTCTGTCTATTTCTCAACATGTGTTTTATCTGTGGAGCCACAGAAGTACTGTATCTTGCATGCTATTAGTCAGTGCTATCTATACAACTGTTATCCTGATGCCTCCAGCCTGTCTGTCTATCTCTCTCTACAGCCTGGCCTTATGCTTCACTATTCCATGCTGACATGATGGCCCTGAACTTCACTCTCTCCTGAGACAGCTTCTCTGGACTTTGTTACTCACTTCTGGTCAACATGAGCCCCTGGTTTCCTGGAAATTTAAACAGATAGTGGATGTTGAGTGAATTATCTAATGGTAATTTCAGAAATGCTAATTGCTGATTATTGGTTCTCTGTAAATTCACAAAACTGAAAATCTAAATTGTCTGACTAGGAAGTAGATTACATTAAGTAATGATAGAGGATATGGAGTTTGTGGATATTCTAGATGTCATTATTCATTATCCTTTGTTTGAATGATACGTGTGTGGTGTAATTTCCTGGCATATTTTCTTTTTCAGTGCTTCCCGTGTAGCTCATACAGGAATGAAGTTGCAGGACACAGTGGAAAATGTTATTGCTGCCGTTCGTGTTATTACAGAGAACTTGCCCAAGGTATGTAAAAAAAAAAACTGTACCATTGGTGGGATTATAGACAATCATATGTATGGATGTACCTTACCTCTTCTTTGCACTGTATGAACTACCCACCCAGGATGATTTTGACTTATTACTTCAATTCTCATCTTCAGCTCTGCTTTATCCCTCCTCCAACTCCCATCTTTTGCAGTAATGTGCATTATTTTTTGTTCTCTTTGCGGAGGGTATGTAGATTTTTGCAAGTGACAGAAAGTTGTAGTGTGTTTAAAAGAAAAGATTCCAGTTCAATGGTGTGAACAATAAATTGCTGAATTAAATGTGTTACATTCCCCATAGCGACCAATAACCTGAAAAGAAAGGAATCCCCAAACAATTCCTGCAAAATGAATCGAGGGACAGGATTTCACTTTTTAAAAACCTACCGTTACAATCAAGCCCAAAATCAACATAAAATTAATCATGAACAGGCAAATGGTATTTCACTAGAAAAGATAGATTTCATTTTAAATAGTTGATGCAAGAAAGATACACCTCACAAAATTACAAGCATTCCCATCACTCCCTGAACACATGTGGCTCCACATGCAATCCCACAGCCTTTCAAACTTTGCCTCCGGTGCACAGGAACTCTCACTTTCCCACTCATTGGATCTGGCCCTTGAATCACTTTCACTAGCAGCCACCTTCTAGTTAAAGTCTCCAGATATGGTTAATGCCCAAACTGCACACACCTGAAAAACCTACTTAGCTAGGTTCATGACAGTCTTAATGGCATAGATTCCCCAGAGCCTCCTTTATCTGAGCCCTTTAATAAACCCCATTAAACTGCCCGGTCAGCTACAACTCTTGGCATCTACCCAGCAATGTGGAAAATTGGCCAGCCACGTCCTGTATACAAAAAGCAGGACAAATCCAACTTGGTCAATTACCACCTCATCAGTCTACTCTCAAACATCAGTAAAGTGATAGAAGGGTTCATCAACAGTGCTATCAAGCAATACTTGCTCAGCAATGACCCGTTCACTGATGCTCAATTTGGATTCTGCCAGGGTCACTCAGCTCCTGACCCCATTACAGCCTTGGTTCAAGCATGGACAAAAGAACTGAACTCCAGAGGTGAGGTGAGAGTGACTGCCCTTGACACCAAGGCAGCATTTGGCCGAGTGTGGCATCAAGGAGACCTAGCAAAACTGGAGTCGATGGGAATTGGGGGAAAACTCTCCACTGGTTGGGAGTCTGACCTAGCACAAAGGAAGATGGTTGTGGTTGTTGCAGGTTAATCATCTCAGCTCCAGGACATCACTGCAGGAGTTCCTTGGGGTAGTGTCCTAGGCCCAGCAATCTTCAGCTGCTTCACCAATGACCTTCCTTCCATCATAAGGTCAGAAGTGGGGAGGTTCGCTGATGATTGCACAATGTTCAGCAGCAGTCGCGACTCCTTAGGTACTGAAGCAGTCCTTGTCCAAATGCAGCAAGATCTGGATGATATCCAGGCTTGGGCTGACAAGTGGCAAATAACATTCGCATCATACAAGTGCCAGGCAATGACCATCTCCAACAAGAGAGAATCGCACCATTGCCCCTTGGCATTCAATGACATCACCGTCGCTGAATCCCCCACTGTCAACATCCTGGGCTTATCACTGACCAGAAACTGAACTGGACCAGCTGCATAAATACTGTGACTACAAGAGCAGGCCAGAGGCTCAGTATCCTGCTGTGAGTAACTCGCCTCCTGATTCCCCAAAGCCTGTCCGTCATCTACAAGGCACAAGTCAGGAGTGTGATGGAATGCTCTCCACTTGCCTGGATGAGTGCAGCTCCCACAACACTCAAGAAGCTTGACAGTGTCCAGGACAAAGCAGCCTGCTTGATTGGCACCCTATCCACAAACATTCACTCCCTCCACCAGCGATGCACAGTGGCAGCAGTGTGTACCATCTACAAGATGCATTGCAGGATCTCACCAAGGGTCCTTCGACAGCATCTTCCAAACCCATGACCGCTACCATCTAGAAGGACAAGGGCAGCAGATAGATGGGAACACCACCACCTGGAAGTTCCCCTCCAAGCCACTCACCATCTTGACTTGGAAATATATCACCGTCCCTTCACTGTCACTGGGTCAAAATCCTCGAACTTCCTCTCTAACAGCATTGTGGGTGCACCTTCACCACATGGACTGCAGCCGTTCAAGATGGCAGCTCGCCACCACCTTCTCAAGGGCAATTAGGGATGTGTAATAAATGCTGGCCCAGCCAGTGACACCCACATCCCATGAATGAATTCAAACAAAAGCAGTAAAATTGTCCAATTTGCAATCTCTATTCTAACATTGCCTTCAGCTTTCTGTCCTTTTAACAATATTAAATGTTCACAGCTCCTTGTACAAGTGCCTTTGCTGAAGAACTGAATCCACACCAAGAGTTCTGCCTGTGTGTGTTGCACACAATTGTTAGCCCAATTATCAGCTATTTGTCCTTTCTGGTTAGCAAACTCCCATCTCCATATCAATGTTAACAGCCGTGCTCGTGGCTTTGCCTCTGAACTGAACCCTGTCTCCCTGGCAACCTCGAGTCAGGATAATTTCTCAGAAATCTAATAACCTCATAGCCAGGAATTCCGATTATCCCTCTTTCCAGCATTATCTTTGTTTCATTTTGGATTTAAAGGGATATCTCATAGTTACAAGCTTTAGCAAAGCACCAAATCCATCACCCATGTTTCCATTTATAAATGTGTAATGTTACTATTTCCTTTTTCAGTTGTTTTGCAGTACATAGGAAGAAATGTAAGAACACTAAGAGGCAGTAATGTTCTTGACAATTACAACTTTGGGAACAAACATTGCTAAAGCTGAAAAAACAAAGGTGCTACTGATGCTAGAGAAAGGAGTAGCTTTCCATTTTGGCCAGCTTGCATGTCTCTGTATACCACACATCCAGTTGGTCATAAAGCATATCTAGATGCAAAATAAAGCAATTTCTAAGCAGCTCGAACCAGCCTTTGGCCTTATCTCAGAAGAGCACCTTGATTTGCATCAGTGTGCATTTTATTTTTCCTATGATGAGATCACTAATCCCTTTGTCATCTGGCATTGGAAATTTGTACAAAAGCTACAACTTATATTGCTAAATATATTTATGTCTAACGATGTGTGGAAATGTTCTCTTGATCTCAAGGGCAATTAGGGATTGCCAGCATCGGTGGAGAAGAAATCAGTCAACGTTTCGAGTCTTCATGACCCTTCGGCAGAACTGAAGCATAGTTAGGAGAAAGATGAAATATAAGCTGGTTTAAGGTGGGGGGGGCGGGGGGAGAGAGAGAAGTTGAGGGTGTGGTGATTGTGGAGATAAGCAAGCAGTGATAGGAGCAGTTAATCAAAAGATGTCACAGACAAAAGGATCAAAGAGGTGTTGAAGGTGGTGATATTGTCTAAGAAAGGTGCTAATTAAGAATGGAAGACAGGACACTCAAGGTACAGCTCTGGTGGGGGTGGGGTGGAAAGACTAACAAAGTTTTAGTTTTAGATTTAAAAATAATGGAAATAGGTGGGAAAAGAAGAATCTATATAAATTATTGGAGAAAAAAAAGGGAGGGGGGAGAAACGGGGTGGGGATGAGGAGAGAAACGGGGTGGGGATGGGGGGAGAAACGGGGTGGGGATGGGGGGAGAAACGAGGTGGGATGGGGGGAGAAACGGGGTGGGGGTGGGGGGAGTTTAAAATCTAAAGTTGTTAAATTCAATATTCAGCCCGGAAGGCTGTAAAGTGCCTAGTCGGAAGATGAGGTGCTGTTCCTCCAGTTTGCGTTGGGCTTCACTGGAACAATGCAGCAAGCCAAGGACAGACATGTGGGCAAGAGAACAGGGTGGAGTGTTAAAATGACAAGCGACAGGGAGGTTTGGGTCATTCTTGCGGACAGACTGCAGGTGTTCTGCAAAGCGGTCGCCCAGTTTGCGTTTGGTCTCTCCAATGTAGAGAAGACCGCATTGGGAGCAACGAATGCAGTAGACTAAGTTAGGGGAAATGCAAGTGAAATGCTGCTTCACTTGAAAGGAGTGTTTGGGCCCTTGGACGGTGAGGAGAGAGGAAGTGAAGGGGCAGGTGTTGCATCTTCTGTGTGGGCATGGGGAGGTGCCATAGGTGGGGGTTGAGGAGTAGGGGGTGATGGAGGAGTGGACCAGGGTGTCCCGGAGGGAACGTTCCCTACGGAATGCCATCGGGGGGGTGAAGGGAAGATGTGTTTGGTGGTGGCATCATGCTGGAGTTGGCGGAAATGGCGGAGGATGATCCTTTGAATGCGGAGGCTGGTGGGGTGATAAGTGAGGACAAGGGGGACCCTATCATGTTTCTGGGTAGGAGGAGAAGGTGTGAGGGAGGATGCGCGGGATATGGGCCGGACACGGTTGAGGGCCCTGTCAACGACCGTGGGTGGAAAACCTCGGTTAAGGAAGAAGGAGGACATGTCAGAGGAGCTGTTTTTGAAGGTAACGTCATCAGAACAGATGCGACGGAGGCGAAGGAACTGAGAGAATGGGATGGAGTCCTTACAGGAAGCGGGGTGTGAGGAGCTGTAGTCGAGGTAGCTGTGGGAGTCGGTAGGCTTGTAATGGATATTGGTGGACAGTCTATCATCAGAAATTGAGACAGAGAGGTCAAGGAAGGGAAGAGAAGTGTCAGAGATGGACCATGTGAAGATGATGGAGGGGTGGAGATTGGAAGCAAAATTAATAAATTTTTCCAGGTCCCGACGAGAGCATGAAGCAGCACCGAAGTAATCATCGATGTACCGGAGAAAGAGTTGTGGGAGGGGGCCGGAGTAGGACTGGAACAAAGAATGTTCCACATACCCCATAAAGAGAAAGGCATAGCTGGGGCCCATGCGGGTACCCATAGCCACACCTTTTATTTGGAGGAATAAAAAAATTTATTCATTTTGCTTCCAATCTCCACCCCTCCATCATTTTCACATGGTCCATCTCTGACACTTCTATTCCCTTCCTTGACCTCTCTGTCTCAATTTCTGATGATAGACTGTCCACCAATATCCATTACAAGCCTACCGACTCCCACAGCTACCTCGACTACAGCTCCTCACACCCCGCTTCCTGTAAGGACTCCATCCCATTCCTCAGTTCCTTCGCCTCCGTCACATCTGTTCTGATGACGCTACCTTCAAAAACAGCTCCTCTGACATGTCCTCCTTCTTCCTTAACCGAGGTTTTCCACCCACGGTCGTTGACAGGGCCCTCAACCATGTCCGGCCCATATCCCGTGCATCCTCACGCCTTCTCCTCCTTTCCAGAAAAATGATAGGGTCCCCCTTGTCCTCACTTATCACCCCACCAGCCTCCGCATTCAAAGGATCATCCTCCGCCATTTCCGCCAACTCCAGCATGATGCCACCACCAAACACATCTTCCCTTCACCCCCCCTGACGGCATTCCGTAGGGATCGTTCCCTCCGGGACACCCTGGTCCACTCCTTAATCACCCCCTTCTCCTCAAACCCCACCTATGGCACCTCCCCATGCCCACGCAGAAGATGCAACACCTGCTCCTTCACTTCCTCTCTCCTCACCGTCCAAGGGCCCAAACACTCCTTTCAAGTGAAGCAGCATTTCACTTGCATTTCCCCTAACTTAGTCTACTGCATTCGTTGCTCCCAATGCGGTCTCCTCTACATTGGAGAGACCAAACGCAAACTGGGCGACCGCTTTGCAGAACACCTGCGGTCTGTCCGCAAGAAAGACCCAAACCTCCCTGTCGCTTGCCATTATAACACTCCACCCTGTTCTCTTGCCCACATGTCTGTCCTTGGCTTGCTGCATTGTTCCAATGAAGCCCAACGCAAACTGGAGGAACAGCACCTCATCTTCCGACTAGGCACTTTACAGCCTTCCGGGCTGAATATTGAATTTAACAGCTTTAGATCTTAAACTACCCCCCCCTCCCCCCATCCCCACCCCGTTTCTCCCCCCATCCCCATCCCGTTTCTCCACCCTCCCTTTTTTTTTCCAATAATTTATATAGATTCTTCTTTTCCCACCTATTTCCATTATTTTTAAATCTAAAACTAAAACTTTGTTAGTCTTTCCACCCCACCCCCACTAGAGCTGTACCTTGAGTGTCCTGCCTTCCATTCTTAATTAGCACCTTTCTTAGACAATATCAACACCTCTTTGATCCTTTTGTCTGTGACATCTTTTGATTAACTGCTCCTATCACTGCTTGCTTATCTCCACAATCACCACACCCTCAACTTCTCTCTCCCCCCGCCCCCCTACCTTAAACCAGCTTATATTTCATCTTTCTCCTAACTATGCTTCAGCTCTGCCGAAGGGTCATGAAGACTCGAAACGTTGACTGATTTCTTCTCCACCGATGCTGCCAGACCTGCTGAGTTTTTCCAGGTAATTCTGTTTTTGTTTTTGTTATGGATTTCCAGCATCCGCAGTAGCTTTTAGCTTTTTGTTTTTAGGGATTGCCAGTGATGCTTGCATCGCACGCCCCATGAAGGAATTTTTAAAAATACAAGGATGAAGAGAGTTTATTTAACCTCTGTCATGAATTCGTTGTGATATTTCAGAGGTGTAGAAAGCAGACCAGACCTGTCCATTGTCCCATCTTGTTCCACACGTTTGGAAGACTTTTTCAGAAACAATTTCTTATACTCTTCAAATTAAAGTTTCAGCTTTTAAGATTTATTTTGTCATTAATGAGAAGTAGAGTTGAATGGGTCAAGGATTTAGGGCAAATTAAGGAAAACCGATCAGAAAGAAAGGCCTAAGTTAATATGAGGGTAAACTAGCCAGTAATATAAAAGAAAATTGCAAGAGTTTTTTTTAGATATATAAAGGGTAAGAGAGAGGCAAAAGTGGACATTGGGCTGCTGGAAAATGACGCTGGAGAAGTAGTAGTGGGGAACAAAGAAATGGCGGAGGAACTGAATAGGTACTTTGCGTCAGTCTTCACAGTGGAAGACACGAGTGACATCCCCAAGGTTCAAGAGAGTCGGGGGGCAGAGGTGAGTATGGTAGCCATTACCAAGGAGAAGGTGCTAGGAAAACTGAAAGGTCTGAAGGTGGATAAATCACCTGGGCCAGATGGATTACACCCCAGAGTTCTGAAGGAGATAGCTGAAGAGGTAGTGGAGGCGTTAGTGGTGATCTTTCAGGAATCACTGGAGCCAGGGAGGGTCCCAGAGGACTGGAAAATCGCTAATGTAACCCCCTTGTTTAAGAAGGGAGTGAGGCAAAAGACGGGAAATTACAGACCGATTAGCCTGACCTCGGTCGTTGGTAAGATTTTAGAATCCATTATTAAGGATGAGATTTCAGAATACTTGGAAGTGCATGGTAAAATCGGGCAAAGTCAGCATGGTTTCATCAAGGGGAGGTCATGCCTGACAAATCTGTTAGAATTCTTTGAGGAGGTAACGAGTAGGTTAGACAAAGGAGAGCCAAGGAATGTTATCTACTTGGACTTCCAGAAGGTCTTTGACAAGGTGCCGCACAGGAGGCTGCTCAGTAAGATAAGAGCCCATGGTGTTAGATACAAGGTATTAGCATGGATAGAAGATTGGCTGTCTGGCAGGAGGCAGAGGGTGGGGGTAAGGGGGTCCTTCTCAGGATGGCGGCCCGTGACGAGTGGAATTCCACAGAGGTCAGTGTTGGGATCACAACTTTTCACTTTGTACATTAATGATCTAGATGAAGGAACTGAGGGCATCCTGGCTAAGTTTGCAGATGATACAAAGATAGGTGGAGGGACAGGTAGTATTGAGGAGGCGGAGAGGCTGCAGAAGCATTTGGACAGGTTAGGAGAATGGGCAAAGAAGTGGCAGATGGAATACAACGTGGAGAAGTGTGAGGTCATGCACTTTGGTAGGAAGAATAGAGGCATAGACTATTTTCTAAATGGGGAGAGAATTCAGAAATCTGGAGTGCAAAGGGACTTGGGAGTCCTAGTCCAGGATTCTCTTAAGGTTAACTTGCAGGTTGACGCGGTAGTTAGGAAGGCAAATGCAATGTTGGCATTTATTTTGAGAGGACTAGAATATAAAAGCAGGGATGTACTGCCGAGGTTTTATAAGGCTCTGGTCAGACCACATTTAGAATATTGTGAGCAATTTTGGGCCCCGTATCTTAGGAAGGATGTGCTGGCCCTGGAGAGGGTCCAGAGGAGGTTCACGAGAATGATCCCAGGAATGAAAGGCTTAACATATGAGGAACGTTTGAAGACTCTGGGTCTATACTCGATGGAGTTTGAGGGGGGATCTGATTGAAACTTACAGAATACTGAAAGGCCTGGGTAGAGTGGACGTGGGGAAGATGTTTCCATTAGTAGGAGAGACTAGGACCCGAGGGCACAGCCTCAGAGTAAAGGGAAGACCTTTTAGAACAGAGATAAGGAGAAACTTCTTTAGCCAGAGAGTGGTGAATCTATGGAATTCATTGCCACAGAAGGCTGTGGAGGCCAGGTCATTGAGTGTATTTAAGACGGAGATAGATAGGTTCTTGATTGGTAAGGGGATCAAAGGTTACGGGGAGAAGGCGAGGGAATGGGGTTGAGAAACTTATCAGCCATGATTGAATGGCGGAACAGACTCGATGGGCCGATTGGCCTAATTTCTGCTCCTATGTCTTATTGTCTAATGACTAGAGCAGCTTAGGATAATTAATGTTTTTTTGAGTATTGAAAACTCTCATCCTTAGCTTTTTGAATTTGAGTTTCAAACACAGGACTCGAGTTTTTGAACATGTTTCCACCATGCACCACTTGGTCTGGGAGAACTCATAATTCAGGGATAGTTCTCCTGGCTTGTATTACCTACCCTATTATCTTTATGATTAATAATTTGCAAATGGTGCTTTTGTGAACTTGTTAAACCTAATGGCACAGAAAAATATGGGAAATGTATCATATGTATATTTGTTTGGGGAAAATGAGTGATTTTATTTATCTTCCCAAAGTAGGATCTGCTGTAAATGTAGTAAAATTCTATCTAATTTATTTCATGAAATTGGCTTAATAATGTTTTTTTTTTCTGCTAGCAGCAATGGAAAAATGTGAAAATTCTTCACTTGAAAACCACAACTTCTGTTGCTCTGCCCATTTATGCATCTGGTATGCAGAACCTTCAGGAGTTAGGGAAAAGTCTTCCAAAGGCTCCCAAGAAAAAGCAGAAAGCAGTAAGTAAATTATTTTTAAATAAAATTTAAAAATAGAACAGGTACAGTATATGCTCATTTACAGTATAGTAAAGTAAGGGTTTACCATAACAAGAATTTGCAATTGTATAGCATCTTCAACATAGATAAACATCCTGGTACTTCACAGGAGCATGGGGGGGAGGGCTGCAGTGGAGCTGGATGCCAAGCCAAAGAGCAAAAGCACTTGCATTGGTACAATGCTTTTTACAATCTTAATCCTTCCCAAAGCTTTACTGCCAATGCAATACATCAAGTCACAGTTGTATGAACATTTTGCAGATAATTTGCACACAGAGAGATTCCCACAAACAGTTGTGAAATAAATGACCATACAATCTGTTATGTTGATTTTGGCTGAGTGATAAATATTGTTCAAGACACTGGAAGAACTCCCATACTCCTCTTCAAATGGTGGCATAGGGTGTTTTATGTTCACTTGAGTTTAATATCTCATCTGAAAGGCAGCACCTTTGACAGTGCCACATTTCCTTAGTGAAGCAGAGCTTAGAGCCTAGATTATGTGCTATTTGCTGCTGTAGCTTGCATTGTCTCCAAAGAGAACATTGGCACATTGCATTCTTTTGCCTCTTCTTGTCTCCTCTTAGTTTTTAACTGACATAAAGTGATACTGACCTTTCATAAACCTGTCCTCATGAAGTCATGGCTGTGTATGATGTGAAGCTTTTGGTGCTAAAAATCATTGTGAGGAGTTCAACGTCTTAACTCGCAGAATGAATTCCATTTGATTGTGAATGTTAAAGGAACTTTACACGAGATTGAAATTTGGAATAATGTACCCTGTACTCAATTGTCTGAAATCCAGCTACATAAATCAGCAAATCTCAATTGTTGATTTTATCGCATGTAAGCGAAGGCCAACTAATGAGATGCAGCTCAATTTAAAGAGTGCTACAGTAAAATCCCGATGAGTCAAATCCCAGGGGATTCGCCCACAAATTCGTGTTAAGCAGAGTTTTGTGATAGCCACAGAGGGTCCATTTCCAGATGAATTCATCTCTGCGTAACCTGATGTGCCTACAAACGCAGTCTATGTCAAAAACAGCAGATGCAAATGCAAAATGAAAACACAGTAAAGCAATAAATGTGTGAAAACGTCTTTATTCAATTTGTTCACACCTTACAATAGCCTCATCTGGCATTGGGCATCGTTATATGGAATTTGCTATTCTGTCAGAATGAATGGTTGACGGCTTGGACATAACTGGAATTTCGTGTCACCGGAGCTCAACTCTTCATGATTTCACTGTACATTTAAAGTAATTTTATGTCAATCCTTCTAAGATATTTGTTTGAGACGGTTTACCTTGACAAAGAGTTGATCAGTTAATTGTATGATGTGTTTCACTTTAATACTGGGCAATAAAGCTTCAGTTTTGTCTCTGAGGTTATTTCTGAGATACAGCCTTAGCTGGACCATCTTCAGTTGACAGAAGAAGTCATGAAGTTGTATGGAAGAACAAAGAAAATAAGGGGAAAAAGTAACTTTTAGTTCATGCTGCATTTGTACATGGGAAATGTTCGCCTTACACAGCAGTGAAAGGTTTCATGTTTTAAAATACAGCCACGCCTTGATTTTTTTTCTCTCAGAATAAGCAGAAGAAAGCAGCAAAAGTTGTAAATTCAGAAATTGCAACAGAAGTACCATCATCGACTGAGGTTACGAGTGTTCTTGTTGAGGCAGTCAAGGAGAAGGCAAAAAAACCAAAGCCTCCTGTTGCCAATAAACATGCCGCAGAAGAAGAAATACCACAGCTCGTTCCCATTGAAGAGCAAACACCCATGAAGAAGGCAAAATTGCAAGTAAGTTTGATAGTTGGTATGGTTCCTTTTTTTTCTTATTTTACTTCCCCCACTGTGAAACCTACTGTTATCGTAACCTGACATTGTGGTGTGTAAATTACATCAAGGATCACTGGGTAGTCATCAGGAGAGCCTTGGTTCCACAATGAAGTTGTTGTGTCCCTTTTGAGATCTGCAAACTTGGCATAGACTGATCAAATCTGGAAACTTCACCAGATGATGCATTTATCTTCTTGATCTCTTTATCTCTCTTTCTTCCCACAGCTGTTCAGTTTTCAGGTCACAACTATTTGATCATTTTTTTTTTATTTTGAACTACCAACTTAAAAACGTTTACCATTTTGAGGAACAGATCCTTTTTTCACAGTTTTTTTTTCTGCTAAGGAATTAAATTTCTGTGCCTAGGTGTTTATGCATATTGGACTCCATCACAGCCATTAGGGCATAGAAAGAGGCCATTCAGCCCAGCATTCCATGCTGGCTGTCTGTACAGCGATCCAGTCAGTGCTGTTCCCCTGCTTTATCCCTGTAGCCCTGCAAGTTGTTTTTCCCCCAATGCCTATCGGATTTCCTTTTGAAATCATTGATTATTTCCGCTTCCAACACCCTAGTAGGCACACCTGCAAAATATAACTAATTTTCAACTTCCTCAGTTCTGAGTGCCTCTAATGTTCCAAAAAGATATAAATTTTAAAATTATCATTGTGTCGCCTTAAGTTTCTACCCCATTGGTGCTAAATATAGCATAGGATTGGTGGTCCTGGAAGACACTGAGTAATTCTCAGAGCTGCACTTTGAAAGGTTGCAGGAGATTTATGACTTTCTGTTGTTTTTAAATCATCTATTGTATGACAAATGCACTTGGTCTCACTTGACTGTTTGTGGTTGGCAGAGATCAAGGGAATTTTTAGTTGAGATTATACCTGCAATGAAGAGTAGAAAATTGAAAGAATTTTAATTGATTCTTCCTTATATGAGCATGTGATTTTGTGTGCAACAGAGACACTTAACTATGGAACTTTATTCATTTAACGGGAACCACTTACCATTTATGGTATTGAAAATTGAATTCTCTTGCAAATCTGGTCAAATGGTGCATTTTAGTCTACTTAAGATTGTGTTTGTTAGATGTCCGTACTTATTTATTTATTTTTTTGCTGAGCAGGGATTGAATGGAAGAAAGAACACCACACCAAAGGCAGCTGACGGAAATGAGACTCCTGTTGGTGAGAAACTACAGCAAGAAAAATGCAAAAAAGCACCACAAACACCTAAGCAGAATCCAGAAAGCCTCGGACTGCAGACTCCAGCCACGCGAGGAAAATGCCTTCAAACACCAAAACAGGAAGTGGGAAAAAAAGATTTCTTACTTGAGAGTAGCACACAAAAGAAAACTGCTAAAAAGCCTCAGCAGAAGTCAGCAGGAACCCCCAAAACCAAGAAATTAGCAAAATCGGCAACGAAAACCCCCAAACAGAAACAAAAGCGAACAATTCCACAGTCTGCTTGATCTTTGTCCGAAGCTTTTTAAACAGCGTAGATCTCTTGTTCAAAAACTGGCTGTAAATTCTTTGCCACTTCAAGTGGTTTGTCAAATACACATTGCGTTGATTACATTTGTTTAATACATGTGGTATTGTTTAATAATTCAAATGAGATCTTTGGTTGATGTTGATCACTATGGTAACAGCTTGAAAAAAATCTCTTGTCCTCAGCTGAATAGATATAGTCATTGGTGCTTCAATCATCAGAATTGGAGAATAAAATGCCAAGTTTAACAGATTCAGAACTTTATTCTTATTCTTGTTCATGTTAGTATAATCACAGTTGTGACTAAAATTAATCTGAGTTAACAGGTTCTTCATTTCTCGACAAACTGTCGCCATTTATCTCTATCTCCAGCATGATATTTTATTCTCCTCCGTGAACTATCCACCATTTTCTAGCTAGAGGACTGGGCATTGACCTGTTTGTAGGTGGGATCCACATGTAGCTGGATGTGGATACTTGGTTGCAAAAGCAAAATACTCCAGATGCTGGAAATGTGAAATAAAAACAGAAAATGCTGGAAATAGCAGACCATGCAGCATCTGTGGAATGAAACGGGATTACCATTAAAAAGAGTCATCACGACCTGAAATGTTAACTCTGTTTCTTTCCACAGATGCTATCTGACCTGATAAATCTTTTTGGCTTGACTTTGTCCTCAATTTTGATTCCCCCCACACCCCCAACAGCCTTGTTGTGCCGTAAAAAAGCAGCTCACATCAACTTGGACATGCTTACTGATGATTCAGCGATGGCAGGTGCTCAGGTGTGTTTTTTTTCATTCTTTCACGGGGTGTGGGCTTCGCTGGCTGGGCCGGCATTTATTGGCAATCCCTAATTGCCCTCGAGAAGGTAGTGGTGAGCTGCTCCCTTGAACTGCTGCAGTCCATGTGGTGTAGGTACACCCACAGTGCTGTTGGGAAGGGAGTTCCAGGATTTTGACCCAATGACAGTGAAGGAACGGTGATATGTTTCCAGGTCAGGATAGTGAATGGCTTGGAGGAGACCTTCTAAGCGGTGGTGTTCCCGTGTTTCTGCTGCCCTTGGCCTTCTAGATGGTAGTGGTTGTGGGTTTTGAAGGTGCTGCTGAAGGAGCCTTGATGAGTTCCTGCAGTGCATCTTGTAGATGGTACACACTGCTGTTACCGTGCGTCGGTGGTGGAGGGAGTGAATGTTTGTGGATGTGGTGCCAATCAAGCAGCTGCTTTGTCTTGGATGGTGTCAAGCTTCTTGAGTGTTGTGGGAGCGGCACTCATCCAGGCAAGTGGGGAGTATTTCCACACACTCCTGACTTGTGCCTTGTAGATGGTGGACAGGCTTTGGGGAGTCAGGAGGTGAGTTATTCACAGCAGGATTCCTAGCCTCTGACCTGCTGTTGTAGCCACAGTATTTATGTGACTGGTCCAGTTCAGTTTCTGGTCAATGGTAACCCCCCTCCCAGGATGTTGATAGCAGGGAATTCAACAATGGTAATGCCATTGAATGTCAAGAGCCAATGGTTAGTCTCTCGTTGGAGTTGGTCATTTCCTGGCATTTGTGTGGCGCGACTGTTACTTGCCACTTGTCAGCCCAAGCCTGGATATTGTCCAGGTCTTGCTGCATTTGGACATGGACTGCTTCAGTATCTGAGGAGTCGTGAATGGTGCTGAACATTGTGCAATCATCAGCGAACATCCCCACTTCTGATCTTATGATAGAAGGAAGGTCATTGATGAAGCAGCATAAATGTTTTGGCCCAGGATGCTACCCTGAGGAACTCCTGCAGTGATGTCCTGGAACTAAGATGATTGACCAACAACCACAACCATCTTCCTTTGTGCTAGGTATGACTCCAACCAGTGGAGAGTTTTCCCCCGATTCCTGTTGACTCCAGTTTTGCTAGGGCTCCTTGTTGCCACACTCGGTCAAATGCTGCCTTGATGTCTAGGGCAGTCACTCTCACCTCACCTCGGGAGTTCAATTCTTTTGTCCATGCTTGATTCAAAGCTGTAATGAAGAAGCTGAGTGACCCTGGTGAACCATTACATGGAATGAATTTTGCAGCAATTAAAATGGATGAAAGAAAATTATGCACTGGCTGGAAAGTAACCACAGAAATGGCCAGCTTTTTTCTCAATTTTTACTGCCTGTGCCTCATTGGTACTCGATTACGACACTTAAGCAAAAGCTTTTCTGTTAATGCATCTGTGTGGAGAGCCATTAAGACAAAGCAGACTGTTAAACTTTAATGATGTTTTGGTGTCTTGGGGAAAATCCGCAGGGTTTATATTAAGCTTCTAGTGCTTCAGAATTTGTTCCAGTGCTAATAACTGTGCCCATATATGTGCTGAACATGGCTCATTCTCGTTTGTGCTTACCCTGCGCGAAACATTTCTCATGAGATCTGTCAATTGAAATGTAAGCTCACGTCATCCTTTGTTTATTAACAGTATATTAGGCTCCCAGAAATGAAATAAAACATTCTACCCTATTGTAGCTTTATATTTGCAAATGTATGTTTTCTGTTACCTTTGATTTTTTGAGTCACTAGAGTGTAGATACGTAGTGTTTTGCCCTAATACTTGATTATGGCTTGTATTTTTAACTTACACTATTTAAAATTAGAATAGGTGAATGTAAATCTAGTTTACGGCTGAGGAATTTAAATTCCATTTTTTAAATTAAGACCATCATTCATGACCATGAAACTACCGGATTGGTGTAAAAACCCTTTTGGTTCACTAATGTCCTTCAGGGAAGGAAATCTGCTGCCCCTACCTGGTCTGGACTATGCTGTAGGTCTGAAGTTTCAATGTGTTTGACACTTAATCGTCTTCTGAAATGGTCTAGCAAACTGCTCGGTTGTATCAAACTGCTTCAAAAAAGTCAAATAAGGATTAAATTGGACAAATCACCTGGCAAATCGCCACCCAGGTGGTGGCACAATGGTATACAGTTGGGAAGGAGTGGCCCTGGGAGTCCGCAACATTGACTCCTGATCCCCATGAGGTCTTATGGCATCAGGTCAAACACAGATCAGTTCTGTTGAAGGGTCATGTGGACTCGAAACGTCGACTCTTTTCTTCTCCACCGATGCTGCCAGACCTGCTGAGTTTTTCCAGGTAATTCTGTTTTTGTTTTGGATTTCCAGCATCCGCAGTAGCTTTTTGTTTTTATCTTGGTAGCTCTGTTGCTGGCTGAGTCTGAAGGATGTAGCTGAATGGGGTCTACAGCAGGTGCTGAAGAGAACCAACACAAAGGAAAGACCTATTTGAGTTTGTCCTCTCCAATGTACCTGTTGCAGATGAATCTATCCATGAATGGTAGGAATGACCACACAGTTCTTGGGGCAAAGTCCCATCTTCACTCTGAGAACACCATCCATAGTTGTGTTGGACTACCACTGTGTTAAATAGGATAGATTCAGAACTTAGCGCGACAGTTTTGAGCTGCTATATATGGGCCATCAGCTGCAGCAGAATTGTAATCCACACAACCTGTAAATTCATGGCCCACTGTATCCCTCATGCTACCATTACCATTAAGCCAGGGGACCAGCCTTGGATCAATAAGCAGTGTCAGAGAGAATGCATTCCTAAACTCAGGTGCCACACTGGCTACAACATCATGTATCTTAAACAGCAGGACCAGAATGCTAAAGACAGCTAAGGGATCAGAGATCAAATAAAAGCTACAGTCATGCCAAATGCAGATGTGAATGGTGGTGGACAATTAAACAACGAAAAGAAGGGTCTGTGAACATCCTCATTCTCATTGATGGCAGACCCAAGCACATGAATGCATAAGACAAGGCTGGTTTGCAACCATCTTCAACCAGAAGTGCCGAGTAGATGATCCATCTCAGCCTGCACTTCCTGAGGTCACAATCATTATTAGATGTCAGTCTTCAGCCAATTAAATTAACTCTCCATGAATTCAAGAAATGATTGAGGCCACTGGACACAGCAAATGCTATGGCCCTAACAACATCCCAGCTGTGGTGTTGAAACCTTGTATTCCAGCACTAGCCATACCCTTAGCGTTATGACTGGGATGGGAGGACTGCACAGTTGATGTAGCCCCACTACTCCACAGGGTGCATCATTAGTTTGAATCGCTTACCAAAATGGCCAATCATTTACCTTCACTATTGTTAACCAGAATAAAAGAGACTTTAACATGGTTTCTTCCAATAAACAACAAGCTTATTAGTTTATTATAAAGCCAGTCTTGTTGAATAGGAAGGCAAAGCTTATTAACATACAGTATGGAATATGAAAGTATACTAATTACTCATTCAAGATATCCTAAGTAACACACACACACACACACATACAAAATAATAAAATAAAAATAGAGGGACTCTGCCAAAGGTTAAAAGTCAATGGTTCAAGGGAAAAGGAAAGATGGTGGAGTCATTGGAATGGCGTCTGGGTTATACGGCTGGTCTCTTAGCGCTGATCTGCGAAACAGTCTATGAGCCTGGCACTGCTTTTTAGGTGGATTTGAAGAACACTTGCAGTTACTCTATCCCAGCGCATAGCAACTTAGGAGCAACTTATATTCACTTCTGGCTCTGTGATTGCAAAAAGGCTGCTGTCTTCCTTTCACAAGCAGTTAGCCCTTTCTCTTCTCAAAGCAAAACCAAAACCAACTTTTAAAAACAGTTTTTCCAGGCATAGCTTTTTTTTCAGAGCCATAAGCTACCATGTGACCTCTTTCTGTACACAGTCCACCAGGGTCAAGAGGTTTCCAGCTTCTGTAAAACTGCTTAATTACCTTTTCTTGTAAAAGGATTTTTTTTTTTCAGGAACAGCAATCAGTGTCCTGCATTAACCCTTTAAGGGAGAGTGTCTTATAAAACACAAATTCTTCCAGAATGTTCTTAGTCCTTGAGATGAACTATTTCCTGTGATTAAAGTTTTTATGACACTAGCCAAGCTTTTCCAGTACAGCTACAACTTTGGCATCTACCGAACAATGTGAAAAATTGCCCAGATATGCCCTGTCAATAAAAAGTGGGACAAATCCAAACCAGCCAATTACTGCCCCATCAGTATACTCTCTTCATCAGCAAAGTGATGGAAGGCGTGATCCTTGGAGAAGAGAAGGTTGAGAGGAGATTCGATTGAGCTATTCAAAATCATGAGGGGTCTGGACAGATTAGATGGGAAGAAAATGTTCCATTGTGGAAGGATTGAGAACCAGAGAGCACAGATTTGTCAAAAGAAGCAATGGCGACATGAAAAACATTTTCAGGCAGCAAGTGGTTGGGACCTGGAATGTACTGCCTGTTGGAGGCAGGGTCAATTGAGGCTTTCAAAGGGGAGGTCAGTCATTATCTGAAAAGGAAAAATTTGCAGGGCTCTGGTGAAAAGGCACTGGGTGAATTGGGGTGAAGTGTTATTGTTGCTGGACTAGTATTCCAGAAACCCAGAGTAATACTCTGGGGAGCCAGGTTCAAATCCCACCAAGGCAGATGGTGAAATTTGATTCAAGGAAAATATCTGGAATTAAAAATCTAATGATGACAATGAAACCATTGTCAATTGTTGCAAAAACCCATCTGGTTCACTAATGTCCTTTAGGAAAGAAAATCTGCCATCCTTACCTGGTCTGGCCTACATGTGACTCTGGACCCACAGCAATGTAGCTGACTCTTAACTACCCTCTGAAATAGCCTAACAAGCCACTCAGTTCAAGGGCAATTAGGGATAGGCAATAAATGCTGGCCTAGCCAGCAACGCCCACTTCCCATGAATGGATATTTTAAAAAAGGCCAACACAGACACAATGGGCTGAACCATTCTGTGATCAACAGTGCCATCAAGTGACACTTATTCACCAATATCCTGCTTACACATGCACAGTTTGGTTTCCACCAGGATGATACATCTCCAGGCCTCATTACAGCCTTTGTCCAAACATGGACAAAAGAGCTGAATTCCAAAGTGTTATTGTTGATGTGACATGGAGGCAGCATTTGACAGCGTATGACATCAATAAGCCTTAGTAAAACTGAAGTCAATGGGAATCAGGGAATACTGGCGGAGTTGTATCCAGTGCAAAGGAACACAGTTGTGGTTGTTAGGGGCTGATCAATTCAGTCCCAGGACTTTGCTGAGGAAGTTCCTCAGGGCAGTATCCGAGGCCCAAACATTTATATCCATCAGTGATCTTTCCTCCATCATGAGGTTAGAAGTGAGGATGTTCACTGGTGATTGTACAGGGTTGAGTTCCATTTGCAACTCCTCAAACAAAGAAGCAGTCTGTGCCTGCATGCAGCAAGACCTGGACAATATTCAGGCTTGGGCTACTAAGTGGCAAGTAACATTAACGTCACACAAGTGTCAGGCAATAACCATTTCCAACAAGAGAGGGTGAAAGCACATCCCCTTGTCATTCACCAGCATTACCATTGCTGAGTCCCCCACCATCAACATCTTGAAGGTTACGATTGGCTACAAGAGCAAGTCATGGGCTGGGTAATCTGCGGTGAGCGTTTCCACCATCTACAAGGCACAAATCAGGAGTATGATGGAATACTCTCCAATTGCCTGGATGAGTGCAACTCTAACAACATTCAAAAAGATTGACACCATCCCAGACAAAGCAGCCCACTTGATTGGCACCCCATCCACCAC
Source organism: Cetorhinus maximus (assembly GCF_964194155.1). Taxonomy (NCBI): domain Eukaryota; kingdom Metazoa; phylum Chordata; class Chondrichthyes; order Lamniformes; family Cetorhinidae; genus Cetorhinus; species Cetorhinus maximus. The sequence continues at coordinate 103,510,891 of NC_135893.1, forward strand.
CTTCAACATTCACTCCCTCCACCAGCAGCACAATGTGGCTGAAGTATGTACCATCTACAAGATGCATTACAGCAACTCACCAAGGATTCTTCCACAGCACCTTCCAAACCAGGAAACTTCACAAACATATGAACATATGAATTAAGAGCAAGAGTAGGCCACTCGGCCCCTCAAGTTTGCTTGCCATTCAATAAGATCATGGCTGATCTGATTGTAACCCCAACTCCACATTCCTGCCTAAAATACACTTCTAATTATCCCATAGTTTATTAAATGTTCTTCTGCTCTCTGTCCAAAGGCAGGTCCAACCCATGGTGCCACAACCCCCTCCATGGGTAGGGCAAGGAGACAGGTCCTGAATCCACCCCAGCCAGAACAGGGATCAAACCCATCCACACAAGCCAACCAGCTAACAGCACCCCCACCCCCTGGCCCCGCATAGGGTCTGAGTTGCTGTGGCAACATATACTTTTACATGCTTGTTGTAGCCTTGAGCTATGGATAGTGATGGTAGAAGACCCAATTTATTTCCATCACCTTGGAAATAGATCTCTGTTCCTCGATCATTGCTGGGTCAAGATCCTGGAACTACCTAACAGACTGCAGTCGTTCAAGAAGGGGGCACCACCACGTTCTCAAGGGATGGGTATTAAATGCTGCCCTTGCCAGATCGGCCACATACCACGAACAAATAAAATAACGAACATTAAAAGTGATGATTTAAACAATGTTCGTAAATGGAAATGAAAACTTTAATTACCCTGAATATTTAGCATGATCGCCTGGATTTATCTCCTCTTCGGAATAATTTTGCTATTGTCAATATTAACAAATGTTTTAGATCCTAAAGCTTCATTTGTCTTTTTTTTTCCTTCAAGGTGTTGTTCAGAACCGAGGCAAAATACAAAATGTGTTTTTAGGTCCCTGAGTTTGTCAGAGGCATTATGATTCGGATTCCATTCCTGTTCCTGCTGTCCACCAGCCATCCTGGATAGAGCAAGCATTTCTTGTACTAATGAGAGATGTTCAGAACAGGGCGAGAACTGTTATTAAGCCCCACACTTCTCTGCATTCCAAGTAAGGTTAGATATGCCTGCTCATTCTATGTGGAGCTAGAACTAATGATCTCTTCACATAGCATAAACAATTATTCAAACACGCAAAGACTGCTTTGTGCAACTAGCTGTCACTAATGAATAATTCCTTGTATGCAACAGTGAGCATTGACCCCGCATCTTGGAGACGAAGAAATCAAACTTTAGTAGCAACTACACAAAGTGCATGAAGAGAATTATTCAGAGATCGATAAGCTGTCACAGAAATGACGAACAATTCTCTCTTGAATTTTGACATCAGCCCCTTAGAAGTTATGTATACTTACAACATGCGAGCAAATACAGCTCACCTATCTGCAGAGGATCTAAAGTTATCACATGAACATAACCAATTGAAACATTAGGTCAACAAACAAAAGTGGCTTCAAATAGTGAATGAAAATAATATTGGGCTAAGCTTGTTAATGTTATGCCGTCTGCTATGGTTACTTCTGTAGCTCAGTGTAAACTAGTTAATTCACAGATGATACCAAACAGGGCAGGATGGTTGAATCTGAAGAGGCAGCCAAGAATGTGCAGATATATGTAAATTATAATACAAAAATGGAAAAAAATGACACATTACATGAATGGTGTGGAAATAGCTGTGGCTGAAGTTGGAAGAGTTTTAGAGGTATTCACATGTAGAAACACTGTGAAGCAACACTCAATAAAGTAAATGGAACACTGAATTTTAGCAAACCAAGAAATAAAGTACAATGCATATGTAAAACAATAATGTTCTTATCGCACGGCACTTCCCTGTCCGGTTTTATCATCAAGACACAAGACGTTCATGTCCTGGAGGGGAACCATGAGGCTGATTCCATGTTGGAATCCTTAGAAATTAGAACTAACTAGAGAAGCTTGAGCTGTTTTAGCCTGAAAGAAATATGTAGGGCAGTAAATAGTGTGAAAATGTAATATAAAAGCAAAATCCTTCAGATGCTGGAAATCTGAAATGCAAACAGAAAATGCTGGAAATACTCAACAAGTCGGACAGCGTTTGGGGAGAGAGAAATAGAGTTAATGTTTTAGGTCAATGACCTTCTATCAGAGTTCAATATGAAAAAGTAAATCCAGAATACTGCTTCAGATTAAATTATAAAAGTAGGACATGGGTAACAGGCAAACACAGGCAAAGGCGATGGATTGACGTAGGAGGTTCTTGACGTAAAGAGTGAACAATGGGTGGAATTGAACTTCTGGAGGCAAAATCCTTCAGCCAAGAAACAGCTGGGATGAGAACATGAGAAAGAGGAGCAGGAGTGGCCCTTTGGCCCCTCAAGCCTGCCCCACCATTCAATAAGACCATGGCTGATCTGTCCCAGGCTTCAAATCCTTTTTCGTGCCAGCTCCTCATAGCCTTCAACTCCCTGATATTTCAAAAATCTATCTACCTCCTCTTTAAACACTTTCAGTAGCCTCCACAACTCTCTGGGGTAGAGAATTCCAGACATTCATTACCCTCTGAGAGAGCAAATTCCTTCGCATCTCAGTTTTAAATGAGTGTCCCCTTATTCTGTAACTATGCCCCTAGTTTGAGATTCCCCCACATCTTCTCAACATCTACCCTGTCAAGCCCCTCAGAATCTTGTACATTTCAATAAGATCACCCCTCATTCTTCTAAACTCTAATGAATAAAGGCCTAACCTGTTTAGCCGTTCTTGATAAGTCAACCCCTTTCATCCCAGGAATCAGCCTAGTGAATCTCTTTTGAACTGCCTCCAATTCCAGTACATACTTTCTTAAATACGGGGACCAAAACTGTACACAGTACTCCAGGTGTGGCCTCACCAACACCCTGCACAGTTGTAACAAGGCTTCCCTATTTTTAAACTCTAACCCCCTAGCCAAAATTCCATTTGCCTTCTTAATTACTTGCTGCACCTGCATGCTAACTTTCTGTGTTTCATGCACAAGAACACCCAGATCCCTCTGTGCTGCACTTTTTTGGAGTCTCTCTCCATTTAAATATAGTCTGCCTTTTGATTCTTCCTATCAAAGTGCATGACCTCACACTTTCCTACATTAAACTCCATCTGCCAAGTTTTTGCCCACTCGCTCAAACTATCTATATCCCCTTGCAGATTCCTTATGTCCTCATCACAACATGCCCTCCCACCTGTTTTTGTATCATCAGCAAATTTGGATACATTACACTCTGCCCCCCTCCTCCAAGTAATTGATATAGATAGTAAATAATTGAGGTCCTAGGACTGAACCTTGTGGCACTCCGCTAGTTACGTCTTTTCAGTCTGAAAAAGACCCATTAATCCTGACCCTCTGTCTTCTGTGTGTTAACCAATCCTCAATCCATGCTAATTCATTATCCCCAATACTGTGAGCAATTCATTTCTTGTGCAAAAGCTTTTTATGTAGCACCTTATCGAATGTGTTGGGAATACTGTAGATTGTGCAGTACCGAACACTACCACAAATAAAGGCAAAATTTAGTGTGCAGCCCTAATGTGATGAGCTCGGATAGACAGAATAGCCTTCTTTATCCTTATCCATATCCGAATTATGAACTACTACTCTCCCCTCCATCCAAAAGTCCTGTTTTCTCTTCCTAGCCATGTATGTTGATAAAATATGTTTGCACTCTGATTCTACACATTTTGACATTAATCTCAAGCCCGCTTTCACAGAGAGGCACAGAGCATGGGTGGTAAGGAGTAAATCAACCTAGGCTGCCCTGGTACGACCAGCTTCTTGAGCACTGGGTTGCTTGAGTTTCTCCATAGGAGCAGAAGCAGGGAAAATAATATGTCCAAAAGAGCCATTCAACTTAAAAAAAAACTCTGTTAATGCTATTATGTATCCTTTAATTCGTTATGCTTCAGGTTGAAACAGCTAAGCGTGTTGCATTGGAGTATATAACTACTTCTCTACTTTGATCCAAGATTTAAATTCTGATAATTTTATCAAATGTCATGTACATTTTGCCAAACATCAATATTCACGTTTATATTACAGCTTTTATATGGGAAATACCCCGAGGTGTTTTTCACTGGGATGTGGGGTGGAGGAGGGGTGCTGCTGCCGCCCATTTCCCTCGTGGCTAAAAACACGGCTTGGTGCAGTACAAAAACAGAATTACCTGGAAAAACTCAGCAGGTCTGGCAGCACCGGCGGAGAAGAAAAGAGTTGACGTTTCGAGTCCTCATGACCCTTCAACAGAACTACTGTTCAGCTATACTGAACAAGTTTCCCGGTTTGATTCCCAGCTGATGCTGAATTGACTGGTTTCAGTGCCGCTGATAGTCCTCAGGGAGAGGGAAAGATATCCAGGGTTCCTGCTCCAACTTGGCCCCAACTGCAAGTGCTTATGTATGGCTCCCAAGTAAATATAGGATGAAAATTTATTCAGGCAAGACATAGGAGGGTTACCATCGCCCTGAGCGACCATTGTTTATATTAATGCTTATCTGTAGTCTCAGTTGTGGGAAATAAAGTGGGAGGACATGGGGGGTGGGAATGTTAAACCAGGAGGGTTGGAAATTGTGGTGCACACTTGCGCCAGTTCAACTGTACCTGGTACAAGGTAAACCTCCTCTCACTAACTCCAATAACTGCAGTTTAATATCGCTTTGTTACCAAAGGTGCAGTAGAAAGAGACATTCACGTGAAAGATTACCGATGTTCAGCGAGAGGTGGGGTGGGGGGTTGGTGGGGGCTGTTTTGACGGTTGACCGCCTGGTAAGCATTTCATTTATACACTTGTCTGTCACTCACTCGCGCACAGCCCAACTTTAATGTCATTGCGAAACCTAAAGACCTAGTCTAAACGTGATCTACCATTCAATGGAAACTGGAGTTTAGATGAATTGTGGAAAATTGTATATATGTGTGCTTCATATGGTCCTTGGCTGTAATTTGGGATTCCATCACGTTTCACAAGTAGCTCCGATCCTTCCCATCTTGTCATCAGCCTATGTATGTACTCAGATCCACTGTTACTTGCCTGCCCGGTGCAATGACTATTCACATGGTGTTTATATGTCACTGCTCTGATACTTTCCCATGTTTCCTTTCGGATACATTATAATTATCATTTCGAATGAGAGACAGATACAATTATAATGTTTCACTTCTGAGCGAGGGCGAGGACTCCTCATCGTTTTTGATGGGGTTGAACGCTGACTGTTAAAAAATGTCTATGATCGTGGTATCATCATGACATCTTCGACCTGCCCCGTACCACGGAGAATAAAAAGTTCCCCATGCTGCCTTTCATCAGCAGTTCTCTGTGGTATGATGGAAAATAAACATTTTAAACATTTCCTCGTGGATGAGGTAGATGCGAGATTAAAAGTGAAAAGCTGTGAACTTCCTCTTAACTAAAGTAGGACATTTGATTCGGCAACGCTGTTTAACATCAAGAATTGTGCATCCATATAAAGTAGCAATAGCCTGAAATAACATCAACATCTTATAATCTGGCCATATCTTGCCTGATTATGAAACGTGGGAATATATTGTCGAATGTGTAATGTAACACCGCTTACATGACAGCAAATCTTTCGTCACATTTTATTTTGCTTCATAAAACGAATGTTTGCAGAACTAAGCTAATAACAAATAATTTACGTAGGGAAAGGATATGTCAGCAGAGTGGGTGTGGAAAAAGGTTCTCTGTATCCAGATAGTGAGGTACCTGCCCGTCTCCCCCTTTAACAATAGAGCAAATAAAAAGTGTACCGCAATTAGTGTGGGTCTCACTCCATAGGAACCTCCACACTGATAGTATACACTTTTTCTAACCATTGCGATCACTTCATTATCCACATAAAAGTCAACCTGCGGAATATCGGCCGACATTTACCAGTTTTGGTCTCCCTACCTAAGAAAGGATATACTTGGCATCGAGGGAGTGCAGCGAAGGTTCACTAGGCTGATACTGGGGGTGGCAGGACTGCTGTATGAGGAGAGATTGGTTCGACTGGGCCTGTACTCACTAGAGTTTAGAAGAATGAGAGGGGATCTGATTGAAACGTATAAAATTCTAACAGGGCTAGACAGACTGGATGCAGGGAAGATGTTTCCTCTGGTTGGGGAGTCTAGAACTAGGGGCCACAGTCTCAGGATACCGGGCAAATCATTTAAGACTGAGATGAGGGAAACCTTCTTCACTCAGAGGGTGGTCAACCTGTGAAATTCTCTGCCACAGAAAGTTGTGGTGGCTGGGTCACTGAGTCTATTCAAGAAAGAATTTTTTTGGATACTGGGGGCATCAAGGAGTATGGAGAGACTGTGGGAATATGGCCTTGAGGTAGATAGAGGATCAGCCATTGTCATATTGAATGGCGGAGCAGGCTCGATGTGCCGAATGACCCACTCCTGCTCCTAGTTTCTATGTTTCTAGAACACTTCCCTTTCTGAAGTGATTGAAGGATTATATTTTTTTTACTTTTTGGTGCAGGGTTTACACAGACTGTGACAGGTATTTACATTCCATGCTCACTCTGTACCAAACTGGACATTCATGTTTTTGAAAGGAGCAGCAGCTGAGACGTTATTTGCAGATAACGCGGCAATATTTAATCAATGGCATTTAACCGAATGAATAGTGATAAACTCATCCGGATAATTACACATGACTCACAGTTTTAACCAAATCACGACTAAACCCTAACGTCTCCGCGGCGAGAATCCCTTCTTTCCGTTAGGGGTATTTTATTCGCAGATTTTTATTTATGCTCCGCGTATTTCCCCCCGGAAACTGGGCAGTAAAAACACCGCAAAGCGTTTCCCATTTGGAATATTAATATCAAGGGGAAAATGTCATCTTTAGTCGCAGGAAACGAAATTAGAGATTGGGAAGAATTTTAAGGGCCATTTTATGCAATGAAAAAAAAGTCTTGGGAGTGACTTGGGTGTTACTAAGGGAGAAACTTTGCATTGAATGTTTTTTAACGGAAGCTTAAGCTTGGATTAGGAAAACTCCTTTTGATGGTTTAAATACAATATTGGCAGTGCTGTAACCTTGGTACATCTCATTGAGACAGCTGAGTGTTCCAGGGGGAGAGTGATGTGTGAAATGCTGGGTTTCAGTGATAGCGCCTCCCTTTGGGGAGGGAGTGGGTGACTCTTTGCTGTTGGTGTTTGTGGGAAACCTAATAGTGTTTTCTCCCTTTTTTATTATCCCTCCAGCTCCCGGTTCAGCTGAATAACCAACAGGCAATGAGGTGTCTGGCTGGACATTGTCTCACCTCGACAGCCAGATTGCCAAGTAAATCCAGCACCCACCCCCCCATCTCCTTAACGAGAAAACCACAGGACGCCTGGTTTCAACCTCCCTCCCTCCCTCTCTCCCTCTCTCTCTCTCTCCCACTTCTTTAAAACAAAACAAAAATTCAGACAACAGGTCGTTGTGGGCAGCGGTTTCCCCCAGCCTCTGTTATCCGGGAGCAGCTTTCCGAGTCCACAGCGATCGTGCGACCAACATTTCAGACACGGGACATTCCAAAAAACAAAAGGGGAAGAGACGAACCAACCGCGATTGTTAAAGTTGATGCGCGTGTGGCAAAAAAATAATAATCAAACGAGTCAAATCCCTGGATGTGCAGCGTCTGCAGCTCACGGTAAGTTACATTAAAACTAGTTTTAAGATAAAAATACCTGGAAAAACTCAGCATCTGCGGAGAGGAAGACAGAGTCAACACTTCGAGTCCGCATGACTCTTCAACAGAAAGTTTTTAAGAGTTTGTTACCAAATTTCAGCGGAAGGTATTCAAGCGGCGGAAATATAAACGCTCGCGGTTCCATTCGCACTGGTGCTAGTAGGAATTGATAGGAATTACACGGTTACTGCTGTTGGTGTTAAAATGCTGCGCTCCGCAACACTAACTTCTTGTTTTCAATAGAAAATCACTTTGCCAGCGGTGGGCTTCACAGAGGCTGGAGGGTCTGTGTGGTCACAGACTTACCAAATGCAACAGTTAAATTGATAGTAAATATCTAAGCCCAAAACTCGTTCGTTTTAAATTGCTCGGTAACAAATGTAGGATTTTAACTCCAAAAATGGATCAAATTAGCGTAGGTCATCTGGGCTGTTCCCATTTAAACCTGGAACAGTGGGGAAATTTAATTCACATCAGTGTTGAACAGGGTGAACGAATAGTCCTCTAGCCCCTGAAACATCTTTAAGGACAAAGGCCGTAGACAACAAAAAACAGAAAATGCTGGAAAAACTCAGCAGGTCTGGCAGCATCTGTGGAGGGAGGAGAACAGAGTTAACGTTTCCAGTCCGTACGACCCTTCCTCCTCAGACCGCAGACAACAAATCGTTTATCTATCTTCCTTCCAATAATTGTTTGGTCGCCACTCAAACTCTTTCTGGTTTGCTCTCTGTCTGTCTGCAGAGTTCTCAGCCTCCTTTCTATCTGTTTCTGCACGGCTGACACATTTTGAATGTAGATTATGTACCTCTGTTACTTTTCTCATCCCTTCCCCTTTCTGCAATGAGACATGTTTCCCTGGACCTGTATCTGTGCTCCGGATCTCTCTCAGAGTGTACCCCGGTGTCCCTCGCCTTCTCATGCTGGTCATAAACTTCCTCTCGCATCCACCCAGTGCCGAAAGGGAGTGAGAAAGCCTGGGAGCCGGGAGCACATAAAGCAGGGAAGCTGGGGCTGTGGGAGGAAAGGATTAATAAAGTCAGGAATAGGCATATATCCGGAGGGTGGGTGCGGTGCAGAGATTTGAAACAGGACGGGATGAGAGAGGGACCTCCTCGGGGATAATTGGGAGAGATGAAGGACAATCCGTGGCGAAATCAGGCGAAGCGCAGGATGCGAAGCGCCGCAGATGCTGGATGTCTGTTCATCTGCCCTGAACAGGACCTGAAGCGTCTGCTCCGTTTCTCTCTCCACAGATGCTACCTGACCTGCGGAGTGTTTCTAGCGTTTTTAAACTGCAGTAAAGACTTAGGGAGGAATGAGCAAGGAGCAAAGAGGGAAAGGAGCAGAGGGGCTAACGTTACTTGGGATAAAAACGGAAAATGCTGGAAAAACTCAGCAAGTCCGGCAGCACCTGTGGAGAGAGAAACAAGAGTTAACAGAGTATGGCTCTTCTTAGTTTGTCCTGTCTTCCGTTCTTAATTAGCACTTTTCTTAGATAATTTCACCACCTTCAACACCTCTTTGATCCTTTTGTCTGTGACATCTTTTGATTATCTGCTCCTATCACTGCTTGCTTATCCCCACAATCACCACACCCTCAACTTCTCTCCCCCCCCGCCCCCCACCTTAAACCAGCTTATATTTCACCCCTCTCCTAACTATACTTCAGTTCTGCCGAAGGGTCATGAAGACTCGAAACGTCAACTCTTTTCTTCTCCGCCGATGCTGCCAGACCTGCTGAGTTTTTCCAGGTAATTCTGTTTTTGTTTTGGATTTCCAGCATCCGCAGTAGCTTTTAGCTTTTTGTTTTTATGTCTCTTCTTCAGACCAGCGGGGAACGGGGAGGAGCGGCAGACAGGAGAGTCTGGAATGTAAAAGTAGAAACGTGAGCTGAAGTAATAGGACTGAGATCTGGAGTTTGGGGACGGAGCCAGTTTGTGTGTGTGTGTGTGGTTGTGGGGACGGAGCGGGGGAGAGAGGGGGGACTGGTGGTGTGGTTAAGATGAGAACAGATTGTAAGCAGCAGATATTTTTTAATAGAATTTGATTGATTTGCGACTGAACCAGCCAAGGATGACACGACAGAATCTTTCTGGTCCCTAGTGATAGGATACGATTCGTTCCTGTTTCTGCAACCTGATTGGCTGAGGTTGGACTATGGTGTCAGTTTCAGGGATCTTACTGGCCCCTGGGGCTATGTATATTTCCGCATTTCTACATCTCCACATTCCTAAGTTATTGCAGCCACTAGTGGATAATGCTGTGCCTTGCACAAGTATTTGCTGATTATTGTGTTCAACGGCTTGTTTCTAGTAGGCAGAGACATGTAAATTATTAGAACCAAAAACTTTTATTAACAATGAATTCTGTCTGAAAGGTAAAATGAAATTTCTGCAAAAATGGTGAACGGAGAGAGTTTTGTTTGTGAAGTGTGACAACATCTTAAACACTTTATAAATGGATCGATGATTTCACTGTGTCCAGTGTACAGGTAAATTCTTCCTCTTCGTGCCCCTGTTCAGGCTAATGCCACCACATTAGAACTTTACATTTTGTATATTACTGAAAAGAGACAGATGTTACTGAAGCTTTTTCTAAATTACTCTGGAGCGTGGGAGCCTATAGTTACCCATTGCTTTCTCCATGGCAATGCCTCAGCCAATCAGAGTTGAGGTGCCAATCAGCACCCTTTTCTCCTGTGGTATAAATTGTTGTGATCCTTTGAAATTTGGCATTCTTGCACTTGTCCGAGTGCAAGATGAAAATATTCAACAATATGTTGATCTTTTCAGCAATATTTAAGTTCTGTACCACTAAGGGACTTTACATTTTATTAACGCAATGCAGGTAACATGCTAGAGAGGACATAAAATCAGTTTCTTCTTGTCAAACAAGAAGTATGTTTGAACATGGAAAATGATGGTTGTTCTGAGAACTAAATTCCCTGTTAATATTTTGCAACGTTCATCATTTTGCTTTTGTGGGCAACTATTTTAAAAAGGGCCTCAGTATCATTGGACTCAGAAAGAACCTAAATCGGTGAGGCTCCCATTACTTAATATATTCAGCGAATCATAATGACATTTGCTCCTATGTGCATTTTGGATGATGATTGAATGGGTTTAAGGTGCCTCTTCCTAGTCAGGAAGTTGGTGTGGAAAGCTGAATGAGGCTGGAGTCAGGGGAGCGATATTTATGGGATTATAGGACTGGAGGACGTTATTGAGATATAATGGGGATGGTCATGAAGGAACTTAAAAGCAATGCTGCAGATTTAAAAGCTTAAGCATGTACACAAGAATGCAAGAATACAAGAATTAGAAGCAGGAGTAGGCCATTCAGCCCCTCAAGCCTGCTCTGACAGTCGATAAGATCATGGCTGATCTGATTGTGGTCTCAACTCCACTTTCCTGTCTGCCCCCCATAACCCTTGACTCCCTTGTTGATCAAAAATCCATCTAACTCAGTCTTGAATGTATTCAATGACCCAGCCTCCACTGCTCTCTGGGGAAGAATATTTCACGGACTGATGACCCTCTGAAAGAAAAAAGTTCTCCTTATTTCAGTCTTAAATGGGGGACCCCTAATTTTTAAACTGTCTCTCCTGGTTCTAGGCTCTCCCACAAGTGGAAATATCCTCTCAGCATCCACTCTGTCCAGTCCCCTCAGGATCTTATATGTTTCAATAAGATCACCTCTCATTATTCTAAACTACAATGGGTATAGGCTCAAACTGCTGAACCTTTCCTCATGAAATAATCCCTTGATCCTAGGAATCAGTCAAGTGAACCTTCTCTGAACTGCTTGTAATGCAATTATATCCTTTCTTAAGTAAGGAGACAGAACTGTACACAGTACTGCAGATGTGGTCTCAGCAATGCCCTGTACAGCTGTAGCATAATGTCCCTACTTTTTTATTCAATTCCCCTTGCAATAAAAACCAACATTCAGCTTTCTTTCCTAATCACTTGCTGCACCTGCATACCAACTTTTGTGATTCAGGTACCAGGACACCCAGATCCCACTGTACTGTAGAGTTCTGCAGTCACACCCCATTCAAATAATATACTGCTGTTTTATTCTTCTATTCTTCCTGCCAAAGTAAACAAGTTCACATTTTCCCACATTATACTCCATATGCCAAACTGTTGTCCATTCACTTAACCTAACTCCCTCTGTAGACTCCTAATGTCCTCCTGACAACTTACTTTCCTACCTATCTTTATGTCATCAGCAAAAGTAGCTGTCATACATTGAGTCTTCATCCAAGTCACTAATATAGATTGTAAATGGTTAAGGCCCAGCACTGATCTCTGTGGCACTCCACTAGTTAAATCTTCCCACCCCAAAAATGACCCATTAATCCCTACTCTCTGCTTCCTGTTAGTTATCCAATCCTCCATCCATGCTAACATGTTACCCCTTACACCATGAAGCTCTTATTTTGTGTAGTAACCTTTTATGTGGTACCTTGTTGAATGCCTTTTGGAAATCCAAGTACACCACATCTACAGGCTCCCCTTTATCCACCTTGCTTGTTACTTCCTCAAAGAATTCTAATAAATTAGTCAAACACTATTGCCCTTTCACAAAACCACATTAACTCGGCCTGGTTGCATTATGATTTTCTAAATGTCCTGCTATTACCTCCTTAACATTGGATTCTATCCTTTTTCCCATGACAGATGTTTGGCTAACTGGCCTATAGTTTCATGCTTTCTGTAGCTCTTATTTCTTGAATAGGGGATACATTAATGATTTTCAAATCTGCTGGGACCTTTCCAGAATCTGGGTGTTTTTGGAAAATCACAACCAATGCACCTACTATTTCTGCAGCCACTTATTTTAAGACTCTAGGATGAAAGCTTAGAGGATGTTGAGGATGTGGATCCAATGTTGGTCAGCAAGCTCGGGGATGATGGGCCAGTGGAACATATTATGAGACAGGATAGGTTCAATACAGCTAGACTCATGGAGGGTGGAATATGGGAGACTAGCAAGAATTATCATGAGTGTAGTTGAACCAGAAAGGCATACATGAGTGCTTCGTAAACTGGGGTGATGCTGAACAATGTGTTTTCCAAGGTGAAAGTAGGTGTTCTTTGTGATGGAGAGGATATGGGGCCAAAATTCAGTTCAGGTTTGCCAACAGTGGGATAGTGACAGCAGGAGAGGATGGAATCAATGGTAAGGAGATGTAAGTGGAGGGACCAAAGACAATCTCTTCAGCCTTCTCACTGTGATCAACTTAAATACAATAAAAATAATTGTACTACCAGATTGGCTGCCGATTGATTTTTCTCCTTCATGCTCTGACTGACTGGCAATGTTCGTTTATATTACTCCATTTTTGTTTTGTTTCTGATTCAGGTTGCAGTATATTACCCATTGAAGTCTTCCCTCTTCTTCAGATTCCTTCCTCTTGTCGAGGGTTGGATATAATGCTGCACCAGCTGCTTCTACTGTGATAGCTCATGTTTACCCATTCCGTGATGTTGCCTGTCCAGGAAACATTTGGTCTTCCTCAGCTCCTTTTACCATTGATATGGCCTTTAAACAGTATTCTGACTATATTGTGGCACCTTATCAGACGACCAAAATAATCCATTTTCAACTTTTGACATTCTCATTGTTTACTCTTTCTTTCCAAGATATTCTAAACATTGTTCGATATGTCCACACTTCCAAGGCTTCAAGTCTTTCATAATTTCGTTGCCTACATTCTGAGTTTCCTGTTGACCAGACATAACATTTGGGCAAACGTTTTCTTGTACATGGATTTTTTTAGAATACTCTGTTGTTAGAAGCGAATACCAAATACATTTTATTCAAAAATGAAAATCAGAAAACTGTCAATTTACTAGGATGGTGTGAAATGTTTTGTGGAAAATGAAATTTTAAACATTTCCCAACCTATGGACAAGAGTCCCACATATTGAATCTGGTTGCAGAAGTTGAATCTTTCCTATAATCTAATGACCATCTCCAACAAGAGAGAATCTAACCATTGCCCCTTGACATTCAATGGCATTACGATCACTGAATTCCCCACTATCAACATCCTGGGGGTTACCATTGACCAGAAACCTAACTGGACCAGCCATATAAATACTGTGGCTACAAGAGCAGGTCAGAGGCTGGGAATCCTGCAGTGAGCAGCTCATCTCCTGCCTCCCCAAAGCCTGTCCACCATCTACAAGGCACAAGTCAGGAGTATGATGGAATATTCCCCACTTGCTTGGATGAGTGCAGCTTCCACAACACTCAAGAAGCTTGACACCATCCAGGACAAAGCAGCCCATTGATTGGCACTCCATCGACAAACATTCACTCCCTCCACCACCGACGCATAGTGGCAACAGTGTGTACCATCTACTTGATGCACTGCAGGAACTCCCCAAGTCTCCTTGGACAGCACCTTCCAAACCCACAAACACAACCACCTAGAAGGACAAGGGCAGCAGATACATGGGAACACCACCACCTGGAAGTTCCCTTCCAAGTCACTCACCATCCTGACTTGGAAATATTTCACTGTTCCTTCACTATGGCTGGGTCAAAATCCTGGAACTCCTTCCCTAACAGCACTGTGGGTGTACCTACACCACAGGGACTGCAGAGGTTCAAGAAGGCAGCTCACCACCATCTTCTCAAGGGCAATTAGCGATAGCCAATAAATGGAAGCCTAGCCAGTGACACGCACATCCCATGAACAAATTTTAAAAAAATTCCTGAGAGGTCTTGACAGGGTGGATGTGGAGAGGATGTTTTCTCTTGTGGGAGAATCTAGAACTAGGGATCACTTTTTAAAAATAAGGAGTCGCTCATTTAAGACAGAGATGAGGAGAATTTTTTTTCTCTTGGAGGTTACTGAGTCTTTAGAACACCCTTCCTCAACAATCAGTGGAAGTAGAGTCTTCTTGATAACAAGGGAGTGAAAGATTACCGGGTGTAGGCGAGAGGTTACAATCAGATCAGCCATGATCTTATTGGATGGCGGAGCAGGCTCGAAGGGCCGAGTGGCCTACTCCTGTTCCTAGTTCATATGTTTCCTGTTCACTGGGTACTAGTGTCACCCAACTTTGAACATTACTGAAAACTGGAAGTATTTCGTTAGAAAAATATCTAAAACTGTAACAGCCAATCGCAGACTGTGCTTCAGTCAGAATGATAAATACAATACATGACAACTGGATAGCAATTCTAAAATTACGTGGAGCTCAAATTCGCTTCTTATTGATCCCATGTATGTCCCGAATATTGCGTGTTAAATATACCATCTAACGATGCAGGATGTTTACGAAGGACAATTCTGGGACCTGATGTCTGGAATTCATCGAGAAAGATAGACTCGAACGAATAGATGGAATACAACGTGGGGAAGTGTGAGGTCATGCACTTTGGTAGGAAGAATACAGGCACAGACTATTTTCTAAATGGGGAGAGAATTCAGAAATCTGGAGTGCAAAGGGACTTGGGAGTCCTAGTCCAGGATTCTCTTAAGGTTAACTTGCAGGTTGAGTCGGTAGTTAGGAAGGCAAATGCAATGTTGGCATTTATTTCGAGAGGACTAGAATATAAAAGCAGGAATGTGCTGCTGAGGCTTTATAAGGCTCTGGTCAGACCATATTTAGAATATTGTGAGCAATTTTGGGCCCCGTATCTCAGGAAGGATGTGCTGGCCCTGGAGGGGATCCAGAGGAGATTCACGAGAATGATCCCAGGAATGAAAGGCTTAACGTATGAGGAACGTTTGAGGACTCTGGGTCTATACTCAATGGAGTTTAGAAGGATGAGGGGGGATCTGATTGAAACTTACAGAATACTGAAAGGCCTGGATAGAGTGGACGTGGGGAAGATGTTTCCATTAGTAGGAGAGACTAGGACCCGAGGGCACAGCCTCAGAGTAAAGGGAAGACCTTTTAGAACAGAGATGAGGAGAAACTTCTTTAGCCAGATAGTGGTGAATCTATGGAATTCATTGCCACAGAAGGCTGTGGAGGCCAGGTCACTGAGTGTATTTAAGACCGAGATAGATAGGTTCTTGATTGGTAAAGGGGTCAAAGGTTACAGGGAGAAGGCGGGAGAATGGGGTTGAGAAACTTATCAGCCACGATTGAATGGCAGAGCAGACTCGATGGGCCGAATGGCCTAATTTCTGCTCCTATGTCTTATGGTCTTAAAGTCTTATGGAATGCAACCGATACAAGAAAGTACATGTTAGCAGAGTCATGGCAGAGGGCTATGTACGAACTGTAAATAGAATGGGCCCTTTTTCAATGACACAGATGAGTAGAGACTAAAAGATACCAGCAATTAGCTTTAAAAAAATGGATCTGGTGAAGCTGTTTATGACAGGTTTGTGCGGATTAACATCAATGGTTTGATCGTAGAGAACACGGAGTAGCTTTATGTCAACAATCAGATGCAGGAAGGACAGACAAGCCTTGTGGATTAACTGTACGGACAAACTTAGCAATGATAAAACAGCCTCCAAGGCTGCTCGTCATATAACGTTGACCAGTCACGTTTCGCCTCTATTCCTGATATTTTTGTTGCAAACAGATGATCTCGGGTCTTATTAAGCACGCAGTTTTCTAAAATGTTGAATTTTTGAAATTCCCACAATAGTAACTTCCCACGAGTCGTTCCCATCATCAGTTGTAACAGAAACGACGAGACAATCTCTGCCTTTCTTTGTGACGTTGATCAAGGTCTCACTGTTGTCCAGGACACTTTGTCCACTTCATGGAATAGTGTCACTGAATCTCTCACCTCTACCTGCAAGGAAGATGAGGCCCCGGTTTAAGGATCCCCTTCATGCTAAAGGCAGCATCTATGACAGTGCAGCACCTGCTCAGTCCTGCACTGAAGTGTCAGCCGAAATGTTACACTGAGTTTCTGGAGTAGGGTTTGAACCCACAACCTTCTGACTCAGAACTCGCTTGCCTCTATGAATAAATACATTACTTTAAAAAGTAGACCTCCTAATGTCATATTTTGACCGAAAGTTACACGATTTCAGAAAAGAATATATAATAAATGTGTGTGCTCGCATTAACAATGTCTTTGTGCTCAGGCTGTAGGTGCACAGCTGTTTGTTTGAAGGATGGATGCCAGTAGATATTTCCATAACCTTACCAGCAATTTAGTCCAATTGCCTTACACCTATTTCTGTCTTTTGCAGGTTCCTGGTAAGATGCAGCTTGTCGCTCTGAGCTCTTCGGAGCAGTTTAGCTCAGACCCCATTTCCTTCTCATCAGCAAATCCGAGAAGTTACTCTTTAGTGGTGCCTCAGACCAGCTCAGCCTTTCGAGGCGAGGCCGGCTCCACGACTGAACACAGCAACTGGCCTCATTACCACAAGCCCATCACCATCGCCGTGATCGGAGTTTCCGGCTTACTGGTTGGTGTGGTCCTCACGATCCTTTACTTCACTGAAGCGGCCGAGGTCCCCTATGTCCTTGGGCCGATTTGTCTCTCCATCGGTTTAATTTTCATGGTCACTGGGTTCGTGTGGCTTCAGATCGTGAAGGAAAAGATCAGACATAAAGGATTGATCAGGACACTGCACGACAGGCAGTCCCGCTGAGTGATACATCCCAAGTCTCCTGCGGTTCTTCAGTTACAATGCGTGGAAATGGCATCAACCTATAGGGTCCAGTTGTGCCTTTTCAAGCATATGCCTCACTTTGATAAGATATCGCCATCATTACGCCCGGTGTTATTTCCTGGTAATTAACTGGGGATTAGCACTCCATAAATTCGCAGTGATTATTTCACAACTCTTAATCTATCATTTTCGGTGTCATTAACTACAGGAAGTGTGCCATCTTTCAGTAATGGACCAAAATCCGAGCTACCACTTAAAAAACAATGAAGGTTCCAATGAGATTTGCCCCGATGACAAATCAACCAGTTTAATATATATTTTTTTGCAAAAATATACTTTATTCATAAAATACCTGAAAGAACATTACAAAACATTTCAAAATGGCCATCACAAAAAGTCCCATCATATTCAAGTTTTTCACATACATCATGTCGCACCCTGAGGTGTTTCAATACAATCAATGAACATTACAGGCATTTCAAAATGGTCATAACAGGCAGGCAGATGGTGCAATGGTATTTAAGTTGTCTACATAGGTCATGTTGCACTCTGAGGTGCTTCAGTACAATTGTGATACATGTAGTAATCACTGCATACATTCAACGTGAGTTACTAACTTGTAATCCCTCTCAGGCACCCATTCTCAGACCCTTGCCCTCTGTCTCTTTCTCATATAGCTTGCAATACCACTTTATTCACAATGTTTGGCTCATAAAATATATTGTTTTAATCTTTCATGGGATGTGGGCATTACTGACAAGGCCTGCATTTGTTGCCCATTCCTAATTGTCCTTGAACTGAGTGGCTTACTAGGCCACTTCAGAGAGCAGTTAAGAGTCAGCCATATTGCTGTGGGTCTGGAGTCACAAGCAGGCCAGACCAGGTGATTTCTGTGCCACATGAGTTTTTATGACAATTGATGATAATTTCATGATTATTGAGACTAGCTTTATATTCCAGATTTATGAATTGAATTTAAGTTGATAAAGCTGCTGTGGGATTATCATGGTGGGATTTGAACCCATTTGCCAGTATCTGGAGCACTAGCCTAATAACATTACAACTACACCACCATCTCCCCTATGAAGAGTAATAAACTACACATTTAAATATAACATTACATGTTACCCAATGTAGAATGTAGAAGTCACTCACCATCCTGACTTGGAACTATAATCGCCCGTTCCTTCACTGTTGCTGGGTAAAAACCCTGGAACTCCCTCCCTAACAGCACTGTGGGTGTACCTACACCATATGGACTGCAGCAGTTCAAGAAGGCAGCTCACCACCACCTTCTCAAGGACAATTAGGGATGGGTAATAAATGCTGGCTTGGCCAAAGGAGTCCATATTTCATGAATGAATAAAAAAAATGAGGTAAGTTAAACATTTTGTTCTAATTCAAACATATAACAAAGCAAGAAATTAGCAGCACAATAATTAATATCTGGTACGGTGGTAACAACATTTTGGTAAAGAATTTGTCCTCATAATTCAGAATAAATTCTTTAAAAAGTGACAACACAAAGTGTTACTTCAATGTACAAACTGCCTGACAACACAATATTTACTGAACACTGATGACATGTTATTGTGTTTAAATGTATTAAACATCACTCTTTTAATATATTGTATTTGTAGTCATTCAAAGAGCAGAGCATTTAATCTAACAAAAAATCTGTTTTCTAAAGTATTGCACAATATAATGAAAAAGATAAAATGGAACCTGGTAGAACACGCTGAAAGTTTGGTATATGCTGGTGGATGAGGGTAATAATACTTTCACAAGTGGACTAGGTAATGGGTAATTGTGTTGACTTTCTCCTCTGGGTTATATGTGGGTTAGAATCCAACCCATTCCAGTGGAATGAAAATCTCTTACTACAAGGTGTGAAATTCTAATGAGATTTTAAACGTAGTAAACTGGAAAACCTCAGTCTATGTCTTGCAGAGAAGCAGAGAGGATTCCCACTATTTGGCAACAAACTGGTCATTCCCACCAGGGACATCATAAGAATGTCTCATATGAAAAACAGTGAGCCACACAGGTACAGTTTGGGAGCTTTCCTAGACTGGAATTAATCATTGCTCAACTCGATATTAGCAGCAGAGGAGGAGGGGAAATTAATTTATATCCAGCCCCAATGGTCCTGGCACAGGGATCAAATGTAGAAACTTGCTTTTTTCTCGGGGCTGATATTGCTTACCTCGATAAAACAATAAACAGGTGAGTAAATAGGACACTGCCACAAAATGTTTCCTTTATGTGAGGAAATGATTTTTGATTCTTCAACATGAGCTACTTCCAACTTGCATCGTTTTAATAACGTGTGCATAGATTTCAGTTATTTTCAAATTACCTGTTGTGTTTTAATTTATAATAATTTAAAATATGGTTTCATAATGTAACCTTGCTTTTGGTAACGCAGCCTGGAACCAGCTGATTGGTATTTTGGTTCTTTTCCTTGGGCGATTTGGGACCACGTGTCCTATTTTTGTTTTGCCCAAAATAAAATGTAACTCTTAACAATTTATTGCTTTTGTAAAATGAACGCCATCTTCTTATCGAAAGTAACTTATAAGGAAAATCCTCACTTTCTGATAAATGTGATTTTATTTCGCTCGACCCACAATTTGGAACACTGAACAATGCCTGGTTGGAACACATTGTCTAAGACGGTGGCATAAGCAGGTTCAACAAGTGACTTTCAAAAGAGAATCGGGTAAATGCTTGATGGGGAGACAATGCAGGTCCGTGGGGAAAAAGGAGAGTGGGACTTGATTGGTAGCCCTGCCAAAGAGCCGACACAAGCACCGTGGGCCGAATGGCCTCCTGCTGAGTTATACCCACAAGTGTTGGGATACAAGGTCCTGCCTCACCACCCCTACCGCCCCCGTCCCAAGTGTTGGAAGTGGGAAGATTTTACCAATCCCATAAATTCACGTGCACAAAATCAGTGTGAATATATTACTTAACAATCTGAGATCTGTAGACAATTTAATGGTCCCGGATCTAATCTTACTGAGATTTGAACACGGAAACTAAATGTGTGGGTTCATCTGAGGCATCGCTCCCTATCCCCTAGACATTGGGGGATGGGGGTGGGAATGGTACAATAACAATGAGAAAAAATATCCCCTTATTCTTCCGTGACCAAGATGTCAAAGAGGTTTTCTGGCTGGGTCCAATCTCTCAAGAGGGGTTTGAGGTAGCCAGCGATCCCCTGCTGAATAGATGTGTCCACAATCCCGCATGCGGTTTGTTCTTCAGGAGCTAATTGAGCATCTTGATGTGGAAATAGGATGGATCACTATTAGAAATAGCGAAGCATCCAAGATAATGGAAAGATTTTCAGACCGATGGAATAGTTGAATTACTGTAGAGGGAAATGGCAGTCAGACATTCTGTCAGTGATGGCTTTAACCTGGAAAATAAATAGCTAATGTCTAAATTGCAGATACTGCCATGTGGTTATTCTTTTGAAAATAGATTTTCTGCCACATTTATATATATATATATATATATAACATTGATTTAATGGTTTACCAACAAGAAACCATAACAGGAACTTAATTTATAAACCGAAGGGGAAAATTATATGGCTTGCTTTGTTTTTACATAAACCGCCAATTCTCGCTGCAACTTATATGGCACCTCGAGTGCTTTTAAGCAGCTACTGTTAAAGAGATAAAAACAAAAAACTACTGCGGATGCTGGAAATCCAAAACAAAAACAGAATTACCTGGAAAAACTCAGCAGGTCTGGCAGCATCGGCGGAGAAGAAAAGAGTTGACGTTTCGAGTCCTCATGACCCTTCAACAGAACTGAGTAAAATTAGGAGAGGGGTGAAATATAAGCTGGTTTAAGGTGGGGCGGGGGGGGGGGTGTGGGGGGAGAGAAGTTGGGGGGGTGGGTGGTTGTTGGGACAAGCAAGCAGTGATAGGAGCAGATAATCAAAAGATGTCACAGACAAAGGAAGAAAGACGTGTAGAAGGTGGTGATATTATCTAAGAAAAGTGCTAATTAAGAATGGATGGCAGGACACTCAAGGTACAGCTCTAGCGGGGGTGGGGTGGAAAGACTGACAGGGTATTACAGGTATAGATTTAAAAATAATGGAAATAGATGGGAAAAGAAAAATCTATATAAATTATTGGAAAAAGCAAAAGGGAGGGGGAAGAAACGGGGTGGGGATGGGGGGAGGGAGTTCAAGATCTAAAGTTGTTGAATTCAATATTCAGCCCGGAAGGCTGTAAAGTGCCTAGTCGGAAGATGAGGTGCTGTTCCTCCAGTTTGCGTTGGGCTTCACTGGAACAATGCAGCAAGCCAAGGACAGACATGTGGGCATGAGAGCAGGGTGGAGTGTTAAAATGGCAAGCGACAGAGAGGTTTGGGTCTTTCTTGCGGACAGACCACAGGTGTTCTGCAAAGCGGTCACCCAGTTTACGTTTGGTCTCTCCAATGTAGAGGAGACCGCATTGGGAGCAACGAATGCAGTAGACTAAGTTAGGGGAAATGCAAGTGAAATGCTGCTTCACTTGAAAGGAGTGTTTGGGCCCTTGGACAGTGAGGAGAGAGGAAGTGAAGGGGCAGGTGTTGCATCTTCTGTGTGGGCATGGGGAGGTGCCATAGGTGGGGGCTGAGGAGTAGGGGGTGATGGAGGAGTGGACCAGGGTGTCCCGGAGGGAACGATCCCTACGGAATGCCGTCAAGGGGGGTGAAGGGAAGATGTGTTTGGTGGTGGCATCATGCTGGAGTTGGCGGAAATGGCGGAGGATGATCCTTTGAATGCGGAGGCTAGTGGGGTGATAAGTGAGGACAAGGGGGACCCTATCATGTTTCTGGGAGGGAGGAGAAGGCGTGAGGGCGGATGCGCGGGAGATGGGCCGGACACGGTTGAGGGCCCTGTCAACGACCGTGGGTGGAAAACCTCAGTTAAGGGAGAAGGAGGACATGTCAGAGGAACTGTTTTTGAAGGTAGCATCATCAGAACAGATGCGACGGAGGCGAAGGAACTGAGAGAATGGGATGGAGTCCTTACAGGAAGCGGGGTGTGAGGAGCTGTAGTCGAGGTAGCTGTGGGAGTCGGTAGGCTTGTAATGGATATTGGTGGACAGTCTATCACCAGAAATTGAGACAAAGAGGTCAAGGAAGGGAAGGGAAGTGTCAGAGATGGACCATGTGAAAATGATGGAGGGGTGGAGATTGGAAGCAAAGGTCCCGACGAGAGCATGAAGCAGCACCGAAGTAATCATCGATGTACCAGAGAAAGAGTTGTGGGAGGGGGTACTGCTTGCTTGTCCCTACAACCACCCCCCCCAACTTCTCTCCCCCCCCCACCCCCCCCAACCTTAAACCAGCTTATATTTCACCCCTCTCCTAATTTTACTCAGTTCTGTTGAAGGGTCATGAGGACTCGAAACGTCAACTCTTATCTTCTCCGCCGATGCTGCCAGACCTGCTGAGTTTTTCCAGGTAATTCTGTTCTTGTTACTGTTAAAGAGTGTGACTTTATTGGGGCGACCATAAAAGAAACTCTTCCCGTAGGTGATGGTGAAGAATTGCGCCGCCGATTGTGTCGCTGTCCGTCGATGAGCTCATTGTGAAGGTAACTGGATTGCTTTGCACATCATGTATCAGTAAAAGAGAATGGGCAAAGCTTTGATGATTGTTTTAGCGCAATAACCAGAATGCTCAAGAAATGGACATGATGGATGGAGTGGATTTGAGTGTCCACAGATGTGGGGTTAGGTCTGCTTCAGAGAAACATAGTTTAAAAGCCGCATTTTCACCATGTGAAAGAAGCAGAGGATTCCTGGTTTATTTAGCATTTAAATAGTGTATTTGAGGCTTCCAGCGATGTGTTTCCTCAGAGATTTCCCTCTTCCCCGCCTCTCCGAATCAGATCAATTTCAGAACAACTTCGTGACCAGTCTGCAAAGTCGACATGGGCCATAATGACATAATTCCAGACTCTTGTTTCTTAGGAACCGATCGCCTCAGTTTTCCTGGGTAGTTTTTGTTTTCCGAGACCAGATATGACCCACATTAATTGCCATTTCCATGGCTTGTCTGTTGACAATGAGGGGGGGAGGTTGAAGATTGCTGCTGTCGGCTGGGTTGGCCCCAGTGGCTGAGCTCAAGATCACCTGGATGGCAGCGCAGAATCGCCCGGGGTTCCTGTTCCCTGGTCGCTCTACAGCAACCCCTACTGGACATGCAGGTGTATGGCCATCAGGATCCCGGTTGTTCCTGCACCAGGCTGCAGGCATGGACGGTCCAGGTACGCACCTGAGGGATTACCACGGGAGCAAACTCTTGGAGCATCTTGTACAAGGAGCCAGCATTTTCAGAAAGGACAGGGACTGTAGAACATCTATGTAAATAAAAATATATATAAAGAATCGCCATTTTCCACCTTGCTTTTGTTGTGTTTCTGCAAATTCAACTATTCGGAGCTACAAACCCAAGAAGCAGGTGCAGTAATATTCCTGTTTTTATGTTGTTTTCATCTCGCTTCTGGATTTAATTTCATCCATCGTTTTGAAGCTAATGTAAGTAACGTCAGACACGTTCATATCTTCTCAAAGGCAGTTCATTTGTTTTGCTTTTTTTTGTGGAGCATAGAGGTTTACAGCACAGGAAAAGGCCCTTCGGCCCATCGAGTCTGCGCCGGTCAAACAAGTACCTAACTATTCTAATCCCATTTTCCAGCACTAGGCCCATAGCCTTGTATGCCATGGCATCGCAAGTGCACATCCAAATACATCTTAAATGTTATGAGGGTTTCTGCCTCTACCACCCTTTCAGGCAGTGAGTTCCAGATTCCCACCACCCTCTGGGTGAAAAAATTCTTCCTCACATCCCCTCTAAACCTCCTGCTCCTTACCTTAAATCTATTCCCACTGGTTATTGATCCCTCCACCAAGGGGAAAAGTTCCTTCCTGTATACCCTATCTATGCCCCTCATAATTTTATACACCTCAATCATGTCCCCCCTCAATCTCCTCTGCTCCAGGGAAAATAACCCCAATCTACCCAATGTCTCCTCATAACTAAAACTCTCCAGCCCAGGCAACATCCTGGTAAATTTTCTCTGCACTCTCTCTCTAGTGCAATCACATCCTTCCTATAATGCGGATTCAAGAACTGCACACAATACTCTAGCTGTGGCCTAACCAGCATTTTATACAGTTCCAGTGTAACCTCCCTGCTCTTATATTCTATGCCTCGGCTAATAAAGGCAAATATCCCATATACCTTCTTAACCACCTTATCTACTTGTCCCACTACCTTAAGGGACTGGTGGACATGCACACCAAGGTCCCTTGATCCTCAGTACTTCCCAGGGTCCTACCATTCATCGTGTATTCCTGTGCCTTGTTTGTCCTGCCCAAGTGCATCACCTCACACTTATCCAGATTAAATTCCATTTGCCACAAATCAGCCCATATGACCAGCCCGTCTATATCCTCCTGTAATCTAAGGCTATCCTCTGCACTATTTACCACCCCACCAATTTTCGTGCCATCCGCGAACTGACTGATCAACCCTCCTACATTCAAGTCTAAATCATTTATATATACCACAAACAGCAAGGGACCCAACACCAATCCCTGTGGAACCCCACTGGACACAGGCATCCAGTCACAAATACGCCCCTCGACCATCACTCTCTGCTTCCTTACCACTCAGCCAATTCTGGATCCAATTTGCCAAATTGCCTTGGATCCCATGGGCTATTACCTTCGTTATCAGTCTCCCATGCAGGACCTTATCAATAACCTTGCGAAGTCCAAGTCGATTACGTCAAATGCATTGCCCTCATCTACACACCTGGACACCTCTTCGAAAAATTCAATCAAGCTGGTCAGACATGACCTCCCCTTAACAAAACCACGCTGACTGTCCTTGATTAATCCCTGCCTCTCCAAGTGTAGATTCATTCTGTCCCTCAGAATTGCTTCCAAAAGTTTCCCCACCATTGAGGTTAGACTGACTGGCCTGTAGTTCACTGGTTTATCCCTTCCTCCCTTCTTCAATAACAGTACCATATTGGCTGTCCTCCAGTCCTCTGGCACCTCTCCTGTGGCCAGAGAGGTATTGAAAATAATTGCCAGCGCCCCTGCTATCTCCTCCCTTGCCTCACTCAACAGCCTGGGATACATTTCATCCAAGCCTGGAAATTTATCTACGTTTAAGCCTGCCAGACCACTTACAACCTCTTCCCTTTCTATGCTAATTTCTTTAATTATATCACAGTCCTTCTGCCTGATTTCCATACCCACGTCGTCCCTCTCACCTGTGAACACTGACACAAAGTATTCATTTAAAACCCTACCTACATTTTCCGGCTCCACACACAAATTACCACTATGGTCCTAAATAGGCCCTACTCTTTCCCTCTTACTCTTAATGTACTTGTAAAATAACTTTGGATTTTCCTTTATTTTATCTGCCAATGTTTTCTCATGCCCGCTTTTTGCTCTCCTAATTTCCTTTTTAAGTTCCCCCTTACATATTCTATACTCCTATAGGGCTTCCACTGTTTTGAGCCCTTGGTATCTGCCATAAGCCTCCTTTTTCCTCTTTATCCAATCCTGTATGTCCCTCGACATCCAGGGCTCCCTGGATTTGTTGGTCCCACTCTTTGTCTTTACTGGAATATGTTGGCCCTGTACTCTCCCTATTTCCTTCTTGAATGAGTCCCACTGCTCTGACGCCGATTTACCTGAAAGTAGCTGCTCCCAGTCCACTCTGGCAAAATCATATCTGATCTTATTAAAATCAGCCTTCCCCCAATTTAGAACTCTGATTTCTGGTCCATCCTTGTCCTTTTCCATAACAACCTTGAATCTAATGGAGTTACGATCGCTATCTGCAAAATGCACTCCCACTGATACCTCTACCACTTGCCTGGCTTCATTTCCTAAAATTAAGCCCAGGACTGCCCCCTCTCTTGTAGGACCTTCTACGTACTGGCTTAAAAAGCCCTCCTGGATGCATTTTAAGAATTCTGCTTCCTCTAAACCTATCACACTATGACTAATCCAGTTAATGTTGAGGAAGTTGAAATCCCCCACTATTACTACCCTATTATTTTCACACTTCTCTGAAATTTGCCTACATATCTGCTCTTCTATTTCTTTCTGACTGTTTGGGGGCCTATAGTACACTCCCAGCAATGTGATTGTTCCTTTTTTGTTTTTAAGTTCTACCCATATGGCTTCATTTGAGGAGCCTTCTAAGATGTCATCCCTCCTTACTGCTGTAATTGATTCCTTGATCAATATTGCAATACCCCCTCCTCTTTTACCTCCTTCCCTGTCTCGCCTGAAGACCCTATATCCTGGAATATTGAGCTGCCAATCCTGCCCCTCTCTCAACCATGTCTCTATGACAGCAATGATATCATACTTCCATGTGTTAATTTGTGCCCTCAACCCATCTGCCTTATTCATCAGATTCCTTGCATTAAAATAAGTACCACCCAACCTTGCCAAGCTCCCTTGTGCCTTAACTGACCTATAATTTCTATGTCTTCCAGGTTCACTTGCTCTCTCTTCTAATTTTGGCTGTGCATCTCCCCCTGTTGAACCTCCTCTCAGGCTCCCATACCCCTGCCAAGTTAATTTAAACCCTCCCCAACAGCACTAGCAAACCCCACGGTGAGGATGTTGGTCCCATTCCAGTTCAGGTTAGAACTTGTTAGAACAAGTCAGATTACCTGTGATATGATTGCTGTGTTTAAAATTATGAAAGGTTAGGACAGGATAAATACAACTAAACTGTTTCCAGATCTAGAACAAGGAGACACAGATATAAATTTAAACGTAAGAGATTTAGAACAGGGAACAAGAAAATCCTCTTTGCAAATAGAGTTATGAAGCTGTGGAATTCAATTCCAGGGCTAATATTTCAGGTAGAAGCTATGCCAAAATTTGCAAATAACATTTACACCACACAAGTGCCAGGCAATGACCATCTCCAACAAGAGAGAATCTAACCATCTCCCCTTGACATTCAATGGCATTATCATCGCTGAATCCCCCAATATTAACATCCTGGGGGTTACCATTGTCCACGAACTGAACTGGGCTAGCCATATAAATTCTGTGGCTACAAGGTCAGAAGCTGGGAATCCTGCGATGAGTAACTCACCCACTGGCTCCCCAAAGCCTGTCCACCATCTACAAGGCACAAGTCAGGAGTGTGATGGAATACTCTCCACTTGCTTGGATGAGTGCAGCTCCAACAACGCTAAAGAAGCTTGACACCATCCAGGACAAAGCAGCCCGCTTGACTGGCACCCCATCCATCACAATAAACATTCACTCCCTCCACACCGACGCACAGTAGCAGCAGTGTGTGCCATCTACAAGATGCACTGCAGGAATTACCAAGGCTCCTTTCAGAGAACCTTCCAAACCTGCAACCCCTATCACCTAGAAGGATAAGGACAGCAGATGTTTGGGAACATCATTACTTTCAAGTTCCCTTCCAAGCCACACACCATTCTGAATTGGAAATATATCACCGTTTCTTCACTGCCGCTGGGTCAAAATCCCGGAACTCCCTCCCTAACAGCACTGTGGATGTACTTACAATATATGGACTGCAGCAGTTCAAGAAGGTGGCTCACCAGCACCTTCTCAAGGGCAATTAAGGATGGGCAATAAATACTGGCCTAGCCAGCGACACCCACATAGTGTGAATGAGTAATTTAAAAAAACAGATTGGATAAGTAGAAGAAAGAAAGGGGGAATAAAGGGATATAGGAACAGGGTAGGTAAATGTGATTATGGTTACTGTTGGGATCGAGGGTAAATGGGACTGCTAAGTCTTAATGACCTTCTTTAGTGTTGAAACTTCATTGTATCTTACAGTTTGCTCGAAGTCAGAAGGTTGTAAGTTCAAGTCTCAATCCAGAATTTGAGCACAAAAATCAAGGACTGATACTCTAATGTAGTACTGAGGGAGTGCTGCACTGTCAGAGGTGCTGTCTTTCAGATGAGACTTTGAACTGAGGCCCCACGTGCTCTCTCAGGTGGACGTAAAAGATCCCACGGCTATATTTTGAAGACAAGCAGTGGAGTTATCCCTAGCGTCCAGGCCAATATTTATCCCTCAATCAACATTATAAAAACAGATTATCTATCCATTGCTGCTTGTGGGAGCTTGCTGTGCACAAATTGATGACCATGTTTCATACATTACAACAGTGACTACAGGCGGAATTGTTTGGTCCTGCTGGTGGCAGGCATCATGGCGGGCTGTGGGGGGAACAATTTGGTGCGAGGGGTAGAAATTGGTTTCAAGTCATCATGAAACGAGTTTGCGATTGTCTGCTCCATCCTCCAATGGTGGGCCGCATTTCCCGCCGCATGTTGGGACCCTAATTTCAATACTTTAGCATCTCATTATATACCCTGCTCACCAGAATCACCCCCCACCACCCCCACATCAAATTTACCGTCCATGTCGGTGTGACTTCAGAGAAGCATGCATCACGACTGCCTTTAAAAGGCACGCATTTGGTGATCTGAACTTCGAGGGGAACTAGGAGGTGAGTGCACACAGCCTTGCGCAACGCTCACGAGCATCGCCGGTAGGACATCAAGGAAGAGGCGCCACACGTTCAGAGTGGGGGGGGCACAGGCAGGTAGCTTTTCCCCGGCTGGCTTTCAGTGTGGTGCCGGGGTAAGGGCTCCAGTGCGGGTCAGAGCAGTGGGAGGTCGGGCGGAGGTGTTGGGGGGTGGGTGGAGGCAGCACAGGCTGAAGGAAGTGGGTAGGGGGCAGTTTGCCATGCACTTGGAAAAGCTTGTCAAAAGTGAGCATTCTTCCCAAGCTGAGACCACCCTGCAGCTCGATTGATAATGCTTGGAGTCGGGTGCAGACTGCAAATAAATGGGCATTTTAGGGGGCAGCAGAGCAATTGGCCAACTGGCCAAAGTTGCAGAATCCGCTTGTGAAAGGTGCCACATAAAAGGTTATCGCACAAGATCGGAGCTCACAGTATTGGGGGTAATGAATTAGTACGGATTGAGGATTGGTTAACACACAGAAGACAGAGAGTCGGGATTAATGGGTCTTTTCCAGGTTGAAAAGTCGTAACTAGTGGAGTGCCACAAGGATCAGTCCCAGGGCCTCGATTATTTACTATCTATATTAATTACTTGGAGGATGGGGCAGAGTGTAATGTATCCAAATTTGCTGATGATACAAAAATAGATAGGAGGGCATGTTGTGATGAGGACATAAAGAACCCAAGGGGATATTGATAGGTTGAGTGAATAGGCAAAAACTTGGCAGATGGAGTTTAATGTAGGAAAGTGTGAGGTTATGCACTTTGGTAGGAAGAATCAAAAGGGAGACTATTAGTTAAATGGAGGGAGACTCCAAAAAAGTGCAGCACAGAAAGTTCTGGGTGTTCTTGTGCATGAAACACAAAAGGTTAGCATGCAGGTGCAGCAAGTAATTAAGAAGGTGAATGGAATTTTGGCCTGTATTGCTAGGGGGTTAGAGTTTAAAAATAGGGAAGCCTTGTTACAACTGTACAGGGTGTTGGTGAGGCCGCACCTGGAGTACTGTGTACAGTTTTGGTCCCCGTATTTAAGAAAGTATGTACTGGAATTGGAGGCAGTTCAAAAGAGATTCACTAGGCTGATTCCTGGGATGAAAGGGGTTGACTTATCAAGAACGGCTAAACAGGTTAGGCCTTTATTCGTTAGAGTTTAGAAGAATGAGGGGTGATCTTATTGAAATGTACAAGATTCTGAGGGGCTTGACAGGGTAGATGTTGAGAAGATGTTTCCACTAGTGGGGGAATCTCGAACTAGGGGCATATTTACAAAATAAGAGGACACTCATTTAAAACTGAGATGTGAAGGAATTTGTTCTCTCAGAGGGTAATGAATGTCTGGAATTCTCTACCCCAGAGAGTTGTGGAGGCTAGATCACTGAAGGTGTTTAAAGAGGAGGTAGATTGAAATATTGGGGAGTTGAGGGCTATGAGGAGCTGGCACGAAAGAAGAGTTGAGGCCTGGAGCAGAGCAGCCCTGATCTTATTGCATGGTGGGGCAGGCTTGCGGACTAAATGTCCTACTCCTGCTCCTATTACTTATGTTCTTGTGGTGCAGTCACTGGTGGAGGCACGCACAGCCCCATACAATATCTTTATTCAGTATCCATTATGGTTCAAGCTAACAGTGCGGCCTTGCAGTGCGGGTTAGGAGAATGCCTGTGCCTGAGCTGAGAGCACAGCCTGCAGTCCAGTGGGCAAAGCTGCTGCCAATCGGTTAGGTGGAGTGGGGCGGAGGAGGGTGGGGTTTTGGGCAGCCATGAAGCACACTACACACTGGCCATCCAAGTGGTGGCCAGCACTCTCCTGCATGTGTGAAGGAGCCTTCAGGCTTAACCAAGAGAGGTTCTTAGGACACATATGCCAACCTACGAGTCTCTCTTTGATCCTGCAAGAGGAGAACATCAGGGACATGGAGCCTGGTGATTTAGTGGAGTGCCTCATGGCTGACAGGGAGCAGAGAAGAAGAAGAGAGCAGCAGAGGTGCCTGGCTTGGCAAAGGGAGGAGCACCTCCCTCAAGATGAAGGGGAAGCCAGGCCTGCTGCGCACACAGCTGAAGATCCACAGCGAGCGGTCGCTAGACCCGTTTATAGACAGTGCCTGTCATTCCTGCAGCTAACTGAGAACCAGGGTTGTCGAAGACTGTGCATGTCCAGGAAACTGGTCGGTCACATATGCCACCTACTGCAGGATTTGGCACCATGGGGACATGGGGGCATCCACTGCCAGCGGCTGTGAAAGTGCCCACAGCAGTCAATTTTTACACCAGTGGCTCCTTCCAGAGCTCCACTGGTGACCTGTGTGGGATCTCGTACGCCTCCATGTATAAGTGCAACCAGGAAGTCACGGATGCCATCTTCATGAAGGCACAGAACTTTGTGCATTTCGCCTGGGATCTGGAAAGCCAGGGAACAAGAACATTAGGATTTTCACTGATGTCTGGTTTTCCACAGGTGCAGGGTGTCATCGACTGCACTCACATGGCACTTAGAGAACAAGCAGTCAACTACGTCAACCGCAAGGGCTTCCACTCGCTGAATATTCAGCTGGTGTGCGACCACCACAAGTGCATCCTGCAGGTCCCTGCACAATTCCCAGGGAGTGTGCATGATTCCTACATCGTTAGCAGGTCTCAGATCGCTGACATCTTCCAGGGTCCGCAGAGGCTGCAGGGTTGGCTCTTCAGGGGCAAGGGCTACCCACAGAGGACGTGGCTGATGACGCCTGTGCAGAGGCCTCAGACTGCAGCAGAGGCTCATGCCGTGACCTGGGCTTTGGTAGAGCAAACAACAAGTATTTTGAAAATGAGGATCCGGTGCCTTGACGGGTCCTGTGCAGCACTGCGCTACAGTCCCCAGAGGGTGTTGCGCATCATTGTAGCTTGCTGTGCGCTACACAACCTGGTGTGGCAAAGGGGGGAGGACCAGGCCAAGAAGGAGATGGAAGAGCTGTCGAAGGGGATGTGGCGATGAGGTCCTTCAAGGCAAGGATGTGGCTATGAGGCCATCACACTGCCCAGATGAGGCAGGCACCTTCGGGAGGCCCTCATAGCTGCAAGATTCCTGCAGGAAGATGACGAGATGCAGTGAGGACAGTCCTGACATCTTCACCTTGCATCTGTGAATGTTTGATCCTGTGTGGCTGATGTGCTCAGGCTCATGTCATGGAGATGCAGCGGAGACCCTAATAGTTGCTAGACGCCAAGAGGATGATTATGACAGGCAGTGAGGACACTCCATAGATCTTCACAAAGCCTCTGTCAATGTCTGACTCCTGTCTGGCTGAGGGCAGCTCACTTACACTCTGTGTTCAAGGTCATCTCATAGAGACGCAGCCGTGAAACTTTAAATACACCTGATCCTATGTCAGCCTTCAGCACCTGAGCCCTTCAGGAGCACAGAGTCACCGGTCACAGATGCTGAAGAGATGGGGGCCAGCCCCTTCTCAAAGTTGCTGAGAGCTCACAGAGAGAATGAGGGAACTCTGTGACGCCTGCCCACCACATTCTGGCAGCAATGACAAGCACCATAGAGGTGCAGGCATCAGTAATGTGTCCAGGGAGTGTGAGGCTGGACAATCACTTTGGTCTGAGGGTTACACACTGCACAGGGAAGAGGCCCTGGACAGAGACACCTGCCTTTATCTTGTGCAGGAACGAAGATTTCACATCCGAGTGTCACAAACACTGCTCATCATAACAAGGAGCCATATGCAGGGAGACATTCTTGGGAGTTTATTGACAATAGTGAACATTATGTACAAGTGATTAACACCCATGCCCAGGCTGTGTAACTATATCTGTCAGCTGTGGCTCAGTTCATAGCACCCTCACCTTTGAATCAGAGGGTTGTGGGTTCATGTCCCACTCCTGGAAACCAAGAACTGTGATTGTACTCGAAATGAGTTGAAATCTGTATCGGACTGCTGCTGCACACCTTCCATTTTCTCGCCCTGGTCCGCCGCCCGGACACGCCCTGGCGTGCCTTGTTGCCGTCCGGCGGTGGAGGCCCCCGATGGGAGGCCCTCTATGGAGGTGTTCTCCCTCTTTCTATCGGGGACCTGGGTTGGAGGGTGTTGCATGCAGCAGTCCCCTACAATAGGAGAATGTTTAGGTTCAAGGACTCCCAAGACACTTGCCCTTTTTGCGGTCTTGTGGAGTCCGTGGACCATGCATATATAGGATGTCTTAGGCTGCACTCCCTTTTTAGTTATTTAAAAAATCTTTTGCTACTATTTTGTTTGCACTTCAGTCCCACGCTCCTGATCTACGGACACCCGGTGCGGAAGGGGGTCGGGAAGGAGGAGGACCTCCTCGTGAACCTGCTCCTGGGCCTGGCCAAGTTGGCCATCAACAGGTCCAGGCAGCGGGCGATCGACGGGGGAGTCCCGCCCGATTGTTTGTCCCTCTTCCGCGGCTACGTTCGCGGCCGGATGTCCCTAGAAAGGGAGCACGCGGTGTCTGCCGGCACCATCGAGGCCTTCCGTGCCCGGTGGGCACCGCGGGGACTGGGGTGTTTTGTTGACCCCTTTAATCACATCTTAGTTTGATGTTTGTAAGGTTTCTTTAAAGTTTATCCTTGATTTTACAGCTGACCTGACTTAGGGGCTGTGCTTGATTTCTCCCTTGTTTTTGCTAATTTAGTTTATTGTTTTGACTCAAAAGAGTTACATCTTCTTCACCTTCCTAACCCTGGGTGCTCCCTGGACATCCACAGCAGAGGTGGAGGCAGCCTGCTGACTGCTACGCCCTGTCTGTGATGACCTTGGCGGGCGTGCTCAGGAGGGCCAAGACCTGGAGGACCCCGGCCTGATTTGGGTATCCTGCTGTGGGCCAGGTGCACCCTCCTCAGCCTGTGGAGCTGGAGCTGTGGAGGGTCACAGGAAGAGAGGATTTGGATTGGCTGGACATTCCCAGAGTGACCTGGGTGGATGGCCCTGGGGTGTCGAGCTGCTGGTCCTCCTCCCTATGAGTGCCAGAGAGCCCCTGGCTAACTCCTTGAGGAGAAGGGGAAGCTGGAGTGAGATTGAGCAGCCCCGCACCCCTTTCGAGTTGACATTGTTGGAGGCCACCAATGGCTATAATGATGGAGTTGAGCCCGTGCAGCAGTGCAGGATTGATGTCCTGGACGAAGGTCTCCATGGCAGCCGCAATCCTGTCAGTGTTGACCTCAGGCTGAAGGTGGATGGACTCCGCCGTCGTGCCTTTCAATCTGAGGAGTGCAGCGGACATCCCTTCCTGATGTTCCAGTGATTGTCTTTGCAGATCCACCAACTGATTGAGGACCGAGTCCAGAGGCTCATCATCTGACTCGAACTCAGCAGATTCCTTGCCTCCAGCAGTCCCCTGAGTGCCGGCAAACAAAGATGTCCCTGCCTCCACCTGCTGTGGAACAGATTGTGTGCTGTGCTCACCAGATTGTGATCCCGAGGCTACTCTACATCTAGATCCCTCCGGGGTGTGTGTCACTGCGCTGGTGGAGGGTGTGGGTGAGCATTGTGACGAGTCTTCAAAGGTGCTGCCCTCAGGGTCCTCATCCAAGGTGCCCTTGGCACTAGGGTTGGGGTCATGGTTGCCTGAGGGCAATGTGTCAGATGTGCCTAGGAGAGAAAGTGGAGATTATTAGTCCTTGGCAGCCGCATTGAACACAGAACAGCGGACCCAGAGTAGCGTTGAGAGAGAGATCATGTGGTGCAGGATCCTCATGTGGATGCTTGCCGTCGACCTCACCGTCACCACAGGAATGGTCGACGGACTCTCCAGCCAGCTCCAATGCTCAACTCTCAAACTGAGTGATGACCTTAATGTCCAGCACTCCATCCCTGGTCTGGGACCTCTCCCGGTGATTGTACGCAATCTTGCCCTGCATAAAGACAGAGGGAGAGAGTGTGAGCAAGGCGCTTGCCAGGTCAAATCAGACAGATGGCAGGCGTGCGTGTATGCTGAGTGGAGCCATGGACAGCATGAGGAGGTAGTCTCCAGAGGAGATGAGGCCAATTGGAGATGTGAGGGTGTGTTTGAGAGAGCGAGTGGTGATGTCCCTTGAACTGGCAGTGAGTGAGAGGCTAGTGAATGTGTGATGGGCTTGTGAGTGTGTGAGTTTAGAGTGATGAGATGGTTGACTTACCCTAGCGGCACAGATGAAATCATTCATCCATTTTCTGCATTGCATGACTGACTTCTTGTGCAGCACTGGCACTGACCGCTTACTCTGAAGCTGGAGCGGTGAGACTGATGGGCCTCCTGCGGCCAGATTGGGGGTAGAGGACATCGCGACGGGCCTCCACGGTGTCCAGAAGGTGTTCCAGGGATGCGTCACTGAATTGGGATGGGCTGCACTCTTCCTGGCTATTGGGGCCATACCTTCAGCAGAGCAGTCCTGGGCTGCAAGCATTGAGAAGAGTGCACGTGGCTGCATTTTAAATATGGTGACTGGCGTAAGGAAGCGGCGAGGTATCGGCGTGGTGGGCCAATCGGAGGCTGGCCAACAGTGATCCGACATGTTTCCTGTGACTGCATAATTTATGAGGTGGTAAGGGGACAATACCACGCGAAAACCCGCCATTGTCTTTTTTCAAGTCTGCTACCGCACTTAATGCAAATCTGGGATGATTTTGCCCTACATTCCAATTGTACTCCATTGGCTGTAAAATGTTTTCAGAGGTCCACTGGTTTTGAAAGGCGCTACAAAAATTCAAGTTTTTATTTTTCTCATAGTTACATAGGAACAAGAGTAGACCATTTAGACCCTTGAGCCTGTTTTGCCATTCAGTAAGAACCTGGTTGCTTTGCGAGCTAACTCCATATACCCATATGTATTAATACTTTAGCAAAAATCTATCAATCTCAGATTTAAAATTTACAATTGACCTAACATCAATTGTTGTTTGGGGTAGAGAGCTCCAAACTTCTACCACCCTTTGTGTGTAGAAGCGGTTCCTCATTTAACTCCTGAAAGGTTTGGCTCTAAGTTTTAGACTCTACTCCTGGTCTAAATTCCAGGAAATACAATCTCAGTTTGTGTAATCTCTTCTCGAACCTAATTCTTGAGGGTCCAGGTATCATTCTAGTGAATCTACAATGCACTCCCTCCAAGGTCAATATATCATTCCTATGGTGTGATGTTCACACAGCTTTGTATAGCTGTATTATGACTTCTACCTCCCTTATACTCTAGTCCTCTATATATACAGGCTGGCATTCATTAGGTTTTTTGATTATTTTCTGTACCTCTTCATGACATTTTATTTATCTATGTACCTGGACCCTTAACACTCTTTGAGCCTCCACTCTTGCTAGCTTTTCACCATTTCAGAAGTACCCTGTTCTACGCTTATTAGGTCCAAAGTAAATGATCTCACATTTGCTTACTTTGAAATTAATTTGTCACAGTTTTGTCCATTCATTTAATCTATTAATACAGGTATCTGTTTGTAATGTTATGCTTCCATCTACCCTGCTTACAATCCTGCCTATCTGTGTTATTCAAGGGTGTGTATATGTGGTTTTCCATCCCATCATCTAAGTTGCCAATAAATATGGTGAATAGTTGAGGCCCTAATACAGATCCTTGTAGGACGCCAGTAGTCGCATCTTGCCAATTTGAGTACCTGCCTACTATCTCTACTCTCTGTTTCCTGTTGCTCAGCCAATTTTCTAACTAGGTCAATAATTTGCCTTCAATTTCATGAGCTTCAACTTCAGCTAACAGTGTCTTAAGAGAGACTTTATCAAGTGCTTTCTGGAAGTTCATATAAATAATATCCATAGGCATCCCCATGCCCATCCACTATTTTAGTTACCTCTTCAAAAAATTCCATCAGGCTTATTAGGCATGACCTATCCTTTATCCATGTTGGATCTCTCTAATCAGCTGATTTTCAATGTGTTCATTCACTCTATCCTTATTGTTAGATTCTAGTAATTTTCAGACAACAGGCGTTAGCTAACTGGTCTATAAGTCCCTGGTTTCCCTTTCTTATCTTTATTACAGAATGACATGTTAATTCTCCAATCTAGGGGAACAGTTCCAGAATTGAAAGAACTTTGGAAGATTGCACTCAGGAGATTGACAATGTTCTCACCTTCTTCCTTAAACCCTGGGGTGGGAAACCACTTGGTCCTGGGGATTAGCTACTCCTTAGTGCCGTTACTTCTTTCATTGTCATTACTTTGCTATGTTAATCTTGGTGAGTTCCTGCCCTGGCTCAATATTAGTTTTCTTCGGATGTCCAGCATATTCACCTCTTCCTTTACTATAAATACTTACATTAATTAATTATTCAATATGTCCACCATTTCTTTCTTTTCATTGACACTATCACCATTATTGATTTTCAAGTGACCCACGTTGCTCTTGGCCTCCTTCTTAATGACTGTAAGGATTCTCTGTGTTGAGTTTCATATCCCTTGCAAGCTTCCTATCACGCTCCCTTTTTGTTGCTCTTATTATCTTTGCTGTTCTTTCCATTTCTCCTATTCACCGGGATCTGGGCTTTTTTTTTTGCATTTTGTATGCTTTTCCT
The DNA here is from genome assembly GCF_964194155.1 of Cetorhinus maximus. NCBI lineage: Eukaryota > Metazoa > Chordata > Chondrichthyes > Lamniformes > Cetorhinidae > Cetorhinus > Cetorhinus maximus. The sequence continues at coordinate 103,548,330 of NC_135893.1, forward strand.
TTTAGCTTTATGTTGTCTCTTACCTCATTAGTCGTCCCTGTCTGTTTTTTCCATCAAATAAAGCTCTTGGCCCTTAGGGGTATAAACTTATAAACTTAATTCGTTACAAAGTGGATGCTAGAGAAAGAGTTAGCCTCAGTCAAACCTCCCACAGTCACTTCCCCTCCCCCGCTCCAACCCTCCCGCCTTTTTTAAAAGAAACAAATACAGTAAAGCATTCACCAGCAACAACGTCTCAGACACCTCTAAGTTACAGATGCAATTCAAATTGTACTTTTAAACTTAAACAAAAGTGAAATACAAGGCAAAATGTGCTGGAAATCTGAAACAAGCACGGTAAGTGCTGGCAATGTTCAGCAGGTCTGACAGCACACATTGAGAGGACATAAGCAGTTCTGGGCGCCAGACTATAGGAAGGACGTTGAATACATTGGAGAGAGTGCAGAAGAGGTTTACGAGAATGGTTACAGGATTGAGACACTTCAGTTATGAGGAAAGATTGGAGAAGTTGGGACTGTTTTCCTTGGAGAGGAGAAGGCTAAGAGGAGGCTTGATAGAAGTTTTCACTTCCTGGAAGTGTGGTGGAGGCAGGTTCAATTGAGGCATTCAAGAGGGCATTGTATGATTATTTAAATAGAAACAATGTGCAGGGTCACGGGGAAAAGGCAGGAGATTGGCACTAAGTTAAAATGCTCAGAGAGCCGATGCAGACATGATGGGCCAAATGGCCTCCTTCTGTACCTTAACAATTCTGTGATTCTGTGAGATAGTTGATATTTTAGATATGAAATCTTTTTTCAGAATTCACAACATTTAAGAAGCATTTAGATGAACACTTGAAATGCCATAGCATACAGGTCTACCGGCCAAGTACTGAAAAATAGGATTAGAATAGATAGGTGCTTGATGGCTGGCATGGACACGATGGGCCGAAGGGCCTGTATCTGTGCTGTAAAACTCTATAACTCTAAAACATTTGTGTTAAACCGGAAGCGCCAAGTGCCTCACGTCCCTCCATGAATGCAGTCGAACCTATTCTACATCTCCAGCGTTTCCTGATCATATCGAAATTCTGAGGTTTTAAACATATTCCGTGTCTCAGTTCCTAATGAAATAGCACAGGGAAAGCTGAGTGGCAATGTGACAAGAGGTCTGCGAAACCAAGTCGACCCACCCCGCCATGATCACTCCAAAAGTATAGGGGACTAACTATTGCAACCAGAAGGCGATATTGAACAAGAGAGGGAGCAAGTCAAAGAACCATCACAATTGAATACCCTTACAAAATGCACCACATTAATTCTAGTCAAAAGTGTACCAGTTTGAGAAATAATCCACTTCAAACAAACTTCAGTAGTCTGTCCAAAGGGAGGAATTTATCAGGAGCGGTGCTCTATATGAGACGTGTCATATCGCTGTTGATTTCGTGAAGTAGCAGTATTTGGAACCATCTGCAGTGGTTAATATAATACATAGCCCAAAGCGATGGGAAAATATTGAATATTTAGATGTAATCCCCGAGGAAACTGCGTTTGTAATTTCTGTAATAAAGTGTAAATAGGGTTGTGAAAGTTAAGATTAGACAAACCATACTTGTGCTAGTTCTAAGTGGATGAGGAGTATATAGTATATATATAAAACCTCTGGAGAAGAGTCACACGAACTCGAAACGTTAACTCTCTTTCTCTCCCCAAAGGTGCTGCCAGACCTGCTGAGTTTCCTCCCAGCATTTTCTGTTTTTATTGAGGAGTATATATCTACTTTTATTCAGTAAATTGCAAGATTTTATTTTAAACAAGAGGTATTTCCCGTTCACATTTGGGAGGCTGTGGCTGCCAGGAAGATTGAACTAACTCAGTAGTTGTATTCGCCTCTGCTCATTTGCATCCACATTTGAACGACAGCTCTTTGTGTGGAGGAAGCTGAGGGCCAACTGTGGCCTCGCATCTCAAAAGGGCCAAAATTAGGAATAAAACAGGCGACTGGCCGGATCCTGTCAGGTTTTACCTGACTCACCGTATCCGACTCGGACAGTGAGGTTGAACAGTCCACATCTCAACATTGACTGAAAACCACTAGGAATTTCAAATACAATGGAAAATGTGTAACCTAACCATTGTGGAGGTAAAATCAGGGGGAAGGCAGGAATCGTTTACCCAGCTTATTGTTATTTCAGGTGGAACCCCGAGTGAAAACCGTGAGATGTGTGTTAGGTAAAAGAAAAGCCGCCCACTCTGTGGGAAGGTTGCAGACAAACTGGCTTCGATCAAATCAATTGATGAAACAATGATGTAGGGAGTTGGAACAGAAACAGAAAATGCCGGAAAAGCTCAGCAGGTCTGGCAGCATCTGTGGCGAGAGAAGAAGAGTTAACATTCCGAGTCCGTATGACCCTGTTTTCGGCTCTGAAGAAATCATACAGACTCCAAACGTAAACTCTGCCTCTCTCTCTCTCTCCACAGATGCTGCCAGACCTGCTGAATGTTTCCAGCAATTTTCTGTTTCTGTTTCGGATTTCCAGCCTCCGCAGTATTTTGCTTTTATGTAAGGGAGTTGGGGGTTGGGAAAACAACTCCCGAGTGCGGCCCTGGGGACAAAGCCTTGAAGTTGGTCCGCATTCTGAGAAACTCTCCGCTTGTCTGGGCGAGGAGGGGACGGCGGTGAGTGTGTGTTGTGTTTTTATCTGTGTGTGTGTGTGTTATGTTTTTATCTGTGTGAGTGTGTGTGTTGTGTTTTTATGTGTGTGTGTGAATGAGTGTGTGTTGTGTTTTTATCTGTGTGTGTGTGTGTTGTGTTTTTATCTGTGTGAGTGTGTGTTGTGTTTTTATGTGTGTGTGAATGAGTGTGTGTTGTGTTTTTATCTGTGTGTGTGTGTGTTGTGTTTTTATCTGTGTGTGTGTGTGTTGTGTTTTTATGTGTGTGTGTGAATGAGTGTGTGTTGTGTTTTTATCTGTGTGTGTGTGTGTGTTGTGTTTTTATCTGTGTGTGTGTGTGTTGTGTTTTTATGTGTGTGTGTGAATGAGTGTGTGTTGTGTTTTTATCTGTGTGTGTGTGTTGTGTTTTTATCTGTGTGTGTGTGTTGTGTTTTTATCTGTGTGTTGTGTTTTTATCTGTGTGAGTGTGTGTGTTGTGTTTTTATGTGTGTGTGTGAATGAGTGTGTGTTGTGTTTTTATCTGTGTGTGTGTGTGTTTTTATCTGTGTGTGAGTGTGTGTGTTGTGTTTTTATCTCCGTGTGTGTGTATGTTGTGTTTTTATCTCTGTGTGTGTTGTGTTTTTATCTGTGTGTGTGTGTTGTGTTTTTATCTGTGTGTGTGTATGTTGTGTTTTTATCTGTGTGTGTGTTGTGTTTTTATCTGTGTGTGTGTGAGTGTGTGTTGTGTTTTTATCTCTCTGTGTGTGTTGTGTTTTTATCCGTGTGTGTGAGTGTTGTGTTTTTATCTGTGTGTGAGTTTGTGTGTGTTGTGTTTTTATCTGTGTGAGTGTGTGTGTTGTGTTTTTATCTGTGTGTGTGAGAGTTTGTGTGTGTTGTGTTTTTATCTGTGTGTGTGTGAGAGTTTGTGAGTTTTTTTATCTGTGTGAGTGTGTGTGTGTTGTGTTTTTATCTGTGTGTGTGTGAGTGAGTGTGTGTGTTGTGTTTTTATCTGTGTGTGTGTGTTGTGTTTTTAGCTGTGTGTGAGTGTGTGTGTTGTGTTTTTATCTGTGTGTGTGTTGTGTTTTTATCTGTGTGTGTGTTGTGTTTTTATCTGTGTGTGTGTGTTGTGTTTTTATCTGTGTGTGTGAGTGTGTGTTGTGTTTTTATCTGTGTGTGTGTTGTGTTTTTATCTGTGTGTGTGTGAGTGAGTGTGTGTTGTGTTTTTATCTGTGTGTGTGTGTGTGTGTTGTGTTTTTATCTGTGTGTGTGTGTGTTGTGTTTTTATCTGTGTGTGTGTTGTGTTTTTATCTGTGTGTGTGTGTGTGTTGTGTTTTTATCTGTGTGTGTGTGTTGTGTTTTTATCTGTGTGTGTGTGTTGTGTTTTTATGTGTGTGTGTGTGTGTGTGTGTTGTGTTTTTGTCTGTGTGTGTGAGTGAGTGTGTGTGTGTTGTGTTTTTATCTGTGTGTGTTGTGTTTTTATGTGTGTGTGTTGTGTGTGTGTTGGTGAGGTCAGGATGAGTATTGTTTTCTGCGGGTGAAACAGGTCCCAACCCCGCCCCCCCATGTGACGTGCGGGACACGACAGCCAGGTAGAGCGGCCAGGTGAATGGGGGTAGGTGTGTGTTGGCTGCAACCTTTACCCTAGCAGTGTGTGTGTGTGTGTGTAGGGGGGGTCTATGGCGGTGCTGCAGGCTGCCCTGGGGCGCTGTGCCTGTGCCTTTTGGCTGGCGGTCGCCTTCGACGCGGTGGGACTGACGGTGCTGCTGATCGGGGTGTTTGTCAATGTCTTCTTCTACGATTTCCTGATCTACGCCGGCTCGATCGTCATCTTCATGAGCTTGGTCTGGTGGATCTTCTGGTACACGGGCAACATCGAGGTGCCGCCCGGCGAGCTGGAGGACGACGTGGGCCTCCAGAAGGAGCCCAGGAGGCTGGGGCTGCTGAGCAGGTGGTCCAGCCGGATCTCCCAAAGTTTCCGGAGCCGGTCCTGGAGGGCGAGGGGGAGTTGGCACAACGCCTTGCGGAACACTGCCAGCAGCACCGGGGGCAGCGCGGTGAAAGAAAGCTCCTTTACCCTCCCCACCTCAACCGATGGGCACCTGAAGACCCTCTCCGAGTCCGTGAGTGCCGAGGTCCACTTCAGCCGCCCGGAAGCATTGGCAGACGCGGCCAACACGTCCATTTAAGCCGGGTAACCAGAGTCTATTAATCCCCACACACACACACGAACTAAATTCGTGCAGCCCTTTTTTTTTGAAAAGTATGGCGCAGAAAGTGTTTACTTTGCGAGGAGTATTTGCCTAGAAAGCTAATCATTAAACCCATCCCTGCTGCCGGTTGGGAAATCACCTGGGTGAACCGTTTGCTGTCTGGTGTATAACTGGGTGTGGACGCTCAGACCAAATCCCAATTTTAATTTAAGAAATCTACGCCACGAGCAAAGCAAGTTGCATTTCTTAAAAAATAATTATTAAAGATAACCAGAAGGAGTTGTTCTGCTGTGAAAGTTTCACTATATTTAGGGTACAGGTGTAGGTGAGAACTCAACATCCCCACCCCCCTCCCTCCCTGGTACATGTCACTAGTTTGCTCATGACCTCATAAAGGAGCAGTCAGTGTACCAGGTCACTTTCTGCTCGTGTCCCTCTCAACGTCGGTGTTGTACAATAAAAATCACTGACCAGCCAAAGACACTATTTTCGCCACATGCACTAATTAGCAGAAAATATCTGCACGATACAAGTAGAGACCCTTCACAAGTGTGCAAACGAACATATGAATTGGGAGCAGGAGTCGTCCCAAATCGGCCCCTCTAGCCTGTTCCGCCATTCAATAAGATCAAGGCTGATCTGAAAGTAACCTCACATTCCTGCCTGGCCCCCCTCCCCGATAACGTTTCACTCCTTGTTAATCGAGAATCTATCTAGCTCTGCCTTAAAAATATTCAGATTCTGCTTCCACCTCCTTTTGAGGAAGAGAGTTCCAAAGACTCAGCACCCTCTGAGAGAAGAAATTTCTCCTAGTTCTAGATTCTCCCACAAGAGGAAACATCCTACCCACACCCACCCTGTCAAGACCCCTCAGGATCTTAAAGGTTTCAATTAAGTTGCCACTTACTCTTCTCCAGTGGATACAAGCCTAACCTGTCCAACCTTTCCTCATAAAACAACCCACCCATTCCTGGTATTAATCTAGTAAACCTTCTCTGAACTGCTTCTAACACATTTACATCTTTCTTTAAATAAGGAGACCAATATTGTACACAGTACTCCAGATATGGTATCATCAGTGTCCTGTACAACTGAAGCGCAATCTCCCTACTTTTGTAATCAATACCCCTCACAATAAATTATAACATTCTATTAGCTTCCCTAATTACCTGCTATACTTGGATACTAGCCTTTTATGATTCATGCACTAGGACACCCAGATCCCTCTGAACTTCAAAGCTCTGCGATCTCTCACCATTTCAATAATAAACTTTTTTATTCTTTGTGCCAAAATGAAAGATTTCACATCTGCCCACATTATACTCCATTTGCCAGATTTTTGCCCACTCACTTAACCTATCTATGTCTCTTCATAGCCTGCAATTACTCAGCTAACATATACCACTATTCAATAACTAAATAAAGCACTCGGTGATCAAAATATATTTGCAGCCTCTTAACATTTCACTAGCTAATACATAAAAAGATTGAAGTACACTTACAAGTGCCATGTGAAACTGAGATCACATGCCCAGGGTTGCCAACTCTCCTGGATTTCCTGGGAATGGAGTATCAATCTCTTGAGCACTGCCTTGAGTCATCTAGGAGATCTTGGCACTGTAGCGGCAGAATCTTTGGATATAAAATTAGGGGGCATCAGGACCATTTCTGGTCCCCAACCACACTTGTGCCAGTGGTGTGCTCTTATGGCAAGTGGCCAATTAACAAGTCACCTTCTCATTCATCGTCCAATTAGGGACAGCGGCCAGGAGACTGGGCTGGGGGCATCAGCAGCCTGGAGAGTGTACCCTCCACCCATCAATAATGGAGTCGCTCAAAAATGACCATCAATGCTTCACACCCCTGCTCCCTTGGCTCTGTCGCGACTTTCAGTGAAGTAACTTATTCATAGAGATTCATTTGTTTTGAGCCTTTTTAGTCTGTCTTGGGCCTCCAGCTTATTTATGCTGAAGTTAGTTGTACTTGGAGTATTTCTACTGAGGTAGAATTATTGTTTCCTAGTTTTCACTAAGAAAGGAATTATTTATTGTACTAACTATCCCGGGCTCATGCTCAGATTCTATTTTGTTTCATCCCTTCAGTTAGCTTGTACTCGTGAAATACTAACTACTGTAATATTTCCTATCTCCAGTTACAATTTTTACAGGCTCTTCTTTGACCCTCTGTTCATCTTCTTATCGTGTTTCTGTATGTTCTGTATTCAACCCAGTCAATTCCTTCACCTTTCTTCCTACAGGATTTATTTATGTTATTCTTCCTTCTTAATTGGTTCTGGTTAATTTGTAAATTCATTTAACCCTGTCCTGAGCATTGAGGTTTTGCTGTTTTTTTTTCAAATCCTTCCATGGCCATTCCTTTCCCTATCTCTGTCATCTCCACCAGCACCACAACCCCCTGAGATATCTGTGTCCCTCTAATTCTGGCCTCTTGTGTATTCCCAAATTATAGTTGCTCCACTATTGGTGGCCTTGCCTTCCAGTTGCCTGGGCCCCCAAGCTCTGGAGTTCCCTGTCTACACCTCTCTATCTCTTTTTCCACCTTAAAGACACCCCTTAAAACATAGCTCTTTGACCAAGCTCTTGGTCATCCGACCTACTATCTCCTTATGTGGCTCAACTTCATACCTTGTTTTATAATGCTCTGTGAAACACTTTGGGATGTCCCATTACATTAAAGGTGCTATATAAATATGTTGTTGTTGAACTAAATACCTGTTAGTTTCAGACAATGATGACTACCCACTGTGATTTCACCTCCTGTGAGCTGATGAGCTCCTGACATTGTGTGGGATCTTTGCATTGTTCATAAAAATTAATTGTATTGCTGAAATAGGGGCTAATTGTAGATTTAATTACCTGAATTGGCTTCCTGCTGCTGTCAGGTTGGTAGACCTTGCCACTGGGAGCCTGCCTTCAGTGAAAGCGCACAGAGTGGGGGACAAGTTGGAGAGCTGGCCGACACTTATCTTTCAGAATTTCTGCAGCCCCCGCCTCCAAAGCTGCTTCCACACTGGGAAAATTCCTGCCTATTTCCTTCTCCAGTAGCACAGCCCCTCCCTCCACAATCGTCGCTACCACTCAGGGAAGCCTCTGGTTTGGTGGCATCATCTACAGGTGTTGCAGAACCCCAACTAGTTTAGGGGTGATTGTGAATATGACCAGCTGGTGGGGAAAGAGAGAGGGAAGTTGAGGTGAGAGATGGAGCAGAGGGAGGGGTATGCATCTCAGGTGAACAGGGATTTGGAGGTCAGGGAATTGGGGCTTGGGACAGGGAGAAGTGAGTGATAGCAGTCAGGGACCCTAAGAGGAGAGAGAGAAACAGAGAGTAGAGAATCGGGAACAGGATCTTCTGGGGAAGAGAGAGGGGGATGGGTATCAGTGAGAGTGAAATGTGGACTGGGGGATTTGAGCTTCGGTTATGGGGGAAAGAGGGCGAATGGGGCTTCTGTGGATTGGGGGGCATGAATGAGAATGAGACTGGAGTGGGTGTAGGTCCTAGCACATTCTGTAAACTGACAGCTATATAAATAACCAAGTGAATGGCAATGGCTTTGACAAAGGAGCAGCCAGCAGAGGGATGAGCGAAACCTGAAGACTTTTCTGTAAGAAAATAGTGAAAGACCATCTCCAATGGTGGGCAAAAGTGAGCAAGGGGACAGAGTCTGAGGATGCTTAGCAGAAAAATCAAGGGGTAGGGAGATTGAAGTTTTTTAAACTGACAGCCTCCACCAATGCTGCATTTTCTTCATTTTTTGAAATCTCTGCTTTATTAAGCCAAGCGTAGGCAGTGGTTTAGAAATGATGCCACCTGGCTGAGTTCAGGATGACATGACCTGTGAGAAGTGCCCAAAACAATGAGCCCAACGCCTGATTGGTCAGTATGGTTCAGGTTGGTCTGTGCCAGTCAGTTTTGATGTGTGAAGTCCAAATACAGATTGGATCTCATGGTGGCTCCTAGTTTAGTGCAGCATCCAAGGATAAGAGAGAGAGATGAGTCTTATTAAAAGCAGTCTTGACAGGGGAACCTGACTGCACTTTGGTTAGTGGAGGGGATTCTGGCTGTAGTTACTGAGTGAATGTCAGCGAGTTATAGGATTACTACTGGTTACTGTTGGACATCATGATTTACACTTATCACTATCCCTTACATATAACCTATGAGTGAGTTATTGCATTACTGTTGGTTATGAGGGGATTCTGATAGTTACCAATATTACTATTATTTATTAGTGCAATTAAGTGAGCCACCATTAAGTCATTGATGGAGTCACCACCTCTGATTTCCCCTTTGTGAATGTCTCCTCCACCTTCAGTTTTTTTCTTCCCCACCCTCAATATCCCTCCTTCACCTGCTCGCAGGTGACTTTCTGATTCGTGGAATCTCTGGCACAAGAGCGGTTGGCATGAAACCACAAGTAAAGATACTCATCTGCAGGGGATCCAACTTTTCCTGGGTGGAAGCACCTAGGGATGTTTCACATTAAAGGCACTATATAAATATAGGTTGTTGTTGTAAAATTGAGGTAATTGCAATACAGATGTCGTATGATCAGATATCATGTTACCGTGTGTCACATGGCAGGAATGTCTTATTATGATCAAACCTTCAGGAATACCCTCAACCATAGACAGGAACCCTAAAATCCAACGATGTTATCTCTTACTAATTGTCTTCTTTTACAAATCAGAAATGCAATTAGTTATGTATTAGATTTCTAATTACATGTGGAAAATGGATACCGGACAATACTGGTACAGATTTTTACCTGTGAACTACTTTTTAAAAATTCATTTACAGGATGTGGGCATCGCTGGCTTGGCCAGCATTTATTGCCCATCCCTAATTGCCCCTGAGAAGGTGGTGGTGAGCTGCCTTCTTGGAGCCTTGCATAGCTTGTACTCATTAAATTATTTTAACAGATTTATTTTACTCTTAAGGAGTAGGTTTTTAGTTCACACATGTCCTCAGCCACACTGACCTTTGACTTTCTACTAAATTCAAATTCTTGCTTTGTATTGTAACAAGATTAGAAATATGCAGTATATCTTAATATATTATAAAATATACATTTTATCCACTTTGATAGAATTGTGCAATAAAATCAATCTTGTAATATGTGACATTTTAACTGAAATAAAAGGAATTTTTAATGTAATAATGTTATTGCAATCAGAGTCATAGAGTTATACAGCACAGAAACAGGCTCTTCAGCCTATCGTGTCTGTGCTGGCCATCAAGCACTTATCTATTCTAATCCCATTTTCCAGCACTTGGCCTGCAGCCCTTTATGCTTTGGTGTTTCAAGTGCTCATCTAAATACTTCTTAAATGTTGTGAGGGTTCCTGCCTCTAACCACTCTCTCAGGCAGTGTGTTCCAGATTCCAACCACCCTCTGGGTGAAAAAAGTTTTCCTCAAATCCCCTCTAAACCTTCTGCCCCCTGGTTATTGACACCTCAGCTAAGGGGAAAAGTTTCTTCCTATCTAACCTATCTATGTCCCTCATAATTTTATATACCTCTATTAGGTCCCCCCTCAGCCTTCTCTGCTCTAAGGAAAACAACCCTAGCCTATTCAGTCTCTCTTCATAGCTGAAATGCTCCAGCCCAGGCAACATCCTGGTGAATCTCCTCTGCACCCTCTCCAGTGCAAACACATCCTTCCTATAGTGTGGCGACCAGAACTGCACCCAGTACTCCAGCTGTGGCATTTTATACAGCTGTAATGTGGGTGACCACAGAGGAATTGATAACATATCTGTTATTGTGTTCTATTTTATTGAGAATAAAGATAATTCTTACACTAACATTGCAAGTGGAATTCTCAAAGTTCCACAATGAAAACAATGGGATACAGCTAACACTGCCCAAACAGACTGACCTACTGGTTCAGTAAATTAAGGTAATGACAGTGAAAGCCTGGAGTAGGCATCCAGTAGGAGAAGGTAGACAGTAAAGAACTTGAGTGAGTCAAGAGGAAGGCCCATCATCACGACCTCTCATGGCCACTGCAGAAGGGAAATAAGTGCAGTCTTCCCAGTGTTGTCCACATCCAAACAACAAGTTACATTAAAAATAAAAGTACTCAATTCACTGCCCGGAACTCATTTGCAAAACTATTTGAAACGCCAGGTGCAAACTCACATCATTCTAGGGATGACATCGAGGGCAGAAAGGAAATCTCTGTGTAAATCAAAACTCAAAGGGATGGGGAAAGATGAAAAGAGAATGTCATAATGGGGTGGATGCAGGGACCTGGCATAGCAAGGGTTAATGTGGGACTGGGTACAGCACTGTCCCCAGGGTGATGTAAAGAAACACATGACCTGAGACTAGAGATAGTTGTGGACTGGACAGAGGCCTGTGGAGAAGCAAGCATGGAGTTGGCTCCTAGTTTGGAATATACCCTGTATGTATGTACATAGTTATGTGTTATCAATGAACATTTAGTGTTTAACTATATAAGCCTCAGAACCTCTTCATGGTAGACCTACGGAATATACAATATACAAAAGACACAAATTCAGAAAGTTCCTGTAGAGTCTTAAAAAGCACTTCAGTCCATCAGTAGCCTTTTCCAAGGCTGAAAAGCAGAAGGTTAAAAAATAAAGAGGCAAGATCAAAGAAAATGGAGCTCTAGTTGCAAGCATAAGGGTATAAGTAAGTGATGGTGCAGCCCAGCCTGTGTCCCCTATTTGAAGGCAAACTGGTGCTGTAGGAGCAACTTGAAAGGAGGATTACAGCCTGTGCTACTCTGCAGCACCAATCCATAGATTAGCTCAGCAAAATGCAGGGGTTCATCAAAGTTTCAGGCCAGAGCTGAATGTTGGGGTCCCCATGCATATGCAAGTTCTCTGCTGCATGGTAGTTGCAGGTGTCCTTATACCAGATGGCCCAGCTCAGTTGGCATCTGCTAACCCTGAGGAATCTGTTCTCACCAGCATCCTTCTTGGTGATTAACCCCCAAACAGTTCTTTTTCCTGCTTGGCATAGCAGCACCTATTGCGGGTCTTCAGCTCCAATATCTATGTCTGACTGACTCCGAGAATCTCTGAGTTTGTACACAGTAAGGCCAGCTTCCCCCTCCTTTGTGTCCTGGTGTTAAGACTTGCACTTTACTTTCAACAAGTTTTGACTTGGGCCCTCATCCCCGTGACTTTGATAAATTTGTCATATCTTCTCTCTTGCAGCCCATGCTGTGAATGAGCTGCCTTGGGGGAACTTTCCAGCAGAATGGTTGGTCAGGCATTATCTCATAGTAATGCCACCAACAGTCTACTGTTCCAACTTTCTTTGGAAAGAGAAACCCCAACCAAAACATATGCCAAAACAAGTTATATTACCTCCCACTGCAGATGTGCACAGTGGGTGCCAACAGAAGGGCACAGAATATCTCTTGGGTAGCTGAACATCCTGGCACCTTTCTTTCTCTGAACATGTCAGACTGAAGGATTCAATTCTAACATCAGAGGCAGAGTGACTGACAATTATGAAACATAGAAAATAGAAGCAGGAGTGGGTCATTCGGCCCTTCGAGCCTGCTCCGCCATTCAATATGATCATGGCTGATCCTCTATCTGAACACCATACTCCCGCCCTCTGCCCATACCCTTGATGCTTATAAATTCTAGAAATCTATTTCCTTCTTAAATATATTCGGTGACTTGGCCTCCATAGCCTTCTGTGGTAGAGAATTCCATAGGTTCACCACCTTCTGAGTGAAGAAGTTTCTCCTCATCTCAGTCCTAAATGGCCTGCCCCGTATCCTGAGGTTGTGACCCCTTGTTCTAGACTCCCCAGCCATAGGAAACATCATCCCTGTATCCAGTCTGCCCAGCCCTGTCAGAATTTTATATGCTGCAATGAGATCCCCTCTCACTCTTCTAAACTCAAGTGAATACAGGCCTAGTCGGCCCAAACTCACCTCATACAACAATCCTGCCATCCCAGGAATCAGTCTGGTGAATCCTCACTGTACTCGCTCTATGGCAAGTATATCCTTTCTTCGGTAAGGAGACCAAAACTGCACACAATACTCCAGGTGTGGTCTCACCAGGGTCCTGTATAGCTGCAGTAAGACACTCTTGCTCCTGTACTCAAATCGTCTTGCAATGAAGGCTAACATGGCCACATCTTTTTTTTATTCACTCATGGGATGTGGGCTTCGCTGGCTGGGCCAGCATTTATTGCCCATCCCTAATTGCCCTTGAGAAGAGGGTGGTGAGCTGCCTTCTTGAACCTCTGCAGTCCATGTGGTGTAGGTACACCCACGGTGCTGTTAGGAAGGGAGTTCCAAGATTTTGACCCAGCGACAGTGAAGGAACGGAGATATATTTCCAAATCAGGATGGTGAGTGACTTGGAGGGGAACTTCCAGGTGGTGGTGCTTGCATCTATCTGCCGCCCTTGTCCTTCTAGATGGTAGTGATCATGGGTTTGGAAGGTGCTGTTGAAGGAGCCTTGGTGAATTCCTGCAGTGCATCCTGTAGATGGTACACACTGTGCGTCAGTGGTGGAGGGAGTGAATATTTGTGGATGTGGTGCCAATCAAGCGAGCTGATTTGTCCTGGATGGTGCCAAGCTTCTTGAGTGTTGTGGGAACTGCACTCATCCGGGCAGTGGAGAATATTCTATCACACTCCTGACTTGTGCCTTATAGATGGTGGACCGGCTTTCGGGAGTCAGGAGGTGAGTTACTCATCGCATGATTCTTAGCCTCTGACCTGCTTTTATAGCCACAGGATTTATATGGCTAGTCCAGTTCAGGTTCTGGTCAATGGTAACCCCCAGGATGTTGATAGTGGCGGATTCAGTGATGATAATGCCATTGAACATCAAGGGGCGATGGTTAGATTCTCTCTTGTTGGAGATGGTCATTGCCTGACACTTGTGTGGTGTTAATGTTACTTGCCACTTGTCAGCCCAAGCCTGGATATTGTCCAGGTCTTGCTGCATTTAGGCATGGACTGCTTCAGTATCTGAGGAGTCGCCAGTGGTGCTGAACATCATGCAATTATCAGCGAACATCCCCACTTCTGACCTTATGATGGAAGGAAGGTCATTGATGAAGCAGCTGAAGATGATTGAGCCCAGGATACTACCCTGAGGAACTCCTGCAGAAATGTCCTGGAGCTGAGATGACTGACCTCCAACAACCACAACCATCTTCCTTTGTGCTAGGTATGACTCCAACCAGCAGAGAGTTTTCCCCTGATTCCCATTGATTCCAGTTTTGCTCGGGCTCCTTGATGCCACACTCTGTCAAATGCGGCCTTGATATCAAGGGCAGTCACTCTCACCTCACCTAGGGAGTTCAGCTTTTTTGTCCACGTTTGTAATTTGTCCATGGTAATTGGCCGGGTTGGATCTGTCCTGCTTTTTGTGTACAGGGCATACCTGGGCAATTTTCTACATAGTTGGGTAGATGCCAGTGTTGTAGCTGTACTGGAACAGCTTGAATAGGGGCGCGGCAAGTTCTGGAATACAAGTCTTCAGTAATATTGCCAGAATATTGTTAGGGGCCATAGCCTTTGCAGTATGCTTATGCACCTGCATGCTTGCTTTCAGCGATTGGTGTACAAGGACACCCAAGTCCCTTTGTATATCAACATTTCACAAACTATCACCATTTCAATCATACTCTGCCATTCTGTTTTTCCTACCAAAGTGGATAATTTCACGCTTATCCATGTTATACTGTATCTGCATGTATTTGCCCATTCACTCAACTTGTCTAAATCACCTTGAAGCCTCTTAAGATCCTCTTTACCACTCATGTTCCCACCTAGTTTTGTGTCATCAACAAACTTGGAAATATTACATTTAGTTCCCTCATCCAAATCATTTATATATATTGTGAATAGCTGGGCCCAAGCACTGATCCCTGAGGTACCCCACTAGTCACCGCCTCCCACACCAAAAAAGACTCATTTATTCCTACTCTCTGTTTCCTGTCTCTTAACCAATTCTCAATCCATGCCAATATATTACCCTCCAATCCCATGTGCTTTAATTCTGCATACTAACCTGTTATGTGGGACTTTATCAAAAGCTTTTTGAAAATGCAAATACACCACATCCACTGGTTCTCCCTTATCTATTCTGCTCATTACGTCCTCAAAAAACTTCAGTAGGTTTGTCAAACATGATTTCCCTTTCATAAATCCATGTTGACTTTGTCTAATCCCATTGATATTTTCTAAGTATCCATCCTTTATAATAGGCTCTAGCATTTTCCCTACCACTGATGTTAGGCTAACCTGTCCATAATTCCCTGTATTTTCCCTCCCTCCTTTTTTAAATAGTGGGGTTACATTTGTCACCCTCCAATCTGCTGGGACTGTTTCAGAATCTACAGAATTTTGGAAGACGCATCCGCTATTTTCATTGCCACCTCCTTTAGTACCCTGGGATGTAGATTATCAGGCCCTGGGAATTTATCAGCTTTAAGTCCATTAATTTCACCAGCACTGTTTTTTTTAGTAATACTAATTTCCTTCAATTCCTCCTTCTCACTAGACCCTTGGTCCCCTAGCATTTCTGGGAAGTTATTTGTGTTTTCCTCCATGAAGACAAAACTAAAGTAGTTGTTTAATAGCTCTGCCATTTCCTTCTTCTCTATTACAAATTCTCCTGTTTTGGACTGTAAGGGATTTACATTTGTCTTCACCAATCTTTTTCTTCTTACATTCTTATAGAAGCTTTTACAGCCCTCTTTGATGTTCCTTGCAAGTTTACTCTCATACTCTATTTTTCCCCTCTCAATCAATCTCTTGGTCCTCCTTTGCTGAATTCTAAATTGCTCCCAATCCTCAGGCTTGCTACTTTTTCTAGTAACTTTATATGACTCTTCTTTGGATCTAATATTATCCTTAATTTATTTTTTAGCCATGGTTGCTCAAAAAGAGTCAGCATGGATTTGTGAAGGGTAAATCATTTCTGACTTATCTAGTTGAATATTTTGAGGGAGTCACTAGCATGGTGGATAGGGGAATGTATCATAGAATCATAAAAGGCTTATGACACAGAAAGAGGCCACTAGGCCCCTCGTGTCTGTGCCGGCCAGCCTAATCCCACTTTCCAGCATTTGGTCCATAGCCCTGCAGGTTACGGTATTTCAGGTACATATCCAGACACCCTTGAAATGAGCTGAGGGTTTCTGCCTCTACTACCCTTTCAGGCAGTGAGTTCCAGAGCTCTCCAATCCTCTGGGTGAAAATTTATTTTCTCATCTCCCCTCTAATCTCAGGATTACTCCCAATTCCACGTGCCAACGAGAGCAGGAATAAGAGGTTAGACCAAATGAACACGTGGCTGGAGAGATGGTGTAGCTGGGAGGGATCCAGATTCTTGAGGCACTTGGACCGGTTCTGGGGAAGGTGGGACCTGTACAAACCGGACAGGCTGCACCCAGGCAGAGCTGGGACCAGTGTCCTTGCGGGAGCTTTTGCTAGTTCTGTTGGGGAGTATTTAAACTAGTGTGGCAGGGGGATGGGATCCCAGGAGTAGGATCAGATAGGTCAGATTCAGATCAGAAAAATGGAGGTAGAACATTAGCTAGGGATGTTGTGATAGACATGGAGTTACAGGAGAAGCAAAGTTTACAAAGTGTCCAGCAAGGGAAATTGACGGGGTTAAACCGTTTATACTTCAATGCAAGGAGTATTACGAACAAGGTAGATGAGTTAAGAGCACAGGTAGACACATGGCAGCAGGATGTCATTGCTATAACGGAGACCTGGCTAAAGGAGGGACAAAACTGGCAGCTAAATATCCCTGGTTACAGTCTTCAGACACGATAGAGTAGGTGATAAAAAAGGAGGGGGGTGGGTAGCACTAATGGTTAAAGAATCAATTCCAGTTGTGAGAAGAGATTATATACGAAATGGGTCAACAAACGAGGCTTTACGGATTGAGCTTAGAAGTAAAAAAGGGGCAGTTACACTACTGGGAGTATACTACAGACCCCCAAATAGTGAAAGGGAGATAGAAGAACAAATATGTAGGCAAATTTCTGCTTGTAAGAACAAGAGGGCAATAATAGTAGGAGACTTCAACTATCCTAATATCAACTGAGATTCAAACAATATAAGGGGCACTGAGGGAGAAAAATTCATGCAGTGTGTCCAGGAAAATCTTTTCAATCAATTAGTGACAAACCCAACAAGAGGAGATGCAATTCTAGACCTAGTCTTGGGCAACGAAGAAGGGCAAGTGGGTGAAGTGACAGTTGGCGACCATATCGGGGACAGTGATCACAATTCAGATTTAGAATTACCATAGAAAAGGACGGAGATAAGGCAGGAGTAAAAGTCTTGAACTGGGGGAAGGCAAATTTTGCAGAAATGAGAAGGGACTTGGTTGAGGTGGACTGGACAGCACTGCTGGAGGATAAAACAGTGGAAAACCAGTGGGAAGCACTAAAAAGCGAGATCCTAATTGTACAAAGTAGACATGTCCCCTACAAAAATAAGAGTGGTACTGCCAAATCTAGACCCCCCGGTTGTCTAGAGGAATACAGGGGAAGATCAAACAGAAAAAGAAAGTGTACGATAGGCACAATAAACTAAGCACTGCAGATAGCCTAGACGAATATAGGAAATCAAAGAGAGGGCATGAAAAAAGATTAGCAAGTAAAGTTAAAGATAACCCAAAAATATTTTACCAATACATTAATGCTAAAAGGTTAGTTAAGGAAAAAGTGGGACCTATCAGAGAAGAAGATGGAAACTTGTGTGTAGATGCAGAGGCTGTGGGAAGGGTTTTAAATGAATATTTTGTCTCCGTGTTTACAAAGGAAAGGGAGGATGTAGATAAAGTAGTCCAGGAGGAACACTGCGAGATATTGGACGAGATAGTCATAAAGAGAGAGGATGTACTCGAAGGGCTGAAATCCTCCTTCTGTGCTGTAACCTTTCTATAGTTCTATGGTTCTAATCCTTCTACCAATCACTTTAAAGCTATGCCCCCTAGTCACTGACCTGTCTGCTGAAGTAAACAGGCCCTTCCCACCCGCTGTATCAAGGCCCCTCACAATTTTGTACATCTCAATCAAATCTCCCCTCAGCCTCCTCTGTTCCAAGGAGAACAACCCCAGCCTATACAATCTTTCTTCATAACTGCAATTTTCCAGTCCTGGCAATGTCCTCATAAATCTCCTCTGACTTTCACATTGTTATGATCCCTGTAGAGACCAATAACTTTAGAAAAATATGAATTTCCCAGTGACCAACGCATAGAATCACATGATAAGAATTCACATTTTAAGAGTTTTACTGTAACAAGCAAGCTAAAATCAACATTGACTAAACATTTTTTTTAGATTTCCAACATCCGCAGTATTTTGCTTTGGTTAATTGACTAAACATTACTTCATAGGCAACTAATACACTAAACTGCAGGAAAGGTATTGCCCATTAACTTTTTAACAACTGTAAACCCCACCTCACCTTTATAAATTACACCACACTCTCAGCAGAAATTTCATCTTGTGTCCCAAGTTCCTCCTGGCTTTAACAGGATCTCTTCTTCCTGCCTCACCAGGGTGAATCTTCCAGTGTCCTTTTAAACAAAGTCCCTTCAGTCAATCTTCTGAGCATTATCAAATGGATTTCCAGTAGCAAGGCACCCTTCAACAACTCCTTGGTCTTTAACTCTCCACAAGCCTCATTTCTTCGAACCAGCACCTTGCTCGGTGATTAACCCCAAAAGTCCTTTTCTTCTGCTTGGCATAGTGGCACCTGTTGTGGGTCTTCTTCCCAAAATCCGTGTCTGACTGACTCTGAGAGTCTGAGTCTGTACGCAGGAAGACCAGCTGCCTCCTCCTTTGAGTCCGGGTGTTAAAACTTGCACCTTACCTTCAATAACTTTTGACTTGGGCCCCTGTCCACATGGCAAACAGGTCACATGGGCTTTTCTTTGGGCAGATTTTGTAGGAGATCACATCCTGCTCTCCAAACAATTCCATTTTACATCGAATTAAAGGAGACAACATAACTGTCTTATAAAATCCAGCATTCGTAACACTGTAAAGAGTAGTGGAAATCTGGAATTCTTTCCCTAAAAATGCAATGGTGCGGGATCAATTGAAATTTTCAAGATAGAGATCGATAGATTTTTGTTAGGTATGAGTATCAAGAGACATCAATGATGGGTACATGGTGTTGAGGTCCTGAACTGCGTGATCTAATTGAATTGTGGAACAGTCTCGAGGGGCTGAATGACGTACTCCTGTATTTTCTTGTATTTGCTGTATCTTAGCAATGCTAAGCCCACAGCAGCACCACACTGAACTGTTCTTGTCCTTAACAAACATCCACACACATACCTTAAGCAGTGGTCACTGAACAGTGACCAGGAGTGCATGCCCTGTTTAGTTTTTTTCCACATTTAGTCCAGGGGTACCAATTGCATTGGCCCTATTGGCAATTTACTGAGATCAGCACAGATTAGACAAGAATTTGCCAGGTCTATACGAATGTTCTGCATGCACCATACAGTAAGCAAAATCATCAGGAGAGCTCAAGATTTGATCTTAAATGAGAACTAAATCAATTTGTGGATTGGGATGTATTTCTGTTGTCTATATTCTGATTCTATTTGACAATGCCCTGTTCTCAATTGTGATGGCATATTAGTCACTGACAGGTTAGGTCCTATACCAACTAATACAGTTAAGAGATTTATGTTTCTTTGATATAAGAATCTATCAATAAATATTAACCGATTCTAATTTATATTTTTACAGAATCCATTACTAACCTCAAAAGGATCACTACCCAAGTCTGTAAGCTGACTGTCAGGATTCAATTTTTTTAATATTACCACAACATTTTTAAAGAGAAGGACTTAACATTTTTGGCAATAGTCTTAGCATTATCTGCTATTGTTCCTGTTTCGTCTCTGAAGAATTAGGCCTGCTGATCAACAAGTGTATATATGTTCTTAATCATGAATTATTCCCCTGGTCGGAATTGATCATTTTAATTGCTGCTTTAACAATTATATTGCACTTATTTGTATTTATTGGTTCGCTCTGGCGAATTTGATAAAATGTATTTTACACATGAAAATGTAATAAACATTTTTGTAACTATGGCGTCACAAATAATCACATTTTCTGCTATGTTATTTAAATGGTTTGGGACTTACAGAAATATTATGGTTAAAACTCAGCAAGACAGTGAGTGAGCTTAGCACACATTAAAAACCCAGTTGTACCTCATTCAACAAGGTGTAACTTTGTCAAGAATTTTTACATTTAGACTAATAGCATAAAAGGGCAAGTTTTCATTAGTTCAGTGATTTCTACTTGATTGCAGTCTCAGGAGACTTCAACAATGCTCCCCTAAGGGGGAGCGTAGAATCTCTGACAGCGATTTCTGGATTTCCACACTACACTGTACATGTGTAGACTCCGGATGTTGCTGTCACTTTCAGAGGAGCAATGATGGTGAACGCTAACAGTTTTGCTGTCTTTACTACTGCAAAGGTTATAGCTATAATTAATAAGCGTTAAACAGTTATCCTAATTTTGGCTTCTATATAATTGGCTTTCCAATGAGAGAAAGTTGTCCTCACATATGAAATCAAACTCCTTATATTATACAAAAACAGAATTACCTGGAAAAACTCAGCAGGTCTGGCAGCATCGGCGGAGAAGAAATCAGTCAACGTTTCGAGCCTTCATGGCCCTTCGGGTTCTGCCGAAGGGCCATGAAGGCTCGAAACGTTGACTGATTTCTTCTCCGCAGATGCTGCCAGACCTGCTGAGTTTTTCCAGGTAATTCTGTTTTTGTTTTGGATTTCCAGCATCCGCAGTAGCTTTTAGCTTTTTGTTTTTATCCTTATATTATATTTCTGTTAACTGAATTGTTGTATTCCCTTTGAGAATTATTTTATACGCTACTGTTAACTATTTTGCTTCATGCTCATTACATTTTAAAAATATAAGTTAAATATTAATATGAATGCTAGAATGGATCCCTCATATAAAACAAATGATGCAACTGAAATTGTCTATGCTAACTTTGCAATAGCTGACAGAAGCTTTACACATGGCTTGTTCGGCACCCACTGATGCCTCCATCCATGACAGATGCTCAGTCACACAAGTATGATCAAGCCTTGTTTATATCCAAGCTATTACCTACATAGATCAATTATATTCCGTCTTGACTCCCAGAACCACATTACCAGCTTCAGTGTGTTCATCATTAACCCCGTCCAATCATAATTTTTTTAAAAAAGCTAATGAAAGCTATTTGAAAGTAAAGATGTAATAAAAACTATTATTTGATTAATAATTGATTCAAGGCAGGCCTCAATTCCTGAAAAAAACATAAATGTTGAAAAATGGTTCATAGAATTTTGTCTTACATTTTACGAAAAACTAACAAAGAAACAGGGGCACTGATATATTCCAGTGTAACAGTAATAGAATGCTGTGCTGTTAAAGATGCTACCCTTTGGATCAAAAATTAAACTGCAGCTGGCACACATTAAAGATCCGTATGGCACTACTTGAAGAAATGTTCTGAACAACATTCCTCCCTCAACATATACCACCAAAACACAGGTTAAGAGCTCATTCATCTCATTGACGTGTGTGGGATTTAGCCATTTGCAAACCAGCTGCCATGCTTGCCTACAAAACACCAGTTGCTGCACTTCATTGTATGTGAAGAACTTTGGTATGTTCTTGAGAATATGGTAAGGTGTTATACCATGAAAAGCCTTTCAGGTTCAGTGTTTTGTGTTACATAGTCCTGAAACAGTATTGCATCCATTATGGAATTAAGATATAATGTAGCTGAGTACAATCTGTAATGTTTACCCGATAGTAACATCAAGAGGAGAATGAAGTAAGTGTGAATCACATGACCAGCGTTGCTAAGGTTTATCTCCAACACCCAGTAATTAATCTGCTCAAATTACACTCTGCCAGGTGTTTACAGCCATTTAC
Organism: Cetorhinus maximus; assembly: GCF_964194155.1. Taxonomy (NCBI): domain Eukaryota; kingdom Metazoa; phylum Chordata; class Chondrichthyes; order Lamniformes; family Cetorhinidae; genus Cetorhinus; species Cetorhinus maximus. The sequence continues at coordinate 103,570,153 of NC_135893.1, forward strand.
TTCATTCTTATCTCTCGTCTGACATCATCCATAGGGACAATTCAGTCTCAGAGCAATTTCCCAGTGGCCAGACTGCACAAACTTTCATCTCCTGTGATGTTCCTTCTGCAATTCATCTAATGGATGCATTGTATGACTTGCCCCTAGTTATTCATGATTACCTGGAAAACTACAATAAAAACAATTCAAGCAATGTTTTCCTGCTTCTTGCAGACTGATTGGGTTATTCATTTGTTTTAAAGTTTCACTGTCTGCATCTAAAAGCATCTGGCATGGACTCACTACACAGCTCAATGAGTTCATACAAGGATATATTTCCTGGTCAGCAGGTTTAGTCTCATTGGCTGAACTTGCAGGCAGGGAAGTTCGGTGGGGAATCCTTTCGTCAGGTTCCCATCCAATTAGCAAAATGTACAGTTTCCAATCAGTTTATTAGGCTGCCTAGAAGTGGTCTGCTACTGTTCCAAAGCAAAACAAAAGTCATTTACTGTGCAGATCATGTGGCACAACAGCACTGCAGCATGGCTAACACTGTTAGTGCAGTGTAGAACACTTATTGCATTTTGTTTCATGGATGCCTGCTATCTGCACAATTAACTGCTCAAACCTACCATTGATTTTCATAAGACTTGGAATAAAACATATAAGAAGTTACTTCATGGCAGTATTAGATTGGATATTCAAGGTTTATAAAATCACTGGGGTTACATTCAGGCAAAATGTGTTGCTCCTGCAAAATGGAAGAGTTAGTTTCACTTATGGCAGTGAACGCAGATCAGACAAGTTGGGCGGTGGGGTGCAGTTGGGTTGGGAACAGCATAATAAACAAATGAGTTTTTAGTGGATGATGTAAATTTATAATTGCAACCATGCTGCCCCTTTAGGTTTCTGCTATGGTCATGATGCTGTCTAGATTTGATTGCACACCAAAGTACTATAACATTTTAGTTAACACACTTACATGTCACTCAATTTCCAGAAGATCTCCTGGAACAGACTCAAGGTAGCTACTGATAACTGGCTTCCATATTACCTCCTTCTCTCCAGACTTTTCTACATACTTTGAAGCATAGATTAAAACTGACTTTCTCTACAAGCTCTAGAATTTTCTGCAGGTTCCTGGCTGAATATATATATATATTTTTTGAGTTATAAATCTTTTGCAAGAAGTGGTTGTAGTAAAAGTAAATCTGGAAATACAGAGTCTTTTTTGTTAAAAGATTGAGTGCAATATCTCCTTAAACTACAGATGTTAGGTTTGCACCATGTATTTGGTTCTTAATTGGCCAGGGCATTTTCACTAAAACTTCCAATACAGGTTTTTCATGCATAAGTGCAGGATGGTAATGGAAAATGATTAAATATACATACAGATTGCTGCAAAGATTGCTATTAAAATATCATGGACCATGCAGCAAATGACCTGTTGGTTCTCATCAGTTTTGATGAAAGTCATCGACCTGAAATGTTAACTCGGTTTCTCTCTCTCCCAAGATGCTCCAGACTTGCTGAGCACTTTCAGCATTTTCTAATTTTATTTATCTTTTCAGCATCTGCAGTATTTTGCTTTTGTGATCAGTACTGCATGAGTTCTCCAACTGGCATACAAGTAAGCAGGGGAAAGCTTGTCTTCTGTTGTACCGGAAGGATGATAAAATCATGCAAATACCTGCATCACTAGTCACTCAGCTGGTAGAGGCAATGAATAATTCAGTCATACAGATAGAAGGTTGAATGTTAGTTGAGGCAGGAACCATTGTATCTTCTAAGGAGAAAATAAATACTTGAGAAGCACATGAAGATGGTAAGAGCTATGATAAGGGAACAGGGCATTGGGAATAGATTTGGATTTCACTACCAGGTTAGCTGAAACACAATGGGTGGAGTGACTTCCTTCAATGCTGTAATCATCCATGGTTCTATGTGAATCCTTATTCTGTGCTGAGTTAGGTTACTCTGGCATATGGATGTCGCCCTGGTTTAGTGGGTGAAGTGGGTGGATACATCATCCAAAGTTCCAGTTCCTGATTACTATAATGGTTACATAACCCAAGGTGTTCATTGTCTGGTGTCATTGGCCATTTGGATAAGGCTTGGAGGGCTTTAAGATACACCTCCCAGAACCATACTTCAAACAAGCAGGTAATGTCTTCAGGAAAGGAAGAGGTCAAGAAGGAAACTGGTAGTAAAGGAAGAACCTCTGTCCCATATATACATGCATACATAGTCCAATGAAATGAAACATCTCATCATATTTCCCAAGGCTTAATCTTAAGCATAACCTCAATGGAGCACAAAGTTTTACACCATTAAATTATTTATTTGTAGGAAAAATTGTCCCTCAACAACAACTTAGAACAGGGCTTGCTGTGAGTTAAAATATGGGCAGCAGGGTTTTGGTGACCTCAAGTTTTAGGAGGGTAGAATGGGAGAGGCCAGCCAGGAATGCATTGGAATAGTCAAGTCTAGAGGTAACAAAGGCATGAATCAGGGTTTCAGCAATAGATGAGTTGAGACGGGGATGAGGGGCAATGTTATGGAGGTGGAAAAGGCAGTTGGTGTGAGTATGAGGTTGAAAGCTCACCTTGGGGTCAAATGTGGCATCAAGGTTGCGAACAGACCGGTCTAGTCTCAGACTGTTGACAGACAGAGGGATGGAGTTTGTAGTTAGGGAAAGGAATTTGGAGCAGGGACAGAAAATAATGACTTCAGTCTTTAAAATATTTAATTGGAGGCCATTTCTGCTCATCCAGTACTGGATGTCAGATAAGCAGTTGGATATCAGATAATTTAGCAATAGTGGCAGTAATGAGTGATTAATGGTTAGGGTGAGTTGGTAATGAGACAGAATCACAGAGTGCAGAAGAGGCCCTTCAGCCCATCGAGTCTGCACCGACGTGTGAGAAACACCTGACCTACCTACCTAATCCCATTTACCAGCACTTGGCCCATAGCCTTGAATGTTATGACATGCCAAGTGCTCATCCAGGTACTTTTTAAAGGATGTGAGGCAACCCGCCTCCACCACCCTCCCAGGCAGTGTATTCCAGACCGTCACCACCCTCTGGGTAAAAAAGTATTTTCCTCACATCCCCCCTAAACCTCCTGCCCCTCACCTTGAACTTATGCCCCCTTGTGACTGACCCTTCAACTAAAGGGAACAGCTGCTCCCCATCCACCCTGTCCATGCCCCTCATAATCTTGTACACCTCGATCAGGTCGCCCCTCAGTCTTCTCTGCTCCAATGAAAACAACCCAAGTCTATCCAACCTCTCCTCATAACTTAAATGTTTCATCCCAGGCAACATCCTGGTGAATCTCCTCTGCACCCCCTCCAGTGAAATCACATCCTTCCTATAATGTGGCTACCAGAACTGCACACAGTACTCCAGCTGTGGCCTCACCAAGGTTCTATACAACTCAAACATGACCTCCCTACTTTGTTCCTCAGAACTCCTAGTGTCATGCCGTTCATTGAAAACTTCCTTGTCAAATTACTCCTTCCAAAGTGTATCACCTCACACTTATCACGGTTAAATTCCATCTGCCACTTATGTGCCCATTTGACCATCCCGTCTATATCTTCCTGTAGCCCAAGACACCCAACCTCACTGTTAACCACCTGGCCAATTTTTGTGTCATCCGCAAACTTACTAATCCTACCCCGCACATAGTCATCTATGTCGTTTATATAAATGACAAATAATAGGGGACCCAGCACAGATCCCTGTGGTACGCCACTGGACACTGGCTTCCAGTCACTAAAACATCCTTCTGTCATCACCCTCTGTCTCCTACAACTAAGCCAATTTTGAATCCACCTTATCAAATTACCCTTTATCCCATGTGCATTTGCCCTCCTTTATAAGTCTCCCATGTGGGACCTTGTCAAAGGCTTTGCTGAAATCCATATAAACTACATCAACTGCACTACCCTCATCTACACACCTGGTCACCTCCTCAAAAAATTCAATCAAGTTTGTTAGAGCTGGGTGTTGTCAGCTTACATGTAAAAACTAACACTCTACTTCTAGATGATGTTGCTGAGGGGCAGCAGGTAAATGAGAAATAGGAGGGGCCAAGGTTAGCTCCTTGGCAAGTGAGTAAGAGGGGAGTTTTATGGAGGAGACGTGGCCCTCGGTCGCCAGTTCTCAAGCCAGCGAGAGATCCACTTTGCCTCCTTTGGGGAAGAAGGCCTGCCAAATTATGAGCCACTCAATTAACAGGTTACTGGTGGGTCTTTGACGTGATTATGACCCAAGAGACAGTAAGTCCTGTCCACCGAGAGCTGCTGGCCAATCAGAGGCCAGCAGCTCTTTTGCTCAGCAGCGCCAATGGGGAGGAGGTGGCTGCTGCCGGAAGGACATGCACCAGAGGCCCTGGATCGCAATCCAGGCCAGAGCTTAGTGATGATGGGAGGGGTTTCGTGGGGTGGGGGTCAGGGGGGAGATCTCAGTGGGCACTCCCTTCCTGATCCTGGGTCCCTCAATCAGGTTCTGAGTGCCTTTGAATGAGTAACCCTCCCCTCACCCACCTTACATGATATGCGGCCCACATGCCGACAGGCCCAGCTGCTGCTGGGCTAATATCAGTGGCAGTGCAAAGAGGCCCTTCAGGTGCCTTTTAAATGAGTTGAGGGTTTCTGCCTCCACCACCAAACCAGGCAGTGAATTCCAGAAACCCACCACCCTCTGGGTGAAGTTTTTCCTCATGTCTTTCTAATCTTTCTACTAAACACCTTAAATCTGTGCCCCTGGTAATTGACCTCTCCACTTGGGGAAACAGAGCATCCCTGTCTACTCTATCAAGGCCCCTCATAATCTTGTACACCTCAATTAGGTCACCCATCAGCCTCCTCTGTTCTAAGTAAAACAACCCCAGCCTATCCAATCTTTCCTCATAGCTGCAATTTTTATGCCCTGGCAACATACTTATGAATCTCCTCTGTACTCTCTCCAGAGCAATTATGTTCTTCCTGTAATATGGTGACCAGAACTGTACACAAAATTCCAGCTGTGGCCTAACCAGTGTTTTATACAGTTCCATCATTACATCCCTGCTTTTGTATTCAATACCTCGCCCAATAAAGGAAAGCATTCCATATGCTTTCTTGACCACCTTATCCATCTGTCCTGCCACCTTCAGGGACCTGTGGACAAGCACTGCACGGTCTCTCACTTCCTCTATTCCTCTCACTTTCCTCCTATTTATTGTGTATTCCTTAGCTTTGTTTGCCCCCCCCGAAATGCATTACCTCACGTGTCTCTGGATTGAATTCCATTTGCTACTTTTCCGCCCGCTCAACAAAACCATTGCTATCATTTTGGAGTTGACAGCCATCCTCTTCACAATCAACTATGTGGCCAATTTTTGTGTCATCTGCAAATTTCCCAAACATGCCTCCCACATTTAAGTCTCAATCATTAATATGTACAACAAACAGCATGGGCTCCAACGCTGAGCCCTGTGGAATGCCACTGGAAACTGCTTTCCATTTGTAAAAACATCCATCAACCATTACCCTTTGTTTCCTATCGCTAAGCTAATTTTGGATCCAACTCAACACATTCCCATGGGCTTTTACTTTTCTGACCAGTTTTCCATGTGGGGCTTTGTTAAATGCCTTACTAAAATCCATGTAGACCACATCCACTGCACTACCCTCGTCAATCCTCCTTGTTACTTCCTCAGAAAATTTGAATAAACTAGTAAGACACAACCTTCCCCTAACGGAGCCATGCTGACTATCCCTGATGAGCATGAGGCGCTGTGGATGATCAGCAGCAGCAGAGTTGTACTCAAACACAATCTCATGGCCCGGCATATCTTCCACTCTACTATTACCATCAAGCCGGGGGATGAACCCTGGTTCAATGCAGAGTGCAGGGGGGCATGCCAGGCGCAGCACCAGGTATACCTAAAACTGAGGTGTCAACCTGGTGAAGCTATAACACAGGACTACATGCGTGCCAAGCAGCATAAGCAACAAGTGATAGACAGGGCTAAGCGATCCCACAGCCAACGGATCAGATCTAAATTCTGCAGTCCTGCCACATCCAGTCGTGAATGGTGGTGGTTTAAACAACTCAATGGAGGAGGAGGCTCCACAAATATTTCCATCCTCATCCTATCTGCTTTCAGGACCTCATCCCCTGTCCTACCTAAGTGATTGGTATCAATGTGGACCATGACCTCTGGTTGCTCACCCTCCCCTAGAAGAATATCCTGCAGCAGCTCCATGACATCCTTGACCCTGGCACCAGTGAGGCAACATACCATCCTGGAGTCACGTCTACAGTCACAGAAATATCTTTCAGAATTGGGGATATATTGTAATTACAGCTCTGATCAGTTGTCAAGATTTGACCCGATACGAAGTAAGTGGTAACTCATTGAGGGAGGGAGTCTCACTCTTCTTTGGAGTCAGTTCAGGCCTTTAGACTCAATTTATGCTTAAGTTTGGTGCCAGTGTGAAGCGTTTCCAACTGTACTATGACCATTTAACGTTATCGGCTTGAGTGAGATTTGGGCACTAATTTGCCATGCCCACAAGCTTGTATTAAGTAGCCTGTAATATTGCATTGATTATCCTTTGAAAACTTTACAGTCATGGAAAGAAGACATGTAAGAGTCAAGGAATTTAATTGCCTTTTGTTGGTCCTGGACAGTTTAAAATGAAAAATTGGCAGGGCTGTGGATAAAGATTAAAGCTAATTGGATAGCTCTTTTAAAGAAGCTTAAGTGCATGATGGCCTCCTCCTGTGCAATCAGCTGTGGTTCAGTGGGTAGCACTTTCACCTGAGTTGGACAGTTGTGGGTTCAAATCTCCCTCCAGCAACTTGAACACAAAAATATCCAGGCTTACATTCCAGTGCAACACTGAGGTAGTGCTGCACTGTTGGAGGCAGAGTAATTAACTCCCGAGGAAAAAAAGTTAATGGACACTTTTGGCATGAAGGACCGTATGAATGGGCAGGGGTTGCTGGCAAACCTGTTAGAACGGGCAGGCAGGAGGAGTGCAAACAGGCAGATGCAAACTGCGCGTACTGAAAATTTAAAGGTCTGATTTACGATTCAAAACAGCTTCCTGGCACCATACAACCCGGGACACGGGGAAATCACCTCAATTAATGGGACGATCCTGTAAAATCTGGGACAGTTGGTCACCCTGGTCGGAGGTGCTGTCTTTTGATGAGACAGTAAACTGAGGCCCTGCCTGTTTTTTTTTGGGTGGACGTGGTTGCGCTGCCAGGGCGGTCAGAGTGCGCGAGACAGAGGTGAGCGGGGCTCTGCACATGCACATGCACCAAATTTAAGGTCCCCGAACAGGCGCCCCAGCACCAGGCAGCCTGGGACACGGGGCCAGTGGACTCAGACAATGGGACAGTCGGTCACACTGGAACCATCGCCGATTGTAGTCAAACCCTGATGCCCTTTAGGGGGAAGGAAGAGTCATAGGGACTCGAAACGTTAACTCTGGGGTTTCTCTCTCCGCAGATGCTGTCAGACCTGCTGGGTGCTTCCAGCATCTTTTTGTTTTCGTTTCAGATTTCCAGCATCCGCAGTATTTTGCTTTTATCTGCCATCCTTACCTGGTCTGGCCTACAAGTGACTCCAGACCCACAGCAATGTAATTGGCTGCCCTCGAGGGCAATTAGGGATGGGCAATGAATGCTGGCACCCACATCCCATCAAAGGAATAATGAATTAAAGGCCACTGCGTTTTCACTTGGCTTCATCTGTTGCAGGAGTTTCTGGGAGTTGATGTACCGGGAGGATCAGGATCAGGACCATGAACCCGGGGTTGTCACAGAAACAAGAAACTCTCACATCCTCAGAGGCCGAATCGACTCGTCCGTTCGGCACCAACGGCCACTCGCCCCCCGCCTTACCCCGGCCCCGCCCCCTCTCTGTTATGCTCTTCCGGGTGAAGCGCTGGTGTTTCCGGGGCCGGAGCGGCAATATGGCGCCGGCGCTGGGGAGCTCACGCGGACGGAGCGGGAACCGTTAACGGGCGGCGGCGGCGGTGGCCGTGGCCGTGGCCGGAGGGGCGACAGCTCCCGCGATCGATCATCAGCGACGGGTCGTCGACGGACCGACCCGGTAAACACCGCTAAACCAGCACCCCCCCCCCCACCGCGGTAAACCAACCCCCCCCCCCCCCCCCCGGTAAACCAACCCCTCCCGGTAAACCAACCAACCCACCCTCCCACCCGGTAAACACCCCCCCCCCCCCCGATAAACACCCCCTCCCCCCCGATAAACACCCCCCCTCCCCGATAAACACCCCCCCTCCCCGATAAACACCCCCCCTCCCCGATAAACACCCCCCCCTCCCGATAAACACCCCCCCCTCCCCGATAAACACCCCCCCTCCCCGATAAACACCCCCCCTCCCCGATAAACACCCCCCCTCCCCGATAAACACCCCCCTCCCCGATAAACACCCCCCCCTCCCCGATAAACACCCCCCCTCCCCGATAAAGACACCCCCCCCTCCCCGATAAAGACATCCCCCCTCCCCGATAATCACACCCCCCCTCCCCGATAAACCACCCCCCCCTCCCTGATAAACACCCCCCCCCTCCCCGATAAACCACCCCCCCCTCCCCGATAAACCACCCCCCCCTCCCCGATAAACCACCCCCCCCTCCCCGATAAACACCCCCCCCCCCCCCCCCCGGTAAACACCGCTAAACTACCCCCCACCACCCCCCTCACCCCCCTCCGGTAAACACCGCTAAACCCCCCCTGGTAAACACCGCTTGACCAATCCCCCCCCCACCCCGGTAAACACCGCTAAACCAACCCCCCCCTCCCCCTTTGCCTTGGGTCCAGCAGGGAGTCACAAATAGACTGTGCAGACCTGTCAGATTTGTTATGGGGTGGGGGAAACTCTTTCGAGTTATCAACAGTCACAGATTACAACTCTTTCGAGTACAATCACAGTTCTTGGTTTCCGGGAGTGGGACATGAACCCACAACCCTCTGATTCAAAGGCGAGGGTGCTATGTCAAAGGCGAGGGTGCTATGATGGGGTGGGGGAAGGTGGACATGATGATAGAGTGGAAAAAGGGAATTGAGGTGAAGATAAGCCGTGATCTTACCGAGCTTCAGGGGTTGTATGCCCTACTGCTGCCCCTATTTCTTATGTTTTTACTCAGAAGCAGAATTTTCCTTTGGTAGAAGTAGCTGCCTTTCTGTGCTAATTAGAAGCAAACTTTAATTTCCTCTATTCTTCTGCTGGTTTTTTTTTACCTTGGTGTAAATCATATCCCTACCTGTACAAGGTACCTATTAAGAGCACTGTCAAATGTTATAAATTAAATGTGACCACAGGTAGAGTTAAGATTGTCTCAGACTGGGAAAGGTGAGAAGGAAGCCAGCTCAGATATAGTCACTCTCATGTAAGGTTGGTAACTGTACTGTGAAGGGCTTCATTGACTCAGTGCTTCAGAAGCTAACGGGGGAAGGAAGGAGATTGACCGAAGATGACCATGAGGATGAAGCTGTGTAATCACGAACATACGCTTGAACTATTTAGGAGACTGGCAGGATTAAAGCTGTTAACTTGCTATTTAAGGATTTACTCTTTAAGTAATTTTAGCATTTTATAACCATATATCCTAGTCACCATTATAATTAGTGCAAATTTACAGTGATTCACTAAATTGCCTGTATAATCATTTCTGTTTGTTGTATTAAGAAACTCTGTCCTTTAAATATTTGCTACTCAACTGCTCAGTAGCTCTGATTCCGTATGTGTTTGTTAAATGTTTTTGTCCTAGTTTGATTTAAGTTGTGATTTGTAAATAATAACTAATGTTTCGTTTATGACTTGTGGCCTTCTTTCTTGGATGATTTAGCAAGAAAGAGTTAATTTACTCAGTAAGAAACTTGAGGGTAACCTAATTGAGGGTTTGTAAATTAAACTAATTTTGATCTGAACTGGTTAATATGAGACAGTTTGGCGAGCCATGTCAGGCTCCATTCATCCCTAAATCTATGCTGGAAAGTAACGAGAAAAACGAGGGAATTGTGGATTTGTCTGGTTCCTCGACATATATTTGTCAGGATATCAAAACCTATCTTTTGTACAGCAGGGGACAGTGTCCGTATTAACTTAACTGCATTTGGATTTAAAAAGTGCTTAGACAATTCAAGGGATTCCTTTGACTTTAACTTTGAAATTAAATGTAATACTATTAGACTGCAAAAGTTTTGCTCTGCGTTGTGTGATTACTTATAGATATGGCGATTTTCAACTGGAAGGAGAAGAAACCGAATATTTTCAGTTTTGTTAGATGGAGTGTCAAATGAATTGTGTCCTCTCTGTAACAAATAAAAGCCTATAATCTCAGCAACTTTAATTTATAAATGAAATAAGTTAATGAACTTCACAGTAACATAATCAAAAATTGACACTGAACCAAAGAAGACGATAGAAGGATGGGAGGCTAAAAGCTTGGCTTAAAAAGCTATGTTTTAAGGAGAGTCATAAAGGAGGTGAAAAAGCAGAGAGGTTTATTATTGAATTCTAGAACTTAAGGCCCAAATGGCTGAAGGCAGGGCCACCAATGGTGGGATGTAGGGAGTAGAAGCACAAGAAGCTAGAATTGGACGTTTGGAGCTGGGGCCTGGAGAGGACATGGATGGATGAACTCAGGTTCACATTGTATGGCGAGGTTGTGAACTGTCTGGTTCATCCTAACACAGTGACCTGGGAGGGGAATGCAATCAGTGCTAAGGGAACAGAGTTACTGGTGGGTGCTAAAGGCTTCAGCCTGCCTAATGTTTAATTGGAGGAAATTGCAGCTCATTCATGACATAAAAATAATGGGGTCAAGAGAGGTGCTGTGTCATCCCTTATATTTAGAATTGGTAGTTATGTCTTTATACAATATGACTGAGGGCCAGCATGTAGATGAGAAATAGAAGGGAGTTAATTCATGGTAGCATGAAGGCGGTAGTAAGAGAAACCATTGTAGGAGAACTCTACATGGGTAGGACTGGAAGCAGGCAAGCCAGTCCCCCTCAGCTGGGCAATGGAAGAGAAGTTTTGGAGCAGAATAGTGTGTTCTTCCATCTCAAGAGTTTGAGAAGAATGAGGAGGGTCAGTCCATCTCTGTCACAGTCACAATATGAAATTTGTGACTTTGCTCAGAGCTGTTTCAGACTTGTGGCAGCAGTTGAATACCTGATTGCAGAGGTACAAACGAGAAGATGAACGAAAGGAAATCACAGATTTGGGAGGTGACATGTTCAAGGGCTTTGAAAGGACGAGGTGATTCAAGATATTGCTCTGTTTGCAAGGATAGAAGGATCAAGGTTGGATTTTTTTGAGGAGGGTGTGATGACTCATGATTTGAAAGGAGCACAGAGGGAAATGTTTACAATATACAAATTACTGTTTCTAATTTCCTGAAGGTTTCCATTGACAATGTTGGGAGAAAGTGAATTTCTCAGTTCCCCACCAAGGAAAGCTGTCCGATTTGGTGGAACTGTTACAGAAACCTTAAAGAAGTATAAACAGGTAAAATAAATTCTACCAATTAATTATCTTTCCAGAAATATGCATGAAATTTTCTCTCCTCTGTACATTTGATTCAAAAGATGCATTTTTCCTTAGGGGGATACTGTTGATTATGATTTGCTGATGACACAACTGGCTGATCCGGAGATAAAGGTAATCATCAAATTGTGTTATTTTAGTCAATGTAACATTTTACTGATATACATTTGAAACTTTACAATTCTAACAATTCACATTTGATCTCAAAAGTCTGGATGGCTTAATAATGTAGCATTTTTAATTTTGGGAATCTGGTGGGGCTCATCCTTTAGCTGCGGGATCTGTATGAACCATTATCAGATCAGTGGGATGTGAGGGGCATTTGCACTAGTGTTGGATTAAAGTTGTACTTTAAATCTAGAATCCAAACCTAATCTGGCTCTGGAACAAAGTGGAGTTTAAACTTGAGTTTAGCACTGATGCTACTTTTGGAGTGCGAGTTTACAATAAGTGTATTTGCCCTACTGTTAGCGGAAATAAATTTTAAACTGTTTCAGTCTAACTTTAGTCAGCCCCAGTGCAACAACATCGACTCACTGTTGATGCAAAACTGATATTTTCAGACTTTTCTTTCTGGGGAAAAATATCGGCGTGCACACTGCATCGCTGTGCAAGTATTGCCATACTCCCAAGGACCTTCTGTCCTAACTTCTAAGTGACAATATCATGCACCTAAATTAAATATATAATATATCTAATATAATGTAATATATTATAATGCATATATCTAATGTCTTTTAGGGAGGGAAACCTTCCATCCTCACCTGATCTGGCCTGTATGTGACTCCAGACCCACAGCAATGTATTTTACTCTTAACTGAAATGGCTGAGCAAGCCACTGCTTCCTCAGTTGGCTGGGCAGCTGGCTTGTGATGCAGAGTGACACCAACGGCGTGGGTTCAATTCCCATAACGGCTGAGGCCACCCATGAAGTCCCTGCCTTCTCAACATCGCCCCTAGCCTGAGGCGCAGTGACCCTCAGGCTGAACTCGCCACCGAGAGCAGCCTATGGTCCTCCAGGACTACAGTGACTTTCATTCATTCTCGAAAACCATTAGGGATGGGCAATAAATGCTGGCCCTGCCAGTGATGCCCACATCCCATGAAAGAATTAGAAAAAAATGATATGAATATGGCAGCAGACGTACAAGGAACAGGTCCACAATTTTCTGATGCAGTTCACTCCTCACCCACCTTAATTTGGGCAGCAGGATTTGTTTTAATGGTGATGATGATTTAACCAGTAGTTAAATATGAAATGTTGATTTTGAGTTCTGCTGCAGAGCAGTGTTAATCTGTTTAGGAATGGGAAGATGATTCAGACTTCCTAAAAGTCTTGTGGCTCAGTGGGTAGCACCCCTGCCTTTGAGCCAGAAGCTCTGGGTTCAATTCCTAAACCAGGACTTGGCCATGGAAGGATGTTCATGATGTGGTTCAACAGGTTGATAATCAGCCTGTTAATCCTTCCGACACTTCCCAGACAGACTTTTTAAAAGTTCTTCATAGCCTGTAAGTGAGATTATATACTGGGGTGATTCTCACTGAGCCAATTACTGGCTCCAGATGTAAAACAGCATTTTATAATAAATGCAAGAAATGAGATTTAACATGACATCTATCGTGAACATGGTTAATTAAAATTAATAGCCATTTAGCCTTTTGACGAAAATCTGGTCAAAAATGCCATTCAAACCCATGGATAGAAACCTTTTTTTTATCATTTAACTGTGATTCTATTTCCTTCTGTAAATATATTGTACAGTACAGTGTTTTTGTTCAGACAGGTAGCTATATTGGGCTGCTTATGTCTTTTTTGGCACTGTTGCTCAATTGGGAGCACACTCACCTTTGAATCATAAATTTGTGGATTTTAATCCAACTCCAGAAACTTGTGCACTACTGAGGGAGTGCTGCACTGTCAGAGGTGTCACCTTTTGGATGAAACGTTAAACCGCGGCCCTCCCTGCTGTCTAAGGTGGACGTAAAAGATCCCAAGACACTATTTCGAAGGAGAGCAGGGGAGTTATCCTTGTGCTCTGACCAATATTTATCCCTCGATCAACATCACAGAAAACAGATTATCTAAATTTTATGACAATGCTGTTTATTGAAATGCTTGCTGTGTGAAAACTAGCTACTGCATTTCCTACATTAAGCATTGACTACACTTCAATAAGCACCTCATTGGTTGCAAAGTGCTTAGGAATGCCCTGAGATTCTGAAGGGCACTGTATAAATGCAAATTTGTCTGTCTTTTTGTTCTCGAATGGATTAAGAATGTATTTATTGAAGTTTTTGTGATAAGCTGTTAAACTGTGGCCCCATCTGCTTGCTCTGATGGTTCAGATGGGCATGTAAGATTCTTTGGCATTGTTTGAAGAAGAGCAGAGAATTCTGCTGGTGTCCTGGCCAATTTTCCTGCCTCGACCAATACTATCAACAAGCAGATTAGTTGATCGTTTTATTTATGAGAGAGAAGGTACTAGCGGTTTAACAGCCTTAAATGTGGATAAATCCGCAGGCCCGGATGAGATGTATCCCAGGCTATTGGGGGTGGCAAGGGAAGAGATATCAAGGGCCCTGGCAGTAATTTTCAAATCCCCAGGCCACAGGTGAGGTGCCAGAAGACTGCTAACGTTGTCCCATTATTTAAAAAGGGAAGAGGGGATAGACCAGGAAATTACAGGCCAATCAGTCTAACCTCGGTGATGGGGAAGCTACTAGAAAGAATTTTGAAGGACAGAATATATCTGCACTTGGAGAGACATGGATTAAACAGGGATTTGTTAAGGGAAGGTTGTGTTTGACAAATTTGATTAAATTTTTTGAGGAGGTAACAAGGGGTGTTGATGAGGGTAATGCATTTGATGTGGTCCACATGGACTTCAGCAAGGCTTTTGGTAAAGTCCCTCAAGACAGACTGTTCAAGAAAGTAAGAGCCCATGGGATCCAAGGCAAAGTGGCAAGTTGGATCCAAAATTGACAGAGGCAGGAAGCAGAGGGTGATGGTAGAGGGAGGTTTCTGTGACTGGAAGTCTGTTTCCAGTGGGGTTCCGCAGGGCTCGGTGCTGGGGCCCTTGCTGTTTGTGGTGTATGTAAGTGATTTGGACTTAAATGTAGGGGTATGATCAAGAAGTTCGCGGATGACACAAAAATTGGTAGGGTGGTAAATAGCGAGGAGGATAGCCGTAAACTGCAGAAGGATATCAATGGACTTGTCTGGTGAGCAGAGGAGTGGCAAATGGAATTCAACCTGGAAAAGTGTGAGGTAATGCACTTGGGGAGGGCTAACAAGACAAGGGATTACACTATGAATGGTAGGACCCTGGAAAGTACTGAAGATCAGAGGGACCTTGGTGTGCATAACCACAGATCCTTGAAGGTAGGGCAGGTAGATAAGGTGGTTAAGAAGGCACACGGGATATTTGCCTTTATTTGTTGAGGCATAGAATACAAGAGCAGGGATGTTATGTTGGAACTGTATAAAATGTTGGTTAGGCCACAACTGGAGTACTGTGTGCAGTTCTGGTCAACACATAGGAAGGATGTGATTGCATTGGAGAGGGTGCAGAGGAGATTTACCAGGATGCTGCCTGGGCTGGAAGGTCTGAGCTTTGAGGAAAGATTGCATTAGCTGAGGTTGTTTTCCTTGGAGCAGCGAAGGTTAAGAGGTGACCTGATAGAGGTGTATAAGATTATGAGAGGCATAGATAGGGTGGATAGGAAGGCACTTTTTTCATTAGTAGAGGGGTCAATGACCAGGGGACATAGGTTTAAGGTAAGAGGTAGAAGGCTAAGAGGGGAGTTGAGAAATTTTTTCACCCAGAGAGGTGGTGTGAATCTGGAACCCACTGCCTGAAAGGGTGGTTGAGTCAGAAACGCTCGTAATATTTAAGAAGCATTTAGATATTCACTTGCGCTGCCATAGCCCCCAGGGCTACGGGCCAAACGCTGGAAAATGGAATAGTGTAGTCAGACCTCTGTTGACTGGCATGGTCACGATATGGCCTCCCTCTGTGCTGTAAATGTCTGAGTGAGTCTGAGAGATTTGCTGTGCATATTGGCTGTGACATTTACCTATTAATAGCAACAGCACTTAAAAGCAATTCTTTGGTTATAAAGCACTTCCTGGGATATTCTAAGGATGTCATAAGGTTCTAAATAAATATAAATCCTTTTTTTAAATTGCATGAACCTATCATGGTGTGCTAATAGAATTTAGATTAACTGATTAATAAGCAAAGTAGAACATTGCACTTAAATTTTGAAGTTGATATAAAATGCTTATTGTTTTTCTTTCCTCAGGATGCTCAAATAATCAACTGGCTTCAGGAATTTCGTGGCGCTGTAGCACAATTAACCAAGGACTTTGAACATCTCGTTAGCAAAATACTGGTTAGTTTCTTCAGATGTTCTTTCACAACTCCTTTTTGCGCTTGTGGAATTTGGACAGAAATGCTGTATTTCATTGTTGAATAGCTCTTATCAAGGTTTTGTTTTTCTAATCTGGCATTTTAATATTACCCAATGGCAAGATACAACTGTTAAGTAAGAAACATTTGAAAACAACTGAAGGATTTCATCAGATTTTTGAAAAATATTTCAGAAGCTGCCATGGTTGTGTCGCAGTCTTATGGTGGTGGAGGAATACTTGGCCTTCTTAAGCAACCTAGTGTCAGCACAGACAGTGTACCTGAGGCCTTGCCTTAGAATGCTGGTCTCCAATTTTGTACCAGGTAAGAAGATGTTGCTTTTTTTTCTATTTTCTAATACATTTTGGGACTGAATAGTCCTTTGTCCCTTAACTCTGAAGGAGAGGGGGAATGTGTTTTGGTTCAAGTTGTTAATCAGGGACAGGCCTTTCAGCTGCATGCTTTTCGGTGCAGAGCAGGATTGTCAGGTGTGTGTTTTAGTAGACTTGTTTTTGTAAGCAGTGGTAGTCAACAAGCTGGAATAGTTTTTATTGTAAGTTTACTCTTTGTAAATCAGGTTCTCCTGCTGAGAATGCAGATGATCTGTCAGTGTTTCATGTAGCTGGCACTGTGAAAAGCTAGTGTGCAGATCCCTGCAGCGTGGAGTGCTCCAACTGCTGCTCAGCATTGCTTAAATTAGGAGGCAATGGGAACAGGAATCAACCATGTTCTAAAAGAGCGTTAATGTCCTAAACACTTGTTGATTGCACAGTGCACTGGATTAGCATATTTGGAGGAGCAGCAGGCATTGGCCACGTGATGTTAATACTTTCTACCTGTAGAATTAAATATCAATTATACTGTGATGTAGTGGTAATGTCACTGGACTAGTAACCCAGAGGTCCAAGCCAGTGCTCTGGGGTTCAAATCCCACCAAGGCAGCTGGTGGAATTTAAAATCAGTTAATAAAATCTGGAATTAAAAAGCTAGCCAGTAACAGTGACCATGAAACTATCATCATTGTTGTAAAAAAAAAACATCTGGTCCACTAACATCCTTGAGGGAAGGAAATCTGCCATCCTTACCAGGTCTGGCGTACATGTGACTCCAGAACCACAGCAGTGTGGTTGACTCTTAATTGCCCCCTGAAACAGCCGAGCAAGTCACCAGTTAAAGGTGACCGATTATAAATTAATAAATTTATTTAATTTACCGATTAATAAAACCGATTAGGAATGGGCAACAATTGCTGGCCTTGCCAGCGATGCCCACATCCCATGAAAGAATAAGTAAAATTCTTTCATTCACCATGTATGAGCTTTCTGTCAGATGCAAAAAGAGAAATGGAAAGATAAAAGATGGGGGAGAGCAACATTAGAGGAATATGCTGATGCTCACATCGTAGGAGAGTTTGTGGAAAGAAAGTTGTCATGTGGTAGATGTGAGAGACTGACGATTATACTAGATTGGATAGAATGCATTAAAAAGCAGGCATCATGGGGAGAGGGTAACCATAGAGAAATTACGGTGCAAAAAGAGGCCATTCAGCCCATCATGTTTACGCCAACCAAAAAGAGAAAAAAGAAACTAGCCGCTCATTTTAATCCCACTTAACAGCACCCGGTCTGTAGCCTTGCAGGTTACAGTACTTCAGATGCAGATCCTTTTTAAATGAGTTGAGCGTTTCAGCTCCAACCACCAACTTAGGCAGTGAATTCCAGAAGCTCATCGCCCTGTGGTGAAAAATTTTTTCCTCATGTCCCCTCTAATCCCTCTACCAATCACCGTAAATCTATGCCCCCTGGTATTGACCCCTCAGCTAGGGGAAACAAGTTTTTCCTGTCTACCCTATCTAGACCCTTCATAATTTTGTACACCTCAATTAGGTCAGCCTTTAGCCTCTTCTGTTCTAAGGGAAACAACCCTAGCCTATCCAATCTCTCCTTTATGGCTGCGATTTTCCAGCCCTGGCAACATTTTTGTAAATGTCCTCTGCAATTTCTCCAGAGCAATTATGTCCTTCCTATAATGTGGTGACCAGAACTGTACATAAAATTCCAGGTGTGGCTTAACCAGCTTTGTTTACAGGAGATATTGAGAGTTAGTGAAGCTTTTGAACAGGATCTTTCTGTAGCCTTTAGTAAACTAACCTCCAAGTCTATTCACCTCTTTTATGATATTAATCTATGTATATCTATTTCATACAGGGAGAATTGTTATCCAAGAAAATGGTGTGGATATTTCGGATTCTGAAGATGAAGATGAAAGTAAGTCATTTCTATTTGTAAGGATAAGCATACTGACATTTGCCGTAATCTGGACATTGAAGATGTCAATCCTCTGAAATATCCCTAAATACTGTTCCCTAAATACTGTTCCTTCAACACTGAAGACACAAATCACTACATTTCACATCGGCAGGGGAGATGGCTACCTGCCTGCTGCTGGCAGGTAGCCAAACATGCCAAATCAAAATGCCAGTTGAGGCACTCTTCACATGCCATCTGTATTTTCCAGACAGGGGACAGGCCCTCCAATGTGGCTGAAGCCTGTGGGTGGCACACTGGCGGCGGCTTGGTGGCAGGTTGTTTTGGGGTGGTGGGAGGTGGAGGGCTTCACCCGGAGGCACATCCTGCAAAGCAGCCCAGATGCGCCAACCACAAGCGCAAGCTGTCTTGGGTAGTGGTTCCCCCTCTGCAATGATGTCTTGGCAGCTGTGCCATAGGAATGTAGGAGTAGGCCATTTGGCCCTTCGAGTCTGCCCCACTTTTCAATAAGATCATGGCTGATCTGGTTGTGGTCTTAGCTCCATTTTCCTCCATAGCCCTTGACTGCCTTGCTTAACAACTTTGACAGTATATTTTGTACCATTTGCAAATTTTGTAATGAGGTCCCCCACCAAAAGCACATTTCTCCCAGTGGGGCTGCTGGCTGCCCAGAACCTCAGGCACTCTCACTGGCCCTGAGACTGCCCATCGTCTGAAATGGACAGTGCTCCTGGAGATGGCATCTTAATTAGCTGCCTCCGAAAATCTCCTGCAAGCTCCCACAATGGTCACTTAGTTCCCGCTGGAATTGAGTCTGATGTCAGGATTGAGACCCTAGAACTAAAATTCAGCTCAACATTTCAGGTCGATAATAAGTCTGTTTCTGTATTGATGATGCTGCCACATCTGCTGAGCATTTTCTGCATGTGCAATATTTTTATTTTGTCATTTCTCTGGTAGTTTTTGAAAAGACTGGATGACTTCTACATCAAAAGACCAATCCAAACATATTGAACCGCAGAGCCTGATTTTATAAACAATATCCTCTGCATAAAATGAAAAATAGGAAATGTGGGAAGTTTGGTACAAAATGGGAGCCTAATTTGCTACCTTCAAAAGCTGACACATGAGTGTAGGAAAGATTTCCTGCGACTTTTTTCATATGGCCACTTAAATTCACATAGAAAGGAAGACTGCCGAGGAATCCCTTAAAGCTGCGCTATAGAACTTGTTTTTGTGATGAGAAGTTGCAAGATAGATGCAGTTGAGGAATACCATTTGACCCTGTCCTATTTACAAAGTACTTGCAACCCCTGCATCACCAGCATTCAACTTAAATGATTTCATGTTTTTCATTTCTAGTACCTTTTTCAGAAGTCTACACCATGTGTTGATTGCTCTTTGTGTGTGAACAGTATTCTGCCATCAGTCCTAAATTTTATTTACAGGAGTTTGAATCTCCTCTTCTTCTACCCCCATAGTTTGGTTTGAAGTAGTGTTCTAGATACTATTTTTAATCTTAGGCCACTTTATAAAAAGTGCATATAACTCATTGTTGCATATTGAAAAGCCCAAGTTTCTGTAGTTTTTCCTTATAATGCAAATATTTTGATGGAATTATTCTTGTGGTTATGCTCATCACTCTCCAGGGTTTCAGTACCTCCCTGTGACATGCAGGATTGACCTTATAAGAGGAGTTTAGGTGTGCGACTTTTTACTTTACTATTTTGATTGTGATTTATTTTCTACTTATTCTATAATTTGATGCAAAGCATCAAAACTACTGAAACCTTTAAATCTATTTTGACACGATTCACCACATTCTGTTTACTGTTTTAACTACTTTATGCTCATCCTCTCTCCAGTCCTGTTAGCATCCTTTATGGTTCTCATCTCTTCTCTTATGGAATTCTTTTGGTACTGTAGCTTTTGTGTCTGAAGGTATTCACTTTTCTAGGCCCTCTTGTCTCTCTTAGTCACCTTTTAATATATGCCTGAATAATGAAACATTTAAAAAAAAATTATTTATTTGTTCATGAGATGTGGGTGTTGCTGGCTAGACCAGCATTTATTGCCTATCCCTAATTGCCCTTGAGAAGGCGTTGCTGTCTTGAACTGCTGCAGTCCACGTGGTGTACATATACCCACAGTGCTGTTAGGGAGGGAGTTGAGAGTTGTTGTCTTGAACTGCTGCAGTCCATCACCCGGTGTGGAAGGGGGTCGGGAAGGAGGAGGACCTCCTCGTGAACCTGCTCCTGGGCCTGGCCAGGTTGGTCATTAACAAGTCCAGGCAGCGGGCGATCGAGGGGGGAGTCCCGCCCGATTGTTTGTCCCTCTTCCGCGGCTACGTTCGCGGCCGGGTGTCCCTGGAAAGGGAGCACGCGGTGTCTGCTGGCACCATCGAGGCCTTCCGTGCCCGGTGGGCACCGCGGGGACTGGGGTGTTTTGTTGACCCCTTTAATCACATCTTGGTTTGATGTTCCTTTAAAGTTTTTCCTTGATTTTATAGCTGACCTGACTTAGGGGCTGTGCTTGATTTCTCCCTTGTTATTGTTAATTTAGTTAATTGTTTTAACTCTACAAGAGTTACAGTGCTGTTAGGGAGGGAGTTCCAGGATTTTGATACACAACAGTAAAGGAACAGCAAAACCACGTCAGAATGGTGTGTGGCTTGGAGGGGAGCTTGCAGGTGTTGATGTTCCCATGCATCTGCTGCCCTTTCCTTCTAGGTGGTAGAGGTCATGGATTTGGAAGGTGCTGTTGAAGGAGCCTTGGAGAGTTGCTTAAGTGATCTTTGACCCTGTTAACTGATTATAATAAGTGGTTGGATAAACGGCCTTGGAATAATAGTTCCTAATCAAATGTACTTTCAGTGCCTTGCACAGTAATATGGACTTTCAGCTTGTAAGCTTGAGATCAAAGATTACAGAATTGTATTTTTTTTTTAAAGTCTTCTGTAGGTCAGATTTAAAATCAAACTTATACCCACATGCATTATACCCTCATTCCTAATAGCCCGATTATGGAAATTAGCAGCTAGGAGGTGTATGTGAGAGACCCGGAAGTGATTCTTGTTTTCTTGGGAGAACTTCGAGTGTGGCTGAGTTTAGCAATTTCAATGGTGGGACTCTAAATATTGAACGATGTTCCACCATATTTTGGTAGGATATCACCACCCTTAAATGGGACCATTTTTCATTCATTGATTGCACCAGGTATTCCTGTGCTGTGTGCTCGTACCAGATGCAATGCATCACTTCAATCCTTGGGCATGTGCCCAAATTACAGCTTTTAATGCATTGCGAGACTTTCCCAATTCGTATTTTTTCTTGAGCTGTTATAAACGGAAGCCTAGATTTGATAGGAATTCATAACTGTTCCATTCTTTCTTTGCAGATCTTCCTAGAAATTTTGACATCTGTCATCGAGCTCTGCAAATGATAGCAAAATATGTGCCCTCGTAAGTATGTCATACTGCTGCGTTCATAGTTTTTTTATACATTCACTAACAGAATGCAACAAAGTTTATTTTAAGGAAGCATATGTGTTTATTATTTAACAAATTAATTAACACATATCCCTTATGAGAATACAGTAGATTTTCCAGATTGACTTTCTGATTCATTCATCTATCCAATGCAGCTATATTTCCACCTAATTTTTAAATCAAATGGAATAACATGTGTTATTATAACATACATGTTGTATCTTTCAGTCCAACCGAAAATTGAGTTGTCATACATTAGCTTGAGCATTTTTAACCTTTTAGCCTCCCTGTTTTTTTAGTTCACTCCTTCCTGTGATGTCATCAGTACTCTTTTTTTAAGAATAAAAAAATATAACCTACAATAAGTTTAAAAATTAATCACTTGTATAACTATTTGACTTAGAGCAAAGCATAATAATGGTAGGAGGTTGTCTTTTTAAATGGGGAAGTTAGTTTTTACAACCCTGAGGCATTGCATTATTAGCCATTGTTCATATTCTGCAATCTTGGTCAGCCCAGTTAGGTGAAGGAGAGAAAGTTTCCCTTTCTGTATTGTTGAAACAGATCATGGTGGATTGATAGACTAGCAGCTTAGAGCATGAATGATAGTGGAGTAGTAGCAACCTATCACATCATCCCAGCTGAGATAGAGTAACACTGCACAGATCAGTGATGAAATCTGGAGCCTTCGAAGTATCTAACTGAATGTTGCTTTTGTGGCTGGTCATGTAGTTGCAATTATTACTTTGTACAATTATCATTTTAAGATATGCTAAGATGGTTTCTTTCAAATGTACTACTTCGTGTAAGGACAGGATTTTGGTACTGTACTGGTAATAGCATAGCAATCTGGATATTGTTACTTGAGCTGATTTTTTAAAAACGTAAAATTCCTGTACTTAGATTCAGCTTATAAGGGGCCAGGTTCATGGCTACGTGTAACTTTTTTTTGTAGTATAAGCTGTTAGACCAACTGAATTGGTGAATCTAAATTATGTAGGTTTGGATGTCAACTTGTTTGATTAATATTGACAAAGTACAAATTAGTTATAAGATCACATATTTACTATGATAGGACCATCTTCAGGTTCGCCTTTTATTTTAATCATCCAGGCCAATTTTCAGCACAAAGAACCCAAATAATTACTGAAAACCAACATATTGATGCATCTAGATGTCAAATGATTTGCTCTAAACTATCAAATCAGCGATTACTATTTTGTGATCTTTAAGTGTTGTGTGCTGCTGCAACAGTAGATGGCAATGTCATACCACACACATGGAACTACATGGCATTTTCACTGGAATATAGGTTTTGCTTATGTAGATAAGATGATTTTGCATCATGATAAATATCACACCTGAACAGAGTGATGAATATTGAAATGTTTACATGTGGGTTCCAACCTAGCTGTAGTTCTTTTACAAACCCACTGATGATTCTTAAATTGCATTAACCTGATACCAGCTCACTTAGCATTCTCCATTAGTATTCTCATGACCAAACTAAATGGTGACCTGGATTTTGCAGTGGTCCACTGAAACCAACAGCATCTTCTGGAGCCTCAACATGTGCAGAATAATGAGGAAATCCAGATGGCGCTGTCAGCGATTCTACTTCTCCAGAGGGAGCACTGTTGAATCTCCACACCTCCAGTCTACAAATCCATGACAATCAAATGAATTGAAGAGGATTTTCAGCCTTATGCTGTTAGTCTCACTGTAAAAACCTTTGAAAAAAAGATACACCATGTTTAATGAGGTTTTTAATGCTGTACTAATTTAAAAATTACTGTAAGCACCCTTACTGGTCCTGGAAAGCTCCTTTTATATTTGTGGAATATCAAATTTCTCCATAATATATATATTTTTAAAAGAGTTGTTTGCCTTTGGAGCTTTAAAAGCTAAAAAAAAATAATTTAAATTTTCAGATAGTTAAATAAAAAGTGAATAATATTAAGCGCTTTTAACTTCCTGTTTTGCTGTCTGTGAATACTTCGATGTAATTGGCTGCTTCCTTGCTTGCTGACATCACTGCTGCTCATGTCTGGAGATCCCTTGACTTGGCGCCAGATTTAAACTGCTGCCAGGAAATGGGTACATCATACCACAGAGGTCACTAGATCTTCCTTTGAGGCCAGTGTTGAGCACTCTTCCTTTATCACTGATTGCAAAATCCAGTCCTTATGTTAGCCTCTATTCCACAGTACGTCCTTGTATTACAAAGATATTACACTCATTTCTATATTGTTAAGCTATTTTTCTGAAAACCAGCTTACATAAGCCAACTGCCTAAAATCAGCATCAACAATAGGGAATAAAGTCTTAATTAGTAAACAAAGTTGGGTTATTATGTACAATCTCAAACATCTCAAGCTAATAAGAGAAAGTGGCTGTTTTGAAATACCTTGAGGCCAAGAAATGTTCCATTCCTCTTGCATAGCCAGGCCTTAGGGAGTCTTCTGATGCCTTGTTAAATGATAGACATTTAATTTAGAGTACTAACTTGATGGCGGCTCAGAGAGTCATAGTTCTACACCCCAACTTGTAATTTAAGATGGGAGATCGAACAGATCCAGCAACTCAAGACTGGGCAACCAAGAAGTGCTGTGGGCCATCAGCAGCAGCAGAATTGTACTCGACCACAACCTGTAAACTCATGGCCCAGCATATCCCCCACTCTGTCATTACCACCAAGCCAGAGGATCAATCCTGGTTCAATGGAGAGTGCAGGAGGGCATTCCAGGAGCAGCACCAGGCATACTTAAAAATGAGGAACACAGCGTGCCAAACAGCATAAGCAGCAAGTGATAGAGCTAAGTGATTCCACAACCAACGGATCAGATCTAAACTCTGCAGTCCTGTCACATTCGGTCATGAATGGTAGTGGACCATTAAACAACTAACTGGAGGAGGACGCTCCTCAGATATCTGCATCCTCAATGATGGGGGAACCCAGCACATCAATGCAAAAGATAAGGCTGAAGCATTTGCTACAGTCTTCAGCCAGAAGTGAGTGGATGATCCATCTCGGCCTCCTCCTCTGGAGGTCCCCAGCGTCACAGATGCCAGTCTTCAGCCAATTCGATTCACTCCACGTGATATCAAGAAACGGCTGAAGGCACTGAATACTGCAAAGGTCATGGGCCCTGACAATATTCCGGCAATAATACTGGGATTTGTGCTCCAAAACTTGCCATGCTCCTAGCCAAGCTGTTCCAGTACAGCCACAACACTGGCATCTACCTGGCAATGTGGATCATTTTTTGTTTTATTATAGTTCTGTGATGTTGGGGACGTTTTCCTATGTAAAAGGCATTGTATAAATGCAAGTTGTTTTATGAGATCATTTCAGTTTTTTAACAAGTTGTTTCTGCAATGAACTAAAATGTACATTTTTAAAAATTTATTTTTGACAGAACACCACAATTTTTAATGCCGATACTAGTTGAAAAATTCCCATTCGTAAACAAGTCAGCCAGAATCCTGGTAAGCAGAGTACCTTCTTTGTAATCAAATTCCAAAAAAAACCATTCTTCATAATACATATTGTTTGTTAGGGTTATCAATTAATCACAGTTAACTTCTGTGATTATTTATAACTATTAAAATTAATCATGAAAGCTTCCCAACTGTTCAAGCAAATTCTTTTCTATCATCTTCATTCAGATGAAAATGGCAGGAATTCACATGTTCAGTGAATAAAACAAATGAGTCTTTCAAGAATTTTAACAGTGGAAGTGAACTAGGAACAGTTGGGTGATCACTCAGTCGCCATCATTCTTGCATGTAGAATTTTGTCCCTCTATCTGCACATGATGCAACATAAATGCTAACTTTTGTGGTGATTGCAATGTTTATTTTAGAAATATATGGACGTGCAACCTGGCTCCTGGTCAGCAAGCAAAGCTACTTTCAAAAAAAAAAACAAGGAAAGAGAGCTGGAGGTAGAAATTGGGATAGAAAATTACCATCGTGTGCGATTTGATTGAACTGCCATGATGAGATAAATGTACAAATGGAAAACAATTGAACGAAAGAAAAAGTAATGATCAGGCATTTTGTAGCAAAGGACTTGTCAATGAGAAATCTTTTTTTAAATTCTGATTTAACATCTCAATAGATTTAATCAGAATAAAATGGCCATAAAGCTAATTGACTATAGGTATGGTACTGAGCTGCATTCTCCTCAATAAACTCATGCTCTTTTTACTGTGACATTGGCATTCTTCTCAATGCTTCCCTATCCGCAGAAGTTAGCGAAAGTTGCCACAGTAGACCAATTTAATTTTGGGGGCTTTTGTTAGCTGGACAAATTACCATCAAATGTATTTTGAAAAGCATAGTTGAAATTGATTGAGAATTCCTTTACCATACTGCTGACAGACTAACTTATATGGTTTGAAATGAATGGACCATAAATTTTTACGTATACTTTTCTGATTTCATTTGCCAGGAATGTTATGTGCACAACTTATTGAGGGTCACCGTATATTTCCCAACGCTGCGCTTAGAAATCTTGGAACTCGTAATGGAAAAATTCCTAAAACTGGATGTAAGTACTCAGAAACTTGAAGTAAAAGCTGTTTGTTGGAGTTGCTAACAAACTTCCTGCTTTAATTAAACACTGTAACTTCTGACAACGCAAGATGGCCACCGACAGTGCTTCTGTGCATGTGTACATGTCAGCGCATGCGCTGGAGCCAATGATGTCATTTACAGGAGACACAAACCCATCCTCATAAATGGTGACAGCTTCTTTTGGCAGTCTACAAACTTTTAACGTCCCTCAGAGAAAATAGCTGGCCTGAAATTTCAAGCAATTCCTCACTTTCTGAGCTCCGCAGCAGGCGGGCACTGGGGCCACAGCCGTTTCCTTGAATCTGTGTCTCCTGCTTTCCCTCTTTCCCCCAGCCATTTCTTTCAATATTTCATATTTTAATAAATTTCTAAAAAAACACCAAGCTGATGTGGATTTTTATTGGGGATTGTGGCTGAGAATGGGCAGGCAGAGTGTGTCCTATTTAGAACATA
The DNA here is from genome assembly GCF_964194155.1 of Cetorhinus maximus. NCBI lineage: Eukaryota > Metazoa > Chordata > Chondrichthyes > Lamniformes > Cetorhinidae > Cetorhinus > Cetorhinus maximus. The sequence goes on from NC_135893.1 coordinate 103,596,925, forward strand.
CAAAATAGGAGCAGGAGTAGGCCGTTCAACCCCTCGAGCCCGTTCCGCCATTCAATAAGATCATGGCTGATTTGTTTGTTTTTTTGAATTCCACCTTCCCATCTACCCCCGATAATCTTTGCCTAACAAGAAACTATCTACCTCTGCCTTGAACATACTCGATGACCCTGTCTCCACCCTCCTTCTGAGACAGAGTTCCAAAATGGCACAACCCTATGAGAGAAAAAAACTCTTCTCATCTCTGTCCTAAAAGGGCGACCCTTAATTTTAAAACAGCGCCCCATAGTTCTGGACTCTCCCACAAGTGGAAACATCCTTTCCACATCCATCTTGTCAAGACCATTCAGGATCTTATATGCTTCAATAAAATCACCCCTCATTCTCCTAAACCACAGTGGAAACAAGCAGAGTCTGTCTAACATTTCTTCATAAGACAACCTGCTCATTCCAGGTATCAATCTAGTAAACCACCTCCAATGCATTTGCATCCTTCCTTAATTAAGGAGACCAAAACTGCACACAGTGTTTGAGATGTGGTCTCACCAATGCCCTTGCTCTTTCTAGCCCTGTCTGTGAGGATTGGGGTGAGCTGTGGTTGGAGGGCAATATTATAAGTGTTAATTTGATGCTGCCAGCACTGTAATATTTGCAGTTCCAGGGCCAGTGATGGCAGCGCATGTGCCCTGCTGCACATTGCCACCAAAAAAGATGGCAGCTGCACATACAACTGTGCATGTGTGGCATTGGAAGAAAGCACAGCCTTTGCTAAAATAAGTAACGTTTCTCAAACACTGTTAGAACAATGCATTTGAAATACTTTTTTAAGTAGCTTATTTTTTTTTAACGTAGCATTTCAATCTCTGCCTATTTGACATTTTGTCCTAAGAGAGTTAAAATGTTGCTAAGAAAATTAATCCTGCTTGTGAAAAACGTTTAAAACCTGGTTATGCTATTTGCTTCTTTTAAATCATCAGATTAGTTAACACCATTCAATATATTCCTTCTACAAAGAAAGAAGTAAAACCCTTTCATTTAAATAGCATCACACACGACCTCACAATGTTCTATTGTGCTTCACAACCAATGAAGCAATTTTGAAGTATAGTTGGAGTTGTCGGTGCAGACGGTGGTGTAGTGATAATGTCATTGGACTAGTAATACAGAGGTCCAAGCTAATGCTCTGGGAACACAGGTTCAAACCCCGCCATGACAGCTGGTGGAATTTAAATTGAATTAATTTTGGTGGAGCAGGCTTGAGGGGCCAAATGGCCTACTTCTACTTCCTTGACACTGAGCCACAGAAGATGATATTAGGACAGGTGACCAAAAGCTTGGTCAAAGAAGTAGGTTTTAAGGAGCAATTTAAAGGAATAGAGAGATTGAGTGCTATGGGATAGGAATTCCAAGGCCTGGGGCCAAGCCAACTGAAAGCACAGTCCCCGTTGTTGGAGCGATTAAAATCGGGGATGTGCAAGAGGCCAAATTTGGGGCAGTGCAGAGATCTTGATGACTTATAGGGCTGGAAGAGCTTACAAAGATGGGAATGGGTACAAGGCCATGGAGGGATTTGCAGATTCTATTGAACAATGATATTACAATCAAAAAAACCAAAAATAGCTGTTCTGTGCTGTGCTTTAGGTGTTACAGAAGCATAGCAGTAGTGTCTTGTCAATGACGTGTCAAGTCAGAATTTCCAGGACATTGAGAACGCACACCTATGAATAGGGTTATTGACTTGCACCCGGAGGAGGTTAGGATAGAGAATTTGTGGGTGGGGGAGTGCTCAGAGAAGTGTGTCAGTATTTGTAATTTCTGGGAATGTATCAGTAGTCGTAAATGGTCCCACTCAAGGGAACGTTTGAAAATCACAGTATTAATGCATTCATAATGTGACGAATGAAGCTAACGCAAAAAGAGTGTAATATTCGTGTGTCATAGGATTACATAGGATATTTGGTTCAGAAACGGGCCATTCAGCCCAGCCAGTCCATGCCAGTGTTTATGCTCCACTTATGTCTCCTCCCATTTTTCCTCATCTATATCTAACATTCTATGCCATCTACCCTCTATTCCTTTCTCCCTCATGTGCTTGTCTAGCTTCCCCCTAAATGCATCTATACCATTTGCTTCAACTACTCCCTGTGGTAGCAAGTTCCACATTCTTACCACTCTTTGGGTAAAGAACTTCCTTCTAAATTCCCTATTGGATTTCTTGGTGAGTATCATATATTGAAGACCTGTAGTTATGCTCTTCCCCATAAGAGGAAACAGTTTTTCTGTACCCACTCTGTATCAAAATCTTTCATCATTTTAAAGACCTCTGTTAGATCACCCCTCAGCTACCACCATCTACAAGGCACAAGTCAGGAGTGTGATTGAATACTCCCCATTTGCCTGGATGAGTGCAGCTCCCACAGCACTCATGAAGCTTGACACCGTCCAGGACGAAGCTTGATTGGCACCACATCCACAAACATTCACTCCCTCCACCACTGACGCACGGTAGCAGCAGTGTGTACCATCTACAAGATGCACTGCAGGAATTCACCAAGGCTCCTAAGACAGCACCTTCCAAATCCACGATCACTACCATCTAGAAGGACAAGGGCAGCAGATAGATGGGAACGCCGCCACCTGGAAGATCCCTTCAAGCCACTCGCCATCCTGACTTGGAAATATGTTGCCGTTCCTTCATTGTTGCTGGGTCAAAATCCTGAAACTGCCTTCCTAACAGCACTGTGGGTGTACTACACCACATGGACTGCAGAGGTTCAAGAAGACAGCTCACTACCACCTTCTCAAGGGCAACTAGGGATGGGCAATAAATGCTGACCCAGCTAGTGAAGTCCACATCCCATGAATTAATTTTTAAAAAAGCCACCTTTTCTTCAAGAGAAAAGAGGCCCAGCGTGTCAATCCTTTCCTGTTACGTAAACCTATACATTTCTGGTATCATCCCTTGTAAATCTTCTCTGCGCCCTCTTTAGTGCCTCTATATCCTTTCTATAATGTAGTGACCAGAACTGCATGCAGTACTCTTAAAGTGTGGTCTAACCATGGTTTGCCTTTTTTTTATGGCCTTGCTAACTTGTGGCACAACTTTTAATGACTGATGTATTTGTTAAGAACATAACATTAGAAATAGGAACAGAAGACCACCATTTGGCCCCTCTAGCCTGCTCCACCATTCAATAAGATCATGGCTGATCATCTTGTGTTTCGATTTTCACGTTCCCATCTAACCCTGATAACCTTTGATTCCCTTACCTAACAAGAATCTGTCTACCTCTGCCTTAAAAATATTCAATGACCCTTCCTCCACCACCTTCTGAGGTAGAGAATTCCAAAGTCGCACAATCCTCTGAGAGAGAGAGAATTTCTCCTCATCTCTGTGCTAAAAGGGTGACCCCTAATTTTAAAACAGTGCCCCCCAGTTCGAGACTCACCTACAAGAGGAAACATCCTTTCGACGTCCACCTTGTCAAGGCTGTTCAGGATCTTATATAATTCAATCAAATCACCCCTCACTCTTCTAAACTGCAGTGGAAACAAGCCCAGTCTGTCCAACCTTTCCTTATAAGACAACCCACTCATTCCAGGTATCAATCTAGTAAACCTCCTTTGAACCGCCTCCAATGCATTTACATCCTTCCTTAAATAAGGAGACCAAAACTGCACACAGTATTCGAGGTGCGGTCTCACCAATGCCCTGTATAACTGAAGCATAACATCCTTACTTTTATGTTCAATCCCTCTCATGATAAACGATAGCATTCCATTAGCCTTCTTAATTACTTGCCTTACCTGCATATTAACGTTTTGTGACTCGTACTAGAACACCTAGATCCCTCTGTACCTCAGAATTATGCAACCGTTCTCCATTTAAGTAATACTCTGCTTTATTGTTCTTCCTGCAATAGTGAACAACTTCACATGTTCTCTCAAGATCTTTGTTCCTCTACCCCACTTATACTTGCACCTTCCAAGTATTAAGTGACTTCCCTATTCTTTCTACTGAAATATGCTATCTGTATTGAATTTCATTTGCCAATTATTTGCCCATTCTGCAAGTTTATTAAGGTCCTCCCATAATTTGTTACAGTCCTCCTTAAACGTGTTAGCAAGATTGTTGTATCTTTGACTCTTCAGTCCAACCGAAAATTGAGTTGTCATACATTAGCTTGAACATTTTTGACCTTTTAGCCTCCCTATTGTTTTTGTTCACTCCTCCCTGTGATGTCATCAGCACTCAATTTAAAAAAAAATATATAATCTACAATAAGCTTAAAAATTAATAAATGACATAACTATTTGGCTTAGAGAAAAGCATACTTGGTTGGGGTCTGGAATGAGCTACCTGAAAGGGTGGTGGAGGCAGGTTCGATTAAGGTATATTCAAAAGGGAATTGGATTGCTACCTGGAAAGAGAGAATGTGCTAGGTTACGTGGATAAGGCAGGGGAATTGGACTAGATAGAATGCTCTTTCAGAGAGCCCATGCAGACTTGATAGGCCGAATGGCCTCCTTCTGCACTGTAAAGATTCTGTATTGACAATCCCTCCAATTTGGTGTCATCCGCAAATTTAGACATTGTGTTTTTGATTCCAAATTGTTTATGTAAATTGTGAACTGCGGTGGTCCCAGCACTGATCCTTGTGGAACACCATTTTACACCTCCTGCCACTCTGAGTAAACTATCCTTCACTCTCACACTCTGCTTTCTGTCTTGCAATCTAGTCTGCTACTTGCTCTTTGACTCCACATTCTCTAACCCTATTCATTAGTCTATTATGAGACACCTTATTGAAGGCCTTTTGATGACCCAAATTAAATTTACTGCGTTAAGTTGAGGTTTAATGTACAATTACTGCTATCCCAGTGAAGCTTCTGGTACCACAGACATTATTTTATTCCTTCCATTGGCACTTTATTCTCTGTTAGTTGTACTTAAATTAACTCAGTACTGTATGTTGTTTTTGATTCAGTATTCATCTGATATCCATTCATGGACACATTGGGCAGATCCTAAATGATATATTGAATTAGAGCTTAAGACAACCTAAACCTTACCTTTCAAAAATCCAATAAATATTCAATGCTGCATAAATGTATGATATTGGTTCCATCATTCCCCAGGTGAGTGCCTCACGTAATGACATTGAGGATGCAGAAGAAGCTGTTGAGGCTAACAATGGATTGTCAACATGTGCAGAGGAAGGCCTGTTTGATATGGTAAATATTTTGAAAAATGTTTCATCCCTGCATTTTCTGTGAACATTTATTTTGTGTATCAATTGAAATTAGAAGTTCTGTGTAATTTGAATGCAAGAAATTAAGGCATGCTGTAGAATGTTTCACCTCTGCCATTAATGTAAGTATAACTACATAGATTTAGGTTCACTATAGCTTGCATGTTACAATCTTTGCAAATAATCTACTTTTTCTTACTTTTATTAGTCTGGGCAATGCATGGAGTACATTTCTTCATTCATTCCCATGCTGCTACAGTCCTAGACTTTATTTTGACTGGGGGCTATCAAAAACTTTGTTAAACTGTTAGTGGTAATGGTGAATAATTTTGATTTTTTTAATTCATTGATGGGATGTGGACGTTGCTGGTTAGGCTAGCATTTATTGCCCATTCCTAATTGCCCATGAAAAGGTGGTGGTGAGCTGCCTCCTTGAACCGCTGCAGTCCATGCTAATTTAACAGTGCAAAATTAGCATCTGATAGGTCTTTGAAATATGAACAGCAAAATGGTGTAAATTATCCTTCTACGTTTTTAATATGGTGGGTTTTAAGATTAGGTCTGTACAATACCACAGTTCAGTTTGGAACTTTCCTGAGATCTGGAAATTTTTACAGTAAATGTGTTTCAAAGAATATAAAGCTATCAAAAGAATAAAGCCATAACAGAATAGTTAAAGTATTTAACACTCCTAACACAGTTGTTTTTCCTCGTGTTCGGAAGGTAGCATGTGAGACACACCAGTTTGAACAAATAATACATGAACTGGACCTGGGCAAGTGCCTTACCTTTGCTATCAGCCCAATACTGTCCCAATTCCTCACTTTGCACTCCGTTGGGTTGACAAACACTGTTGGAAAAAAGTGATGCAAACCCTCTACACACCGGTTACTACCTGACGCCAGTGGAAAATGGTTCCGGTGAAAGTTGTACCATTTTGGGTATTTGTTGGGTTGTTGGTGGAGGGAAGTAAAGATGTGAAAAATTAATTTATTTTTCATTTGTGGTTTCTTCCTCATGGCCTGCTGTTTTTTATGTGTTTTCCGTCTACAGGATGAGGATGACGAGAAGCAGAAAGTCCATTTAGCGTTGCCAAGTGATATGATGGCTCATCCAGTGGCTGAGCGATTGGATATTCTGATGTCCGTTCTGCTGGCTTACATAAAGGACATTTGTTATGTCAATGGTACTAACAACAATGACTTGCTATTCTATAGTGCCCTCTAAGTAATAAAATATTCCCAAGTGTTTCACAAAGAAGAGCATGTAATGTTCAGTTCTAGAAGTATTAGAATTGACTAAATAATGGTCAGAAAGAAAGTAACACAGCAAAATGATTTAGGGAGGACATTCCAGAAGTTAAAACTAAAATTGCTGCCTCCAATGAGAAACACTGAAAGGCGCTGGGGTAGATATTAAAGATATTGTTCTTGTGGGAGAATCTGGAACGAGGGGTCACTGTTTAAAAATTAAGGGGTCATCCCTTTAAGATTGAGATGAAGAGAACATTTTTCTCTCGGATGTTGAGTCTTTAGAACTCTCTTCCTCAAAAGGTGGTGGAAGCAGTCTCTGAATATTTTTAAGGCAGAGGCAGGTAGAATCGTAATAAACAAGAAGGGGAAAGGGTATCGGGGGAGACAGGAATGTGGAGTTGAGGTTCAAATTGGATCAGGCATGATCTAGTTGAATGGCGGAGCAGGCTCGAGTGGCTGAATGGCCTACTGCTGGTCCTAATTCGTATGTTTGTATATCAAGGAATATGGGGATAATGTGGAAAAAATGGCTTGAGGTAGAAGATCAGCCATGATCTAGTTGAATGGCAGAGCAGACTTGAGGGGGTGAATGGCTTATTCCTGCTCCTATTCCCAGTGTTTGCCCTCCAAGCCACTCACCGCCCTGACTTGGAAGTATATCGCCGTTCTTTCACTGTTGCTGGGTCAAAATCCTGGAACTGCACACGCCCCCACCCCCTCCCCGCCACAGCGCTGTGGATGTACCTGCACCACATGGACTGCAGCAGTCCAAGAAAGCAGCTCACCACCACCTTCTCAAGGGCAATTAGGGATGGAAATAAATGCTGACCTAGCCAGTGAAGCCCACATCCCATAAAGAATAAAAAAGGGGCAGAATGAGACAATTGTGGATTGGAGGAGGTTGCAGAGTTGGGATGAGGAAAAGGTGTGGAGGGACTTGTGAACAAGGATCGGGGTTTTGCTTTCGTTATGTTTAGGGGTGGAAGTCAGTGGTGATGGTCAGACAGCCCTTAATACAGGTAAGGATGTGGATGCTGCAATATGGAGAAATTGGAGTTAAAGTTGGGGCTCAGGAGATTGTTTGGAAACATTGCATGTGGTAACAAAAGCTTAGGTAATTTAGTGGTGGTGAATTAGGAACAAAGGTGGGAAGTGTTGCAGAGATAAAAGTAATTGGTTATGATGATGGATAGGATATAGAGTTTGAAGTTCAATTTGGTGCCTAATATCATACTGATGGTTGCACCCAACTGGTTCAACTGAGCATGCCGCTGGGGAGAGGGACGTAGTTGGTGGTCATGGTGTAGGGGTTTTGGAAGGAACTCTGTACATGGAATTACACAAAATTTACAATGCGGAAACAGACCATTTGGCCTAACCTGTTGGTATTTATCCTCCAAATGAACATCAGCCCTGATCCTATGTACCTCTGTTTCCTCAAAGCCACCTAGCCTATTATTAAATGATGACATGGTCTTGGCCTCAAGACTAACTGCATGAATGAATTAATAAAGTGCATTCTGCAACTCCATAACCCTCTGTATTCAAAGAAGGTTTCTCTCTTTATTCAATGCCCCTAAATCACTGGTGGGTTTGGCTTTCCCATGTTCAGGTGGTGAAAGTTCTAGTTGACCCATGTTTTGATTGGTAGTCTCATGAGACAGAACTGATCATGGAATCAAGTGTTATGGTCAAGAGGTGGAGATGTTGATAATGCCTCTGTGGGGCAGAATGTAATCAAGGGAAAGAAAATGGTGAAGGGTTGAAGCTAGGGATGCTATGGAGGTGTCAAGTAAGATGGCCCTAACAGTTGGACCACAAAGGAGAGAAAGTGAGGTAAAAAAGAATGTTCAGCTGTGTTGAAAAGTGCAGAGAACCTGAGGAGAACAAGGGATAATGCACCACATTTGCAGAGGCTGTTTTAGTGCTATGGGCAGATGAAAACTTTGGAAAAAGAATTTTGGGAAAATGTTACAAGAGGTTTGCTGATAACAGATTCAATGATATTGGAGAGAAAGGGAATTAGTTATGGATGGTAATTGGAAAAGACAGAGGATCAAGATAATTTTCTCAGAAAGAGTGGTCAGTGGTTATAAAGTTGAGAGGACTAGTCAAGGGACTATTTATAATGTTAGCAAGCTTATAAATTCTTCAATTTTGAACAGTTACTGCATTAGTACAGGACACATATCTATAACTCACACCATCTGCTGACTTGCTACCTTTAAAGTAGGTCAGTTGAAATTTCTGCAAGCTCTGTTCTTTTGTTGAGGATTGGAGCAAATGTTTTACACAGTCTACCAAAGGAATGTTTTAATCGTGGGCTTTTAAGCCAGATTATTTTTAAAGTTACTGGTGCAATGATGTGGTATTTTGGAGCATTGACTCTTAGTCCTTTCGAGTTCCTAACCTTGGCTGTAATATTGTAGGGAGGAGGGTGGGAAAATTGCAATCGATTATCTGTAACAGCTCATTTGTTTATGTCGCACATAAAATTATTTCAAATGTTAGAAAACAGACTTGGAGAAGAAAGGTTATATTAATATCAAATTTTCAAAATATCTCAAAAGCCCCACATGTTTCATTTACTTTAGCACAATACCTGTTATGTCTGAAAACTTTAAAAGTAAATCCTTGCGAGGCCCATTCAAGTCCCTTGCTGGGGTGTATGTAAAGCTACATTGTGGAAGCACAAGTTGGTGGAACAAAGAAATATGTATGTAAAGAAAAGTCCAAACTTATCAGGTGAAAGAAAGAACAGTAGGAAAGGAGGGAAATAACTTATACATGATGACAAATTATGCTTCAAGAGTGAGGAAGACCATATCAAAGGTCAGCAATGTTATATTTTCCTCTTTTGTTCATCTACTTTATGCAGGTGAATTACACTACAATATTACACAGGATTCAAAGTTGTTAAAAATCTCCTTTAAACTTTAGTAACATGACATGTCTGTGTTGAGATATATTTCTGCAATAAACATTTGGTATGCTTGAATGTGTAAATCTTTTTCTTTCTCTTATGTAGGAGAGTTGGTGTTGACCAGGACAAAAGAGTTGTACCGAGACTTGATAGTAGTGTTTGATAAATTGGTCCTACCCACTCATGCTTCTTGTCATGTCCAGTACTTCATGTTTTATATCTGCAGTTTCAAGTTGGTGAGTGCCAGACTATTTTTTGAATTGATATTTTGGTAACAAAAAACAACAAAACAAGTCATTGCCAGTGGGTTAGTTAAGGGATGGTATAGATTTTAGTTAAGGGATGGTATAGATTTTACAAGGACTCTTTTAAATACACCATAACAGACTGAGGCCCATCTATGAACCAAAAAGCATATTTTTTAATAACGGAGTAGGTAAATAATAGTATTGAGTGCAAATAACATATTTATACTTATAAGTGTCATAACCTTTACCAATCAACAATCCTTTTGTGATAACTTTTGGAACTGAGTTTTTAAGTGGCGAAGTGGTATCATAGAGCCACGTTACCTTAGTCTTTCTGTGATTGATGAGCTGGTGCAATGCTGCCCATTTTAAAGCTTCATTTGAAAGCTGCTGGCCGTAGAGCTGTCTGTCAAAGAGGCCTACAAAGAATCATTTGTCCTACTCTTCTTAAAGGTTTGATCTTTATCCCAGACACTCGTCATTCCAAATCGTATCATAAGAAGTCTGTCATATCAGATTTTGAAATTGCATCAGTTATCTTCATTCATCTTCGCTAAGTACTTTGAATGTCTTGCTAGATGGGCTCTCATCCAAGTACATTGGTAGCTGTCGTATCTGCATACCAAAGATTTCCAGAACTATCTATGTCTCTGCCTTGCCCTGTGGTGTGCATATTAGGTAATCTAATGTAAATAACTTCCAGCTTACAGTAAGCATCTAGCAATAATTAATTTTAACCTTTTGTGTATATTGTGCCCAGCAATACAGAATTTAAAATGATGATCTACAACAGACAAAAATGCTATTTCTTTTGTCACAAATGAGGAAACTTCTATTGACATTTTGACCCATTCAACTTGGTATTTAAAATTGAGCATGTACTGTTAGTCCTGCTCATCATGTTTCATTTCCAGAGGAAAATTAATCGCTTTAGGCAAAGCTTCCAAGCAGAAATGTCTCCCTGATGGGTTTTATAAAAGTTCAAGATATCAATCTACCTTTGGAATCTTAATTCATCAACTTTCATATGCACTCCACAGATGAATATAGGTTATTACAACAGGCCTACAAATATCCATTTTAAAAATGCAGCAAATATAGAATGATTTAAGACAGAACATACCCCTGGGAATAAAATGCTTAGTTTTCTGACTGCAATTTTTCAGGGATTGGCAGAGGCTTTCCTAGAACATCTTTGGAAGATGTTACAGCATCCAAATAATCCTGCAGTAATAAGGCAAGCAGCTGCAGGCTACATTGGAAGTTTTCTGGCCAGAGCAGCATATATTCCTGTCATGTAAGTAATCAACAGGTCTCATAGTTTTATTATAGTTGTATTATAACTTGACCACATTTTTAATGGTGCATATAATTTCTGGCTTTTAAATGATGAGCACCATTATTGGATGACTGCAGAGATTTTAAGTTGTATTTATGCCTGCCCTAAAGTCACTCACTTAGGAATCCTTTTGTACACGATTACTACATGGAAAACTACTACATGTGATCCTATGTACTATTGGTTGATGAGGATTGTGGAGCACCTGGATGACTTATAGCTGTAAAGATGCGCAATTTCCATTCAGTATGTTATACATCTTGTAGGTAATATATACCTTATAGGTATTTACATTTGCAGTGGTCAAATTTTTCCACTTCTTTCCTCAAGTTCCTCCTGCGATGTGTAGCGATTCTAATGCATGTTAACCCTAGTGCATTTCTATAGCAGTGCCCAACCATGTAAATGTCTTGGAATAAGTGGAAAGGATTAACTTAAATCAAAGAATAAGGAAGATTAATATCCAAACTAAAAAGTGACAATTAATTGTACATTTGAATTAAATGGAGTAAATGTTCAAGAATTGACCCCTTAAAATCTGTTTTGTACCAATAATAATCTAATTCACTGAGTAAGATTTCATTCCCTTGACTAGCACTGTGAAGGCTTGTTTGGATCTGCTGGTCCCCTGGATACACCACTACATAGACAACCAGGATGCTGGAACAAAAGCTTACTGTGATGTGGCTCTTCATGGCTCATTCTACTCTGCTTGCCAAGCTGTATTTTACATCTTCATATTCCGTTACAAACAATTACTGCATGGAAATCTGAGGAAAGGTGATTGATTAAGTTTCGTATTAAACTTGGTACCTTTTGAAAGTAGAAGTTATTGTGGATTTTTTAAATAAAAGTTTTCAAAACTCTGCAAAATGGAAAATAAGGCTTGATGTATAGCCACTGAAGTGGTAGGAAGTTTTTTTTATTCATTCATGGGACGTGGGCATCTCTGGCCAGGCCAGCGTTTATTGCACATCCGTAATTGCCCTTGAGAAGGTGGTGAAGAGCTGCCACCTTGAACCGCTGCAGTCCGTGTGGTGTAGGTATGTCCACAGCACTGTTAGGGAGGGAGTTCCAGGATTTTGACCCTGTGACAGTGAAGGATCAGCGATATATTTCCAAGTCAGGATGATGCCTGGCTTGGAAGGGAACTTGCAGGTGGTGGTGTTCCCATGTATCTGCTACCCTTGTCCTTCTAGTTGGTAACGGTTGTGGATTTGGAAGGTGCTGTCTAAGCAGCCTTGATGAGTTCCTGAAGTGCATCTTGTAGATGCTACACACTGCTGCAGCAGAGCTGGGCACTGCACATCACTCTAGCATTGTGTGGATTTGTACTTGCAAGTCCCTAGACGATTAGTTCATCTCATTCATGTTGCTGTGTGCGTAATGTAACTTTGTGAAAGTTTCTCTCCTCCGCACCATACCACACCACATACTGTAAGGGAGGGAACAGTCAATGTGTTGTTGCTGTTTTACTAGGTGACCATAGATTAGAACTGGCGGAGACCTGGTAAGTGTCTATAGCCCATTGTCCTACCTAGGAATGGCTGTCATCTAAAGGACATACAGGAGTGAAAATGAGGAAGAAAAATTAAAATATAAAATACATCAAAAACTAATCAACTGGACTGATGAGTAAATTGATGCCCTAAAATGCTATGCTTCTAGATAAGTAGCATACCGAATTAAATACAGCGGAACAACACAGGAAAAAGAGGGAAATAAGAGAGTTAGTCGGAACAGACTTTTTTTTTGCATAGTCAGTGGGCAGCTGTACTGTAACATTGGTGAAGGCCCAAGAATAACAATAATAAAAATTTGAATTTGAAAAGTATGATATTTAAGAATTTCCTTTTTACTCTTTCTATTGAAGGCTTTTAAAGTTGGTGTAGTTTATTTTGCTGTGTACAGTGAATGTTGAAATTGTTTTCAAAAATTTGTTTAAATTTATCATTTGCTTTTCTGTGCAGGTTTGTCATACTTACAAAATCTAAATTTTGAACGTATAGTGATGTGCCAGCTGAACCCTCTAAAAGTCTGTTTACCTTCTGTCGTCAACTTGTTTGCAGCTGTTACTAGGTGAGTATTATTGGATATTGGTAATACATTCGTTTGGACATTAAGTACAATGACTGTTTGACATTGCACTCTTATGTTTGAATTATGTTATGGCATAGCGAATAGTAAATGCTGAGCTGCTCAAATCCCAAAGGGAAACTTGAACAGTTCGCAGTCTGTACTTATTTTGAGATGCATGCCTTAAATTCAGTAGTAATAAGACCACTGAGTCTTAGAGGTTTTTTTTACAAAACTAAATTAAGCATTTATTAATAGAAGAAAAGATTTTAAGCACATACATAGATCTACAAATTACTGCTATAATAACTCTTAAATCCCCCAATCAACCTAGCTCCCAGTTACACCTCCATTCAGGCAACAGTAAAACGAGATAGATTTCAACAGACCCAGGCAATGCACGCAATACCCTGGACAGAGATATTCACAATGAGTTTTCTTAGCTTCGGTTCCTGTAGATAGCAGCTTGATGCCTTGAGGCTGGAGGCTTTTCACACTTGTTAGATCTTAGAATGCCTTCTCCTTACACATAATCTCATCTCCTTTATACAGGTTTCTACCTTTTTAATGTAAATCCCATTGTTCCAATACGTCTTTGCAACTTTACTTTTTCCATAATATAAATCTTTCATAGCACTCATATTGGGAAAAATAAACACATTGTTTGGCTTAGCCTCTTATGGTTAGGTGTAACACCTTACCATCTCTTTGAAATTCACTGCTCTGTTTTATCTAAAAATGCAAATGTTCTTCACACCTCACATTCTAAAACTTTAGTCATGTTTACGTATTTAGCATTTCAAACCTAGCTTCTCTTTTGATAGCTCAAAAGCTCCAGACTAGCTGTCTGCAATTCAATTAAATCCACCCCCCACACACATATGCACAGAGAAACTAATCCAAACCCTATTATTAACCTACCTTTACAATAAATCGCAATATTATGAAAGTTATTATATTTTCATGACAATTATTTAGATTTGGAAAGTGCTGCCTCAGGGAGATCGCTGACAGCTGTATAAACATTAAAAATAGAAAAAAAAATCCTTAACATGTCCCCCTCATGTGACAATGTCACACGGTTGCTGCGCCCCCACCTTCCTGAAGATTTAAATGGGGCGGGATGACATTGGGGGTTCCCCGACGTCATCCCGCGTCATTTTGCACGTCGGCAAGCGCGCCCGCCCCCACTGCTCGCCAACGGTAAAATTCAGCCCTTGGAAACATTTTTTTTATATAACACTTTAAACTCAACCAATTTCTAGACAAGATTTCTTCTTCATTAATTAAATGTGCAATGTGCATAATATGAACAGTTTTTAAAGGCAATTATAATTTTGGCGCTGTCCATTTTAAAGATTACCTACAGGGAGCTATCCAGTGGTCTGCACCACTGGCAGGATCTTGTACAGTGATGACCTTAGTGGAAAACTGGATGGATTGCTCATAATTTTCCTTCTCTTAATGTCAATAGCTGGAAAATTTCAGGCAGAGCCGCCACAGTTTTCCAAGGAGCTTCTCATTTTGTGAATGAAGCCCTGCTGATGTTACAGAGCCTCAAAATTCTGCTCATGGCTTTTGCTGTTTGTATGTAGAATGGCAGAAATGTCATATAGTACAACTGTTTAGGTAAAACCAGATTACAGACATTTATACAGCTTTTATTTAGCTGTAATTGATTGTACTGTGGTAATCCAGAGGCCTGAATGGATAATCCAAGACGAGTTCAAATCCCACCATGGCAGCTGAACAATTTAAATTGAATTCATTAAATAAATCTGGAACAAAATGCTGGCACCAGTAATGGTGACCATGAAACGAAAGATTGTCATTAAAAACCCATCTGGTTTACATTGTGCCCTTTTAGGGAAGGAAACCTGCTGTTTTACCTGGTCTGGTCTATTATGTAACTCCAGCCCCACAGTGACACAGTTTACTCTTAACTGCCCACTGAAGTAGCAGAGCTAGTCATTCAGTTGTATTCAAGAAGGCACCTCACAACCCCCGACCTTTTCAAGAGCAATTAGAGATGGGCGATAAATGCTGTCCTTGCCAGAGATGCCCATATCCTGGGCATAAATAAAAAAGTCTTGATGCATGAGATTTAATGCTGACTTGGACTTTACAAGCCAGAGATGACATTTGATTTATAGATGTGTCTTCCCTTTGTTATTAACTAATAATTCTTGATGCACTGTTGAAAAAGTGTTTTTTCTGTTGCAAAATGCAAAAGCTTTACCTAATGAATGAAAATACATGCATTAGTAACTAAATATCTCAAGGCAGCCATTTGACGTTTGTAATCTGATAAACACCAAATAACAACAAAGGTACGATCTAACTGTAGTAATATATTTGAAATCCTTTTTCTTTTTGCAGGAAATATCAATTAGTTTTCTGCTACACAATTATTGAACGAAACAATCGACAACTTATACCAATTGTTAGGAGCAGCACTGGAGGTGACTCGGTCCAGATTTGCTCAAACCCGCTTGATTGCTTCTTTCCCTTTGATCCTTATGTTCTTAAAAGGTTTGTTTATGATAATGTTTGACATTAAATCCAATAGGGAAATAAGGAGACATCTCTTTATTCCGAGTAATGGATAGAAAACTGGCTGTCAGGCAGGAAACAAAGAGTAGGAATAAATGGGTCGTCTTCCGAATGGCGGGCAGTGGGGTACAGCAGGGATCGGTGCTGGGACCCCAGCTATTCACAATATATATCAATGATTTAGATGAAGGAACTAAATGTAATATCTCCAAATTTGCAGATGACACAAAGCTGGGTGGGTGAGCTGTGAGGAGGATGCAGAGATGCTTCAGTGTGATTTGGACAAGCTGAGTGAGTGGGCAAATGCGTGGCAGATGCAGTATAATGTGGATAAATGTGAGGTTATCCATTTTGGTAGCAAAAATAGGAAGGCAGATTATTATCTGAATGGCTATAAATTGGGAGAGGGGAATGAGCAACAAGACCTGGGCATCCTTGTACACCAGTTGCTGAAGGTGAGCATGTCGGTGCAGCAGGTGGTAAAGAAGGAAAATGGTATGTTGGACTTTATAGCGAGAGGATTCGAGTACAGGAGCAGGGATGTCTTGCTGCAATTGTACAGGGCCTTGGTGAGACCACAACTGGAATATTGTGTGCAGTCTTGGTCTCCTTATCTGAGGAAGGATGCTCTTGCTATAGAGGGAGTGCAGCGAAGGTTTACCAGACTGATTCCTGGGATGGCGGGACTGACATATGAGGAGAGATTGAGTCAGTTAGGATTATATTTGTTGGAGTTAGAAGAATGAGGGGAGATCTCATAGAAACCTATAAAATTCTAACAGGACTAGACAGGGTAGATGCAGGAAGGATGTTCCCCATAGTGAGGGAGTCCAGAACTGGGGATCACAGTCTGAGGATATGGGGTAGACCATTTAGGACACTGATGAGGAGAAATTTTTTCACCCAGAGAGTGGTGAGCCTGTGGAATTTGCTACCACAGAAAGTAGTTGAGGCCAAAACATTGTATGTTTTCAAGAAGGAATTAGATATAGCTCTTGGGGCGAAAGGGATCAAAGGGTATGGGGAGAAAGTGGGAGCAGGCTATTGATGATCAATATGGATGATCAGCCATGATCATAGTGAATGGCGGAGCAGGCTCGAAGGGCCGAATGGCCTACTCCTCCTATTCTCTGTTTCTATGAGTAATTAGAATGTATTACCACAGGTAATGGTTGAGGCAATAATATCTCTGATACCTTCAAAATGAAACTGGACAAATACAGAGAGAAAAGGGAATAAAAAGATATGTGGAAAGGCTGAGGTAAGGTAGATGGAATGGGAGGAGACTTGCGTGGAGTGTAAACACCAGCACAGACTAGTTAGGCCGAATGGTCTGATTCTGTGCTCCATATGTTGGTTAAAACACAGCTAGCTTGTTCAGTTGTGATATTTTTCTTTTTGAATCCATAACCTATTAGATTTTACTTTTAATAAATCTCTACTATGTTTTCAGTTGAGAGCAACAAGTCTGCTGCAGTTCCTTCAACTCTGATTAACAGAGTAGCTATCCTCAGCACTGTTTTCTAATATATTAAAACTATATTGGCAGCATATGGATGAAGGTTGCCAACTCTGGCTGGACATGTTCTGCTAGACATTGGCAGAAGTGATGTCACGGAAAGCCGGTGGCATGATGTGAGTGGGTGAATTTCTTCACTGGCCCAATTTCTCATCCACACCGCCACCTCATCCCATTTCCCTTGGCCGGTCTCCTAGATTCAGTTTTTTGACATTTATTTCTTTTTTTGGTTTCTCCTTTTTCCTTCCCAGCAACAACCACCTCGGGGTCTTTTAAATGTTTAATTCTAGCTTCCAACACGAGTTGTGTTCAATGCCTCAAGAGTAGAAGAAAACTAATAAAAAAAAAAGAACACCGTATTAAAAATTGGTGACAGTCCCATCCACAGTCTCTTCAGGGTTGAAGTAACACGCTCGAACCTTAACGGTGGATACAGGTGCAGGAAAAGCCAAACTTTAAGCAGGGCCTAGGTTGTCATTTCCTGCTCGGTTGCTGCCATTTCAACTGCACTCCTAGTGCCTGAAAGTTATTGAGTTGAACATTTTTTTCAACAAATTGAATACGACTTCACAAATAAAAAGTTGCTAAATTAGCAGCTTCACCGATTACACTATCTTAAGACAATTGATTCTTAGGCCTTTTTCATCAATGCAATTTTTCTAACCCAGCAGCAAAGCAGGCAGCAGCAATCCCTCTTACCTGCTCCAAGTAGGGGCAGTTGGACATTCAAACAGTTGCCCTTTACTTTAATCACTTGCTCCTTTACCTCCTGGTTCCTTCTTGGCTCTCTTGACCTCTCACAAGGTCGATTCGAGGCTCAGGCAGTGCTGGTGGGGAAAAAAAACAGACAACAGCAGCAGCAACATTTGTGAGCACAGTATCCCTACATGGTCACATCAGTTACGTCTATGTCATCACACTGCGCCTGCTGCAAACACAGACATCACTGTTCTTGAATGGACTGTGGCTGTGGGCTACAAATTATTATTTTAAAATCTCCCAGATTACTTTTAATAGATGCTGGGATATTGATGGTGAATTCGCTGGACTCCCGGCCATTCTGGGAGGGTTGGCAACCCTAATATGGACTCCTGAAATGTGTACACAGTTAACCTTTTGAGTTATACTCATGTGCAGCTGGTTACTAAAACTCTGATCATTTTTGAGCACAGATCATAATTTATTTTTCTCACAGATCTAAGAAAATGTTTGATGGTATTTATCGAGTTTGGGAGGATTTGAGCCTTGACATTCAGGCTCCACAGAAAATCATGAAACAGGTAAGGCACTGCATGATAGTCCAACAGGATTTTATTTTTTAATTGCAATGTAGTAAATGGAGGAGTTTGAGATTTTCACTTTTGGTATTACAGGTAGCTGAAGTGTTCTTGTTGGGACTGATTTTTATGCCCTTTTTCTGTAAATAGAGGTCCACTGTTAATATTTTTTATTAGAGGATATTCACATAAATTTGTTGATGAGGACAAAGGAATACTGATTTGTATAACCAGTGTGCAATACTTATGAAGCAGGTTAACAGCCAAAACTTGCAACTAGATCTCTATTCATAGATGTAATTGGAATCTGTAGCATTAGGAAATACAACAAGCAGAGTGTAAAACATCAGAATTAAATTTTAAAAATCAGTAACGATCTCATTTATAGCATCCTTAATGGTCATGGCATGTTTGTATTGTACTAGTGACGTAAACAAATTTCCTGCTCATCTTTTCATCTCACATGCATTTCTAACCTGCTTAAACTTAAAGCAATAATAAAGTTTTGATCAACTAGTTACTGTACATTCAATAACACATTCCATGAACACACTTCAGAGGCTAAACAGAAGAGCTACTTTGTAAAGTACAGTAGGAATAAGTCATGACCAACAGGAACGAGAAACAAGGCAAAGACCTTTCCATACCCACCATTTCCTCCATTTAAGGGTTCCTTAGAGCACCTTGGAAGCTAAATTGAATTGCCCCCCCCCCCCCACCCACCCTGAAAGTGAACACGTGTGTGATTAATTCATGTCCATTGGATAGGCATGATGCCATCTTTATGCTGCTCACTCATTTACATGATTTGTGTGTGTGTAGCCAGTGTCAAATGCGCTGTTGATTGGCTGCACAGCTCAGCAGTAAACCAACAATCAATACTTGTTAGCACTGCTTAAAGCTGACTGGCACTTCTTAAGAGGGAAGGTGCATTGTGGCAGGAGCAGGTGCTGGGAGTTTTGTGGGAGCTGAATCTGACCTGGGAAAGACAGAAAAATGGCACAACGTGGGAGACTGAAGCCAGCGGTCTTATCACCTGCCAAGCTGCAGGCACTGGGGTAGAACTGTGGGAGCACTAGGATGGGCAAACAAGTGGAAGGCAGTGCCAGGGGATTGCTTGAGGGTGTTTAATTTTTATTTGTATGCAATATGACATAATTTCATTTATAAATTTGATTTGGAATGTGTATTTCTGGTGGTTTCTGTTTTTGTAATGTAGCCAAGCGGGCAATATGATCATCAGTGAAAGAGGGAAGATGAGTGTGAGACTCTTGGTGAATGAGGAATTTGGTTTGCAGTTATTGGTAGCACACTTTGAGTGCTTCATGTATAGCGTAGGCAGAAAGGAGCTGTCTAGGTTGTTGCTTCCCTTTCTCTTCCTCCTCACCATCTTGCCAAATAACTGGTTCTAAAGGCTGCCCCCTCATAATTGGTAAGGTTGCGCACAATACGGCTCTTGAGACCCATTCACTTGAGTTTTGCAGGGCTCCTCCAGAGTGGTCCAGGTAGTGGAATCCTTGCTTCAGCACTCCAGTGGTTTGCTCTATCACTTTTCGTGTGGCAGCATGGCTTTCATTGTATGCATGCTGTACATGTGTGTGGGTTGCGTTCCTGAGTCATGAGCCATTTCAGCGGATAGGTCTTGTTGCCCAATAGCCATTCTTTGGTTTGATGTGGTGGCTGAAATGCTGCAGAAGGCATCACAACCACTGACAGCAAACCAAGCATTGACCTGCATGATGTGCTGCCTATGGTCACACATCAACAGGACGTTGAAAGAGTGGAATCCCTTTCAGTACATGGCAGAATTGATGTGCATTGCCCACAACATCTGTGAAGCCAAGACACCTGGTGCCATGAGAAAACCAGCAGTCCTATCAAAATTCTCGTGCTCAATCTGCTTGCTTGTTTTTCGCATGAGGAAATGAAATGAAATTAGCACCCTTTGACAAGAGTGTCTCAATAGCTTCTCTTATGCGACAGTGGATAGCAAATTGTGCGATGTTATTAATTTCTTTAGCTCCAGCCTGGAAGATTTCAGACACCGAATAGTTCATCACCATGGTGGTCTTCACTGCCATTGACAATGCCCTTGCCCTGCTCTGAGGTTGCAGTTGTGGCTGTGGCAGGTGGTAGATTTCAGTCCTCAGTGAAGTTTAGAGGTCTCGCACATTGTTCGGGTAGGGGAATTACTGCTGGAATACCCTTGGCAGACAAGGCATCCTCCTACTGTGATCTCTCCCTCAACTCCATTCCACCTCACTTCTAACAGCCTGTCCTGCACTGCATGGCCTCTGCTCATTGACCAGTTATACTCTGTTCTGAGAGGAAGACCTTTGTAGGAGCAACTGGTTTGTGCAGAAGCCTTGCAGTGAACAAAAGTACTTCCACATCTGTCACAGCGCTCTCTGTAGTCTCTTGAAACAACTATGGAAAGCACCAAACACCCACAGAGTTGTAGCAGCACCCAGAAGAAACTAATTAGCACCTCACCTATGTTAATAAAAAAAGTTGATCACTTTAAATAATGCAGGGAAGTTCTTCCTGCTGTTTAACGCATGCTCAGCTGTGTGAGCTTGAGAGGTTGGCCACTGGAATCTCGAACTGCAAAATGGTAATGTTGGCATCAAATCAGCTTTGCAGCTGATTGACATCATGATCTGCCTGCTGTACATACTTCTGGCATTCACTGTATGTGTGCTAATGAATTAACTAAGATGCTTTGCATCAGAAGTATTCTCGTGACACAGATACTATTTGGATCCCTTACAGCACTTGCTGTGTCCAAAAAACGGATACTGCCAAGCCCAACTTCTTGCAGCTCATATCCCCATGGGGCCTATTCTTGTAAAAGATCCATTGTTGCTGAATGGAAATGCCTGTGTCATTGTAATATTGAGGGTCCTTGTGTTTAAATTTCTACAATAGTCATTGCTAATTAACTGGAATTTTAAAAATAATTATGTCACTATCATTTAACTTTGAGGAAAACAAAATGTTGAGTCTCAACAGGCAAACACCAAAGTGGTTAACACTTTGTGAAAACAATGTTGGTACTGCTACACCTTTTCATTGAGTAGAGCTGTCTTACACTAGCAACCTGCCCTCTATTAAACAGCCACCATCAGTTGCCACTGTGAGATCCTAACGAGAGAGCAAGTTTGCTAAACGTTTGTTTACTATTCCAAAACTCTCTTCACTTGAGATGACTGACTAGACTCCTGACTATCACGACCAGCAGATCTGGGTGAAAGAAACATTCGCTTGCACTGAGACGTGTTGGTTGGTAAGCCACTGCTGTGACTGTCAAGAAACTGGGTCGTATTATTTTGGCTTTAAAATACTTAATGGTGATCCTTTACCATCAACTTTTAGGATACAGCTGAAGATGAAGAGGATGATTTCTTAAAAGTCGAGTCACTGCAAGATGAGACTCTTGGGATCACACCGAGCTCTTTTGAGTCTCACATGCAAAGTCCTAGCAGTGTTGGGTCTCCACGGGCTGTGTTTCCACTGCATCACTTTTGAACTTAATTGTCAATCAGATAAATGTAGGAACTTTTAGATGCGGTTTCAAACAAAGTTGCTTTCTGTTCATAAGATTGGCACTAGCAGCATAATATAAGATGGAGAAGAAAATGCTGCATCAGAGACTATTCAGTAACATTGTAAACTGAAGTTTACTTTTGTCTGGACCACTATTTTTCTTTGACTCACAGTTCATTTGTCTAATTGATTCAGCTGTTGTGTAAATGTTTTTGTATATTTGTGTATAAAGCAATTTGTAAATCTTAACATCTGCTATGTTTTTGTTTTAAATGATTGTCATCAGTTGCTTTTTAAAGTATATTTGGTTTGGTTCCATATTTGTTTGATTCCCCCTAGTTGGATCAAATTTATTTCCTTTCAGGAATGAAAAATATGTCTTAATTACTAGCTGAAGACAAGAATACACAAAAAACAGTTGTCATGATTTCCAAATCATGATAGCGAAATTGTAATTCCAAGTACTGATTTCTTTCTTATGTCTGAATTATTAAAATAATGTTTCAAATTCTTTTCACTGCTTGCTTTTGTAAGAAGGGTTCACCTTTTGCATTTGATGCAGGCAATTGATGCTAAATTCCAGTTTGCTCTCCTTTTTTTCAGTTATTGGTCCACTGGCTGACTTTGGCTACTTTTCCTTTAAAACAAGCAGCTGAATGAAAGCACCGATGAATGATTTTCTTTTGTAATCCTGACCTAAAAGTAACACCTACTGGAACTGAAAGTAGCTAGCTTAAAATTGTTTTTTTTTATTTACCTGGCTTCAAATTGCAGCCATGTTAATTACATCAACCAAAATGTTATTGATGTATGGTGTGCCATTTAGTGCCTGGTGAAGCAGCAAGAATTGGATCACATTTCAGTTTAGAGCACCCTAGAGAAACATTGGGTTCCAGCTTTGCAGCTGTACTTGGTAGCTTGCATGTCTTTCTTTTGAGGTGAACTCTCACTTTTATGCTATTAGCCTCACTGTTTTTTAAAAAAAAACCTTGACAAAGTGATGCCTTGTTGCTTGAGGTGTTACTGGGATTTTAACAGTGCACTAAATTCATAATTGCAAGTGAACAACCTCTTTAGCCTGGAAAAACTAAATTTTATATTTGTGGCATGTCAAATATCTGCATTCTGATAAATTGCATGTTTTAATACATTTTCAAAGTTTCTTTATGAAATTTCAGCTTCTACCTTCATTTCTCATGTATGTACCAATCTCTATTTCATTGTCTGTAAAAATTATTGATTCAGATTTTATGGTTTTAATCATG
The DNA here is from genome assembly GCF_964194155.1 of Cetorhinus maximus. Classification (NCBI taxonomy): domain Eukaryota; kingdom Metazoa; phylum Chordata; class Chondrichthyes; order Lamniformes; family Cetorhinidae; genus Cetorhinus; species Cetorhinus maximus. Next base: position 103,620,173 of record NC_135893.1, read on the forward strand.
GAGAAACTGTTCAGCACCCTCTGGCATCTGCACATGCTCAATAAAATGTAAAAATCCTGAAAGTGCTATAAGTGATTCCCTGCTGCTCTACAGGGTATGCGGTTGATGGCAATCTTTGGAAATCACTAAACTGACGACAGCTTTCCTTTTTGTGCTGTAATATTGCAGTTTAAAACCCCCTCCCAAAATGTTATGCCTTGTTAATGCAGAGTAACTGAGTTTTAATGGTGTACTAAGTCATTACAGCTGACCAACGGAAGCACCACTACTAACTGAGCTGTCCAAGTTCTAAAGGACATAACTGCTAGACTCGGTCTGCGACAGGTGGCGAGGGAACCAGCAAAAGGGAAAAACCTACTTGACTCGTCCTCACCAATCTACCTGTTGCAGATGTGTCTGTCCGTGACAGTGTTGGTAGGGGTGACCACCGTATGGTCCTTGTGGAGACTAAGTCCCCTCTTCACATTGAGGATGCCTTCCATCTTGTGTGGCGCTATCACTGTGTTAAATGGGATAGATTTGGAACCGATCTGGCAACTCAAAATTGGGCATCCATGAGGCACTGTGGGCCATCAGCAGCAGCAGAAATGTACTCAACTACAATCTGTAACCTCATGGCTCGGCATACCCCACTCTACTATTAGCACCAAGCCAGGGGATGAACACTGGTTCAATAGAATGCAGGAAGGCATGCCAAGGGCAGCACCAGACATACTTAAAAATGAGGTGTCAACCTGGTGAAGCTACAGCACAGGATTATTTGCATGCCAAACAGCAGAAGCAGCATGTGATAGAGCTAAGTGATCCCACAGCCAACAGATCAGATCTAAGACAAAAACAAAAATAGCTGGAAAAACTCAGCAGGTCTGACAGCACCTGCGAAGGGGAACACAGTCAACGTTTAGAGTCCGTGTGACTCTTCATCAGAACTAAGGTCTGCAGTCCTGCCACATCCAGCCATGAATGGAAGTGGACAGTTAAACAACGAACTGAAGGAGGAGTCTCCACAAATGTCGACATCCTCAATGATGGGAAAGGCAGCACATCAGGGCAAAAGACAAGGCTGAAGTATTTGCATCAACCTTCAGCCGGAGTGGATGATCCATCTTGGCTTCCTCTGGAGGTCCCCAGCATCACAGATGCCATTCTTCAGCTCAATTCAATTCACTCCAAGAAATGGCTGAAGGCACTGGATACTGAAAAGGCTATCGGATCTGACAGCTTTCCAGCAATAGTACTGGAAACTTGAGCTCCAGAACTAGCAGTGTCCTTAGCCAAAAACAAAAATACCTGGAAAAACTCAGCAGGTCTGACAGCATCTGAGGAGAGGGATACAGTTGACGTTTCGAGTCCGAAACGTCAACTGTATCCCTCTCCTCAGATGCTGTCAGACCTGCTGAGTTTTTCCAGGTTTTTTTGTTCTAGATTTCCGGCATCCGCAGTATTTTGCTTTTATCTTAGTGTCCTTAGCCAAATTGTTCCAGTACAGCACTGGCATCTGCCCGGCAAGATGGAAAACTGCCGAGGTATGTCTTGATCACAAAGCGTGGGGCAAATCCAACCCAGCACATTACCATCCCATCAGTCTCCTGTCAAACATTAAAGTGATGGAAGGCTCATTGACAGTGCTATCAAGCGGCACTTAGCAATAACTTGCTTACTGATGCTGAGTTTGGGTTCTGACGGTCATTCAGCTCCTGACCTCATTACAAACTTAGTCCAAACATGGACAGAAGAGCTGAACTCAAGGTAAGAGTGATTGCTTTTGACATCAAGGCAGCATTTGACTAAGTGTGGCATCAAGGAGCTCTAGCAAAACTGGAGTCAATGGGAATTAGTGGGCAGGGGGAGCTCTCCACTGGTTGGAGTCATACCTAGCACAAAGGAAGATGGTTGTGGTTGTTTGGGGGTCAATCATCTCAAACCTGGGACATCAATTCATGAGTTCCTTGGGGGGGCTAGTGTCCTAGGCCCACGATCTTCAGCTGCTTCATCAATGACCTTCCCTCCATCATAAGGTCAGAAGTGGGGATGTTCGCTGATGATTGTGCAATGTTCACCATTCGTGACTGGGTCTGTGCCAATATGCAACAAGCCCTGGATAGCATTCAGGCTTGGGCTGATAAGTGGCAAGTAACATTTGTGCCATGCTAAGCAATCACCATCTCCAACAAGAGAAAATCCAAACATGTCTCCTCAACATTCAATAACTATCACTGAATCCCCCACTATCAACCTGTGGGTTGCAGTTGACCGGAAGCAACTGGACCAGCCATATAAATACTGTGGCTACAAGAGCAGGTCAGAGGCTGGGAATTCTGTGGAGAGTAACTCTCCTGACTCCACAAAGCCTGTTCCCCCCCACCCCATCTACAAGTCATGAGTGAGAGGGAATACTCTCCACTTGCCTGGATGAGTGCAGCTCCAACAACACTCAGTGACATCATCCAGGACAAAACAGCCCACTTGATTGGCACCCCATTCACCACCTCCAACATCCATTCTCTTTGCCACTGACACAGTGTCAGCAGTGTGCACCATCTAAAAGATGTACTGCAATAACTCACCAAGGCTCCTTCAACAGCACCTTCCAAACCTGTGATCTCTACCACCTAGAAGGACAAGGGCAGCAGGTGCAAGTGAACACCACCACCCACAAGTTCCCCTCCAAGCCAAACCCCAGCCTGACTTGGAACTATATCGCCATTCTTTCACTGTCACTGGGTCAACATCTTGGAACTCCATCCCTAAAAGCACTATGGGTGTACCTACATCACATAGACTGCAGTGGTTGAAGCAGCTCACCACCACCTTCTCAAGGGTAATTAGGGATGGGCAATAAAAAAAGTTGCTGGCCTAGCCAGTGACATCCACGTCCCGTGAAAGAATAAAAGGAAACTACCTCTCTGGCCGTGAAAAACTAATTTTATATTTGTGAAGTCAATTTTTTGAAATCATAAGCTTGTGTGTTGATGACCTTTCTTCAGAATTCACGAATATTGATGGTTTTAACCAGTGTGACTTTAACCTCTTCTCTTCCCCCCCCCCCCCCCCCTCCCCCATGTACATTGTACCAAATGCTTGAACGTAAAATTGAACCTAAGATGATTGATCATGGCTTTCCAAAGGAAATTGGATAAGCAGCCGGAGAAAGAAGATTTGCATGGCTATGGGAAACTGCGTTGGACTAACTGATTTGCTCTTTGAAAGCAGGCATAGACATGGTGAGCTGAATAATCTCCTCCGCTGTAACCATTCTCTGATTAGTCTATTTATTATAGTATGGATTCTTGCATGATGTTTGATTTAACAAAATGATCTAAAACTGTCTAAAAGTTGCCATGTGCTGCCAACTAGACCCAAGCTATTCAATGGGTATGTAGAGTGAGAATCGAACAATGCATGAACACAATTTCCCACGTTTTAGAGGTAGAGATAAAACAGAAAATGCTGGGGATTCTTAGCAGGTCAGGCAGCATCTGTGGAGAGATGGAGACAAGAGTTAACGTTTTAGGTCAACCTGAAACGTTAACTCTGCTTCTCTCTGCACAGAAGCTGCCTGACCCTGAGTATTCTCAGCATTTTCTTTTATTTATTTCAGATTTCCAGCATCTGCAGCATTATGCTGTCCTTTCAGTTGAAAGTAGCGAGATCTGCGTCTTTCTATAGGATGCAACTGTGGCTGCCGATCGGTAGCTGAGTCCTGTGCATAGTCTGGGCTGGTAAAGCTGCATGATATCGTGGGCATGGGAGGGCGCTGGTGCTGGCTCGCGTTGGACTGTGGGACCTGTAGTTCCGAGCCCCGGTACCGCCCCCGGAAATGACGGCATTCTACCCCCCCTCCCCCCGTCGATGACTACAACTCCCAGAGAGCAGGGCGGGTGCATGTGACGTGGATGGTCGGTCGGTGGGCGGTGGCTGACTGACTGACTGACTGACTGGAGAGGTGGTGGCTGCAGCTATGCCGCTTCTCATCAATGACCGCCCGATTCACCTGCCGTCGTCCACCCGGGACTTCATTGATCGTTACTCGCAGTTAAAGGTGAAGTGAGCCGGGACTCTTATTCATTGAGAAGCGTTTCGAGCCTGGGCGCGGGGCGGGGCTGGGCTGGGTTTACCTGTCCGGCTGAAAGTGGATGAAGAGCTGGAGCCAGTGCCCATGGGGAGAGAGGGAGAGACCCTACATTGGAAACACAGCACACTTGGCCTTCATTTTGTAAATAACCACCCTCAACTCACTGAAATGGCTTTTTTTTTGTTTGTTTGTTCACCAGATGTGGGCTTCTCTGGCCGGGCCAGCATTTATTGCCCATCCCTAGTTGACCTTGAGAAGGTGGTGGTGTAGGTACACCCTGTGGTGTAACTCTTTGGAGTTATCAACAGATCGCATGTAACTCTTTCGAGTACATTCACAGTTCTTGGTTTCCGGGAGTGGGACGTGAACCCACAACCTTCTGATTCAAAGGCGAGGGTGCTATGAACTGAGCCACAGCTGACATGCACCCGCAGCGCTGTTAGGCAGGGAGTTCCAGGATTTTGACCCAGCGACGGTGAAGGAACGGCCGATATATTTCCAAGTCAGGAGGGTGAGTGACTTTGGAGGGGAACTTCCAGGCGGTGGGGTTCTCCTAGATGGCCGTGGTCACGGGTTTGAAATGCACTGTTGAAGGAGCCTTGGTGAATTGCTACAGTGCATCTTGTAGACGTTACGCACACTGCTGCTGCCGCCGCTGTGCGTTGGTGGTGGAGGGAGTGAATGTTTGTGGACGGGGTGCCAATCAAGCGGGGCTGCTTTGTCCTGGATGGTGTTGAGCTTCTTGAGTGTTGTTGGTGCTGCACTCATCCAGGCAAGAGGAGCGTATTCTAATCACACTCCAAATTTGTGCCTTGTAGATGGTGGACAGGCTTTGGGGAGTCAGGAGGTGAGTTACTTGCCACAGGATTCCTAGTCTCTGACCTGCTCTTGTAGCCACAGTATTTATATGGCTCGTCCAGTTCAGTTTCTGGTAAATGGTAACCCCCCCCCCAGAATGTTGATAGTGGGGGATTCAGGGGTGGTAATGCCATTGAATGTCAAGGGGTGATGGTTAGATTCTCTTGTTGATGGTCATTGCCTGGCACTTGTGTGACACGAATGTTACTTGCTACTTATTCTCCAGGTCTTGCTGCATATGAACATGGACTGCTTCAGTATCTGAGGAGTCACAAATGGTGCTGAACATTGTGTAGTCATCAGTGATAGTTATGTATTGTATGTGCAACTGGTTTGGACTTATTCCTGGAAGTTTCATCATATTATCAATATTTAGCCCTGGAATCAACATCACAAACACAAAACCATTATGTGGTCATTTATCTCAATGCTGTATGTGGGATCTTTCTTGTGCACAAACTGACGGCTGCATCCTTATCCATGACATTACAATACATTTCAGAAAGTACTTTGTCAGCAAAGGGCCTCATGAAAGGCACTACATAAATGAAAATCCTTTCTTTACAAGACCCTGCCTCCAGCCTCCTGTTGCCGCACTTCCAATATTTTAAAACTTATAAACATTTTTTCTCCTGGGTTGCTCTCAACGGTGTCTTGGAGAACAATCTTTAATTCCCACAGACTCCACTATAATCCTGAGGGTTTGGCAACCATATGGAGGCAGCCGGACTGACAAAACAAACTGTATAAAATCTGAGCGCATGAGCCATCAGCAGAAGAAATCAATTGCGAATAAATGTACTGTAAAGTTTTCCTCTTTGGATTAGGAAAAGTGAAGGATCATGCAAAATACTAGTTATATTACTAACGATAAAGAATTTTAATGACCTTTAGAGAGAAGAACATAAGTAACTTTGTTCTGGGGAGTGCAACTTAAAACTGTAATCACGTTCTCTATTTTAGGAGATAAAGGAGTTCTCGTTTTTATTGATGCCTTCTTTAACTACCTCTTGTGATTTAAATTATTTTAAGGCTGTTTCTTTTATATTTTTGATACTGGGACAACAGCTCATACTGAATTCCTGCACCATAGAGCTTGCCTAGTCTTTCTTGAGAATGGGCACTAATAAGTCCAACTTAATTTCATTTGTAAAGAAGCTATCTTAATTTCTACATGTAATTCCTTGAGTGTGTGATATTGGGCTCCTATAATAGGCTGGGTATTGAGACGAAAGGGTACAACACAGATTCACTAAGAATGTTGCCTAATCTGAGAAAATATAAATCCAGAGGAAAATCTTGGGAAAAGTGTGTCTTATGTGATGAAAGCATGTACAATTTTGAAAAGATGAGACATGGTAGATGGGAATAGACTGCTTCCATGCAGTAGTTAGGTGAAGAACAGAGTCACAGATACAGGATTAAAATAAAGGTAGAACAGAGGGCAGGAGAAATTTCTTTACAATGTTAGAGGATGTGAAATGTTCTTAGCTCCTGCTTCAAAGACTGCCCTCCTATGTCAGCATTTAAAATTCGATAGGTGGGTGAAGCAAATGGAGTTGAAAGGCTTTGGCCGGAAGATAGATAATTGTGTTTAGAACTACTTTCTTATATAGATGGTAAATGCTGACATGACTTGGTTGGGCTGAATGCCTGTTTCCATGTTGTAACACATTTATTTCTATGTATTTTAAAATAGAACAGTGCTGCTGAAGATCCATCAGATCCAATGGAGTGGTTTGGCTTCATGCCCTGAACCCACGTTGCAATTTCTGTGTATCATTGTGCAGTCAGTATAAGTGCTGTGATTTGGGTATTATGGTTCTTGGCCCCTGTTATACTCTATTATTTGCTGAATTATATTTCAGATACTGCTGTATAAACATTCTGATGGTGATCAGGCTGATTTTCAGCCTGGCCCAAGCCTGTGTGCAGTCTTACCAAACAATTTTTTGTATTCTGCATTTCTTTGTATACAAATGACAAAGGCATGTAACCATTTCAGCAGGTATCACTGGGGTCCTGACTTTTTTTTACCTCCCCCTCCTAGCCAGGGACCCATTATAGTGCCCCATTGCTGCCCTTGTTAAATCAGCTACTCAGGATAGAATGAGCATTAGATCTGTGGAAGGTCAGGGCTGTGTGGCTCATGCCGCATCATGTGGCGTGTGTGCCTCCTGAACAGTCAGGAGAATTGCATAACTGAAAGTTTTGACATGCACTCAGAGTTTGAGTTGTGGGTAGATTTCTCTCATCTGGAATAACTAGCTCAATCATGCGTATCAAACATAGCAGTCATTCCAAGTATCAGTGTGTCACTGATTAAGCTCAGATTTAATGTAAGCTCTGCTCTGCAGTATCGTCAGTCCAAAGACTAAAAACTAAAAAAGGTCAAATTCCGCCCCTTACACCCCAAGATGGAATCCTTGTTGAGTTTACTAATCTCTCTGGTAATAACTTGGATAAATCATTGCCAGAGATCAAAACAAATTTGGAGGATATGAAAGATAAAATTGATAAATATTGTAACTGGTGTTAGGAAATAGACATAGTTTAAGTAAGTTATATTGGTATTTGTGGGTGTTAGGAATGAGTTTTAGCTTTAAAGTTTAAGTTTATTTGTATCTCTGTGTGTGTATGTTAAGAAAGGCCAAACTGAATTTGTTTCATTTTAAAAGATGCTTGCATTTGTAATGAGATTTTTATGACTGTAAGCCAAGTTAAGCAAACAAGAGTAGAAAAAAGTGCTGTTGCCTAGCAGCAGGGGTCCAGAGAGGCAGGTCCCTCCCATAGACACACACACACAAGAGAAACAGCAGTTTGAGTTTGGAAGCTGTTTGAGTGCGGTTAGTTTTGAAAGTATCTGCCAGGAGAGACTGGAGCAAAGCCAATCCCAAGCTAAAGAAAAGACCCCAAAATCCTGGGATGTGGAACAGGGGAAAGTCCCAAGCAGACCTTCTAGTCAAAGGAAGGACAGGAACCTGGAAACGGTTATGTTAAGAGTAGGGGCAGAGAGAGAGGCTCCAAACTTCAGATTTAAAGAGACAAAAGCTGCAGAAAGCAGATTTAAAGCAAGAACAGCTTGCAGATCTATGTGGAAGACTGGAACCTGATTGCACTTTTTGTGATGGCCATTTTAAAATGTTTTGTAATGTTCTATGAATAAAGTATATGTAAAAGAAAAAACAGCTTGCAAGAGGCAAGAAGATCCAGAGAGATGGCTGAAGGTCTGTAACTCTTTGCTATGGGCGTGTGAAGCAGTGGTATTGTTGTTGGCCGAGTCGGTGAGAGAGAGTGCGTGGAAGGCACGTTGAATGCATGTGGTGACCCAGGGAAGAGGAACATTGGAAGGAGAGTTCAAAACCCTGGAGGTGAACCCTTGCGGAAGGTGTCTGAGAGAAAATATTTGGGAGAAGATTCCAAAGCGAGGTCTTGGAGAGTGGAGATTGGAAACCCTTGTGTGAAAGACAGTGCAGTGAGACTGGTTGCCTCACGGTGTGACAAGCGTTTGGGGGAGTTGAGGGGAGATCCATAGCATCTGGATGAGGTGGCATCTGTCACTTGGTTACAGAGTGTGGGGTGTCTGACCACAGGATGCCTATTGGTACATGGACTGTGTACTTACTATGAACATTAGAGTATAAGATAAGCTTTGTAACTTGTGTTATCTTTACAAATCTGTATACATCTGTAAAAGGTATCGTTGTGGGTGAAGGAATATTGTAATATAGTTCATCTTGTTGAATAAATGTTTTATTCTTTTGTTAAAAGTTCATCAGCTGACTCCTGTAACTCTGTTCAGTAGCTGCTACTTCACGTATCTAAACAAGCAAATTAAAAGTTAGGATATATCAAGCTGGGTTCCACTCTGGGATCAGGCTTGTCCAGGGGTAACCTCAACTGGAGATCATAACACTGGAGAAACTAACATGAACAGTTGTACCTTAGAACTTTTTTATTCTGTGATCCTTTTTTTTACATGTGAGGTAGACGTCTAAGCAGAGTAAGCTGAAATGGATGCATACCACCTCACTGAAGATAAATTATATAATACACAATAGTAAACACGAATTTTGTTATTTCATGCAGGAAGGTGCAAAATCTCTGAAGTCAAAGCCAGTGCGCAGGATAGATGCTAAAGGTCTTTTATATGTTCAGCAAAGAGAATTTGCAGCAACAACTCCTCAGGATGGTAAGCATCGTTATCTTTCACAGTTTTGAAGATAAAGTTAGAAGAATGAAGAAGTACAATTTGCTGTCTTATATTTTCCTATTTCCCATCTTATTGATTTTCATTTTCTTTCTCCCAAATTAATGTCTGTCCACTGGCTGCACAATGTGGAGCTGATCCAGTTACCTTCCAAAGTTTAATGGAGTCAGTTTAGTGCACTAGGTGGCAGTCTAGCTACAAACATTAAAAAAAAAGTTGTTCCATAAACTAAGTTTAGCTTGTCACTTCTTTGTCTTACAGTTATATGCATTACTGTTTTTATTCCCTCTACACCCATCTTATCAATTCCCTTCCACTTTAAACCCCAGTAGCAATATTCTGTTGCCCCATTTATCTTAATGAGGACGATTGCAACTTTTCAAAAAGAAGGAAAGAACTTTATTTACATAATGAAAACAAAAAACTGCGGATGCTGGAAATCCAAAGCAAAAACAGAAATACCTGGAAAAACTCAGCAGGTCTGGCAGCATCGGCGGAGAAGAGTACAGTTGACGTTTCGAGTCCTCATGACCCTTCAACATTGAAGGGTCATGAGGACTCGAAACGTCAACTGTACTCTTCTCCGCCGATGCTGCCAGACCTGCTGAGTTTTTCCAGGTATTTCTGTTTCTGTTTTTATTTACATAATGCCTTTTACAATCTCAAAGTGCATTATAGTCAGTGAAGTACTTTTTGTAGTGTAGTCATGTTGGAAACACCTTGCTGAGCACAGATTGGCCGGTAACGTCCACCTGCACTTCAAAATAAATTGGTAGGTTGTAAAAAGCTCCTTGGGGTGTAATGAGGGTATAAGCCATTGCTGGAGGTCAGCAATTCCACTGAGTTAGACTACGGAAGAGGCATTGGAAGAGGATGGTGCAGTTGACTGTGGCAAAAGCTGCACCGAGAGGTCAACAGAGACACAGAAGGATAATGACCAATGTAACAAACATATGAATTAGGAGCAGGAGTAAGCCACTCGGCCCCTTGAGCCTGCTCTGCCATGCAATAAGATCATGGCTGATCTGAATGTAACCTCAATCCCACATCCCTGCCTACCCCCTTTCACCCCCCCCCCCTTATTAATAAAGAATCTATCTAGCTCTGCCTTAAAAATATTCAAAGACTCTGCTTCCACCACCTTTTGAGAAAGAGCATTCCAAACACACTCAACCCTTTGAGAGATAAAAGTTCTCCTCATCTCTGTCTTAAGTGTTACAGTCACCGAATGCCATTCATGCCTTTAGGGCTCCTTCAGTCCTGTGGCAATGGTGGAATCCTGATGGAAGAGAGTCAGAATGTTGCGGGAAATAGGGACATGGATTGGGAGGCAACAACATTTTCCAGGACTTTAGAGATAAAGGGGATAGCGGAGGCAGTATTTTGCAAGGATAGAAAGGTTGAAGGTGTCTTTTTTGCTGGTTTTGACAGGGAGGGGGACAGTACCTGTTGAGAGGAAACCATTACAATGTCAATTTGCATGGGGGCCAGGAAGGAAAGTTGGCAAGTCAGCAAGTGTGCAAATGAAGTCAAGGGAGCAGAACAAAATCTCATGGACAAGTTGGACTCTGAGGTGGTTTGATAAGTGATAGGAGAGAACTGAGAGAAATTCATGAGTTCGGACCTAGTGCAATTGATAGCCTCTGGGAGGTTTGGCTTGGTGAATAAGAGGGAAGGGAGCATGCAGCAGAGGTAGCTGACTGGTTGATCTCAATCTTTGTAACAAAAAAATCCATGAGTTGCTCATACCAATTGTTGCAGGTAAAAGTGGAGAGAATGGGGGGAAATTATAATCACATTTAGCAGTGAAAGAAAGAATACAGGTTATCTTTTTTCCAGGATATTTCTATAGAAGTAGGTGGCATTAGCAGAGGAGAGTGTGGCTGGAGAGCACTTGGTGTGATCCAGCCAGATCTGGTAATGGGTGGCTAATCCAGTTCCGTGACAGATTTATTCAAGTCTTCACCTCTTGGATTTGAGGGAGTGAAAATGGAGGCTGTATCAGGAAGATAGGAGAAGGTAAAGGCTTTCCAGAGATAAGGGCACAAGCCATCAATTTTATGGACCTTTGTCAAACAGGAGAGACTTTTGTTCTGGGTTCAAAATCTGCTGTCAGATGAACAAACCCATCCTTATCACCAAGTTATGAATGTTTAAATGGCAAAAATAAACTCAGCTACTTATGAGTACACAGTGGCACTGTGTAATATGCCAAGCAGGCCAAGCCAAGAGCTTAATTTGGGCATGGACTGTTAGTTTAATACCTGCAGGTATATTGTTAGGCATGACTAGTGTGTTTTATTTATAGTGTTGTGACCATTGTGGCATCACTCTTACACAATTCTTTGTTCACCTTCAACAGAAGTAACATTTCCATCCAGTTCTTGGAGCAGAGATGGGAATACACAGGTAATGAAAACACGTTTATTGTAAAATGCAGAGATGTTGACTCCTATTTTCTCATACCCTTAATCACAGATTCTGTGTCTGTACTTGGAACAGGAGATGCAACCACTTGCCACCTGGTAGTTCTGCGACACACAGGTAATGAGAGTTGCTTTACAGTGGTGCAATTGAGCTATAAACCTATGTCTGTGATGATTTGAAAGTTCACTGTGTAAAACAGTGTGGATAAGTGTCTCCATTCAGAACAAACCAAAATGTTACAAATTTTCCAATCTCTGAGATTCTGCAGTCTTACAATTGAACTCTGATCAGCAGGGCAAGTAATATAATTGGGGATTTAAATTGCCAAATAATTAGATAGTTTAAAAAATAATTCTAGTGTTATAATCATTGCTAGCAAGGCCAGGAGTGATTGCTTGACCCTAATTGCCCTTGGGAAAGTGGTGATTAGCTGCCTTGAACTGCTGGCAGCCTGTGCTGCAAGATGGTGAGTTCCAGAGCTTTGACCTCGTGATGATGAATGAACAACAATACATGGCCAAGTCAGTATAGTGTGTGATTTGCTATACTTGTCCTTCAAAGTGGTGGAGATCGAGAGTTTAGAAGATTTTGTTGAAGAATTCTTTGGCTACTTGCTGCATTGCATCCTGTCAATACTTCACACCGCAGCCCCAGTACACCAGTGTTGAAAAGATTGCATATTTAACCAGATGGATAGGGTGCCAGTCAGGTGGGCTACTTTGTCCTGGATGGTGTTGAGCTTCTGGGGTGTTGGAGCTGCACTCATCCTGGTAAGTGGGGAGTATTCCATTCCACTCCTGATTTGAACCTTGTCGGTGGGAAGAGCTACATCATAAAACATAATGAGTGTGTGTAGAATTGAATTGTTTAGTTAATTATGGGTAAATTAATAGTTGTGTGATTTGCCCGAAGGCTTTTTAAAATGAAGTGAGGTTGGTTTCACAAAAACAATTGGATGACTCCTTTGCTGATTTTTATTTATTATCACATTTTCCCCCCATCTTGCGATCCCACATCCAAGCTGTCCTTTGTAGATGGGATCTGGATGAGATGAAGCAATACTCTAATGTAATTGTTATCACTGTAATTTGGTCCTTCAAGTTGTGCTGGCAGAGAATATGAAACCTCTTTCATGGTTTAAAAAAAATGAAATCTACTTAATTTGTGTTTTTCCCACTTTTTCCTCCTGAAGACTGTTTGCTGTGGTATAATTGTACAGGCACCAATTAGTCTCTTCTACTTTGCCTCATGGACCTTTGTGAATGAACCTAAACAGTGGATTTAGCTAGAATGTATGCACAGAAGCAGGCCATTTGGCCTAACTGGCTCATACTTATACTCCCCATGAATCTCCTCTCGCCCTACCTCATCTAACCCTATCAGGATAAAGTTCTATTCCTTTCTCCCTCACATGTTTCTGTAGCTTCCTCGTCAATACATCTCTCTCACACACACACACATATCATCTCTTTGCGTTCAGAATTCTATTTCATATTTATTTTAAGTCTTTTATTTAAATTCTTAATTTTTTGTTTATTACATTTACCTCATTCCACCAGGGCAGCTGGTGGAATTTAAATTCAATTAATAAAATTTGGAATTGAAAGCTAATCACTAACGGTGACCACGAAAGACCATAAGACGTAGAAGCAGAAGTAGGCCATTCGGCCCATGAAGTCTGCTCCTCCATTCAATGGGATCATGGCTAATCTGATAATCCTCAACTCCACTTTCCTGCCTTTTCCCCATAACCACTGATTCCCTTACTGATCAACAATCTGTCTATCTCAGCCTTGAATATACTTAATGACCCAGCCTCTACAGCCCTCTGTGGTAAAGAATTCCACAGATTGACTACCCTCTGAGAGAAGAAATTCCTCCTCATCTCTGTCTTAAATGGGCAACCCCTTACTCTGAGATTCTACCCTCTGGCCCTAGACTCTCCCACAAGGGGAAACAACCTCTCAGCATCTATCTTGTCAAGTCCCTTAAGAATCTTAAATGTTTCAATAAGGTCACCTCTCATTCTTCTAAACTCCAATGAGTACAGGCCCAACCTACTCAACCTCTTCTCATAAGAAAATCCCTCCATACCCGGGATCAACCTGGTGAACCTTCTCCGGACTGCCTCCAATGCTAGTATATCTTTCCTTAGATAAGGGGACCAAAACTGTTCACAGTATCTAGGTGTGGTCTAACTAGTGCCTTGTATAGTTTTAGCAAGACTTCTCTATTTTTATACTCCATTCCCTTTGAAATAAAGGCCAACATTCCATTTGCCTTCCTTATTACCTGCTGAACTTGTTTGCCATCTTTTTGTGATTCATGCATGAGGACTTCCAAATCCCTCTGTGCTGCAGCCTTCTGCAGTCTTGCTCCATTTAAATAATATTCAGCTCCTATATTCTTCCTGCCAAAGTGCATAACCTCACATTTCCCACATTATATTCCATCTGCCAAATTTTTGCCCACTCATTTAACCTGATTATATCTCTCTGTAGACTCTCTGTCATCCTCACCACTTGCCTTCCCACCTATTTTTGTGTCATCTGCAACTTGGCGATAGTACAATCACTTCCCTCATCCAAGTCATTAATATATATTGTGAATAATTGTGGCCCCAGCACTGATCTCTGTAGCACTCCATTAGTTACAGGTTGCCATCCTGAAAATGCCCCCTTTATCCCAACTCTGTCTTCTATTAGTTAGCTAATCCTCTATTCATTCTCATATGCTACCCCCAACACCATGGGCTTTGATCTTATTAAGTAGCCTTATGTGCAGTACCTTACCAAACGCCTTTTGGAAATCCAAATATATTACATCTACTGGTTCCCCTTTATCTATCCTGCTTGTTACCTCCTCAAAGAATTCTGATAAATTTGTCAGGCATGATTTTCCTTTCATGAAACCATGCTGACTCAGGCAAAGTCAGTATGGTTTCATCAAGGGGAGGTCATGCCTGACAAATCTGTTAGAATTCTTTGAGGAGGTAACGAGTAGGTTAGACAAAGGATAGCCAATGGATGTTATCTACTTGGACTTCCAGAAGGCCTTTGACAAGCTGCCGCACAGGAGGCTGCTCAGTAAGGCAAGAGCCCATGGTGTTAGAGACAAGGTACTAGCATAGATAGAAGATTGGCTGTCTGGCAGGAGGCAGAGAGTGGGGATAAGGGGGTCTTTCTCAGGATGGCGGCCGGTGATTAGTGGAGTTCCCTAGGGGTCAGTGTTGGGACCACAACTTTTCACTTTATACATTAATGATCTAGATGAAGGAACTGAGGGCATCCTGGCTAAGTTTGCAGATGACACAAGGATAGGTGGAGGGACAGGTAGTATTGAGGAGGCGGGGAGGCTGCAGAAGGATTTGGACAGGTTAGGAGAATGGGCAAAGAAGTGGCAGATGGGATACAACGTGGGGAAATGTGAGGTCATGCACTTTGGTAGGAAGAACAGAGGCATAGACTATTTTCTAAATGGGGAGAGAATTCAGAAATCTGGAGTGCAAAGGGACTTTGGAGCCCTAGTCCAGGATTCTCTTAAGGTTAACTTGCAGGTTGAGTCGGTAGTTAGGAAGGCATATGCAATGTTGGCATTTATTTCGAGAGGACTAGAATATAAAAGCAGGGATGTGCTGCTGAGGCTTTATAAGGCTCTGGTCAGACCACATTTAGAATATTGTGAGCAATTTTGGGCCCCGTATCTCAGGAAGGATGTGCTGGCCCTGGAGAGGGTCCAGAGGAGGTTCACGAGAACGATCCCAGGAATGAAAGGCTTAACATATGAGGAACGTTTGAGGAATCTGGGTCTATACTCGATGGAATTTAGAAGGATGAGAGGGGATCTGATTGAAACTTAGAATACTGAAAGGCCTGGATAGAGTGGACGTGGGGAAGATGTTTCCATTAGTAGGAGAGACTAGGACCCGAGGGCACAGCCTCAGAGTAAAGGGAAGACCTTTTAGAACAGAGATGAGGAGAAACTTCTTTAGCCAGAGATTGGTGAATCTATGGAATTCATTGCCACAGAAGGCTGTGGAGGCCAGGTCATTGAGTGTATTTAAGACGGAGATAGATAGGTTCTTGATTGGTAATGGGATCAAAGGTTATGAGGAGAAGGCGGGAGAATGGGGTTGAGAAACTTATCAGCCATAATTGAATGGTGGAGCAGACTCGATGGGCCGAATGGCCTAATTTCTGCTCCTATGTCTTATGGTCTTATGACTCTGCTTGATTATATTATGTACTTCTAAATGCTCTGCTATTACATCCTTCATAGTAGACTGTAACATTTTCCCAATGACAGATGTTAAGCCAACTGGCCTAAGGTTACCTGTTTTCTGTCTCCCTCCCTTTTTGAATAAGGGTGTTACATTGGCAGTTTTCCAATCCTCTGGGACTTTTCCAGAATTGAAGGATTCTTGGAGGATTACTACCAGTGTGTCCATTATCTCTGCAGCTATTTCCTTTAATATCTTAGGATGCAACCCATCAGGTCCAGGGGACTTATCGGCCTTTAGCCCCATTAGTTTCCCTCGTACTTTTTTCTCTAGTGGTAGTTATTGTATTTATTTCCTCCCCCATTTTTTACCCTTGATTATTTAGTATTTTTGGAATGCTGTTAGTGTGAAGTACTTCTACCGTGAAGAAACTATCATCGATTGTCATAAAAATCCATCTGGTTCACTAATCTCCTTTAGGGAAGGAAATCTGCCATCTTCACCCGACCTGGCCAACATGTGACTCCAGACCCACAGCAATGTGGTTGACTCTTAACCATCCTTTGAAATGGCCGAGCAAAGCCACTCAATTCAAAGGCAATTGGGGATGGGCAACAAATGCTGGTTTTCCCAGCCATGCTCACATCACAAGAAAGAATGATGAAGAAAAAATATATCCTCAGCTAAAAGCTGTAAATTCTGTTCTTTACTTAAGTCCATTATCTGGGTTCGTTTTTAGGGAGCGGGGCTACAAGTTTGGCGCACTGTGATGGATCAGATACAGAAGAGACGGTGCCTTTAATGTTAAATGCTGTGAAGTCCTTGTCAGTCGGATGTGATTCTGGAAGGTAAGCTCTTAGTGCACTACACAATAAACTGCAGGTAAGGGGAAACCTTCAGTTCACACCTGGCAGCTGCATTTTCAAACAAATAATGTGGTTTGTAGAATTTCATAACCATGTATAATTGTGATCAGCGTTGCCCTGGTTGTTACAACTTCCAGTCTACCACCTCATATGATATTATGGTCTAGGAAAGGGCAGCCCTGTCGGAAAGTTGGAAAATTCCAGTTTGGGGTGAGGGTTAAGAAATGTGGATGTTTGGTGAAGATTTGAAACACAGGGCTTCACATAATCCAAACTGAAATAATCAGTAGGACTCACCCTGCGCATATTGAATTGCTTAAGGTGGGTGTGAGAGACAATCATAACTGCGGGTGTGAGTGAGAGTCAGGAACATTAGGATTGTGGGATTGCCCTGAAGTTAAGATCTTCTGGATTAATATTTTTGATTGGATCCAAGCCAGATTACTCATTTCCTCATCCTAAGAATTCTCAGTTACTCTCTTTCAGTAAGACTTTTAATCTTAGCGTTGGCTAAGAGAGTTATACTAAACACTTAATGCATTTAGGACATTGCTGAACACAGTGATGTCCTTCCCTCTCCATTGCAACAGTGTAGGGAAACCTAAATAATGTGGACAAAGAACAGCATTGCTGTGGGCCAGACAAGATTTTGCCACTCAGCAGCCAGGCCAAGTGAGAGCATAAAATAGAAGTGGTGTAAATTTCCTTTTTTAATGTGTGTGTAATGTTGCCCAGACTGTCTCCTTGGATAAAGTTTTAGATACAAGCAGAATTTCCAAGAGTCATGGGGACTTGGGAGCAGGAGAAGGCCATTTGGCCCTTCGAGCCTGCTCCACCATTCAATAAGATCATGGCTGAACCGGTTGTGGTCTCAACTCCACTTTCCCGTCTGCCCTGCATTAACCCTTGACTCCCTTGTCTATCAAAAATTGATCTAACTCAACCTTGAAAATATCCAATGACCCAGCCTCTCCGCTTTCTGGGTAAGAGAATTCCACAGACTAACAACCCTCTGAGAAAAGAAATTCTCATCTCCATCTTAAAAGGGAGACCTCTTATTTATAAACTATGTCCCCTAGTTCTAGCCTCCCCAACAAGAGGAAACGTCCAGTATCCACCCTATCAAGTCCTCTCCGGATCATATATCTTTCAGTAAGATCACCCCTCGTTCTTCTCAACTTTAACGGGTCTCAGCCCGACCTGTTCAACCTTTCTCCATAAGATAAACCCTTCATCCCAGGAATGAGTCGAGTGAACCTACTCTGAACTGAACAATTATATCTTTTTTTCAAATAAGGAGACCAAAACTGTACAGTTCTCCAGATGTGGTCTCACCAAGACCCTGTACAGCTGCAGTAAAGCTTCCCTACATTTATTGCAAGGGGAATGGAATATAAACACCAACATTACACTTGCTGTACCTGCATACTAACGTTTTGTGATTCATGTGCCAGGACACCCAGATCCCTCTGTACCACAGAGTTCTGCAGCCTCTCTCCATTTAAATAGTTTACTGCTTTTCTATTCTTCCTGCCAAAGTGGACATGTTCACATTTTCCCACATTACACTCCATCTGCCATCTCTGAGTCAGACTGTTGGACAGGAGATCATGCCATTTTTTAATATTAAAGTGACTAATAAAAGATCAATTTTAGCCTAACCTTGTGTGTTTATTGTCTTATTCAGCTTGAAACTATTGAAAACACAGTAATTCTGTATAAAGCAGTAATAATGCTCTTGCACGTTGAATTGAATTGCATATTGCAATTCCATGATGCATACAAGGATAGGCATACACTAATGTCCTGCATTGGTGCATAGGGTGGATTAGTAGAAGTGTACTTCCTTGAGCAGCTTTGCACCTTAAGTTAAGGTAGTTACTGGGGCACTGTGAGACAAAAAAGAATATTTGGTTGTTTTAGCTTCCCTTTAGAAAAGGGCCATTGAGAGGAGGCCTTGACAATATTGTCATGAAGGAAGCAGTCTAGCTTACTTGGAACTTCTCCAGTTAAAGACCAGGGCTAAACACCACCTTGACTGTCAGATATCCTTATGTGTCACCCACGTTTTTACTATATGTTTATGATGAGACCACCATGTCTGCAAAAATATATTTGCGTTTTCTTACCCCGCTGTGGTTCTCCTCAGGGAACATCGTCTGCTTTAAAGAATATTAATGTTCGACTACATCACACTACTTCCAACCTAAACATTTTCTTCCGAAAATGTTTGTGAAATTGTAATTTTGAATTTTAGATATGAAGTTCACCTTATCGGAGGATTCATTGATGAAAGGTCATTGTCACACAAGCTCACCCTTGAACTTCTTGGTAGGTTTTAATCTAATATTTTACTGAGACATTTGGAAATTGAACAATTTATATATTAGTGCATTTTTGTGGTAATGTGTGCTGAAAAACAAAGAAAAGTTACAGTATGATAGTTGAAATTGTTATAAAAACACTGCCAATAAATGCCTTATCTTGTTTCTTTCGCTTCTTTGATTTTGCAGTTATCTTTCTGTTTTATAGTAAGACCACAATCTCTGAGAAAATACATTTCCTAAGTTTCTTTTCTGTGATTTAAAAAATCCTCTCTATCTCTGAAACCATACAACCCTTCTTCCAATTCTAGTCTCTCGAGCACCCCTGATTTTATCCTCCCCTCCATTGGCTGAAGTGCTTTCAGCTGTCAAGGCCCTGGAATTTCCTCCCTAAATTCTCTGCCTTTTGTCCTTTAAGATCCTCCATAAAGCCTGTCTCTGTGATTAAGCTTTTGGCCACCTGTCATTATATATCCTTACTTGACTCAGTGTCAGTTTTTCTGTTAATGCTTCTGTACAGTGCCATGGGATGTTTCAACCAAGTTAAAGAGAGACAATGCACCATCTGAATGTTCACTTGTGTATGTTACTGTAGCTTCTGTGGGAAGCACTGCAGCCAAATGTCCAAAATGGTCATATCCCTAAGAAAACAACCTTTGGTCATTAACACAGGTGAATTCCTTTGTTTAGGTCGATGTTAGTGGAATACTCATTGCAAGTTAGTTGAAGCACAGAACATAAGAGCAGGAAGGTTATGCTAAAGCCATATACAACACTAATTAATCCACACCTTGAGGACTGCGTTCAGTTCTGGTCACCACACTACAGGAAAGATGTGATTGCACCGGAGAGGATGCAGAGGAGATTTATGAGGATATCGCTAGGACTGGAAAACCTTTGCTATGAGGAAAGATTGGACAGACTAGGGTTGTTTTCCTTGGAAGAGAGGAGGATAAGGAGCGACTTAATTTTATACATTTCAATTATGAGGGGTCGACATAGACAAAATAGGGACAACCTACTTACCTTAGCAGAGGGTCAAAAACCAGGGGGCATAGCTTTAAAGTAATTGATGCAAGGATTAGGAGGGTAAATGAGGAAATATTTTTTCACCCAGAGAGTGGTAGGGACAGAAACTTTCACCACATTTAAAAAGTACTTGGATGTCTACTTGAAGAGCCATGACCTGCAGAATTATGGGCCAAGGGGAGGAAGTAGGATTTGGCTGCGTAACTCTGGTCAACCAGCACAGACATGATGGGCCAAAAGGCCTCATGTGTCTAAGATTTCTATGATTTTTACAAAGGGTTGAGTCTCAGAGATACAATATTTTGGAAATTTTATTAGGAGTCACTAGGTAACTAGCTTCTGTAATTGGAAACGTTAATGAACTTCCTGAAGAGAGACAGTGCACCATCAGAATGTTCACTTGTGTATGTTACTGTAGCTTCTATGGGAAGTACTGCAGCCAAATGTCCAAAATGTCATATCTCTAAGAAAACACCTTTGGTCATTAACACAGGTGAATTCCTTTGTTTAGATCAATGTTGGTGGAATACTCATTGCAAGTTAATTACATCAGAAAATGTTCGTTATCGAAAGAGTTGGGCAGGAGGTAAATCTCACCCTGTAATTCGGGTGGGCAGACTTTTCAGCTGGAGGGCCACATTTGGGTATGGAAATTGTATGTGGGTGGTGGCTATAAATGCTCAAAATGCCATCCACGAACAAACAGCAAAACAAAATAAGCCCAACTATTAGACAACTCTAATTAATTTTCTACATGGCTATGGCAATAATCTGGATTTTATATGATTGGCTTCAAATGTCATCCAAAATATTGTGCCTCTGAGACTCAACCCTTTGTAAAAATCATAGAAATCTTAGACACATGAGGCCTTTTGGCCCATCATGTCTCTGCTGGTGGACAGAGTTACGCAGCCAAATCCTACTTCCTCCACTTGGCCCATAATTCTGCAGGTCATGGCTCTTCAAGTAGACATCCAAGTACTTTTTAAATGTGGTGAGAGTTTCTGTCCCTACCACTCTCTGGGTGAAAAAATATTTCCTCATCTCCCCTCCTAATCCTTGCATCGCTTACTTGAAAGCTATGCCCCCTGGTTTTTGACCCTCTGTTAAGGTAAGTAGGTCACCCATATTTTGTCTATGTAGATCCCTCATAATTTTATACATTTCAATTAAGTCGCCCCTTAGCCTCCTCTCTTCCAAGGAAAACAACCCTAGTCTGTCCAATCTTGCCTCATAGCAAAGATTTTTCAGTCCTAGCAATATCCTCATAAATCTCCTCTGCACCCTCTCTGGTGCCATCACATCTTTCCTGTAGTGTGGTGACCAGAACTGAACGCAATCCTCAAGCTGTGGATTAATTAGTGTTGTGTATGGTTTTAACATGACCTTCCTGCTCTCATGTTCTGTGCTTCAGCTAATAAAGTAAAGCATGTTCTATGCCGCCTTATCCATCTTATCAGCCTGTCCTGATACCTTTAAGAATCTGTGGACGTATTCTCCAAGGTCCCTCTGTTTCTCCACATTATTCAGCATCCTCCCATTTATTGCATATTCCCTTACCTTGTTGCACCTCTCAGAATGTGTTACCTCACATCTCTCCAGATTGAATTCCATTTTCCACCTTCCTGTCCAACTGACCTGACCATCTATATCTTCCTGCACTCTAAAGCTTTCCTCCTCATTGTCAACCACACAGCCAATTTTTGTCCTCTGCAAACTTCTTTATCATGCCCCCTACATTTCTGTCTAAACAATTAATATAAAGTACAAAAGGCAAGGGACTAAGTACTGAGCCCTGTGGAACCCCTACGGTAACAAACTTCCGGTTGCAAAAGCATCCGTCAACCATTACCCTTTGCTTCCTGCCTTTAAGCCAGTTTTGGATCCAATTTTCCAGTTTTTGTAAGTTGAATCTAACTTTAAACTATAATTCCTTACAGACCGTTCATGTATAAGTTCCAAAATGGTACAAAGGTACCGCTGAAATCAACAAACCTGACACATGTTGGGGATTGAACCAGCCAGCTTTCTGGTCTGCACGACTCAGCTATTCACTAGAGAAGCATACTGTGACATTGAGAAACTTTTTTAATACTTTTGATTGTCACTGTGAGCTGTGTGACACAACAAGCACATTGATTACTCATTTATCATAGAATTTCTCATGTTTAGAAGTTGCTCACTGAGGTGAACTATTGCACCTACTGCCTCATTGAACTGTCTCTAACATTATTAATGGTGAGTTCCATTGTTCTCTAAGCTGATGTATGTTGTGTCACTCTAACTTAATACTGCAATTTGTCACCTGTTATCTGGTCTGTCTTTAGACATCTTTCAGAGTTCTGCTGGGTATAAATTAAAGGTTCGAAAACTATAATTGTATCCTAGAGATCACTCTCTGTAAGCTTGCTGTATACATTCATCTGTTTTATTACTTTCATTTGCAGAAGCTTTCAATAGGCAGTCGGAGAACATTCATCTGGAAACCTACTGTTTAACAGGTGAATCAATTGTATTTACTATGACTCTTTTCACTGTTATTCCTTTGGGCAAGAATGATGAACTAAAATTTGATTATCGTAGATAATGTTATGAAACTCTTGATTTTAAATTATTTGTAACCTCTTTTGTTTTGCTTAAATATCTTGTCCTCTTTTAACTTTAAAGGAAAAAAATATATAGGTTTCACATTTCCATTTTTATTAATGATCTATAAGGTATTGGTGGATGATTGTAGAACATTTGCAAATGTTCAGATAATGAAGCAGCCCACACTCACAAGCAGCAAAACCTGGACAAGATCCAGGCTTGAGCTGATAAGTGGCAAGTAACATTTGCATCATACAACTGCCAGACAATGATCACACCAGCGAGAGAGAGCCTGACCACCTCCCCATGGCATTCAATGGTATCACCATTGCTTAGTTGACCAATGAGAGTGATTCAGTCTCTGTGAGAATGTTTGCATCTCCCTGCTGAAGGGATGTTTCCAAGCTGCATTTGGTGCTGCCTTTCTCCAATAGTATGGCACATGGCATTAAGCTTTCCAGTTCTACTTGGCAGCACCATGCCTTAAAGCAGCATTTCAAAAGTTACATTTAATTTAAGTGGCCTAAAAATTGGACCTAATTGCATCTATTTTATCAAGCAGAGAGGGGATTAATTTAAGGGGCTACATCCTATGCCCCTAAAACATCTGAAATATGTATGACTCCATATTTGGACAGATGATTTTACAGACATCCCTGATGGCTGCAGAAAGCAGTCTTTCAGCTCCTTGTATGTGTTAGTCAAGGTGTAATGCCCATTGTCGGCCCTGCTTGCACCCCCTCCCGATTGCCACCCTCATTCCCAACTGAAGACCGCTGTCAGTGTTCAATGTTAATTGAGCCTTGGCCTCCTTGTTTCAAAACAGGGATCATTCCTTGTATCTAATTCATGCTGGCAGGCTATTCAATTTCTACACCAGTGTTTACTCTTTCACTCTCTGCTGTTATGCATTAGGGCAGAATAGTTAGCAAGAGCTAAGATCACTGGTCCAGGAGAAAAGGCAAATAATATTCATCCTATGACAGATTGCTGACATTGTCATTTGTGGAACCTTGCTGTGCACAAATTGGCTGCTGAGTTTCCTCCAATAAAACAAAGCATTTAGGGACATCCTAAGTTCATGAAACATGCTATATAAATGCAATATTTATTTCCTGTATCTCTCATCTCTATGCCTTCCTTGTATCTGATCTGTACAACAAAATGACATGGAGTCATACTAATTAAATATTTAAAGAAAATGTTTTCTTTTGTAGAGCTTAACGATGTAGTGAAGAAAAATGTTCACTGGCCTGTAATATATGGGATAGGTGAGTATTTGTTGCATTTTTGTCCCCTAACCTGCCTCATGTTTACATGTTTGCCAGGTGTATGTTGTGAAATATTCTTTACAAAATCTTCTCCTCTTGTGTTTTAAACTTGCCTCATGGGGATTAAGTTTTCTATTGTGGGATGGAGAACCATGAGCTCTGGACTTGCGCAAGTTCATTTTTTCATCCCTCTCCTGATGAAACTAATTTGTGCTGAGGGAGTTCTGTGGACATCAGAAACCCTCTGATACCTTGTCCTAGTTACCACTCTGTTCTATGAATCTAGACTGACTGTCGCCAGGCTTTTTGGCAAGGGAAGGCATTATCTAATCTTGTACTGGTAAGGATGAGTCACTGGATAATTTTAAGGGGTATTCCTAGTTGAGTTTTTTTTGTGGCTTTCCCAGCTTAAGAGACTTAGGACAGATGTAGTATTTCCATTGCAGACCTGGTTAAATTAGCCAATGTCAGTGTTCAAGCTGGGACCTTCATGAGCCATCAAGAGGAGCAGGTGTTACAAGAAAAGGCTCCCAGCAGTAAGGAGTGATCGAGTTGTCCTCATATCTTTAAATTGGGGAAAGGAAAAATGAGCTAGTGCCTACTCTTTATTTCCATTCAGTGAGGTTATTGGGTTTGGTATTAAGTGCTTTCCTGATGCGTTAATTAACTTAGCTGGTTGTAAATCACTAAACTTCTTTCAATGTCCTAAGAGCAATTTCACTGTGGTTTGGTTATGTTCTTTCAGCTGTAAATGTGAAAACTGGAGAGATTTTCCACGCAACTTTTCCAGACAGAGGTCCAGATGAGGTTATCCGCTCTGCTCGTAATTTTTTGGGGGGTTCTGTAAGTTTCAAAATCATCTCAAAATATAAAAGCCAGTTTAAAATCACCAAGATGTCCTGCTAATAGAGCTGAGTTCTCTAAAGTACATACGTTTTCCAAGACATCCATTTTTGTCTTCCAAGATTATGTCAATTTATGATGCAAAAGTGGAACAACTGCAGATTGAACCTTACCGGTGGACACTATTTCCAGCTGCTCAGTTCTGGTTGCAGCAGACTGATCGAGTGATATTACAGGTACAACAACATTTGTCAGTTTGAAATTTGTTTAAAAATGTTCCTGTTGCTTGGTGGAAATTGCTTGAAAGATGAGAATTTAGACACTTCACTTCCATAGCTATATACACACAATTGTTCTATGTTTTCTGTCTCTTTACAGAATTTTTCAACATCTCCACTTGTTGAACCCCCCCACTTCGTTAAACACATGAGGTCTATTTTCCAATTTCTAAATCGCTATCCCGAGGAGTCATTATTTCCTAAGGGTAGGTCCAGGATCTACAAAAAAACTACAGATGGTTTGTGGGAGAGGATTGACTGTGCTGCCTAATTTTTTTTGACTTGCAGAGCCGCTAATACCCAAGTGACACTACAGTGTTCAACGTGGAAGCTTGTTTATGCAAAAAAAAGTTTAAGACAGTTCATCCACTGCTTGTGCAGCTTCAAAAAAAAAATCCTGAACTGTTTTACAGGATGGAAGTACAATATATTTTTGTAAGGCTTCAGTAATTAATCTGTGGACCACTATGTACAGAACGTTTCCCCTGTAGAATTAAGTTACCCATGCTGGATTGGAGCTATAATGCTTCTAATTTGCTGAAGGAAAATTTTGAAGTGATTATTTTACCGATGCCAGTAAGTCTGGTGAAAGACTACCAGTATATTTCCTGGTTATGTAATGATTAAGAATTAAAATAAATTATATTGCCAATTTTTCTTGTATCACATTTGGATAATCTACATTCTGTTGCAGAGTTCCATTGCTTTGGTAGTAATTGCATAGGCAGTAAAATAGAATTCTCACTTACAGGAGGATTTATGGTTAACGTATATTTGCATTGAACACGTAGCAAAAGTCACTCTTATACAGAACGGATCGGGTAAGGATAAATTAAGACCAGCCAAATACTGTATCCTGTCATCACACTGATTATTCCAAGGCTGTTCATTTTCAAACTACATATTAAGTTGACACTGGAAAATATAGTATTCATATTTGTCAAATAAATTTTATTTGATTTTGCTTAACTAAGAATCAAAACACTGAATTAAGTTTTATTTTGCTTGATGCTTAAATAACATTCAAGCATCAGATGTGTTTGAGTCTTAAATTATTAAGAGATGTACATAGGGGGCGGTACAGAAAGGACAAAACCACCAATGTGCAAAATGAACAAAAGTAAAATGATCCCCACCCAATTAAATATTGACAGCAATAGTAAAGGTTTACTAATTTTAAACAAACTACAAATTAATCCATTCTATTCATGGTGATAAGCATACGTAATTGTATTGCAAATGTAGTGAGTCAGGTTGATAATCGTATAAGGAAGAAAATGATAGAGCTTTCTTAGCACTCTACAGAAAACAGAACAATTGCACTTCTGAGATTCAGCCCACTTGACACATTCCATTTAGATCAACTTTTTAAATCAGCCCTTCAATGACAATTGAAATTCCTAATCATGTCACAGTAATGTGCAAAATCCTAATCAAAGGCATACAACAGTAGTATCCTTATGTACTATCACATGGCACAGTTCACATTAGTAAAGGTTCCATGTTATTCCAAGCATAGGACATGTGCTTTTTCTGTATACAAAGTCTTATAGCTTTTTGTTTGCTTTATCTAAGATCTTCTTTCTCTAAATCCTCAGCTTCTGCTGATTCAGAGGTCTGGTGAACTTCTTGTACGTTGCTACTATTTTCATCAGATTTTCCTTCAGGCTGTATCGGGCCTGGAAGCTCCAAATCACCATTCAGCTGAACTGAAGATTCAGAGCTTTTGTGAATTTCATTTTCACCCTCAAGTCTGGTTGTTCCTGTGATAGTTTGAGATCCTTCCATTTCTTCTGTGTGGCCCACTGAAGTTTCACTGACCATATCTGAGACTGAAGCCCTGGAAGACCTTCTAAACAGTTTCTGTCCTATTAAGTTAAAAATGCTTATTTATTACATTTGAAAATAACTTCAGTGACACTTTTATTAGGCAAGACTCCATTCCTGCATGTTAAAAGCCAAGAAAATATCCTGTTAGTGGCAATATGGAGATCATGCACAGTAAGTGAAAGCTCACAGGTATGGGGAAACCATCCCTGACTGTTCTTGTCCTAGCTGTTGAAAGGCTACAGTTTGCACACACCATTCACTAAATAGATGGACAAGTAACTGTTAAGGGGCGCACATGAGCAATTCCTAGTGATTATTAAGTTTAGGGAGTAATCTGAAACTAGCCTTTAGTATTTACAGGCTAGAGCATATGGTAATAAGGTGCTCCTTTTAAAAAAAATTTTGTATAGCTCATGAAATTGAGCAGCATTTTAAGCATATTGATTTTCCCTTCATTTTTCAAATCCATAAATTTTACTTAACATTAGAATCAAAACAAATACTCCTATAATCTGAATGACATTTCATTAAAATTTTAAATGTAACCTTTGTTTTGGGCTGTTTTTCATATTATACAAGTGTTAGGCGTTTAGACCTTAAAGTAAAGCTGGGTGGTTCATTCAAGGTTGTGTTTTTCAGTTTGAGTTTTGACTTCATAAAATCAATTTACCCTATCTCTTCAAACTCAGTGCAGATCCCAAATTCAACTCGTTCCAGAGGCAGTGAGAAAATGTTTTGCTGAAATGTTGAACTCATAAAATAAGTGGTTTACTTCTGGATTTTATTTTTTAAAACATGGCAATAGGTTAAGTGATCTGTCCAGCTGTCACACTGCATATTTTCAAAAATAGGAATGAGAAAAATAAAAAATGCAACATACCTGGTGACTTGGGTTTGGTGCGACTGGCTGTGGGTGTTGAAGGTGGGGTTCCTTCAGAGGCTTGGGCTTTTAGTGCATACAGTTTATCTGTTGACTCCAGAGAACCTGACAAACAATCAAGATAAATGAAGCCAAGTGGGGAAAATGGTCATAAAATAACAGTCATAAATAAGCAAAAATAGCAGCATTTATTGTTTGAAAATTAAACGCACGAGGGCAATTAAGTGTAGATATACAAGTTCAAAACACGTATTCATGCTTTATAGTAAAAGTTGCCTGTCATACTTATTGCTTCAGTGGTGGTGGTTAGTGATCAGAAACTCATGTGCAACAAATTGCTGTAGTTACTACCTACTTCACATGTTACCTTATTACAAAAAAACTCTACACCCTCTTTGCAACTATATTTTCAACAAAACAATTATGAAATACTAAATGCAAAATAATAATCTTCCAGAACAATTTCTTTTATGTAGAATTAATTGTCACAATTCAGTTATGCTTTGCATTCAGCCCTAAAAACGTATTTCTTTTTAACATATCTATTCTATATTTAAAGTAAATTTCTTCTATAATAATTAAGATGTGATACAATCTTGTACTAAAAGAAATCACTCAATGTTTAAGTAGCTGTATTTCACTTCATCTTGAAATAGGCATGGCAGTGTTTAAGCAGGGATATCTCTATCTTTTGGCCAAGGGCCCCAATTCTAGCCCCTCAAAATGAGCATCAGGTGGAATTGGTGGTTAGATTACAGTCGCTGCCCTTTACCAAGTTCCAAACTGGAAGAGTTAATACAATATTTTCAGAATTCAATTTGTGGAAACTTCCTTATCTATATATTCTATGGAGCTTGAATATTGCAGCTCTAAAATCCTTTTATTTTAAAAGTGGAGGGTCTTATTTATTCTGCAGTAATTAACTAAATATTTGGGTCATCCTATATTAAGGATTGATGGCACAGAACCAGGAATCTTCCAGAGACTGCAACAGAAATTTGTGAGGAGTGTGTGTTGAGTAACCCTAGTTTAAGATTACAATATATTTAAAATAATTCTTCAGAAAACCGTTGATCTTTCAGCTGGCATGAATCAAGTTTGCCTCCTTAGAGACTGTGGAGCTTGAAATCTTTGCTGCAAATTTCCCTGCATCTATAAACAAGTGATTTTGAATTGCTGATTTAAAAGAAAGAAAACAAATGGGGAAAATAGAATTCAAGCTTTTGTGTTAACACCAGCATATCTCTGATGGACAAAAGATCCAACAGCATGGATTCTGTAAATTGGTTAAGCATAGCATCTTTTCCCTGGTAATTTACTGTTTACATGTTTTATGCTTTTAAAATATTGGAGGCTCAGGGTAGAGGCTACAGACAACCACTGATGTAGTTGCTGGAATATACTCAATGAATTAGTGACATTGATTGCAAGATAAATATTGGTCAGGACACAGGTTAACTCCTCTGCTACTCTGCAAAAAAGTACCATGGGATCTTTTACATCTAACTGAGAACAGGTTTAATGTCTCCTCAGAAACACGGCACCTCTGACAGTGCAGCAATCTTTGAAGTGGGACTTGAACCCACTTTGACTGATACACACTGAGCGCAACTAACATTACAATAACAAAATATCAGACTGAGGTAATAAATGTTATGACAGGAAATATGTTATAGGAAAAGCCTGATGAATCAATTTATAATCAAATACTACTTTCTATTGATACTTGTGGTATATGTTATTGCTCGTTCTGCATTAAACACAGCAAACTTGTGACAAATAATTTTCTAATGCATGTTCTATTCTAGTAATGTGAGAAATGATGCCCTAGCAGCTCCCTTGATAAATATCATTTATCTCAGATATAAATATTAGAAGGCTCCAGGTTCAATTACTGGCCTGTGCTCAGCGTATATCAACAGTGGTGTTTGTACAGACTCAGTATTTCATTGTAGCATTCTGGGTGTGTAGAAAAAATGGCCAGGATTTCCAGTAACTTTTATTGGAAAGTGGATGTGTGTAGACAGGATCCAGCTAGGCTGAGATGCCCAAATAACCCTCAACGCTTAGGTACACATGCAAAATGGTCAATATGAATTTAGTATTGGTAGCTGACTGGTGCAGACCGTACCATATCTAGCAGAAGTCAGTTCCTTCAGGAAAGAAAAACTGGCAATAAAAGTTTTTGAAGTTCAGGAAAAGGGAATCTGACGATATTTAATCCTGGGGTTTCTTATATTCTGTTTTCAGAAGTTTTATAATAATGGGTAAAATTAGAAGTATTTTGCTCTAGAGCCATCATCCATATTTAAATAGTTTGTTCACAACCTGTGTTAAAAAGGCTGCAATAATTAATGTTTTGAAAAAATTGAGAGTGTTATCTTTTAAGCAAAATACACTATGCATATGACTACTGATATCTCACCTCCTGCCAGACTGAATGATCTTCCTTTAACTGAGCTGCGGACTGGGGATAACCAATTAAGCACTGAGCCAAAGACAGGAATCTGTCGCAGAACTCCCTGCAAAGATAGAATGTGATGAAGGACAATAAGTGCACAAATACAAGTTTCTATTATTTTCATGTCTCCATAATTTAAAACTGACTTCCTGTACTGTTCCATTTTTCAAAGCTTATTTGTGCTGAATGGATGTTTTCTCTGTAATCAACTCCAACATGCAAATAAGTAAACTTCAATCATTCATTCTTTTTGTGTACACACACATAATCACACATCAAATGCCATTACTGGCAGGAAAAACAATGAAGTTATACAATAAGTTAGAAATGATGATGAAAATACTAGTGAATGATTTAATCTCAAGGATCAAATCATAACTACAAAGAATTCTGCCTTTGTGTGGTCATCTGAATCTGCAATAAGATCATTAGCTATTCAATACCCAGAATTTGCGGTGGTGATCATCGCAAAACTGTAAGCATTCACAATCATTACTTTGCTGAAACTGCAGAATGACGCAGAAATCCAGAAGTTTCCTATCAGTGATTCTGCTCTTCTCCAGAATATACACTACTGAGGTCCCCAAAACTGACATGTTTACAGTTAACCTTGCTGTAAAAAGACTTGAAACCTTGTTAAATGAAGTGTAATTGGATTTTGAACGGTGTACTAAGTGCATAGTTACTGCTAAACTAGCTCTGGAACGCTCTTATTATATTTGTGGGATGCCAAATTTTTACATTATGATAAAAAAAATTCCACATTTTTAATTCCTTTAAAAATTATTGATATTTTAGCTTCCGTCTAAATCCAATTCTAATTATTTTGCTACCAAAAAATTTAAATTAAAAGTGAAGGACATTAAGTGCTTTTAACTTCCTGGTTTTCTGTCTAAGAATACTTCAATGTGATTGGCTCCTTACGAGACTTATTGAGATCACTGCTGCTGTATGCTTGGAGATCCCCTCGTCATGGCACTAGATTTAAACTGGTGTCAGAAAAGGGGAGGTTTTCGCTACAGAAATCACCGGCAGCTTTAAGGTGAGTAGCCAGCGTAGTTACTTCACCACTGACCTCCAAATCTGGTCAATTATTCTCTACTTACTAATTGACATTTATTAAAATTTGTATCTTATTGTAAAAGGAGCAATTTTTTCTTGTAAAGTAATTAACCAGTGCCAATAATTCCAAAGAACACTAGACTAATGTCAATAATTCATCTGTGCTCATTGTACTTTGCTTTCCACCCTAGTCAGTTATAAAACAATGCCACAAATTCAAAAATTTCATCTGAGAGATGTTGGATTAGTTGAAATTAAGGTTGGTTAAATATTTAGTTTATTAGCTGTCAGATTTTTGTTTAAAAAAGGACAGGTAATGCATACTTGAGGTTGTGCTTATGGACAGAATTTTCTCCCCGTTGGGGGGGGAAAGAGAGAGAGAGATGTTGAAGAGTGAGTGCGTGGCGCCATTTTGTGTGGGCGGGCCAATTAAGGTCCGCCCAGCGTGACGTCCGCACGGAAGCGCTATGTGCTCCTGGTGCGGGGGGATTCCCTGAGCCGAGAGTACCCACTCATCTCCGTGAGGCTAAGTGCTGCCTCAGGGAGATCGGCTGTACATTAAAAAATTCCCTGACATGTGCCCTCATGTGACACTGTCACATGAGTTGGGACATGTCCATAACTTTTAAAAACACTTTAATCAAATTTTTAAAAACCTACATGAAACCTCATCCCGCCCGAGGATGAGGTTTTATGCTTTTTCTGATGCCCGCCAACCTTAAGGTTGGACGGGCAGGTCTATTAATTAGTTTAATGACTCTGTCAATGGCCTCAATTGGCCATTGACAGGTCGATTGGCACACAGCTGATTCTGCTGAGCCCTGCCTACCCGTTGGCGAGCGGGCCCCACTGGCCGACTGAGAAATCCTGGCCTATAGTACAGCTGCTAGCCTGAGACTAGTAGGTATATAATCGATTCCATCCTGGCAGTACCCAGTTTCACCAAGTCAAACATCATATTCCTGCCCTACTCGCATTTTTAAAAAAATCATTTGATACTATTATGTTCTACCATCACTCCAGACTCTGGAACTATACATGACTTTTGCGCCATTGAAAAGTGGCGGTATATCTGCACTCAGTGATTTCAGCAAACATAGTTTGAAGATTTTTCCAAAATTAAACAATGACGAACAATAGATTACTAAATGTAAAAGCACACAGGTCAATTTAAAAGTGCAGTCCTGTATTGCTATCTGTTTCAGTTCTTATGAATAACATTTGATAGAACGATTCAATGTACTAGATTATATCAAAGTGTATCAAACAATCTGGAAATATCTGTATTTACCTCTTCAAGAAGTTTAGCTTCATTTGCCTTCTGCAACTGTTGCTCTGCTTCAATAATTCCTTTACGGACTACTTCAGTCATGTTCTCCAATAACTTCAAAACAAACACAAGGAAGAAAGAATTATGGTTAGCATTGGTACTAGACAAAGATCCAAGTAGTTTCTTCCACTGCATAGTCAATTTTCAGAAATGCAAAGTGTCTGTTATATTCACCTCATTTAGTAATTCAACAAAGTAAAAACCCTTGTTTAGCCCATTCAAGCAGTGATAGATACAGTAGAATATGTTTGTAATAATCCACAATGGAAGGGTCGATGCTTAAATGTCAAAACCACATTGCATTCAAAGTGGTAATATTTTGTAGAAACAAACACATGGAAATGTTAATTTCTGAAGATACCAGAGACAAAAATATCAGAATCCAAAGCTGATTTCCCAGCTGTACTGCTGTTCACCTTTTGAGTATCACTTGGAGAAAGGAGGGAGTATCTAAAGGACAATGTTTTAACCAGTCTTTACTTCCCCTGACTCCGGTGTTAATGAACAGCACCATTGTGGGGTAACTTTACCAGC
Source organism: Cetorhinus maximus (assembly GCF_964194155.1). NCBI lineage: Eukaryota > Metazoa > Chordata > Chondrichthyes > Lamniformes > Cetorhinidae > Cetorhinus > Cetorhinus maximus. The sequence goes on from NC_135893.1 coordinate 103,653,259, forward strand.
CAGCTATTTAAAGTATAATCCATGGAGAATAAACAGCCTTCCACGAATGATGAGCAGCACAAAACAGTACCATAATGGGAAATTGGCTGTAGTAGCCACATCAATCACTGTAACTGGATTTGACTGCCCTTGCAAACCATAACTGTTCAGACATAGATGCAGCATCTCACCTCACCACCATGTAATATATATAAATAAAATATTCAGATCTTGGTGGAATTAGATGCAGAAGGAATTTATGCAGAATTTAGTTTGAAAATAGCATTACTGACAACTCAAAGCTTGGAATTATGGTGTATTTCAATAAAGTTTTAACTTAAGTGACTTGGTGTGCATCAATATACAAATATAAGGATGGTTTTTGAATAGAAAATGATCTTTATCAAACAAAATTAGTTTGTTTGAAAAATAATGATTCAAAGTGTACATACCTTTGAACTTTCCTCAATTTCTTTGCCTGTGGCTGCAATTGTTTCCACTAGTTCTGGTACATCTAAAGTATCAGTTACCATACCGATATAAATGCAATTCTTCTCACTTCCAAACTCAGGCCCTACAGGTTCAAAGTATTAAATAATAAAAGTTGCACATAGGCTGTGAAATTATGACAAAATACAACTATAATGCTCCTCAAATAATGCCATTTATTTAGAATATAATCAATATAAAGTACAAAATTGGTTATGATGTCCATCTTTCCTACAAGTAAATGAAACCAAACATTGCTCTTCCTCTGGTTGCTTTGGTAAAACAGGCTAAACATTGTTGGATTAAGGAGTATAATCTAATGCAGCAACTATGGTTCCCTTGATGCCCATGATCCAGTGAATTGATGACTGTTGTGCTTTGGGGGAAGGTCCCTTTAAGTCCAAAGTGAAACTAAGGTAATTCTGGCAATGTGTCCTTAGATTTTTGAAAAGTACTCATGAGACCTAGGTTGCTATGGAGCTGAAGCAAAGAGTAAATAGACAGGTATTTGGATATCAGATGACAGCTGGTCTAAGCAGAATACAGAGACATAATTATCTTGATTGTAGAACAGAATCTGCAGTTGAGGGGACACTTTTTTTACAAGGAGCTGTATTTTTTTATTATTCGTTGCTGGCTAGTCCAGCATTTGTTGCCCATCCCTAATTACCCCATCAGAGGGCATTTAAAAGTCAACCACATTGCTGTCTGAAGTCACATGTAGGCCAGACCAGGTAAGGACAGCAGATTTCCTTCCCTAAAAGACATTAGTGAACCAGGTGGGTTTTTATGACAGTTGGCAATGGTTTCATGTTTGTCACCAGATTTTTTTAAAATTGAATTTAAATTTCACCATCTGTCATGGTGGGATTCGAACCCAGGTCCCCACAGCATTACCCTGGGTCTCTAGAATACTAGTCAGTGACAATACCTCTATGCCACCACCTCCCCTAAATATCTAATACAGTTGAAAACAGGGAGAGCAAAGATTTTGGATTGGACAAGACTACTGCAGCTGCTTGAGTTGTGCCAGAGCCAACCAGATAATTTAAAGGTATCGGAGAAAGGAGTCTCTGTGGATTCTGTGCCGTCAAGACAATTGTGAACCTGGTTAAGGAGGTTCTGCAGGAGTTTGCTATTTGGGTGTTGACTGCATCCAGGAACTTAGGACAGAATACGGCTGACAGTGAAAGTGAGAGATTCTATGTACCAGAGCCTGAGTCAGAGCACTTTGGTACTGCACGTGGTGCCACATGTGTGCAGGGAGTGATGTGGGTGCTGGTGGTCCTGTAAGATGTATCTGGGTTCTATTGGCTAATTAAACCTTTTAATTGAAGTATCATCGTGTCTGTTAATTTTGGTTTCTTTGTTACAATAAAAGGTTTAAAAAGTTAAATCTTGTCCTTCAGTTATTTCCATTGGTGTTGTGATTCCAAGTTATACGAGGATCATAACAGAATCCTGATGCAAGCTCACGGGTATTGTGTTACATGAGTAAAGAATAATGATGCTTTCCTCTCCGCCACCCAATATTGATGTGTACCATCTAGACTCACAAGCGAAGAAATGCAAAGTACCACAAGGCCACTGCACACAGAATTACACTCCATCCTAAGCCACTGGCTTACATAAGAAGTTAAGAAATAGGAGCAGGAATACACTATTCTATATGATTCTGACTGATCTCCTGCCTCAACTTCACTTTCCTGTACGCTCCCCATATTCCTTGATTCCCTGTGAAATCAAAAATCTGCCTATGTCGGCCTTGGATATACTCAACAATGGAGCATCCACAACCCTCCAAATGAAGAAACTTCTCATCTAGTCCTAATTGGTCAACCCCTTATCTTGAGGCTGTGCCCATGTTGTAGATTCCCCAGCTAGGGGAAACAACCATCCTGTGTCTATCCTGTCAAGCCCCTTCAGAATCTTCTGTTTTAATGAGATAACTAAAGCTGAAAGCAGAAACCATGTTTTTCCACAAGTCAAATAAAATGTCAAATATATTTTTCTTATACTCGATCTTAAAATATTGCTGCGTGTTTTATAGCCGGACATCAGCAGAATACTTGGAAGTCTGAAATAAAAACAGAAAATGCTGGACATACTCAGCAAGTTATGACAGCATCTGTGGAGAGAAACAGTTACCGTTTCAGGTCTGTGGCCTTTTATCAATACACTCTGGCTTCTCTTCAAATCGTATAAATCTTTCACCTTCATACAAAAAGAAGAGTTTCTGCTAAACTGAATATTTTAACTTTTTTTGAAAGAAATTAAAACAAAAATGATCCCAGTTAGACCCTGTTAGATTTTCTTCCACATTCCTCCAATAGGAGCTCCTATTGATTTATCCATCTATCTAATGTAAAATAAACTTCCCCTCATTTTCCCTCCTGGTCTCCTCTTGGTACTGTCCCATAGCAGCATGACTGAGATTATAAATTCAAATAGTGGAGAAACTCAGTTAACCATTGACCTCCATGGTGCAGCATGTGTGGCACATTCTAACTAATTTGCTTTACACACTTTATCCTATAGGTAGAAAGGCTTTCTGACCTGTTGAGAACATCAGATCGGAGTCAAATTCCTTCAATTTCTTTAGCAATCTAGTAGTGATTTTTTCCATTGCTAGTAGCTGCTTTTCTGGGTCAGGTTCTTCATTGTTAATTTCATACCTGCAAAATGTATATAATTCAATATTATAATTTAAACTCAACTAGCAAGAAGCAACAAAGGAGTGTTCAATCTATAATTTCTTATTTATGTTTAAGGTAGAAAGTAAGTCAGGGAGGATACAAAGTACTTCCCTCCACATCCCATCGACTTAAAAAAACAATTAAACGGAACATTTAAGTCTTCACCCCAGCCATCCAACAAGGTCGGGGTCCCCATGGAGTCACTATTGAATAGCAGCCTCATGCTTCCCAGGATGGTTTCATTCAATAATGGAGCTGCAAATCTACATCAATGTCAGGGCCATACTGGAGTGGCCCAAAAGCAAGGTAAACTACACTCTGCAGCCCTGACAATCATGCCTTTCAAGTTGAAAGAGGATGTGTTACAATGGAAGATAGCAGTGGAGATTTTCAATTGGGAGGGAGTTGAAATGCCAAAAAGTAAACTGGGGGAAAATGAGCACAAAATAAATGTGGATGAGAGATACTTTTGAAAATTTATTATAAATATCTGGCATAAACCATAAGCATTGTAAGTGCAATGTAATGATGCCGAAATCACCCCTTTTAAGCTGACCAGAGGAAGAACAACAACATTTGATGCTTTAATTTCTACCGTAATAAGTATTTCCTGGTATTTGAATTAATTAATTGTTGGAAAGAACTTGTGGACATTGTGGCCAATTTTGTACTTCTACAAACTACAATCTAAAGAATTGCGGTCATTTTTTATTCCCAATCATTAAAAAGCCACATCTTAAAAGTGCATTTTAACTTGGAGTTTAAATCAGATGAACCTTTTTTGCTATCAATATCCCTTAAACTACTTTTTAAATGTTACCAGCCCATAATGTGGGGTTATGTACATTGTTGATTCTTGCTGTAATTAATTACAATCATGCATACTCTCACTACTCCCAGAAAAATATTTTTGAATAAAGAGATTTTGAAAATCCTACCGTATAGCACCTAATCCTGGCCAACTCAGATCTTCGATGTATGTCAGGGCAGGTGTCTGGTAAACTTCCTGTTTAAATTCTTCTCGAAGTTGTAAGGTGCTAGTTAGAATGGGAATTTTTGCTTTCAGGCATTCAACCAGTTGGTCCACATGCTCTGGCGTGGTGTTCAGGACTAAATGAAAAATGCGAAATTCTCTAAAAACTCTTGTCTAGCAGCAGTGTATGACAATAACCAATGACACATCAGTAAATGACATGGGAATTATAAGCCTTATGTGACAAGCGATTTATTTTCTGCCTCTCATTTAGTCAAGAATGGCAAATTCTCAATGCTATAGTGTATTAAGTTTGTAGCTACACTGTATCATCATTTCACTGCTTTGAATGGCCCTTTTTTATACGAAAAGGGCTTGTAGGAAGGTAACATGCAATATGACTAAACAGGAGAAGCAAATTTCCTGACTGAATGTGACGATTTGTTACAGGAATTAAATATCTGAATTGCACTAATAGGTGCACCAGAAAGTTCAACATAATTTTAGCCTGGGCTAAACAAAGAAGTAATGAAGTCAAAGAGAAATGCACATGGGATTTGTAGTCATTACTTGCTCAAGTCCAGATAATTTATATATGCAAAATCAGTGCTAAAATTGTTAGAATCCTTACAGATCATGTATGGCTCCTCTCCTAATATTTCTGTAGACACAGCATATTGCAAAAGGCTAGTGAAATCAGCATCAGAATTGATATTGGCAAAAATAGTTGTTAAACCTTCACCCAGCCTAGGCTTTACACAGATATGAATTCAAGTAATTTGATACTGTGTATAACACTATTTTATAGAATTTAGGCTCTTTTGCGGGTAGGAGACTGGACGCTACACTGGATTACAACACAATACTGTCCTCTCACTGTCATCTGACTATGAGTTCAGACTAGTCTGATGCTCTCTATAGGGAAAGCTTTCTGGTCCATCTATCAGTGTGAAAAGAAAGAACTGATATTGTAGAACAACATTTCTGAGCCTTAGGCTAATGTAATCATAAAAAAAAAAGTATAAATTAAAGGATTTACACAATGAAGACAAATCCTTCACTGCAAAACATAAACTAATAGAAATATCTAATTGAGTTCTTTACTCACCTGCTGCTGTCATCAATGGGCTAAATCGTATACACGCTCCCTCATCTTCCAATTCTACAACATCTACGCCACTGGTGGGAACCAACTGTCCTAGCTGTTCTCCTAACTGTTGACAGACGTACAGGGTATTAATTTGGTGACTATCTATAAAAAGATAATGCACTTCTATGATGTCACTTTGAATATCTTGAGTATTTTAATTGATTACATGGGCACTGATTCAACATTTAATTATACATCAGCGAACTTTAACAATCATAAGCTTCACATTAAATTCTTACCCAGCGATTCAGGGCATCATCAGTTTCTCTCTCATTGCTGTCCTTCGTGGATTCCTGAGCTGCAGCAGTTTGGTACTGAGCTCCATCTAGAGCTGAAAATGTTAATAGCAAAAAATTACAATGGAGCTCACAAATGTCAAAGAAATGCTGCAGACATTTATTTGTTTTTGGCAATTTTTCTTTCTCCTCACTTGATGATGCAGACTCCTATGCTGGTATGGTTTTATAAGCATTGTTCACCCTTTGGTACCCAATGAATGCTGCCCATGGCAAAGGAGTAGGAAAGGACACCACATATGAACCTGATCCTGTGATCATCAGATGTCCACATTTTTTTTTCCAGTAGGCACCTGTGGATAATGAAGGGTAGGTCGCAAGCGACATCCAACCTTCTAATATCAGTGAAGCAGAGATAGTCAAATTTGGAATGGGAGCCAGTGGAGTTTGGTGAGTGGAGCTTACAGAATTAGTTGAAGAGGATGACGTTTTGGATGAGTTGAAGTTTGTGACCGGTTGAGCTCAGGGATCCAGGAAGGAGTGTTTTGGAGAAATAGAGTTTACTGATGACCCAGACATGGATAAGGGTTTCAATGCCCATGGGCATGAATAGGAGTGAAGGCTGACATTACAGAAATGGAAGTTGGTGGTGTCAGGAAGATATAATAATTCTCAATGTTATTGGAATTTATTGTAAAATAGAGTAATAGTGGGATGTGTCTATGTGTGTGTGTGTGTGTGTGTGTGACTTAATTGGATTAAAGGCAGCTGGTCTGATGGCTTTGATGTAAACATGGGGGAAGTTTAGAATGTAAGGTAAAAGGACATTTGCATTTTTAAATAAACCAGACTACAGTGTTTTCAAAGGAGGGGTGAAATGTGTCACCTAGCCGGGTGAAGTTTAGAAAGTGTGTTTAATTTTCCCAAAGATTACTGGTAAAACTTAGTGCTAGGAGATGTTTTTATTATCAGGAAGATAAAGCCCAAAGACATAGTGAAACAATGGGAATTTTCATGCAAAGGGGAAAATATGTATAAAGGAGCGAAGGCTATGTATAAGGGTAGGCATTTGAAGATTTTACAAGTGTGAAAAGCCTTCAGCATTTATGCCTCAAGCTGCTGTCTTCAAGGACTGAAGTTAAGAAAACTCAAAACAAAAACAAAAATAAAAATACCTGGAAAAACTCAGCAGGTCTGACAGCATCTGCGGAGATGAACACAGTTAACGTTTCGAGTCCGTATGACTCTTCAATAGAACAGTTCTGTTTAATGTCTCATTTGGAAGAGAGCACCGCTGATGATGGTGCACTAAAATTTCAGCATAGATTATGTGCTCAAGTTTTAAATTGGGGCTTGAACCCTTAACCTCTGGCACAGAGACACACGAGCAACCACTGAGTCAAGCAGACACAATCCCCCTGCTGAGTACACAACAATTTGAGCACTATTAAAGTTATTAAGCAGATACAGAGTCAAGGGTCTATTGATTGTGCTTTAGCCTAATACTGACAGTCATGGAGATTTAAAGAACAAAAATATCTAACTGCTCTGCATGAACAGTATTAGGCTTCTTACCTGATTTGAGGTGCTCCTGGATGAATCTGAACACTAACACTGGAGAATTAAATTCATCTTCAACCTTGTAATAATAATAATAAAACAACAGGTATTAGGTACTCATTGTTTTTAGTGAAGGAATATTTTGAATATTTGCTTTATGGGCCTTACTATTTTGGTCAAATAAAAATGTACAGCTTTTAGCAAGAAGTCACATTACCAACTCGTTCCAATGACCTTTAGTGGCAAGGCTTGATCACTGATTAAAGCAGGATTTTGATTTTCTAGAATGTTGCTGTAATACTATAGGATTGGTTCCCTGCCAAACATATTGGACTCGGTCCTTGATGGCAAATAAAAAGATGAAGAGCCCATAAAACAATTTACAATTTCTTACTAACAGTCTTTTCTCTATTCTACTGCAGTGCGCATTTCCAACACAAAGAAGCAACATACCATCCAAAAGTAGTAATAAAAAGCCTTTGACATTTTCCATTTTTGTGAGTTATATCCCCAGTGAAAAGTTAAAAGATTGGAAGCAGCATAAAATGATACATTAGAATCTAAACAAAAATGCTTGACCAAATATAGTCCAAAAATATTGCAGTCAGCATCATTTCTTATACAGACACGGCATCCATGCACAAAACCCAGATCCATTAAATGCTCACCCATTGTTTTATTTAATGCTCACCATACTGAGCAGAATGTACGTGACATAGAACCCTGTAGTAGGAGTAACTAGATAACTGGTTGGCAGTCAAGTGAGTAAGCATAACTAAAAAAATAAACTTGCTTGGTGACCAAGTGGAGCACTCAGCACAGGTACAACAGACTCACTTGCTTAACTTGTAGGTTTGTTGCTAGTGACTTAACGCTTGATTTTTTTTATTCGTTGACGGGATGTAGGTGTCACTAGCTAAGCCAGCATTTATTGCCCATTCCTCATTCCTCTGGAGAAGGTGGTGGTGAGCCACCTTCTTGAACCACTGCAGTGCATGTGTTATAGGTACACCCACTGTGCTGTTAGGGAGGGAGCTCCAGTATTTTGACCCAGTGACAGTGAAGGAACGGCGATATAGTTCAAGTCAGGATGGTGTGTGGCTTGGAGGTGCGATGGTGGTCCCATGCATCTGCTGCCCTTGTCCTTCTAGGTGGCAGAGGTCATGGGTTTGGAAGGTGCTGTCGAAGGAACCTTGGTGAGTTGCTGCAGTGCATCTTGTAGATGGTACACACTGCTGCCACTTATAATTTCAGCCAAGCAGGGGAAAATATGGGTGTCAGTTCTGGAACAATGGAAAACGAATAAATCACAAACTTTAAAACCATTTTCTTTTTAAAATTGAGAAAATAAAGGTAAAAGGCAAAATGAAATATGGTAAAACGTTGGGTTGCCAATAGTGAGCTTCACAAGTCAGGAAGATTAAAGATTTTATTCATAGTCTGTGTAAAATTAGATTTCAATCCTCAGTCTGCATTGAATTTCAAATGGGACAGTCAAAACGAGTATACAAGTTAGCTTCAATGTCTTTGGGTTTAGGTAAAGAAAAAGTGAGGCAAAATCTACTGCTCTCCTGATTACTAACCAGCAACCTCTGCTGGATGTCGCTGTGTAGGCTTCAGGCAAAGACAGTATCAAACTGTGATGTTTCCAATAACTGGCTATCCTGCTGGCACTCACCGTCATGGCTCAGACATGAAAGGCCAATTGGACGAGGTACCAGAGGGTGATCGGCATCCAGCAAGGAATTAATGTCTTCAGGAAAAGAGGGGATGGGAAAGAAGGAAGAGAAAATTGGCAAGAAAATAAATAAAATAGCAAGAATTAGGACATGAGACTAGGAAAGGTAGATGAAACTCAATAAGAGAGGCAGCACACAAGATTCATTTTTATTTACTTTTGAAGATCAGTCATCATTTTCATCTCCTGCATCAATTTCAGCTCCTGCTATCACCTTTGATTTCTTACCACTGACTGATTTCCTCTCTAACCATTCAGGCTGAATCAGGCAGTGCAAAATCTTGGTGCCCAAAATGATCCAAGGATAAGCTTCAAACCCAATATTCCATCTATCACCAAGATCACTTATGTCCACTTCCACAATACTGTCTTCACTACTTCAGCCCTTCTGTAACTGAAACCCTTCTGTTATTTCTGGACTATACTTCCTTGTCACTCTACCATTCTCCAGAAACTCTTCTGTTATCTGAATCGAGGCTGCATTATTCCTGTCCTGCACTAAGCCCCACCTTTGCCTCTCACACCCATCCCCACTAACCTACTCTTGTTTGCTTTCCTCCAATGCATTACATTTAAAATCCTCATCTTAGTTCCCTCCATGGCCTACCCCGCACCTAGCAATGTAATATCCTCCATCCTTATACCCTTCCATCCCTAACACATTCTCTCCTTCTCTGGCCTTCTCACATTCACTCCCTTTGCCCTACCCTCTGGAACTGCCTCCCAAAGCACTTTGCCTCTCCACTTCTCTCCCCCTTCAAAACTGTCCCAAGATTCATTTTTTCCCTCACTGGTTCTTCAGTCACTCTTTCCATGGCTGATGCTCCATTTCCCTAACTATTTCCATTTAAGACTGGACTGGATAGGTGGGCCTGCCTGAATACTCATGCCACCTCATGCCAGCATCATCCCAGAGGTGGGATGGGGGTTGGCATGGCTACCTGCCTGCAGGTGGCAGGTAGACAATTAAGGGATTAAATGGCCACTTAAGGCCTATTGTCAAAGGACAACTGCAATTTTTCCAGTCAGCCTCCAGGCCCCCAAAAGGCACCAGGCACTAAGCAAGCTGCCTGCAGGCAGCTTCCTGGTGGCAAACAGATAGGCCTGTGCTCCAGGCAAGCTCTGAGACTTTCCCTGCCTGCCTGCCCAGAGCTGCGACTGCTGAATCCATTCTTCAATTGCAAAGTTTAGGAAGTTGGAGACAGAGCACCTCAAGATGGAGGCATTGCCGCTCTCTCTTATCTGAAAAGACAGGCTGCGGCTCCTTCGAAGTTGGATGGCCTCCTATTGGTCCTCCAGCCTCGAGATCACCCACCTTTAACTGAGTGGCAGTCCTGCCCTCTGACCAATAATTAGCCAATTTGGGGCAAATCACTGCTGAGCGAGTGCTTCCCATGCAGAGCAGGTTTGTGACTCTGACGTTGGGGGTCCTGTCCTAAAACCATTCCCTTTATGTTAAAAAGTGCTGAAATATAAATGTAAGTTGTTATTGTTAAATCAGTTATACATTTCAAAATATTGCCTTTTTGTCAGGTGCATTCTTATTTTTTGCCTACATTGATTTACAGAATTCACAGGCAATGATACACAGAAATGTAGTTTTCATATTGTGAGCTATAGTAGGAACTTCTGATGGTTCTGAAGTATATTAAGTTTGTCAAATCAAATAAAAGCATGTAAGATCAAGAATGAAAATCTATTAGTGCTTTTTTGTTCTGCTGTTGGGTCCTTTTGAACCTAATACTATATTATTTTAGCTCTCATATATCAGTCTCATGTAGGGGTCCCAAGCCCTCTACCTCAGAGAATATATTTTTCCCCCAGAATTTAGTGAAGCTTTTGGTCATATGCCCAGGAATCAGGAATTTTTTGTTATATTCATTCATGGGATGTGGGCATTGCTGGCTAGGCCAGCATTTATTGCCCATCCCTAACTTCCCTTGAGAAAGTGGCGGTGAGCTGCCTTCTTGAACCGCTGCAGTCCCTGTGGTGTAGGTACACCCACAGTGCTGTTAGGGAGGGAGTTCCAGGATTTTGACCCAGTGACAGTGAAAGAATGGTGATATAGTTCCAAGTCAGGATGGTGTGTGGCTTGGAGAGGAGCTTCCAGGGGGTGGTGTTCCCATGTGTCTGCTGCCCTTGTCCTTCTAGATGGTAATGGTCGTGGGTATTGGAAGGTGCTGTCTAAGGAAGCTTGGTGAGTTACTGCAGTGCATCTTGTAGAAGGTACACACTGCTGCGACTGTGCATCGGTGGTGGGGGGAGTGAATGTTTGTGGATGGGGTGCTAATCAAGTGGGCTGTTTTGTCCTGGATTGTGTCAAGTTTCTCGAGTGTTGTTGGAGCTGTACTCATCCAGGCAAGGAAATGAACAAATCTTGTCTGGTAATTGCTTTTACCTCTTGTACTTTTCCTATGCCTCCACAGGACCACCTTCCAACATTTAAAAGTGGCTGAACATCACATTTATGTTTAAAATATCATGCAAATTTATTCTACAAAATATGCACAAGTACTTACACAGTCACCAGATATACCTATTTATTTACACCTTCCACCGAGTTTGCAATTGTTACACCCAAGCTAATCCTTGTAATGAGTGCTTTTTCTAGAATTTCTTGCCATTGTGGGAGTGTAATTAATCATTTTTAAAAAAATATAATGTAATTTTTCTCTCAGGAATTTAAATCTGATCATTTCTCATTGATTTTTAAATGTTGTCTTTGATTTGAACAAAACAGCTCTTTTAATACTCTGGAGAAGAATTACCAGGATTCCCTGGATTTTGAATACCCCCATCATTTGAGTTTTAAAAGCAACTGTTAGTCTTATACAAATTGATTCAAACCGTATTGTTTTAGTTTGAATCATTCCTTTCACTAGATCGGAACTGATGAAACTTTAATACTGTATTGTATCAGAAATAGCTTGGGATAGGATTCGGAATAGCAGGTGGTTTTTAAATTACACGTGCACACTGTCTGGATTTAAAGGAACAGGCAACAATCAAAATGTGGCAAAAATAAACTATTGTAATATAAGAGGCATCACATTCATGGTTTAAGATCTTGCGGCGCATTTTATCATCTTTGTACAGTGAAGTACTCCACAATTTGGTCAATTATAACATAACCACATCTACTTAAAATCAGTTTTGAATAAAACAGGATTAAAAATTAAATAGAACAAAAACTTATGCAATAGCAGCCAATGTAGAAGTTTGCAATTACCCAGAAAACCACCTAATTCTATGGATTATCTTCTTTAAGTTACACATCGCTGACTGCAAAACTTCTCTAACCCTAACTGCAGATTCCTAATTGTATCGAAATTTGGATCCACTGTCATACAATTTTGATCACTCCACAGACAGATTATTTAACACTTTGCCATTGGATAAAACTTTTATTAACTTTAATATTATCATATTTTAGCTTGCATATAGAAATTTTTAAAATCCAAATAGTCTAAAAGTGCAGAGTACAAATCACTGAAAACAACAACGTGGTTGAAAAATTAATTTCTTGCGCAATCTCAGCATTTTTGACCAGATGGGGAAATTACACAGCATTTCTCAAGAGCGTTTAATTTTTTGAAATTGTAGTCCTATGAAGGCAAAGGGTTATTACAGATTTTAATTGCATTTGGGACTTCTTTATCTGTACTATCACTTTAGATAAGTGTAAACAACTACAAATTGCTTTAATGGAATGCGTAATGTTTCTTGATATGTCAAAGGCCTTTCATTGCCATGCAACAATTAAAATGTCCTTCATCTTTGGCAAAGTCATTTCCTTTTACTCAAGGAGCAAATAAAATGAAGATCCTATTACATGCACATTACATCATGCACATGCAGTAATCCATAATTTGGTTTGATTGACACAGGACAAGAAATGAGCATTCAGAGCCAAGTATTGTTAGTTAACAGAAGAACAGCCACAGGGGAGAATTTGCACATGGTCCATTTACAGTCCAAACAATTCTCTAACAAAGTTACAAAATATATTCTGTGTTCGGTGCAAAGACAAACAACACCGCTTACGGAGCCACTCATGTAAGCATATGATTTTGTAGCACTGGTTAGAAGGCTGTTTAGGAATTACTGCAAAAAACTACTGGCATTGTAATAAATTCTTTTTGGTGCATGTAAAGGGCACCTGTTCAGTTTCAACATAAACTTTATGCAGGGCGGAATTTTAAGGCCCCGTTGCAGTGGGGGCAGGGCCGGAAAATGCAGTGATCCCTTCAAAACTCCACTGACTTTGGCGGGACCAGAAGATCCCGCTGAAGGGCGAGGCTGTAAAATTCTGCCTGTAGTTACACATTGGAAAGTTGAGAAAAGACAAGGCTGCAGCACCACAATCAATCAGTCATTAAAGAAATCCTAAATAAGTAAAACAGCAAAGATTTATTACAGGCCTATGAGGACATTTTGAATGCATTGCAGTGGTATGTCATAGGTAAAAGGGTAATAAAAATTAGTGCAACACTGAGCTTGAAAGAATTTGGTATCAAGTGGCAAGTACAATAGTACGAGACATTTTTTTCCTGAATGATTATTCAAAAGTATCCAATATTCCACATGGACATACAGGCTGAGATTTGTTGCAAGGCCTGAACAGATGGATGGTCAAAAATTGATATAAAAATTATTTCAATGTGATAAGAACAAAGAATGAAAAACAGACCCTGAAAACCTTAAAATACACTTGTAGCTTTTCCCACAAGTTTTTGCACTTATCAAGTTGAGGAATGTTAGTTTTTGGGAATGAGCACTCCGAGGTCAGATATAGCACAGAATGAAACTCCATCTACTTTGCCCAACATTCCTCAGCCTGAACTTCAGAAATGCAACCTTCACAGCACCAGTGTGACATTTCTTTCCATTTCCCAAAGCAGTTCATGCTATGGCCTTTTGAGTGAGATTGTCAGTTAATCCTGAATTAGGCCCACACTCACTTGGTTCTGGATGGAGATGTTCAAACTCATCATGTACAAAGAATATTTTCATCTAATCAGTCTGGCTGGGTTTGAACCGAGGTGACAGGCCAGTGTCAAACCTACTGCTCTGCCCTGTTTTCCAATACTGTTCCAAAATATATTCAAGTGGAGCTGGGGATTTTTCTCATTTTTTCCCAACTAGCAGCTAACTATTTTGTTATACATGCATGTAATTCTCACCAATGCAAAGCAACACATTCCACGTTGAACAGCCCTCTTGCCATCTACATATTACTGTAGTTGCAATTATTCAATATTAGGCTATTTAACTATAATAAACTGGTAACATTCTGATGGATATAACCACACTAAGTTAAACAAAGAGCTTATTTAAGTTAGAAAATTGGATGTTAAATGGATCATGTAACTTCTATATCTTGCAGCTACATATAATTAATGTTTCAAAAGAATTGGATGCAAGTTAGCAATAAACAGTTTAGCAGGCATCACTTTACTCCACCTACAATTGCCAAAAGAATATTCCCCAAGATATTTCCTACAGACTTTCCAGTAAATGTCTGTTCCTTAGGTTTGGTGATTACCTCCTGAAATGATTCAGTGATTCAGTCTTATTACAAAAAAATTAAACATTATCAATTAGAAAATAGTTCATAATTAAAAGTTGATTTAAAAATTGCTCATCAGCTGCAGAATAATCAGAACAAGCTTTGAGATATATAATTGTGTTTTAACCAAAACCAACAATATACTGTATGTTCAAAGGTGACCTTTATTTCCAAAAGCAAAAGCTATTCTCTTCCCCAAACCAGACACCATTCCCTGATACAAAAGCTGGGCACACATCAGGGCCCAGTCCTCTGTTAATGCTGCTCCGTCACAGCTATTAATAGTATAGGAGCATGTTGAGGACTATGCACCCTGATAGTTTCCCCCTATCTCTTCTGCAGGAACACTCAAATTTCACTGGTCACTTCAGTGGTCTGAGATGACATTCATGAAAGGAAGTTCTAACCTGATAATTAAAGAGAAATATTTGGAAAAAGAATACATTTAACAGCCAGCAGTGAAAGGCAGCATTTATAGATGTAACAGTGGTTTCCAGCACTTCAGCCTTCAGCCCCTTCCACAAACCTCATACTCTTGTGCCAATTCAATTACCCTTCTCGGTCACTGTCTTCAAGTTTGCAACCTTGGCATCCTAGTTAACCTCTGACAGCATATCATCTCTCTCACAAAGACTTTCTATTTCCACATCTGCAATATCATCAATCTCAGGAAGTTTCCTGCTTCACCCTATTTGCTGCAGAAATTCTCATTCAGATCTTTGACACCTCCAGATCTGACTATTCCAATGCACTCGATGCCATCCTCCCATCCATAAACTTCAACTCATCCAAGCCTTTGCTGCCCATTTCCTCACGGGTAAACAGGTCTGCTAACCCATCAGCCCAGTTCTTGCTGACCTACTCTGGTTTCCAGTTAGTTGCCCAACACCTCCAATATAAAGTATTCATCCTCATGTTCATATCCCTTCATGGCCTTGCCCCTCCTACCCCTGTAGCCTTCACGAGCCTGAAAACCCTCAGAACTTTGTGCACCTCTACTCTGAACCCTTGCGCATTCCCCACACCTTTCACCCCAATATCGGCAGCTGTGCCATCCAGATCCTAAGCTCTGGAATTCCCTCCCTAAACCTCTCCACCTCTAATTTTTTTTTTTAAAAAACCCTCTTTAACACCTTTCCCTTTGATTCAAGCTTTTAGTTACTCTTCCTAATTGCTCCTTCTTTGTCTGATTATGCTTCTAATTTCTTAGAGGGCATTTTATAATTTTAAAAGGATGTTGTTGTAGCTGACCTTTAGAGAATTCAGAGGTGTCTGATAGTTATTTATCTACCACATTTGGAAGAATTAAAATGCACAATGAAAATATTTAAATTCAAATACACACACAAAAATGTACATTTATCATCTTTGAAGGTTACACACACTCAAAAAGAGATGGATGAATAATATCCAACATACTCATTTTCAAAGGGGTGCAAGGTTGATAAGAAACGTCTTAAGAAGTTTGTAGCTTTCTTAAAACTAATATGGTCATTTCTGGACTACATCCAGCAAGTTGGTTTAAAATTAAATATAACACCTTTAACAACTGATACAAATCCCAATTAACCAAATCAAGTATAATTAATAGCTAACATTGTGAATATCAAAATTTCTCTTGCAATGTTCTTCTGAAAGTTTGTATTCTAATGTTGCATTACATGACTTAAGTAATCACCATGTGGTGTTTATTCTATTCAAATTGCCAAATGCCATAAAGATACAAGTAAAATACTTACCGAAGTTCTAATAGAACTTAGTTTTCTTAAGTTTTCCAGCAATCTCTGGCTCTAAAAAATAAATGAAACAACTGTTACAAATGTTTTTCCTCCTCCAACTACCCACCCCCCCACCCCGTTTTATTCCTTGCATCTGGGGTAACGATATTCCCTCTGGTGCCTCATCTAAATGTCATTCTTTAGCAAGAAGATGATCCTGAGCACTGACAAATGATTGGAGTATGTGAACCACACTGAATCCAATCTTAATGGCATCCAATATCCATGAAGATTCACATCTAGTCGCCATCACACAACATGTGGCCACGAATGAATTAAAAATGTTTTTTCCCTTGCTCCATCTGGGAATGCTGAGGTATCATATAATGTACCCAAGAAAGATGATTGAAATGGAAAGGAATACCACAAGTACATGGCAAAATTGTTGTCGCAAGATTGATAATGATAAGACAGATGTTTGGCACATCTCAGTGCACCTATCCAGAAAGAACCTACAGGTATTTCCATCATGGCATTTAATGGTTTCTTAAATGTTTCTGGCGTTTTTACTTACAGTCCCCTGCCCCTCTATGTTCATCACTGTCTGGGTGTGTGCGAACAAAGAGGAACATCCTAATATCAGCCCTGAATTTGCCTTTTGTTAGTTTTGAGTGTGTCCCTATGTCCAATCTCAACTATTAAACTCAAAGCAGTGTTCTTTCTATACCACCTACTATCTTACATACCTTTCTGAATTCTACCTTGGTCTTTTGGTTTTAAAACCCCAGGTTTTTTCTACTTACTTCCTCATAACTGTTTTACAATACTATAGATTGCTTAGTGGTTCTTTTCTGCACCACTTTCAAGGTCTGATAACTTTACTTGAGCTTTGTTGACCAAAACAGAATAGATGTCACCTGAGCACAATGCTCAGACTGTGCATGACATCCTGCAATCTGGATTATTATCTTGGTTACATAGAATTTGCTTTGATTGCTATCCCACATCAGGTTAAACCCAGTTCTGGTGAAGAGTCATACGGACTCGAAATGTTAACTGTGTTCCTCTCCGCAGATGCTGTCAGACCTGCTGAGTTTTTCCAGGTATTTTTGTTTTTGTTTCGGATTTCCAGCATCCGCAGTTTTTTGCTTTTATGTTAAACCCAGTGTCTATTACCCCAGGATGTCTCCTAACTTTCACCATTAGCTGATTCAACAAAATATGTTCACTTTCCTTCACACTTACCTCTTAATTTCATCTGTCAGTGCTTTTCTAGTTAAATATTTTACATAAGTAATTTTGTACATTTTTGCCATTCTCTTCAGATTCAATTCCCCTTCCTAAGTTTAATATGATCATGATTTGACTGGTTTACTTTGAGCTTTTGAATCCAAGCCTTTAATACAAATAAGAGTAGGACGCCCAGCAATAATCCCTGGGCACTCTAGTTATCACTTTTCCCCATTATATATACAGATCAACAAATCATACAAATACTTATGTTCGTGGTTTCTTATACTTTGTAGAAATTGTACGAGAGTCAACACATCACTTTCACCAATTTTAGTGTTGCAATTTCTAAGAATAATTTATACCAGACTATCAATAAAAATGGTATAATATTCCTCTTTAATCCTTGAATAAAAAGGAGACAGAATCCTTGCGGCTAAAGACATGGAGTTGTAATAATGTTGCTGTCGGACAGGATGCCTTTCCCCCACCACCCCCATGAACGACCAATTATCTAACTCATGGCCATGCTGTTGAACCCCTGTAGATCAAAGCGGATTCTAGAAAAGGATGCCTGAAATAGGCCCTGCTGTGTCTGCTGCACATAACAGCATGAGCCCGCCGGCCAACATTGCAGCAGTCAGATATATTTGACAGCAAAAATAAAAACACTTGCCTGAGCTTTGCTGAAACAAAGCCCAGAATCTCCATGAGCTTGAAAGAAGCCAAAGGGAGTAATTACCATTGATCCGGAAGGTTATTCTACAAATGGATATGCAGCTTGCTTCCTGTCCAATTCTCTGAAGTGTGACAAGGCAAATCCAGTATACTGACAGGGCAAATGCAAATGCTTATTTTAATACTTTATGGTTAGTATTACAGTAATAAAGTTGTTCCTGATGCTTGATTCATTTCATTGCTATAATCATGTTTACTGAGAATCAAAGTTCACAAGTTAAAAGCTTACAAAACTGGTTGGCCCAGAAAGGAACAGCCAGAAGGCTTGTAGTTTCATGGTTTAATAGTCTCTCACTGTACAAAACAAACAGTTTCAAATCCTGGTCAGATTTTTGGGACTGGCAACACACTGGGCGTGTAAAACATGCTGCATTTTAGTGTGCTGAGTCTTATCATTTCTAATATGGGGAGGGAAGTAATGTTGCAGAGATCTCTAAAACACTGGGATGTAAACCTACAGGGTAATGCTGAAGTGACGTACTGCGCTGGTCAGACCAGACCTAAGAGTACTTTGTGCAGTTTATGTCACCATCTTTTAAACGAGGAATGCAAGAAACAGAGTAAATAAAAAACAGCAAGAACTATTCTACCTATAAGAGAGTGTGTATTAAGAGAAGATTCAATAAACTTAAACAAATGGGAAGATGAGAGAGTTTTTTTTCATTCATTCACAGGATGTGGGCTTCGCTGGCTGGGCCAGCATTTATTGCCCCTCCCTAATTGCCCTTGAGAAGGTGGTGGTGAACTGCCTTCTTGAACCTGCTGCAGGCCATGTGATGTAGGTGCACCCACAGTGCTGTTAGGGAGGGAGTTCCAGGATTTTGATCCAGTGACAGTGAAGGAACGGCGATATATTTCCAACTCAGGATGGTGAGTGACTTGGAGGGGAACTTCCAGATGGTGGCATTCCCATCTATCTGTTGCCTTTGTACTTCTAGATGGTAGTGTTTGTGGGTTTGGAAGGTGCTGTCTAAGGAGCCTTAATGAATTCCTGAAGCAGAGGCTGCAGGGAGGTAAATAAAATATTAAATAGCATATTATCTGGATTGACTCCCTTGGGTTTGTGGACACTCCATCCTGGCTTCACGGTGCCCACAAGTAGACCTTATTCCATCACAGTCTCATTGGACTGTTTCATACTGTCTCCTCTGTTTGGGATTGTCATTTTTTTCTCCTAAATTCCACCATGCCTATGTAACCCAAATTCCCTTTATGTCCATTTACATGCACATTTCGGATACTAGTTCCACCTTGTGTCACAAGTTTAAACTTTTTATCCTCATGTGGCCCAACCCATCCCCATCTCTGTAACCTTATCCAGCCCAACAACTCATCCATACTCTGATACTTTTTGTATCCCCCTTCCCTTCACCCCGCCATTATCCAAAACAGCTGTCATCAAAATCCCAAATGACATCCTTTGTGATCATGATCATGGCACATTTTCCCTCCTTGTCTTTCTTAAAATTCATTTCCAGGATTTGGGCGTCGCTGGCTAGGCCAGCATTTATTGCTCATCCCTTACCTCACTGCAGCCTCTGCATCTCCGCACCTTTCAACTCCTTCAAACCCACTGCTTTGACTCAACTTTTGGTCAGCACACCTAATATCTCAGTCTTTGGCTGTGGTTGTGAAATCCTTGAAATTTTGTTTGACATCAAAGGTGCTACATACAGTAAATGCAAGTTGTTGTAGTAGCAGTAAATATGGAGCGCCCAGAAAATTGCTTAACAAAATACAAATTTAAATTAACGAGAGGAAAATGAAAAAGCAGATTTTCAAAAAATAATCAAGGCTTATAAATGTTTGGAATACCTCTCAGGTAAGCTGATGAAATCAAAGATTTTAGTGGAGTTCAAAACACAGTTGGTTGGTAGGAAGGAGTGATATTTCTTGCCTTGGACTTCTATGATCTTACAGAGAACATTAGCAACATCTGCTATCAGAAAAGTGTCTGATATAAAAATTCACACCTAGCTTTGGGACTGAGACATCTTTAACTCATTCCAATCTAGTTAGAGAATACTCAAACATTTTTCCAAATTAATTTTCCCTTTCATGCTTCAATGAAATATTTGAGTATTTTAAAACTGTTTTTTTCTTACAAATGCTGCCATACCCAAACTTCAATCGGGGCAGCTGAATCGTTTGAAGGTTTCTCTCAAGAATACAATCAACATCTGCCTCACTGGTCGATTGGAAGCATGAATCAAGTTAAGCAGCCTAAGGTCTCTCTGTATGCTGCCCAAAAGACAAAATGTTATGGGTGGAATTATCTGTCTTGATGAAAATTATTAGTGCTTATATAACCAAATTTGGGGCATCATGTATCTGTGGGTATTATTGATGATTTATTTAATGATTGTTAAATACCAAGTTAAAGATAAAACAATAAACAGACACTTACCAACTGAGAAGCATACTTGATTCTGTCAACTATCCCATCATGTCCCAAGTATTGTAGAGAGAGCCAGAGGGGCAAAGCTCGGAGTTTCTCAACTGGCTGACTTGTGGTGAGTCCCGCAGCTAGAGACTAAAGTGATAGTTGATTATACCAAAGATTCTAGAGCTCAGTAAAAACCTTTGAAGATAAACACACAGAGTTTAAACAATCTTCCTTTAAATTTGGAGCCTATAACATTGATTTGGATATTTTTCTGGATTGTTTTTTTGTCAAATGTTTGGTTCAAAGAGAGTCATTTACATTTAAACACTGCAAAGTTACTAATTATTTCAGGCCATATAATCTCTTAAATTTATGAAGCTAAAATATATATGTATAAATTCTTAGTTCTTTGCATGTTTGTCTTGAAGCAATAAAGCACTTACCAATGAAGGGTCCTCATGTCTATATAGTGTCACTGCAGGCACAGCTGGGAGACCTAACCAGGGTCCTAAAGTCAAGGTCATGCTGTCACATTTAGTTGCAGCCTATAAACATGAGAGTGTTAAACATCTGTACCATGCACATGCTAATATGGTATCAAATAATTCTAATGACAGCCAAAAAGAGGTAAAGTCAAACATTGAGGATTCATTCCCAAATTAAAAACGTTTCTTCTCTCAGCTTTCTGAAGTAAGCAATTAGCCATAGTACACAAAGGGCCATAGGCATCTCCTTCCATTTTGTATTTGTTACTTACATTACATTGTCTTAGAATGTTTTATAATACTGGTTCAACGAATATTAAATTTAAACTACCTGAAATTCCACATGCCTCCAGGGATCATATAAACAGTAAAAATAAGTAACTAAAATGATCAAACTACTTCATTAAACCAAAATGTTACTAACCAGTACAGATGAAGAAACATAACCAAGTGTCAATGTGGCCAAATTAACACTGCAACAGAAAAACAAATCTAATTTTAGCAACACATCAGAGGTCAGTGAAAACACTTGACAAAAGAGAAGTATACTAGAAGAGGCCACTTAATGGAATAAAAAACCTTGCTGGCTCTGTGCAGATTAGTCTATGTTTCCCCTGCCTAACCTGGAGACACTGTAGCTTCTACACTTGTAGTTCGGTTGAGATCAACACAGGTGGGGATCAACCTCCAACTTTCCTGGTCTTCATGACTCAGTACCGTTACACATGGGCATTTGCCCACTGATCTCTAATCCTTTAATTAGTTACACGCAAGTTCTTCATTTTTAATGGGTACATCAATTGTGTCAGCTAAATGTTTGTACAAGTGGAAATCTTAACATGCTTCCTTCACCAAAACATTTCTTTGCACTGATTGCACTAAACCTTTAAGTAACTTGTCACTCAAATGTAACAAAATAGCATAGCATTTTCATTGGACAAGAACATTTTGAAGTAAATGAATTGCATTCAATCATTAAATTTAGCATTGAACTTGATTAAAATGCTTATTCTTACCCTTCTACATGCAACCACATCTTGAACTGGCTGCAGAGTTCCTTTAACCTTGCAAGTTTGTCTGTATGTCCTGCGCCTGGTGTGCCTAAAATAAGTTAAAAAAAAATCTCCATGTCTAGGAGACCCATTCAAACTAACATAGGTCAAATATCACCCCCAGCCATCCCATTAACAGTCTCTGTAGCACTGATCTCAGTGGAGGTGGTGGCTTTAGTATCAATATAATGCCTTACTGATTAAGCATGCTAATGTGCTGGTGAGAACTGCATTTAAATAAAGGCATTCTCTGTGGCTTTTAAATTCGGCAACTCTGTTGATATCAGAACTGCAGAGGCTGCCTACAGGATTCCTGAAGTGAATAAATACTGCCTGTAGCACTCACATGGTGTAGGTCACCATGTGCCAGTAGATCAACAACAACTTGTATTTACATAAGCACCCTTATAGTTAAAAACCATCTCAAGACACTATGGAGAAATATAATCACTCAAAAATAGATAGTGGGCCAAAGAAGCAAATATTAGGAGGGATTACCGAAAGATTAGTCAAAAAGGTGGGTTGTGAGTTGGGTCTTGAAGGAGGGGAGAGGTGAAGTTTTGCAGGGACTTTGGGAAGCCATTCTAAAGCATGGGGTCTAAATAGCAAGAGGCACGGCTGCCAATGGTGATGGGAGAGAAGATGCATAAGACATACAAGTCAGGGAAATTTAAAGGTTTAAGGGGGTTGTAGGGGTGGAGGAGGTTGAAGAAATAGGGAGGGCCAAGATCAAAAAGGGATTTCAACATGAAGATGTAAACTTTAAATTGGAGGCTTTAAAACGGCTGGGAGCCCTTGTAGACAAGCAAGGACCAAGTGATGGATGAGCAACATTCCATGCAGGATAGAATACGGAAAGCAGAGTATTGGATGAGTGGACATTTACAGGCCATGAAGGATGGGAGAGATTTGGAATTCTTGGGTTTGGAAATGACAAAAGAATGGATGACAGTTTCAGCAGCAGAGGCAGATGAAGCTACATGAAGGCTTTGGTTTTCCAATATTTAATTGGGAAGAAACTGTGGCTCATCCAAGATAGGATGTTGTACAAGCAATTTGACAGTGAGATAGTGGAGAGGGCAAGAAAGGTAGAATAGAAGTAGAACAGGGTGCCATCAGTGTACTTGCGGAAGCTGACTCCGTGTCAACGGATCATATCATGAAGAAGTTGAGTTTGGAGAGAGTATAAGGGGAGATGGGAGAGAAACTAGAAAAATGTTGCTGGATCGGGGCTAGGTTGGGGTGGGGGGCGGTGTTGGTGATTGAGGGTAGGAGCAGAGGCAAATAATGGATGGTCTGAATCTTAGTGACAAAGAAATGCAGGAACTCCCTGCACTTGATGGAGATGAAGGTTGAGGGCACAGGGAAAGAGATTTAAGGGAATGGTTGGTGGCAGAGAAAAGAAGCTGTGGGTTACAGGAATTTTCCAGCACCCCCGCAGTGGGGCCGGCGAGCCGTTGACATGCAGGACCGGAAGGTCCCGCTAGCGTGAAGGACTGGAAAACTCCGCCCCAGAACTGTGATCTGATTTTTTTTTAAAAATGCCAAATCCCACCGGTCTCCCTTAATTAACAAAAATTCACATGGATAAATAAAAATATGGGTAATTGAAGTGCCAATGCATAAAAGATCATTTTCTCTCTGCCTTATTACATACCTGCGTTTGCTACAAGTAACAGAGGAAGTTTTCCACATTCAATATCATCTTTAATAAGCCTTTCCAGTAGGGCTACATCCTGTCAAAGCAATAAATGACAAACCATTATAATCCAAACTGGAGTTTGCAAGCATTAATGCTAGTGAAAGGGCGTTTTGAAGAGCTTTGGTATTAGTAACTGATCTGTAGGCAGCAGGAGTTATACAAGCATTTATTCATATTATTATGGTGAGGTGGCACCACAAGTGGGTTTCCTGAAACTGAAAGGCAGGATTGAAAATACAACCCAGCAAAACAAGCTTTTGTTGTAAGGTCTAACTGTGTGAATTCTCACTCATCCTCCACCTGCCAATATTATGAATCAAGAACTTACCATTTGATGCTGAGATCCAAACATGGTGTTACAAGGCACACTGCACATACAGGAGATCGGAAGACCAAGCTACAATTGAGGAAAATTCACACAATTTAGTTTCAGTATAATGTATCTTCCTGAAACCAATACATTTTCCTTTTAAAAATAATATATTTGGTGTTGCAAAGACGTTACAAGTTTACTGTAATGTTGAAATACAGTTTCCAATGGTCTCCACTTCTAGCTACTCTGAAGCATATGTGCAAGATTAAAATTATACTGTCATGGCCATAATACTTAACTACATTAACAGGGATTTAATGTTATTGCAACACCTTGAACTAAATAAAATAAGCATAAAATTAAACATTGTTTCCTGTAATTTTTGCAAATAACTAATTTCAAACTTATGCAACACAGTATTTAATAGGGATGAGGTGTCATGTAACATTTAACCAAAAAAAAAGAAAATTTATTTAAATTTCTGCTAAATACAATTTTAATACACATCCCATCAAGCTATTCAAACGTAAAAAGGTGGCTCACCACCCACCACCTTCTCAGGACAATTATAGATGGTCAATAAATAAATCGGCAACTCTCGCATCCCAAGAATGAATTATCAAAAATTGTATCATGCAATGCAGGCCAAAATTTACAAAATAATGACCAAGATTCTGGATTCCAGATAAATGCATAATTTGGCTTCTTTAAAAGCACACACAAATTCCAGCAAGGTCCATAAAAGTTGTCAATGTGCCAATTCCTTTTATAGTTTAATGCTTGAATCTGGTATAATTTAGACACAAGGTTTTTAATGTCACTATTTCCTGAGACCTATATCCTTCATGTCCGCACTGTTGATACACCCCTATTGTTCTCCATTTCTAATATTTCACTTGCGCAGTCAATTCAATTGAGCAGAATGTTAGTGAATTTTCAGAAACAGAACTGAAGAGTAACAGAAATAAAAATATATATTCCAAATAATGGATGGTGAAGAATGAATTAAATGAATATATTCGATGGGTCCCTCATATGTGTAGTTATATGTCCATTCACATCAGATCCTTTGGTGGTTATATACTGACCCAAAACCAATAGTTTGCAATTAATCCCATTTGAGATGCAATTTGTATACAAAGTATTAGGAAAAGTAATGCATTTTACCTGGTTACAGATATACTGGCCCAGGCCTGTTCTACAGGCAGCACTAATATAGAGGACAGGGGATTTGTTATGCAGGACGTTAAAACCTTCTGTTGCATAGTCGTCATAGTTTGAATGAATGATGAGTTTGCACACTTTCAACAGACCTTCTCGATCATCTTCATGATAATAGGCAGAACCATTTTCATACCTGAAGAACAAAACTCAGGCTTCAACTCACGATCATGATGTTTAAATCCTAAAGCTCATGCATGTACTCAGTAATAAAAATGTTTTGAGCAGGACTATTCCTTTTACAGGAATCCACGGAAATGTACCCTCTTTGTGAAGTCACGTGGGAAGTCTGGAAATCAGAATGGCAGTAGTAACTGAAGGTACTGGCTTGGCTGAGAAAGCCCAAAGGAATTCCTGGCCCAAGGAGTCTATATCATTGAATTATAACATCTTGCAGCATAGGAAACAATTCTGCCTTTCATGCCTGCACTGGCTCTTTGAAAGAGTTCTCCAGTTCAATCCCACAACCCCAGCATTTTTCTGCTAACCCCACAAATCAGTCCTCTTCAGCAACATGTCCAATTGCCTTTTGAAAGTTCCTATGCAATCAGCTTCCATCACCCTTTCATGTAGTGTTTCAGATCTTAACAACCACTGATGTGAAAACATTCTCCTTTCTCCTCTAGTTATTTAGTCAATTATTTTAAATCAATGGCCTCTGCTTACCAACTGACATACCAAAATGCAGTTTGTTCATTCATCACCTATCAAAACCCCGCTAATGCCTCACCCCTTGCTATCTCTAATCTCCTCTAGTACCACAACCTTCCAAGATATCTGCGCTACTCTAATTCTGGCCTCT
This sequence comes from Cetorhinus maximus, assembly GCF_964194155.1. Lineage (NCBI taxonomy): Eukaryota > Metazoa > Chordata > Chondrichthyes > Lamniformes > Cetorhinidae > Cetorhinus > Cetorhinus maximus. The sequence goes on from NC_135893.1 coordinate 103,679,296, forward strand.
TGTGTATTCCCAGTGCCAGCGTTGGTGGCCGTGCCTTCAGTTGCCTAGGCCCCAAGATCAGGAATACCCTCCTTACATCTCTCTGCCTCCCTACCTCACTTTCCTCCTTTAAGACACTCCTTAAAATCTACCTCTTCAGCCAAGCTTTGGTCATCTGACCTAATATCTCCTTATGTGGCTCAATTTCATACTTTGTTTTATAATGCTCTGTGAAACACCTTGGGATGTTTCATCATGTTAAAGGTGCTCTATAAGTTGTTTTTGTATTAAGTCTCCCCTTAGCTTTGTCTGGTCTAAGGAGAACAATCTCAGCTTCTCCAATCTCTCCACACAACTGAAGTTCTCTGGCATCATCCAGGTCAACCTTCTCTGTACCCTCTCCAAGGTCTCAAGATCCTTCCTAAAGTATGGTGTTGAGAACAGAACATAATACTTCAGCTGAAGTCTAACCAGTGACTGTTAAAGGTTTGGCAAGACTTCCTTGCATTTGTATTCCATGCCCAAAATAAGTCTCCCATATGCTTTCTTAACCACTTTATCAACTTGTCTTGCCATCTTCAAAGGTTTGTGAATATTTTTTGCATCACCTCAAAATAGTAGCATTTAGATTATACTGCCTTTTCATGTTGTTTTTCCCAAAGTACATTACCTGAAACTTATCCGACTTAAACTCCAACTGCCTTTTGTCTGCCTATTTCACCAAGCAACTTATGTCCTCTTCATTTCTACTATTCTCCTCACCACTATGTTACCAAATTTTGTATTATCCACAGGCATTGAAATTGTACTCCTTAAAGCTAAGTCCTGGTAATTTATATGAAACAAAAAAAGAAATGATCCTAATACCAGCCCTTGGGGACCCCACTGCATATTTCTCTCCAGTCATAAAAATGTTAATTTGCCACTGCCTCCTATCCTTAACCAATTAAACACCCAAGTTACCAGCATTCCTTTATTCCCATGTGTTTTTATTTTTACAATTAGTCAAAAATGTGGTACTCCATTAAATGCTTCTCTACACTTCAAAGAATTGTCGGGTTAGTAAGACAGGATTTGCCTTTAACAAATCCAAGCTGGCTGACCCTTATTCACCCATGCTTCTCCAAGTGAGAATTAATTTTGCCCTTGACCGAAGTCTCTAGTAGTAAGATTGGACTGACTGGCCTGCAGTTGGCAGATTTATCCCTCTCCCCGTTTTTAGATAGGGGTGCAACATCTGAAATCCTCTAGCCCTCCGGCACCACTCCAATATCCAAGGAGGACTGAAAGATTGTCAGGGCTCCTGCTATCACTAGCCTAACTTCCCTCAGCAACCCAGGGTGCATCCCATTGGCACCAGATAATTTGCCAACTAAATGTTGTTTATTTATTTGGCACCTCCTTTCTTTCTATTTCCTTTCAATCCAATATCTCTACGCTCCCTTCCTCTACTGAGCATTAACTTCAACCTCTTTTGTGAAGACAGGTACAAAGTACTCATTCAGAACCTCAGTCATGTCCTCTGCCTCCACAAGAAATTTCCCTTTTTTTCCCTTAATCAGCTCTACCATTCCTTTTATTTTATGTACGGTGATAAAAGATTTTTGGGTTCCCTTTTAAATTATCCTCTGATCTCCCTCTCTCTTTACCCTTCTTACTTCCTTTTTCAATTTCTTACACAGCCAGCAAATTAAAGGACAGGCGCATCATACCATCCTGTGGGAGAATGCTGGAATGTAACATGCTGTACCATATTACTGTTCAGTTTTTGTAAATGGGATAGGATGTAGTTACATGTGCTTTGCACTGATAAGAACCATTACCTGAAAAGTCTGCACAACCAAAGTGTGGTATCCGACAAAATCCTAGTGGTCAGTTTTCGCAGTCTTTCTTTATCTAGCACAGAGATATACGCTGCCAAACTGTGACCCAATAAGGACATATGGCCCTGCTCTCCAATGTTCTGTAATCTGCTAATTACAGAAAGGTTATTAAAATCTGGCATTAGTTTTCATGAGAAAATTCCCTCACATTGAAATACACATCAAAACAAAACGCATTAGTAAGGAAAGAGCAAGTTTATCAAAGTACAACTGCAAACATCATTTTACCTGTGTATATCTATTTTGAGCTGTGTTGGGTCTCTTGCTGTTTGTTGTATATATTAATGATTTGGATTTAAATGTGGGAGGCATGATTGGGAAATTTGCAGGTGACACATAAATTGGCTGTGTATGTGATAGTGAACAGTATAGCTGTTGACTACAGGATAATAACAATGGTTTGGTTGAGTGGGTGTAAAAGATGCAAATGGAATTCAATTCAGAGAAGTGTGATTTAATGCATTTGGAGAAGGCAAACAAAGCTAAGGAAAACACAATAAATGGGAGGATATTGGGAGGGGTAGAGGAAATGAGAGACCTTGGAGTGAATGCCCACAGGTCCCCAGAGGATGGCAGGACAGGTGGTTAAGATGGCAAAAAAACATATGGAATGCTTTACTTTATTAGACGAGATATAGAATACAAAAGCAGTGAGGTAATTCTGGAACTGTATAAAACATTGGTTAGGCCACAGCTGGAATTTTGTGTACAGTTCTGGTCACTACATTACAAGAAGGACATAATTGCTCTGGGGAGACTACAGAGGAGATTTACAAGAATGTTGCCAGGGCTTGAAAATTGCAGCTATGAGGAAAGATTGGATAAGCTGGGGTTGTTCTCCTTGGAACAGAGGAGGCTGATGGGTGACTTAATTGAGTTGTACAAGATTATGAGGGGCCTAGATAGAGTAGACAGGAAAGACCTATTTCCCCTAGCTGAGAGGTCAATTACTAGGGGGCACAGATTTAAGGTAACTGGTAGAGGAATTAGAGGAGACGTGAGGAAAATCTTCACCCAGAGGCTGGTGGGTGTCTGGAATTCGCTGCCTGGTTTGGTGATGGAAGCAAAAACTCTCAACTCATTTAAAAAGGTACCTGGATCTGCACCTAAAGTGCTGTAACCTGCAAGGCTACAGATCAGGTGCTGGAAGGTGGGATTAGAATGAGTGGTTAGTTTTTTATTTTTTGGTCGGCACAAGCACGATGGGCTGAATGGCCTCTTTCTGTGCCGTAACATTTCTATGATTCCATGTACCATACAAAAATGACCAATTTTTCTCAGCATTGTTTTCTTGCTGTATTTAAGAATTATCTTGCAATATCTTCAAGCTTTGGACAAACTTTCTGTACAATTTGGTGATGCCATCATAGAAATTGGCATTGAAATCTGATTCAGCTCTGAGGGCGTGCCAAGAGTTAAGAAACTGTATGGAACATCACAACATTTCTTCATTGTACCAGTTCATCATTTTTTTAATTTAATTTTTGATGGTATGCTGTTGTCTTGAGAGGGCATGCATCCTCTTTTGTGTCCTGGCTGACTTTTCCCTAGGAAGTGCATCTCATGTATCTAAGAGAGTGGTGAAGGCAGTCTGCTCTCCATTGCCATCAACTATAAGTGGCAGGCGAAGAAAAGACCCACTGTGGCTACTTGACCCATTGATATTTCTTCAGCTGTACCAAGGAGGAGGGAGGAATACTTTGTTTCTACCAAAAAGCATGGGAGAAATTAGGAACAGAGTAGGCATCAACCTGCATCACGCCACACTGTCTCCCATTTTTTGACCAAAAAAACCAACCCATATTGTGAAGGGGTTGGTACCTTAATTTTCTAAACAGTGTTCTACCATGATATAATCTTACAAATTAATTTACTGTAAAAAGTTCTTACTGGTCAGATAAAACGCTTCTCCTAAGTCTACTGAGTCAATGTAATTTAAAAATATCTTTGTATTCCGATAAAATGGGTAAATGTGATTACAAAGCTAATTTTTGGCAGATAAATTTATTGCCAATTTATGAAACCAAAGAAGATGACTAATTCAATTAATTGTCTACATATTTGTACTAATGTTCTGACCCAGGAAACAACCAGCACTACATAATTGAATTAAGTGCCTTGCAAAAGATGTAAAATATCATTAATTTGCCAGAGGTTAATTTATCTTATTATTAATGAAAGCCTTGGAGACACAACACTTCAAGATATGTTTGTTATGAAGTTTATATTTCTTGCTCGGTTTATCCCAAATTGGACCGATACTGCATATGAATAGAAGTCTTGCTTTATGCCTCAAAAACTCAATAAGAATTATAGTGATAATTCGCAAAATATGAAAACAGCATGAGTATTTCTCAGTTTGTATTAAACCAATAAACTTAATTTACACTAAGTAATTTTATTCTACCTACATTTGTTGAAGATGTATAAAGAAAGAACGAGTAGTATCTATAAAGCACCTTATCTTGCAAAAATGTCCCAAAGCACTTTACATATAATGGATTACTTAGAAATGTAATGGTTGTTGTTGGTAAGCAAATAATTACACAGAAAAGATCTGCAAACAGCTTAGATAAATGAACGACTCATCTATCTGGTAATGTTGGTCAAGGACGGAATATAAGCCAGAATACTGAAATAATTCCTTAATAGTGCCATTGAATCTTTAATGCCTACATGAACCATCACAGAGCAGATTTAAAGTCTGATCAGCACCTCCGATAATGCTGCACTCAAGCACATTCTCAGTACTGCTCTAAATGGGCAGTCTAAATTGTGTACACGCATCCCGGAATGGGGCTTGAACGCACAAGATCTGACTCAGAGACGAGAGTGCAATCAGGTGATGTAAGATTTCTGTACAGTGTCCTTTTGGATTGTGATTTATAGTCTGCTGTACAATTAAAGATCTTGTCTTTTCAAAAGTTGGATTATGTCTAAACATAGCATGTTGTACAACACTAAGTGCTCATAGTTATGTATTTGCAATTGATGCCTAAGGTGGCAAGAGCAACTAACACTGAAGAATTTGTAGTTTAAAGATGAGTGTTGCACAACATGGGTGTACTTCCCACCCCACCCCCACCTCATGGTACCAAGGTAAATAAGCTGATGGGCAACACTGGGTAGCAAAGATCAAGGCTGATGGGAGAAAAGCTAATTACTGTTAATCAAATAGCCATGGAAAAGAGGGATCGGTCCAAATCAGGAAAGTAATAACTAAGTTGATCCCATGGTTTGTACCCATCACCCCAAATCTGCCCCGTCCTTCTCCTGAATGGTATGAATCATGTGGTATATTATGCTATGAAGTATATGAAGAAACCACCATTACAACAGCAACATCTTGCATTTACATGGCATCTTTAAGGTAGAAGATCAGCACCAAGATATGAGATGGGGTAACAAAACCCCCCCCAAACTCTTGAAATCGGAGGTGTTGGATCAATACGAGTCAGCAAGCACAGAGGTGAAGGGTGAGCAGGATTTGGCACAAGTTAAGATACAGATAGCAGCGTCTGAACAAGCTGAAATTCATGGAGGATGGCAAGGCCAACCAGGAGGCTGGAACAGCTGAATCTGAAAGTGACAAAGGTGTACGAGAGGGTTTCAGCACCAGACGAAGCAAGGGTGGAGATGTGCGACGTTATGGAGGTGAAAGTACGCTATAAAGAACATAGGATTAAAGTTCAACTCTGGGTGGAATTTTCTGTGCCCGCTGGCAGCGGGCGTGATAGGGGGCGTATGCGGACAATATGCCGTGATCGGTTTCATGACGGCGGGGCGACAGGTGGTGATCTTCTGCTCAGCCCACCAACAGTGGGCAGCGTTTCCCGCCGACGGTTGTCACAGAGCTCATTGTAATATATCAGCATACCATTAAAAGGCCATCCCGCCAGGCTTTTGGACCCCCGCTGGATTTTCCGTCCACGGCAGCGGGAAGGCACATTGACGTGTTTCACAACAGCACACAGGCGACGTGCACTTGGCGGCCTTGACTTTGGAGAACTGGGGGTGAGTGAACAACATCACTCTCCACAGCTCGCCAGGGTTGCCTGTCACCTCACAGCCTCTTGCAATCTCAGCAGCCCGGTTAGGAGCTGTCTCCCCCCATGTCGCAGGCCGACAGGGCAGCCAGGCAGTGCACTCATCTGTGGCCATCCGAGAGGTCACCTGCACTCTCCGGGAAGCATTAAAGGGTTGTCACACAGGGCCAGGAAAGGTGCTAAGTTCACCCATGCTAAATCACATCTCTCTCTCTTTCATGCCGCAGAAGAACCACATCAGGAGCATGGATCCTGATGACCTAGCTGTGTGCCTGATGGCCTACAGAGAGTGAAGAAGATGGAGGAAAGAGCGACTGAGGCGCCTGGCTGCGCAAAGGCAGGAGCAGAAACATCAGGAAGAAGGGCTGCTGGGGCTCCCGCACACGCTGCCCAGGAGCGACAGTGAGCCATAGCTGGTGACCTAATGACACCCAGGGTCTACAGGTGCCACCTGTCATTCCTACAGATGACCGAGAACCAGTGTCGCCGATATCTGTTCCTTTTATAGGGGCCTGGTGGCTCACATCTGCCACTTACTGCAGGACTTGGCACCAAGGGGACATGGGAGGCATCCAGTGCCAGTGGCTATGAAAGTGACTGTGGTGCTCAATTTCCATGCCCGTGGCTCCTTTCAGGGTACTTCAGGAGACCCCTGTGGGATATCACAGGCCACCACCCACAAATGCATCCATGAGGTCACAGATGCCATCTTCTCGAGGGCGCATAGCTTTGTGCATTTCGCCCAGGACCGGGACAGCCAGGATGCCAGGGCCATTGCATTCGTCCGGATCTCAGGGTTCCCACAGGTGCAGGGTGCGATTGGCTGCACCCATGTGGCACTCAGGTCTCTGTCGCTGCACACGATGGACCACATAAACCACAAGGTATTCCATTCACTGAATGTAGAGCTGGTATGCGACCACCAGAAACACATCCTGTAGGTGTGCACACAGTTTCCAGAGAGTGTGCAAGATGCCTACATCCTCAGTCGGTCACAGATCCCTGGAGACTTCCAGGGTCCACAGAAACTGCAGGGATGGCTCCTCAGGGGACAAGGGCTAACCGCAGAGGCCGGGGCTGATGACACTCATGCGGTGGCTTCTCACTGCAGCAGAGTGATGGTATAATAAGGCTCATGCTGCAGCTCGCAACTTGGTGGAGCAGACTATCGGGATGCTGAAGATGAGGTTCCGGTGCCTGGACCGGTCTGGTGGAGCCCTGCAATACAGTCCGCAGAGGGTGTCACACATCGTCGTTGTCTGCTGCGCCCTTTACAACCTGGCGCTCCAACAGGGAGATGAGTTAGCTGAGGAGGAGATGGAGGAGCTGCACGTCTCCTCCGATGAGGACGAGGAGGCAACAATGATGGGGTTGAGGCCCTCGCACTGGCTAGGTGAGGAAGGCGCACTCAGAAGGCCCTCATAGCTGCTAGATTTGTGGATGATGACGACATGCAGTGAGGTGACCCCACTGATCCTCACATCGCATCTGTGAATGTTTGACTCCAGTCTGGCTTATGGCAGTGCAAATGCCCTCTGTGAGAATGCTCCTGTCACGGAGACACAGCGGAGGCCCTAATAGTCACTGACTTGCAGGAGGATGATGGCGACATGCAATGAGGACACTCCATAAATCTTTGCATAGCCTCTGAAAATGTCTGACTCCTGTGTGGCCGAGGGCAGTTCGCTTGCGCTCCGTGATCCGAAGACGCAGCCAAGAAACTTTAGAAGCATCTGATGCTTTGTCCGCCTGCAGCACCCGAGCCCTTGAGGAGCTGGAGCACAGCATCAATGGTCACAGATGTTGAAGAGATGGGGGACAGCTCCTCCTTAAAGGTTCTGAGAGCACATCAAGAGAATGAGAGAACTCTGTGGCACCTGCCCACTACATTCTGGCAGCAATGACAAGCACCTACGAGGAGCAGGCATCAGTAATGTTTCTAGGGAGTGTGCATCCAGACCATCACTTCGGTCTGAAAGCTGCAGAGAGCACAGGAAGAGGCCCTGGACTGAAACACCTGCCTTTATCTTGTGCAGAAAGGTTTCACATCTGAGTGACAAGAACACTGCTCGTCAGAACAAGGAGCCAGAGACAGGGAGACATTCTTGAAAGTTTATTGATAAAAGTGAACAGTATGTACAAGTAATTAACACCTGTGGCAAGGCTGTGCAACAAAATTCTCCTTAAATTTTCTAACCCTGCCTCTACATCTTGGTGCTGCCCGGACATCCACAGCGGAGGTGGAGGCAGCCTGCTGACTGCGACGCCCTGTCTGTGATGACTTATGTGGGTGTCCTCTGGAAGGCCGAGACTTGGAGGGCCCCAGACTGCTTTTGGGGTCCTGCTGTGTGACAGTGGCGTCCTCCTCGGCCTGTGGAGCTGGAGCTGTTGAGGTCACAGGAAGAGGGGATTTGGATAGGCTGGTCACTCCTGGAGTCACCTGGTGGATGGGCCCAGAGCGTGCACCTGCTGACCCTCTCCTTATGGGTACCCACGGGCCCCTAGTTGACTCCGTGAGCGGAAGGGGTAGCTGCAGTGAGATTGAGCTGCCGCGCACGTCTCTTGCAAACACACTGTTGTAGGCCAACTATGGCGTCAGCAATGGAGTTGAGTCCATGCAGCAGTGCTGGAGTGACATCCTGGATCAAAGTCTCCATGGCGGCCGCCATCCTACCAGTGTTGACCTTGGTGTGTTGTTATGCCAGCGCTATTACCTTAGCCTGAAGACAGATGGACTCCTCCATTGTGCCTTGCAATCTGAGGAATGCAGCGGACATCCCTTCCTGAGCGTGCCTTTGCATCTCCAGCAACTGTCACATGACCGAGTCCAGAGACTTGTCATCAAATTTCTGGCATCCGGCAGTCGGAGGACTGCCGGAAACCTGGGAAGTCCCTGCCTCTGCCTGCTGTCGGTTAGATAGTGCGATATGCTCACCAGATTGTGATCCCGTGTATATTCTAAAGCTAGGTCCCACCGAGGTGTGTCCCTGCGCTAGTGGAGGGTGTGGGTGAGCGCTGTGATGGAATTTCGAGGAGGGTGCCTCCAGGTTCCCCTTCAGAGGTTTCTTCGGGGCTTGACTGGAGGCCCTGGGTTGTGGGCTCTGTCGGCTGTTTGGCAGATGTGTCTGCAAAAGGAAGAGATAAGTAATGCATGGCAGTGGCCTATGAAAGAGGACACATCACTCACGACATGGTTGTCTGATGAATGTTGCACAGCTGGATCCTCACTTAGTAGAGCAGTGCCAACCTCACCGTCAGTACAGGACCGGTCCGGATCCTCGCCAGCCAACTGGATGGCTCTATTTTCAAAGTCGGTGAGGACCTTGATTTCGGGCATTCTGCCTCCAGTCTGCGACCTCTCTCTCTTGTTGTGTGCCAGCTTGTCCTACATGGATAGAGATGGAGAAAGTGTAAGCAGCATGCCTGCCGGGCCAGATGATAAGTATGCCTGGCCTGTGCGAGTGGTGAGTGGTCCCATGTATGGTCTGAGGGCAGTGAAGGTGTGTGAGAGAGAGTGAATGGTGATGTCCCTTGAACTGGCAGTGAGTGAGGGCCCTGTGGACGTGTGCTGGGTTTGTGAATGTGAGTTGAGAGTGATGAAAAGAGTGTGATTTACCCTGGCGGGACAGTGGAGATCATTCATCCTCTTGCGGCACTGGGTGACTGTCCTCTTCAGAAGGGCACTGGCGCTGACCACCGCTCCCAAGCCTGATTGGTCGTGTTGCTGCCCATCCTGCGGCCAGGGCGAGGGTACAGGACATTCCGGCGGGCCTCCACAGCATCCAGCAGTCGCTTGAGGGACCCGTCATTAAACCGGGAGGCTGAGGTCTTTTTTCTTTTGCTGGCCATGTCTTCCGGACAGCAGTGGTGAGCTGCTAGCGATGAGCGGTGTGCTGGCGGCTGGCGTGATGCAATGGCGGGGTGATAGCAGGAGGGCAAACGAGAGCCCACCCACCAAGGAAACGGCGTGTTTCCTGGGAATGCATAAGTAATGTGGCGAGCTTGGGGCGCTACGGTGTGAAAACCCGCCATAGCCGTTGACGGGTGGAACGCCATTTTGCCTGTCTGCTACCGCGCTTAGTGTGAATTTGGGAAAATTCCGCTGTGTCAATTCGGCAGATCTTGTGAAGTTGGCTTCAAGCTACATAAATGGTTTTGCTTTCAGCCAATTCATTTTTTATGTGAGGGTCATCCAACATTTAATAACAACTGTGTGAACAAAAATCAAAATGCTACTCATTAACTGATGGTACGGCCATGACAAACTGCATGGGGCCCTACATTCTGAGTTCAAGCCAAATTTAAATCATTGTTCTGCCCCATTTCTCACCACACCAATTTCCCACCAAAAACATATTTGACTCAAAAAACATTTTCCTTCAGCTTAAATGCAGATAAGACTCATATTTCTTTTGAACCAGTCTGCAACACCACCCAGTGTTTAGGTAAGCATAGTAGTTTCTGGTTATTATTAAGGAAATGATTTGTTACTGCTCATGAGTTAACATTTTAATGTAAATTTGCAGTACTTTGCCATCAAACAGATTTACATAAAGTTGTGCAGTAATTCATCAGATTTGTTATAAGGTGCTACACTGCACCAAATCATGTACACTAAAATGGGGGAGACAGTGGCGTAGTGAGAATGTCACTGGCCTAGTAATTCAGAGACCCAGTTTAATGCTCTGGGGACATGGGTTCAATTCCAAATAAAACTGGAACTGAAAGTAGTCTTAGTAATGAAGTGACCATGAAACTTTAGTAATGGTGACCATGAAACTATCATCAATTGTCATAAAAACCCATCTGCTTCACGAAGCAAATTTGCCATCCTTACATGGTCTGGCCTACGTGTGACTCTTAATTGCCCTCTGAAATAGCCTGGTAAGCACTCAGCTCAAGGGCAATTAGGGAAAGGCAACAAATGCTGACCTTGCCAGCGATGTCCACATCCCACCAAAGGATTAAAAAAAAAATCAAATTTTCTTTCTTTACAATGCAGAAGGAGGCCATCCTTCTCCAGGCACTCTTTTACAAAACACAACTGGCTCATTATCCTTATGACTTCACCAAACTAACAGAAAAGTTCAAGTAAGTGCAAAACAAGTTTTACCTGCACCGCTGAAATACTTTTAAAAACGAAAATAAAAATATTACTTTAAGTTTGCCCCTCTAATAGCACCTCTAAAAATTAACTATTTACCGATGAGACTGTAATTCCTCCTCATCTTCTCCATGCATGAGGTTCTGTACAAGTTGAAGAATAGCTGTCATGTTCTGTCCACTGGAGAAAAAGTTGAGTTTAAACGTAAAATAAAATTACATTCAATTAAAATCAAGTTTCTCAACTGAAAATATTTACTACCTCATTGGAAATACTAATTTTAGGGTGCTGAGATTTGATTTTGCAGTACTTAGTCTTGGTTTCCACGATGAATAATGGAACATTGTTCAGCATGGCATATTTATTGAAGTTTTTAAAATATAGTACATAAAACGATTTGTAGTGGTACTTTTCAGGGAATCCACAAGACGGAGATTTCCTGCATAGCTGGTGATATTTTTAAAAACTCATCTATATTTTACTGTTTCAAAAAATAATGAGCCAGGGTGGATTCCCATTAGATGGCGCAGTGACGCGATAATGAAATACAATTTCTCAGCAAACTAGCCACATTAGTGTCTCCAATTGGAGGCCGAACATCCATATCATATTTTTCAGGCAAATTAATTTCAGTTAAAATACTTCCTATACAGGAGGATGCTTCCATTGCAAATTATACTTATTACTGTTATGAAGCATTATCTAGGAGCATTCCATTGACTGAAATATTGTTAAGAGAGCCCAGAGCCGTAATGTAGTGCTCAGTAGCGAAGCAATAGCACTCACTGTTCACTACCCTCCAAATAAAGCAGGCAAACTTTAATAAATTTTAAATAGCTCTGCAAATTTAACAATGGTAGGTATTCAGGTATATGCAATTCAAACTAAAAAGTTTCTTTATGGGATAACTGTAGTCACTTCGAAAGCACATCAAACGAACTCAAAATAAAATTAACAATCTAGAATTTGGAAGACTAATTACGGGCCCAATAACATTACCCCGGTATATAAAACTGGAAATAAAATAGGAAGACATTGCAAAGAAAGAAAAAACCTGCACAAGAAATAGTGATGATCTTCGCAATGTGATTTGCAGAGTTACTCACCTGCCCTGCAATGGGCCAGGAATATCTTTTCTGGTATATTTCTTCTTCTCTCTTTCTTCATCTGCTTCCCTGAGTTGATTAATAAAATTGAAGACATCACTAATTTGAGACATGCCCTGTGAGAAACAGCAATGGCTCTACCGATCATACATAGACAAAATGTTATTTGAATAAGGATACATTTAAGTAGCTAATTTTATTGAAAAGTTTTAAAAGATACCACTGACTAAACACTTTCAATTATAATGAACAGATGCCACCTGCATAATATTTCATCTGAGCCCTGTTAATGGAGTCATAACCACTGTAAAACAATTCCCAAATATTTGAAGATTACTCTAAAATGTCATTATTAAAATATTAAAGCATTTAACAACTTCCATAATAGTCAAAATAAAGATCATTCAATGCATTCTTTTTCCATAACTGATCAGCTCATAATTACGACAGCACTCAAAAATATATGTTTAGATTTTTTTTTAAAGGATAAAGCAAACAATAGAGAATGAATATACCATAACCAAGTAACTGACAATCAGGGGAAATTCCAGAAGGAGTTCTGAAGTTACTGAGATGATTGCCCAGAAACTGATGAATGGGACACGTGGATGATCAAAGTGTTGATAGTTATAAGAAACAACCAAATTTATCATGAGGGAAGGCATTTACAAAAATGTGTTAATTATGTAGTTGTCCAACTTTATAAGTTATTGAATAGACATGTTCCCAAATCACTGGCAGATAATTTCTACATGAATTTGTCTGTTCCTTTCTTGAATGCAAGGAAATTCACATCACCTCCTTCTGCCACTCTTTAAAAAAAAGTTTTTATGAAGTGATTTAATTGATACAGATTCCAAACTCACCTCTGAGAGTCTTCTAACATCTTCATAGCCTCATTGAGGTTCTTCCCCATCTCAGCTAAAGTGGGGTCTACCATCTGTCAAAAAAAATGTGGAAGAATACTTAAAAGTAAAGAAAGACTTGCATTTATATAGCATCTTTCACACCCACAGGACATCCCAAAGTACTTTACAGCCAATGAAGTATTTTTGAATTGTAGTTACTTTTGGTAAAGTAAGAATCACGGCAGATAACTCGTGCACAGCAAGCATCCACAATCAACGATGTGATAATGACCAGATCATCTATTTTTGTGATGTTGATTGAGGGATAACAGTTCACCAGGACACTTGAGATAACACCCCTGCACTTCTTAGAAAAAGTGCCATATTATCCTTTATGTCCAGCTGAAGGGGGCCTCGGTTTAATGTCTCATCCGAAAGACAGTGTCAAACCTTCTCGTTACTGCACCAGAGTGTCAGCCCATGTTATTGTGCTCAAGTCCTAAAGTGAGACTTGAGCCCACAACTTTCTGCCTCAGGGGCAAGAGAGTGTTACCACCTGAGCTATGGCTGGCACTCAGACAAATTAAGTGAAATATAATAGCCCCAAGACATGTACAGGAACATAAGAAATAGGAGCAGGAAAAGGCCAGATGATCCCTCGAGCTTCCTCAACCATTCAATATGATCACACTGATTATCTGCCTCAATTCTACTTATCCGCCATTCTCCATATCCCTTCATGCCGAGATACCAAAAATCTATCTCCGCCTTAAAATGCTTTAAGCAACGGAGCATCCAGAACACTCTTAAAAGAGAGAAATCCAAAGATTCACAATTCTTGGAGTGAATAAATTTCTCCTCATCTCTGTTCCAACCGATTGACTCTTTACCCTGAGGCTGTTCCCCTGTTTTAGATTCCCTAGGGAATCAACCGCTCAGTGCCTACCCTCTTCATTCCCTTCAGTGTGATCACCTCTCATTCTTCCAAATTCCAGACAGTATAGGCTCATTTAAGGGATGAGGAGAATTTTTTTCTCTCAGAGGGGTTGAGTGCCTTTCGAACTCTCTTCCTCAAAAGGCAGTGGAAGCAGGGTCTTTGAATATTTTTAAGGCAGGGCTAGATAGGTTCTTGATTAACAAGGGAGAAAAAGGTTATCGGGGTAGGCAGGAGGTTACAATCAGATCAGCCATGAGCTTATTGAATGGCAAAACAGGCTTGAAGTGGCCTACTCCTGCTCCTAGTTTCTATGTAATTTACTCAGCCTATCATCCAAGAAAACAATCTAGTGAATCTCTGCTGTACTGTCTGCAAAGCAAGTTATATCTTTCCTCAGATAAGGAAACCAAAACTGCGCACAGTATTCAAGGTGTGGTCTGACCAAAGCCCTATGCAATTGTAGCAAGACTTCCTTATTCTTGTACTCCAATCCCCTTATAATAAAAGCCAATATGCCATTTGCCTTAAATGAAAACAAAGTGCTGAAAAACCTCAGCATGCCTGGCAACATCTGTGGAGAGAGAAACAGAGGTAACACGGAGTCTAATACGACTCTTCTTCAGAGCTGAAGCTCAGTTCTGAAAAAGAGTCATATTGGACTCAAAATGTTAATTGTTTCTCTCTCCACAGATGCTGCCTGACATGCTGAGGTTGTCCAGCACTTTGTTTTTATTTCCGAATTCCAGCATCTACAGCATTTTGCTTTTTAGTGCAATTTGCCTTCCTAATTGCTTGCTGCACCTGCATGCTAACTTTCTGTGTTCCTTGTAAGAGTATACCCAACTCCCTCTGAACATCAACATTTAAATGTTTCATGAATATTTAAAAATATTCTGCTCTTTTACTGTGACTACCAAAGTGAATAACCTCATTCCACTTACTACTCACTCACTTAACCCACCTACACCGCTTTGCAGACTCTTATGTTGGGATCTTCTGGTCCCACCGAAACGCAATGGACTTTTGGCTGACCTGCCACATTCCCCGCGGCTGATCCCATCACGAGGGGCCAGAAAATCCCGGCCTTTGTGTCCTCCTCACATCTTACATTCTCATCACTCAGCAAATTTTGGTACATTACTCCTGTTTTTTTTAAATCTAATTGCTAGTATAGATTGTAAATAGCAGAGGCCCCAACACTGATCCTTGTGGCACTCCACTAGTTACAACATGTCAACTTGAAAATGCTGTTTATTCCTACTCTTTATTTATAGTCATTTGGAAGTACAAAACTTGAGTATTGCTGGAAAAGAAACACGTCTAAGCTTTTCGTCTTGAACTCATCAGGGACTCGCAAGAATACCAATATAAGGGGAGAAAACAAATTATACAGTATGTGAAGAGAGTGCTGATTGGTTGGAAAGTGGCATTGCAATGGAGAATGCACCACTGATGGTGACTGACAGTTAACTGCCTAGCATTGTTTGAAATTTAAAGCAGGCAGCTGGGCCCTGTTTGGTCAAGGCATTGCCCCAAGGAATGAGTCTTAGGGCAATGCCTACACCAGCACTTAGAAGAGCTCAAGGCAATTGGGAAGAGTCGGCATGGTTTTGCGACAGGAAAATCATGTTTAACCAATTTACAGGAGTTTTTTGAAGGAGTAACATGCGCAGTGCATAAAGGGGAGCCTGTAGGCATACTGTACTTGGGTTTCCAGAAGGCATTTGATAAGGTGCCACATCAAAGATTATTACGGAAAATAAAAGCGCATAGTGTAGTGGGTAACATATTAACATGGATAGAAGATTGGCTGGCTGGCAGAAAGCAGGGAGTATGCATAAATGGGTCTTCTTCAGATTGGCAGAATGTGATGAGTGGCGTTCCACATGGGTCTGTACTGGGGCCTCAACTTTTTATGATTTACATCAATGATTTAGATGAGGGGAGTGAAGACATGGTAGCTAAATTTGCAGATGACACAAAGATAGGTAGGAAAGTATGCTGTGAGGAGGTTGCAGATAGATATAGATAGGTTGAGAATGGGCAAAGATCTGGCAAATGGAATTTAGTGTAGGAAAATGTGAAGTTGTTCACTTTGGCAGGAATAACAAAAAAGCAGAGTATGACTTAAATGGAGAACGGCTGCATAATTCTGAGGTGCAGAGGGATCTAGGTGTTCTAGTACATGAGTCACAAAAAGTTAGTATGCAGGTACAACAAGTAATTAAGAAGACAAATGGAATGCTATCCTTTATTACGACACGGATTGAACATAAAATTAAGGATGTTATGCTTCAGTTATATAGGGCATTGGTGAGACCGCACCTCGAATACTGTGTGCAGTTTTGGTCTCCTTATTTAAGGAAGGATGTAAATGTGTTGGAGGCGGTTCAAAGGAGGTTTACTAGATTGATACCTGGAATGAGTGGGCTGTCTTATAAGGAAAGGTTGGACAGACTAGGCTTTTTTCCACTGGTGTTTAGAAGAGTGAAGGGTGATTTGATTGAAGTATACAAGATCCTGAATGGCCTTGACAAGGTGGACATCGAAAGGGTGTTTCCTCTTGTGGGGAGTCCAGAACTAGGGGTATTGTTTCAAAATTAGGGGTCGCCCTTTTAGGACAGAGATGAGGAGAAATTTTTTCTCTCAGAGGATTGTGCGACTTTGGAATTCTCTGCCTCAGAAGGTGGTGGAGGCGGGGTCATTGAATATTTTTAAGGCAGAGGTAGATAGATTCCTGTTAGGCAAGGTCATCATAGGTTATAGGAGTTAGATGGGAATGTGGAAATCAAAACACAAGATCATCAGCCATGATCTTATTGAACGGTGGAGCAGCCTTGAGGGGCAGAATGGTCTACTCCTGTTCCTATTTCTTAGGTTATGTTCTTGTCTGTTAACCATTCCTCCATCCATGCTAATACATTATCCCCAACTCCACTAGCCCTTATCCTGCATATTAATCTTTTGCATGGCGCCTTATCGAATGCCTTTTGGAAATCCAAGAATATTACATCTATTGGCTCCCCTTTGTCTACCCTACTTATTTACATCCTCAAAAAACTGTGATAAATTTGTCAGGTACTATTTCCCTTTTGTAAAACCATGTTGACTTTGCCTGATCATACTATGATTTTCTGGCTGCATTGTTAAGACGTCCTTAGTAATAGATTCCAGCATTTTCATGGCTACTATTTTGGGCTTAATGGCCTGTAGTTCCCTGTTTTCTCTCTCCCTCCTTTCTTGAATAGCAGTGTTACATTTGCTAACTTCTAATTTTCTGGTACCATTATAGAATTTAGGAAGTGTTGGAAAATCATAACCAGTGCATCCATTATCTCTGCAGCTACCTGTCTTTGAACCTTAGGATGTAGGCCATCAGGTCCTGGGGATTTGTCAGCTTTTATCCCCTTAAGTTTTTCTAATGCTTTTCCTCTGCTGATATTAATTACCTTAAGTTCTTCACTCTTATTAGTCCCTTGGTTACCCTCTATTTCTGTATGTAATTTGCCATCGACTCCCCAATTTTCTGAGCCAAGAACCTTTCTTAGTCCTATCCTTTTGACATCCTTTACTATCAGGGCTACTTCTCCTCCTTTCCCATTCTGCTTGTCTTTTTGAAATGTTGTGTACCCTGGGAAATTTATTTTCCAATCTTGGTGACCTTGTAACGATCACTGCTTGACAGTCAATGGCATTACCGTCGCTGAATCCCTCCTCTACGGGCGTTACCATTAACCAGAAACTGAATTGGATAGCCATATAACCAACACAATTTGCTGCCCTGTTTTCTCTGGGCCCTCTTCTTGGTCAGCTGAGCTTTTTGTTTCTGCTCACCTCTTCCAATATCCTTCCAGTCAGCCTCCAGAGGTCACAGCCATCAGTGGCTATTTCTCAGTTGTCAGTGTTAACATCCACCACCTTCATATCTCACATCCAGGTGTTCTTGTAGCAGAGGGATGCCCAGGAGGCCATGACCCAGTGGCCAGTTCACCATACAGAAAGTCTTTGGGTATAAGGCCATCTGATGAACGTGGCCGAACCAGAGCAGATATCGTTGGCTTAGTGTATACTCCAGGACCTCTTAGTTGGTGACCTTGTCCTGCCAAGAGATGCCGAAGATACATCTGAGACTGCAAAGGTGGAAACTGTTAAGTGTTTTCTCCTGCCAAACAAATGTTGTCCAGCTCTAACCACTGTAGAGCAGTGCACTGAGGACACAGGCTTAGTAGATTTGCAGTTTGGTGTTCTCAGTCAGGTTGCAGTTGTTCCACACTCTCTTACTCAGCTTGAACATAACAGCTGCAGCTTTTGCAATGCATGTGTTGATTTCAGCATCAAGTGACAGATTACTGGTGATTGTGGAGCCTAGATATATGAAGCCATCAATGTCGAGAGGTAGTCGTATGGCAACATGCTGGGCCATGACACTGGTCTTCCTGATGCCAATGGTCAAACCAAACTCTTTACTAGCATGAGAGAGTCTATCCATTTGCCAAAGGTGTGCTTCGATACGGACCACTAGTGTGGCATCGTCAGCTTGGAGGAACTCTCTGATGAGGACCTGGCGCACCTTTGTCTTGGATCCCATGTAAGCAAGGCTGAACAGTCCTGGTATGTAATTGTCATTGAACATTTTGTACTGTGAAACAAGCAGTATGGAAAAGTAATATACTACAGTAGTTTCAATGTGATATTTACATTGTTCACATATATAATTAGGTGGAGTTATATTGAGTTCCAATTAAAGATTGCAACATTGCAAGATGTAATAGCAGCAATCCTACTAAACATCTGTCTGTACGCAGTAATATTTTTAAAAAGACTAGCTTGGATTCTTTTGAGTACTTGAAACACACTACGCTGACTGGCTGAATGACTAGCTACTTTTTTTCCTTGTGGGTATTGGTGACAATATGCTAAATAACCCTAGTGGCAACACATAAAGTTCCTGCCTTAATGTTGCTTAATGTTTTCACTTGATCCTAATACTGAAGAGCCCTCTCCTAACCTATTAAAGGCACTGAGGTGTTCTTTACTGTCAAGCAGTGTGAAGTGGCTATCAGCAATTTTCAAGTTACAAAGTGAAAAGTACATATGCAACTTACACCATTTAAGTGAGGGTAAACACCATTGAGGAACTGCTTTCTATTCAATCATTTTCTATTTGCTCAACATATCCGGCTATGGATATATTCTCTGACCTACTGTGCCAACATATTAAATGTTTTGAAGTGCTGTATGTACTTAAAATCATTTCTCTTATTAATAAATGTTTCAGCTAGTTTTATAAAAACCTATAAGACTTGGTGGTCTTATTACTACTGAATTCAAGGCACGCATCTCGAAATTTATACAAATTGAAAATTAGTTGTGGCAGTTGTTTTGAGTTGCCCTCTAGGATTTGAACAGTTCAGCATTTACCATCAGCTTTGTCATAACACTCATTCTAAATAAGTAGTTTCACAAATGTAGAAATGATGTTAGAGCTCAGGAATCCACTAGATTTTGACTCCACATTAGAATAGTGTGGCACCCTTGGAGGGGATAGTCTCACACTGATCAGAGTTTGACACCACATGGGATTAAACTCCAGTGTAGTGTCAGATTGTGTTTACAAAATGCTCTTTATAATTTAAACTTCAGGAGCAGAGTTCTGCGTATATTCATGAGGAAGCATGCACAATGCTCTCTGCTGGACCTTGTGTTTAAATTTCAGAAAGCCAGCATAAATAAAGCAGTATTTTGCTTTTATATAAATGCGGCAAATAAATATTGCATCTATCTGAGACAGTCCTGGTATGTAATTGTCATTGAACATTTTGTACTGTGAAACAAGCAGTATGGAAAAGTAATATGCTACAGTGGTTTCAATGTGAAATTTACATTGTTCACATATATAATTAGGTGAAGTCATATTGAGTTCCACTACACTGTAGTTTAATCCCATGTGGTGTCAAACTCTGATCAGTGGTGAGACTATCCCCTCCAAGGGTGGCACACTATTCTAATGTGGAGTCAACTTCTAGTGGACTCCTGAGCTCTTACGTCACTTCTGCATTTGTGAAACTACTTTAGAATGAGTGTTATGACACAGCTGATGGTAAATGCTGAACTGTTCAAATCCTAGAGGGAAACTCGAAACGACTGCCGCAACTAATTTTCAATTTGTATAAATTTCGAGATGCGTGCCTTGAATTCAGTAGTAATAAGACCACCAAGTCTTATAGGATTTTATAAAACTAGATGAAACATTTATTAATAAGAGAAATGGTTTTAAATATATACATAGACCTACAAATTACTATGATAACTTCTTAATCCCCTAATCAATCTAACTCCCAGTTACACTTCTGTTAAGGCAACAGTAAGTCACACAGATTTTAAAAGACCCAGGCAAAGAAACGTGACACCCTGAACAAGTCGAATTCCAAGTGAGTTTTCTTAACTTCAGTCCTTTAAGGACAACAGCTGGAGGCATAGATGCTGAAGGCTTTTCACACACTTGTAAGATCTTAAAAATGCCTTCCCTTACAAACAGTCTTCTCTTCTTCATACATATCTTCCTCTTTGAATGCAAATACCCATTGTTCCACTATGTCTTTGGACTTTATCTCCCTGACAATAAAACCTTCTGAAGTTAAGAAAACTCATTTGGAATTCAACTTGTTCAGGGTGTCATGTTTCTTTGCCTGGGTCTTTTAAAATCTGTGTGACTTACTGTTGCCTTAACAGAAGTGTAACTGGGAGTTAGATTGATTAGGGGATTAAGAAGTTATCATAGTAATTCGTAGGTCTATGTATATATTTAAAATCATTTCTCTTATTAATAAATGTTTCATCTAGTTTTATAAAAACCTATAAGACTTGGTGGTCTTATTACTACTGAATTTCTAAGTTTTACCAGTAACCTTTGGAAAAAATAAACAGAGTTTCTAAACTTCACCCAGCTAGGTGACACATTTCACCTTTCCTTTGAAAACAATCTAGACATAGACATAGGCATAGAAACTAGGAGCAGGAGTAGGCCATTTGGCCCTTCGAGCCTGCTCTGCCATTCATTATGATCATGGTTGATCACCCAACTCAATAGCCTGCTCCCGCTTTCTCCCCATACCATTTGATCCCTTTCGCCCCAAGAGCTATATCTAACTCCTTCTTGAAAGCATACAATGTTTTGGTCTCAACTACTTTCTGTGGTAACAAATTCCATTTGCATTATTTCAAAATGCAAATGTTCCCTTGACACCCATGTTTCTAAACTTCCCCATATTTATCTAATTAACATTTCAAACCTAACCTCTCTCTTCTTAGATCAAAGCACCCAGATTAATTCAATTAAGTTTTACACACACACAGAGACACATATAGACACATCCCACTATTATTCTATTTTACAATAAATTCCAATAACATTATGAGAATTATTACCTCTTCTCGTCAATGAGTGAGGTACAACAGGCAGTATAACTTAATTGCCAATACTACCCCAAATGATACAACAAAGCTTTAATAGCTTTGTCGCAGATAACCTAAGTTCTTATAACTGTGGCTCCGCAGAATATATTTAAACATTTACAATACCAAATTAGCAAGGAATAGTTTTGAGCCCGGGGCTTTATTCAGTATATTTGGTTATTAGAGGAAAAGGAAGGGAAAGGGCTTGCACTTATATAGCTTCATTCAAGCCCTCATGGCATCCCAAAGCTCTTTATGGTCATTCTTTAAAGTGCAGTCACTGTTGTATATGTAAAATATACGTTTCGGCTATACTTGTCCATAATTTCTCATTTTGATGCCTCATAGCATTTTAAGCTGGTGAACAATAATCTTCTGGACAGTTATTACACTTATAGATATAGGAAATTATAAAGCATCTTTCCCATTTACATTAATCAAAATGAAGATCTTCCACATTACAGTGTTTATCCATCCCCTGGCAGTGTAAAAAAAATGCTCAACTGTAAACTATTGAGTATCCGCCATGTAACAACGTCTGAAACTAATCTGAATGATAGTTGTTTGTTGATACTACTTTATGGAATTAAGGGCTGTAGGCAGTTTGAAGAAAGGTTTCCATTTATACAGTGCCTTTCACCACCTCAGGACTTCCCAAAGTAATCTATAACCAGTGAAGTACTTTTGAAGTGCAACGTAGGAACTGTGGCAGCTAATTTATGCACAGCAAGCTTTTACAAAGAACAATGTGATAATTGCCAGATAACGTTTCATTTTTTTAAAAAAACTGAGGTTGGTTGAGGAATAAACATTGGCCAGGACATCAGGGATAATCCCTTGCTCTTTTGCGAAATAGTACCATGGGACCTTTACATCCACATTCGAAAGCAGATGCAGCATCAGTTTAATGTCTCACCTGAGAAGCACTTGTTCAGTAATGCACTAGATTATCAACGTAGATTTATGTGCTCAAGTCTTTGAGTGGGATTTGAACCAACAACCTTCTGACTCAGAGGGCAGAGTGCTACCAACTAAGCCACGGCTGACACCTCGATTGATGAAATGTATATTTTGTAAATTGGATGTAGTGCAGGCTGCCACCCATTATTAAATAAATATATTTTTGTTAAAAAGATAGAATTTTCTGTGCCAATATCAGAGACGAAAATAGGTATTAGGTGTCAAATTTATGCATTCATCATTGATGTGGACAGGTTAAATTCAAAAATAGTGACAGAGGATTCATGTCAACTAAAGAACAACTTGCAGCCACCCAACATTCTTAATAACCATCACTGGCAAGTCTAAATATTGTCATGTGCAGAAATATTCCAAATTTCAATAATTCTTCAACAAACTTTTTTTTTATTATATGAAAGACCTAGACATGGGTATACAAGGTACAATTTAAAAATTTGAATATGAACAAATTATGTTCTCAAGTATTATGAACTGGGAGGATAGTGATTGACTTCAAGAGGACATAGGCAGCTGGTGGAATGGGTGGGGACATGGCAGATGAAATTTAACGCAGAGATGTGTGAAGTGATACACTTTGATAGGAAGAATGAGGAGAGACAGCATAAAATAAAGAGGGTGCTGGAGCACAGGGGGGTATAAGTGCACAAATCATTTAAGATGATAGGGCAGGTTGAGAAAGCGGTTCATAGGCATATGGGATCCTGGGCTTTATAAATAGAGACAAAGAATACAAAAGCAAGGAGATTATATAATATCTTTATTAAACACTGGTGTGGCCTCATCAGGAATATTGTGTCCAATTCTGAGCACCACAATTTAGCAAGGACGCGAAGGCATTAGAGAGTGTACAGAAAATATTCACAAGGATGGTTCCAGGGAAGGAGGACTTCAATTATGTGGATAGATTGGAGAAGCTGGGGCTGTTCTCATTTACAAACAGAGGTTGAGAGGAGACTTGATAGTGTTCAAAATCATGAGGGTTCTGGATAGAGTCGATAGGGGGAAGCTGTTCCCATTGGCGCAAGGATTGAGAACTAGATGTTATGATGTGGCAGGTGATGTGTGCCAGGCGGACAAAATCCACAAGGGGAACTTGGTCACGCTATCACAACAGTTTTGCAATTTGTATTCATTACGAGAAGTGTGCACTGAATTCAGAAGTAATAAATCCACCAAGACCTTTAGAGATTTTAACAATTAAATTAAAATATTTATTAACAAAATATAAAAGATTTTAAGCACATACATGAAACTACAATTACTTACTACTATAATAGACTACTAAAATTCCTAATTAACCTGACCCCAGTTACACTCCCTTTAAGGCAATGGTCCAAAATAGATTTTAGATTTAAAACAGAACCAGCAATTTAACACAATACCCACTTGACAGTGGAATTCCAAATGGCTTTTCCTCAACTTCAGTTATGTTATATATCACTTATGCACAAATGCTGGAGGCTTCATTAAGGCTATTTCACACACTCCTGCTAGATCTTACATGGTCTTCTGCCACATAGCCTTTCATTCTCCTTTATATATGTTTCTCTCTTTTTAATATGTAAGTTATATTGTTCCATGTATCTTCCGCATAATGTAAAAACTTTCATGTTACCAATATTGCCAATAACCTTTGGGAAAAAATAAACACATTCCTTAGCATTGCTTATCTGGCTAGTTGTAAACAGACTAGTTGTAAACAAATCCAAATCTCTTCACTTATCTAAAAATGCAAATTCCCTTCACACCTTACATGCTAAACCAGCATCCATGTTTACTCATTAGCATGTCAAGCACCTAGCTTCTTTTGATAATTTCGAACTTGCAGTCTACTTGACTCCAAATGTAATGAAATCACACATAGACCAACTATACTTAACCCCACAAGCCTACTTTACAATAAACCACAATAACATAATGAAAAAAAATGTTAGTTTCATGATACAGAAGACACCAACTTAAAGTGCATGGCAGGCAACATGGGGAAAAACATTTTTATGCAGCATGTGGCTAGGATCTGGAATGCACTGCCCGAGTGTGGTATAGGCAGATTTAATTGTGGATTACAAATAATAATTGAATAACCAGCCAAACAGAAAAAAATCTGCAGGGCTACAAGGAAAGGGTAAGGCTATGGGACTAGCTGAGTTGCTCATGCAGAGAGGAGGCATGGAAATGACAGGCTAAATGGCCTCCTTATGTGCTGCAACTGTTCTATGATTCTATTGTATCTTGCATTAACATTGCCCCCAACTATTTTGCATCGTAATGACAAAGACTGTATTGAAAGTAATTTAAAAGGAAATTGTTAAAATGTATTCTTCACATCACAAGTGAGTACTTTTGAAAAAGCACATTTAGGGATGGGCAATAAAAATGCTGGCCTAGCCAGCAATGCCCATGTCCCTTGAAAGAATTTTTAAAAATTTGGAATACATTTGAAAGTATTATAGACTAATACAGCCCAAGTTTGAGGTTAACTCTAATCCAGTAGATCAGATACAGAAGGTTTTCAAAAAACACCAGCAGCTAGACAAAGACCAGACCAAAGCGAGACATGAATCATCCAGGTATGCACACCAAATAGTGACTGAGGCTGTAAGGTAAGATGGATCACATTGTCCTGATCTGAGTCACAGGTCTTGGCTGAAGGAACTCAAGTGTAATAACATTCTGAAGTACAAACTAATGAATACAAACTATTTCTGACCAAACACAACTTTTAATGGGAAAAAAATACAGTGGAAATGGTATAGCAGTTAAAAGTGAAACAACGTAGATGCTGGAAATCTGAAACAGAAAGTGCTGGAAATATATAGCAGGTCAGTCAACATCAGTGGAGAGAACAGAGTAGTGTTACGAATGTTGACCTTCCTTCAGGACAGAAACATAACAGGCGAACTGGCATGTTAGTGCAATGAGAAAGGTGGGTATGGAAAAAGTATATATAAAAGTATATATACATCTTCCTGTTTTTCTAACTATACTAATGTACGTACGGTTATAAAAAAAATTGGACAGATAAACCAAGAGGAATTATGGACAGAATGATGCAAGAAATCATCTCAGTCAAATAATGGACAGAAACATTATGACATTAAAGAAACAAGGGATGTTTTATATAGCTAATCAATCTGTACATCAATTAAGATGTGCTGCAGAAGCAATACAACAATTTCCCTAAGTGTGCGCTTTGCTCAAGATGAATTATATCACATATGTAGCCCCAGAACTGCCTACACCCATGAAGGTCACATATCCAAAATGCTGATCATAATCATCATCATCTACTGGGAAACAAGCTTCCTTTCTAGCCCCACACTAAGTCAAATGCCAGAAATTGATCAATAGGCCTTTCAGCTAAAAAAATACAACTTGTTCCAATCACACAGAGCTCAATTAATCTTTTAACCTAACTTTTATGCAGTGATATCAAAGTTGTGAATAAAGAGTCTTCAAATTCAGTGGCCGCTGTGAAAAATATAACTTGTGCTTAGAAAGATATTTTTTTTAAATAATTTTTTTTTCTTGGGATGTGGGCTACACTGGCATGGCAATACTTTTTGCTAATCTCTGGTTGCCCTGAGAGTATTAAGAGTCAACCACATTGTGGAATTGGGAGTTGTAAGCAATGCAGACTGAGTAGGGCAGGCAGGTTCCCTCCCCTGAAGAGCATTAGGGAACCAGTTGGGTTCTTACAACAAATTAAAAACAGGCAACATTCGTGGCTGAAGTAACCAGATGTAATGAATGCAGTCTGACAACTTGCCACAGAGGGGTGTGAACTAGTTTAATAGCATAAACATCAGGCTACCATATCAATGCACATTTAAAGCAGTAAGCAACTCTCCTACCACTTTACAGTAGCAATGTTTAGAGCAACAAATTTCATGTTTTAGTACTTACCATGAAAATTCTAATCTAAATTCATCCTAGTTTTGTGAATAATTACTTAAATGTAGTTGTATTTAAGGCTAAGGCCCTATCAATGTGCTACATAATCCTTTAAGCCATTTTTAAGACGACAAGTCAGTCATGTCTAAAAAAGACTAGAGTTCCTAATTGAAATAGTTGTGCAAATTAAAGTGCCCACCCACTTTAATAGAATGTATTAAAACTTATAAATCAAGTGGTTTCATGAGTTTCAAAAATATTGTTCACACAAACTATCCAATGTGCACATTTTCATTTGTTAAACAAGCGTAACTGAATCAGCTCACTTGTGGACGTTTGTATTGAAAGATAATACAATGAATTATTACAGGACAGTTGAAATAAATTTTCACAATTTTCCACATGGCCCTTTCTGCATTTTTCAGCCTAAAATAAATGCTCAAAGTTTTACTTCAAACGAAAATCAAATGTTACAAACTAAATAATGCAGTTTTTAAAAAAAAACTCGGCAGCATAATTGTTGATCTGATTTCAAAGCAATGCAGTACAGGACCTCTCATGGAGAACATCTCACACCTCTTGGATTTGACACAACATGGAGGACTTTTAAACCACTACCCTAAAGTTCTCGTGTATTCCTTGCACCACCATTCCTTGGACAGTTAATAGAGTCACACAAAAATTGTTTAAAATGTGTGTGTGTGTGGGCATTCCATTCCCACCTACAGATCAAAAGATTCAAAAAATAATGAAACTTAAAATGAACAAAGAATTTATATACAAGCTCATCCCTATTCCAAAGAGTCAATCTCAAACTAGACATTGAAAAGAAAGATGTCGGACTTGAATTGATGCTCCAGTTCCCTCCCTCAGATTGGTAGGTTCAATACAAATGCAGCCTAAACGAAGGACTTCAATGATCCAAACTGTTAGGTATTTCTCATGAGTTCAATCCAGATAGTGTTCTTATTGCCTTTTTGAAGCCTCAGTAATCTACTGTTCACACACATTTTGGGAAGATGGTGGCGTACTGGTGATGTCACTGGTCTAGTAACCCAGAGGCCGAGGCTAATGCCTTGGGTATATGGGTTCAAATCCCACCATGGCAGCTGGTGGAATTTAAATTCAGTTAATAAATCTGGAGTTGAAAGTTAGGGTCAGTAACAGTGACCATGACAACGATCATTGGTTTTTGTAAAAACCCATCTTGTTTACTAATGTCGTTTTAGGGAAGGAAATCTGCCGTCCTTACCTGGTCTGGCCTACATGTGATGCCAGACCCACAGCAATGTAGTTGACTCTTAACTGCTCTCTGAAATGACCTAGTCAGCCACTGTTCAAGGGCAATTAAGAATGGGCAACAAATGCTGACCTTGCTAGCAACGCCCACATCCCATAAAAAACAAATAATTTAACATACTGCTTCATTAACATACTCTTCCTCCTCCTTCAGGTACCATGCCCTGAGAGGGCATTGACGACCATGGACTCCCAGTGGATTGGTCCACGATTATGCTTGGCAAAGTACTGCAGTGGTTTGCTGTTGTTTTCTGCAGAATGGCTGTCCAGGAAACTCTCCCGCTCTTACCGCCTGCCTTCAGGTGTATTGAAAGTATTTGCAGGCTGATAATCAACCTGTTTGACCACATTATAAGCACACCTTCCGTGGCCATCAAGTTCTGAAGTGGGACTTGAACTCAGAGCTTCTGGTCCAGAGGTAGAGATGCCACCCACTGTACCACA
Organism: Cetorhinus maximus; assembly: GCF_964194155.1. NCBI lineage: Eukaryota > Metazoa > Chordata > Chondrichthyes > Lamniformes > Cetorhinidae > Cetorhinus > Cetorhinus maximus. Next base: position 103,707,272 of record NC_135893.1, read on the forward strand.
AGACCTCCCTCACTAACATACTATGTCAGTTAAATCCCTTTCCCCAACTCATTTTGAAAACAAGTGATGTGGAATAGCACACAATTTGATGTCAGAATCAGTATCAAACAACACTGAATGATTGCTTCTCCGTTTCAAGCTTTGAAACTTAAGACTATATCTCATCACACTAGTTTTGATGTGTACTGTGCTTTACAGTTCAGTTTATAAGCAAAATACAAGTCTTTAAAAGGACACAGTATTTTGTAGAGGCTCCCCATAAGATCAATTCATCTCATCCTTACAATGACTCGCCAAAGTCTGTCCACCATCGACAAGGCACAAGTCAGGAGTGTGATAGAATACTCTCCACTTGCCTGGGTGAGTGCAGCTCCAACAACACTCAAGAAGCTTGACACCATCCAGGACAAAGCAGCCTGCTTGATTGGCACAACCTTCAACATTCGCTCCCTCCACCACCGATGCACAGTGTGTACCATCTACAAGATACACTGCAGCAACTTGCCAAGCCTCTTCGACAGCACCTTCCAAACCCACAACCCTCTACCACATGGAAGGACGAGAGCAGCAGGCAATAGGGAACACCACCGCCTGCAAGTTCCCCTCCAAGCCACACACCATCCCGACTTGGAAATACGTCCTTCACTGTGGCTGAGTCAAAATCCTGGAACTCCCTCCCTAGTAGGTTACGGGGAGAAGGTGGGAGAACAGGGTTGAGAAACTGATCAGCCACGATTGAATGGCGGAGCAGCATCGATGGGCCGAATGGCCTAACTTCTGCTCCTATGTCTCATGGTCTTATGGCACTGGTTGGTGCACCTACACCCCATGGACTGCAGGAGTTCAGGAAGAGCAATTAGGGATGGGCAGCAAATGCTGGCCTTACCAGCTACATCCGCATCTCATGCATGAATAAGAACAAACGTCAATACATAATTACACACATTGTAGGTGTAAAAGGTTTTCAGTTCTGACCAAGCAAACACCTGCTGGATTAATCTGCCTTGACTCTGCTGGTAGACCTGTTTCTCTCTCTGTCTGTCTCTCTGCAGATGCTGCCAGGGTTTCTTCCCTGGTTTTTGAGAATAAGGCTGGCAATTGGAGCCAGGGAAGGCTGAAGCTTATATAAAAAAGAGCAAAGAAGTTTCACTCCAAACAACTCTCCAGCCCGTGGGCCCTGGAGTTCTCTCCACCCGGAAATGAGCAGCTTGAAAATTGGTCTCTTGGGTGCAGGAGCCGCCTTTTAATGTGAAGGGAGGAGGGGGTGAAGGGTGTTTCCCTCAGGATCCGGACACTAACAGTGTCGGGTTTGCTCTGCCCGGCCCCCCAGGCCCCCCCGGGCCCCCGGGACAGGGCGACAGGGCCTGGATCCTCAAGGCCGCCCCGTCCCGCCCCCCATCCCCGTCACCTCACAGCCGACAGTCTCCCTACCTTCTCCACCAAGGAGGCGTCCATCCTTTCCTTCGCGTCGCCCTCGCGTGTTTATGAGGAGACGATCGGACGGCCCCGGGTCGCTCCGCCTGTTGCACCCGCTAAACCGTTGTCACCCCCGGCGCCAGCCTCCCCGCTTCCGCCATCGGCCCCCCCCACCGACCGTCTCCACGCTGGCAGCTGCGCGCGCAGCCGGCCATCGGGAGCTGTCAATCATCCCGGACCACCCCGCCCCCTCCACCTCCAAAGCGGTCATTCACCGCCCGACCCTATAAAGCTGTCGATCATCGTTTCTGCCCCGCCCCCGCGCCGTCATTTCGTCAGTCCCGGCCCCGCCCCCGCCCCCCCAAACCTGTCAAGCAGCCCTCCCGGCCCCGCCCCCCTTCCTCAGCTCCTCTTCGACCAAAGCAAAATCCTGCAGATGCGGCACATCTGAAATAAAGTCAGATGCTGGAAGTGCTCAGCAGGTCTGGCAGCATCTGTGGAGAGAGAAGCAGAGTTAATGTTTCAGGTCGATGACCTTTCATCAGTGTAAAGCCATTGGCAGTGCTCAAGAAAAGGGCTTATAAAGTCATTTTTGGCCCTAATTATCACAGTTACTCAGAGGCCTGACACAATTGTGCCTGAAGACACTAGAGAACAGACGTGGTCAACTTCTGCCTTCACCAGATCGCTGGCCAACTCCAAACTTCATTACGTTACCCGCGGACTGAATCCACAGTGGCTACCAGCCATGGAAATCAAAACAACTAGCTAAATTAAGATGTAAAACGACAAGATTTAAGAATAGTCCAGTGCCATACCTCATCCCCACAACAAACAAGCTCTAATGATTGTTAAATTTGAACCCTGTTGACATAAATACCTTAATCTGATGACCAGGATGTGATTGCACTAGAGAGAGTGCAGAGGAGATTTACCAGGATGTTGCCTGGGCTGGAGAGTTTTAGTTATGAGGAGAGATTGGATAGACTGGGGTTATTTTCCCTGAAGCAGAGGAGATTGAGGGGGGACATGATTGAGGTGTATAAAATTCTGAGGGGCATAGATAGGGTAGACAGGAAGGAACTTTTCCCCTTGTTGAAGGAATCAATAACCAGGGGGCATAGATTTAAAGTAGGGGGCAGGAGGTTTAGAGGGGATGTGAGGAAGAATTTTTTCACCCAGAATCAGGGAATCTGGAACTCACTGCCTGAAGGGGTGGTAGAGGCAGAAACCCTCAAAACATTTAAGAAGTATGTGGGTGTGTACTTGCGATGCCATGCCATACTAGGCTATGGGCCTAGTGCTGGAAAATGGGATTAGAATAGTTAGGTTCTTGTTTGACTGACGCAGACTCGATGGGCCGAAGGGCCTTTTTCTGTGCTGTGGACCTCTATGACTCTAATACATTATTTTACTCTTCTTTCTATCACTTTTTGTATTTTATATTTTACTTGCAAGATTAATTGTAAAAGTTAAGTTAATTTGGCCCTTGACTGTGATGGAAATTGATTTTAAGATAAATAAACGTTTGCTATATAAATTGGAACTGAGGCAAGGCAGAAATGTAATAGGCTTTCAGGAAGTGAAAGTGTGAAGAGGGGAAGAAGAACAAAAGGGAAGATCTGTGAAAATGTGGAAGGTAAAAAGATTAACTCACAAAAGGTTTCATCTAACATCAGCCAAAGGGAGTGGTAATGCGTAGAGACACATCTTTTGTTTTTACACTATACGCAAATTTACTATAACAAAAATTGATGATTCACTGGCATCTGTTTTTCTGGGCCCTCTTCTCGGCCAACTGAACTTTTCGTTTTTGCTCATCTCTTCCAAACAGTCAGCCTCCAGAGGTCACGGCCATCATCAGCGGCTATCTCCCAGTTGTCAGTGTCAATGTCCACCATCTTCATATCACGTTTCCAGGTGCCCTTGTTTTGGAGGTATGGATATCCAGGAGGTTGTGGCTCAGTAGCCAATTCACCATACAGAAGGTCTTTGGGTATACAGCCGTCATCAATCCAATGAATGTAGCCGAGCCAGAGCAGATACCATTGGCTTAGAAATGAACGTATGCTGTTGAAATTAGCACAGAGCAGGACTTCTCAATTGTTGACCTTGTCCTGCCAAAAGATGCTGAGGTAATGTCTGGGACTGCAAAGTTGGAAACTGTTCAGCTTTTTCTCCTGCCAAGCACATGTTGTCCAGCTGTCACCGCTGTAAAGAAGTGCACTGAGGACACAAGCTTGGTAGATTTGCAGTTTGGTGTTCTCAGTCAGGTTGCTGTTGCTCCACATGCTCTTACTCAGCCTGAACATAACAGCTACAACTATTGCGATGCATATGTTGATTTCAGCATCAAGTGACAGATTGTTGGTGATTGTGGAGCCTAGATATGTGAAGCTATTAAGAACCTCCAGCGCCACATTGTCAATCCTGACAGATAGAGGTATGGCAACATCCTGGACCATGACATTTGTCTTCCTGATGTTGATGGTCATACCAAACTCTTTACAGGTGTGAGAGAGTTTGTCCATTTGTCACTCAAACTGTTCCTCGGGATGGAATTCTAGTGTGGCATCGCCACTGCTGAGCAACTCTCTGATGAGGACTTGATGCACCGATGCCTTAGATATTAGGCGAGCAAGGCTGAACAGCTCTCTGCCAGTTCTGATATGTAAATAGACACCCTCCGTAAATGATCTGAAGGCATTTGACAGCAGCAAAGAGAGGAGTGCGCCATAGAGTGTCAGCGCCAGAACACAACCCTGTTTGACCCCACTGTGGATCTCAAAGGGTTCCGATGTTGCCCCGTCATAGCTGACCTAACCCATCATGTTGTCATGGAATGGGGGGATTGCAAATATTGTAAACATTAGGAGCATCAAACATGGTTTTCCAATAGTGTCAGTTTAAAGAAAAAAAAACTTGTGAGGAATGATTTTGCAATACTCACCTGCCTGAAGTTTATAATAACTAGCTTTCAAGCACAGTGATTTTTTGGCAAACTAGCCTTGAATTAACCATGATTCAACATTATGGCTGTTCATTTAAACAACACTGACAAAGCACTGCAGCTAGTAACTAAAGCTTTTTTAATATTGTAATTTCAATACAAACCAATACATGTTGATCACAAGTTGTCTTAATAATTGTAGGTTACTAACGTTTTATAATTAGGACAGCAGGAACAAATAGGGAGGAGCTTTTGAACTTGATTCAGCACAAAGCCTCCATACACACGGCAAAGTGACTGCCTTTGAGATCAGTTCTCAAAGATGTTTGTTGTTCTGCATCGTTGCAGCATTAACTTTATTCCTAACACCTTTCCTAACACCTGCTGTCAGGAGGGGGAAGAGAAGCAGAAGCTTCTTTCCCATTTTCACTGCAGAATGTGGAACTTTGTTTGGTGTACTTTCATTAAATCTCACTTTGCTTAACATTTTAATTTAAATGTCATCAAAATGCTAACAAACATCAATGATCACTGTCACAAAATCTAAAGTATTAATTGTGAGTAACCCCATCGGATACCAGAGCTGGACTTGTCTATGCCAAAGGGGGTTTTGATGACCATCTGTTTTGGTCAGATTCTGCTTCTGCAAAGCACCTTCGGATATTTTTCCACAGGCAAGGCTGCTATACAAATGCAAGTTCTTTTCGTCGTGTAAAGTTGGGATATATAGCAGGAGGAGGTTAAAGGAGCAGGAAGGGATAAGGCCTTGTGGGTGGGAGCAATTCATACATCGGTACAGCACAAAGTAGGCCATTTGGCCCATTGTGCCTGAGCTAACTCTTTGAAGAGAGCTATTCATTAGTTTAACTCTACAGTTACTTCCCCATAGCTCAGCAAATCTTTTGCCTTCAAGCACTTATCCTGTTTCCCTTTGAAAGTCATGACTGAATATGCTTCCATCACCCTTTTTAGATAGTGCATTTTGTTAACAGGATCCATGCCAATTAGTGAAGTTACACTAAGACACAGCAGCTTTCTTTGTGGGAGAGAGCTTTTTGACTTAGCTCATAGTCAACATTGCTCCACCCTAACAGTTTCCCCATTTATTTATTTATTTATTTTTAAAGCATGATTCCTTGATTCATGGCTGAAGTCCCCATTTATAGTTGTCGGGCAATATGATCGGCACAGGCTTGGAGGGCCGAAGGGCCTGTTCCTGTGCTGTACTTTGTTCTGATGTTAAAATTCCAGGGAAGTCCCCATTTATAAATCTTTCCCAACAACTATGTAACTCTGAGTACATTCACAGTTCTTGACTTTTTTTTTTCCAGGAGTGGGACATGAACCCACAACCTTCTGACTCAAAGGCGAGGGTGCTATGAACTGAGCCTCCCAGTCCCCATTTATAGTTGTACAAGTACCCATCACGTATTTAACAATGTAATTGCCATTAAACCTTAATAATGTCATTGTAATTAAACCTTAACAGCGTAATTAATAAAACATTGACAACAGTTAAGATTAGAACAACTTGCTGTTTAATTTTTATTTTCCTCATGTTGCCTCCGATGCTTTTGCTAATTGTCTAAATCAGTGGTCCTCTTGTTACTGACCCTGGTGGCACTGTAAACAGTTTCTCCTCATTTACTCTATTAAAACTTCTCATAATTTTGAGCATCTCTAGCAAATCTTTCAATAACCTTGTCTAAGAGGAACAGCCCAACTTCTCAAGTCTTTCCGCATAACTGAAATCTTTTATCCCTGGTACCATTTTAGTAAATAAATCTCCTCTGCGCCCTCTCTGAGGCCTCGACATCATTCCTAAAGTTTCAAGTTTGGTCACAATGCTCCTACCGGGATCTAACTATTGTTTTTGAAAGGTTTAGCATATTTTCCTTTCTTTTGTGCTCTAGGCAGCCATGTATAAAGCTAAGGATCCAACACCCCTTTAACAACCTTCTCAACCTGTCCTGTCACCTTCAAAGACTTGTGTATGTACAGTCCCAGTCTCTTTGTTCCTGCACCCCCTTCAAAATTGTAACCTTGACTATTGTTTTGCATTTCCTCTTCTTATTCTTCCTACTAAAATGGATCATTTCACGTGTCTTTTCACGTGTGTCTATGCATTTCACCAGCCAGGCATTTGAGGATAGGAAACGTTTGAAGATAGGAAAAGTTCGAAGACAAGGAAACATTTCTACATGCGAAACATAGCAGAAGTTTGGAACTTTCTTCTGCAAATGGCAGTTAATGCTAGGTCAATTGTTAATTTTGAATCTGCGATTCATAGTTAACCAGAGGTATTAAGGTACAGAGGGCATCAGAGATAGGTCACAGGTCAGCCATTATCTCATTGAAATGCAAAATAGGCTCAAGGGGTTAAATGGCCTCCTCCTGTTTCTATGTTCTCCTGACGTCAGATACTATCCTCCCGATTGTTTACTATATTTCTGAGTTTTATGTCATCTGCCTTGTATACTCAAGTCCAGGTCATTAATATACATTAAAAAGAGCTGTGCTCCTAACACTGACCCCTGGGGACACCACTACACACCTTGCTTTAGTCTGGAAAATAGCCGTTCACAATTACTCTTTGCTTTCTGTCCCTCAGCCAATTCCACATCCATGCAGCCATTGCCCCTTTAATCTCATGGGCTTCAAGTTTGTTCATGTCTATTATTTGATACTTTGTCAAATGCCTTTTGAAAGTCCATGTGCACAGCATCAATCACACTAAATCCCTTGAGATTAGTTTCTCAAATAACTCAGTCAAGTTAATTAAACGTTTGAAAATAAATCCATGTTGTCCTTCATTTATTAATCCATATTCTTCCAAGTGAGAAGTAGTTTTGTCCCTGATTAATGTCTCTAAAAGTTTCCCCGTCACTGATCCTGAGCTGATTGGCTTGTAATGGTTGGGTTTATCCCTTTTCTCTTCACTGAACATGCGCAGTCCTCTAGTCATCAGTCATCAATCCTCCCACATCGAAGGAGAATTGGATGATTGAGGCCAGTGACTCCACAATTTTCACCCTTACTTCCCTCAGCAGACCATTTCCACTTTGAGTGCTGCCAACTTTTTAAGTGCCTCCTCTTTATTTTTATCCGGTCCGATTTCTCTATGGCCTCCTCCTTTGCTGTGACATTGGCAGCATTCTATTCTTTAGCAAAGACAGTGCCTCAGTCACGCCCTCTGAGTCCGCAAAAAAAATCTAATGTTTGATCCCTAATTAGTCCCACCCTTGCTTTGACCGCCCTTTTACTATTCACATATTTATAAGACTCTCGGATTCCCTTCTATATTAGCTGCTAATTCACACTGATACACTCTCTTTTCCCTTTTATTTCATTTCTGAGTTTCACCCGCACTTTCATATTCAACTTAGTTCTCAACTGAATTATAATATGATACATTTATCATAAGCCTCCTTTTACTGTTTAATTTTGATCGCTATGGGGCTGGATTTTGCTGCAGAAGTGACCATAGCTCTCGCCATGATTAAAGTGGATGATCTTTTGTCATCCAGGGAGCTGTAGTTTTTAAAAAATTCATTCACGGGATGTGGGCTTCGCATTTTATTGCCCATCCCTAGTTGCCCTTGAGAAGGTGGTGGTGAGCTGCCTTCTTGAACCGCTGCAGTCCATGTGGTGTAGGTACACCCACAGTGCTGTTAGGGAGTTCCAGGATTTTGACCCGGTGACAGTGAAGGTACGATGATATATTTCCAAGTCAGGATGGTGTGTGGCTTGGAGGGGAATTTGCAGGTGGCGGTGTTCCCATCTATCCGCTGTCCTAGTCCTTCTAGATGGTAGAGGTCGTGGGTTTGGAAGGTGCTGTTGAAGGAGCCTTAGTGAATTCCTGCAGTGCATCTTGTAAATGGTACACACTGCTGCGACTGTGCATCAGTGGTGGAGGGAATGAATGTTTGTGGATGTGATGCCAATCAAGCGGGCTGCTTTGTCCTGGATGATGTCAAGCTTCTTGAGTGTTGTGGGAGCTGCACTCATCCAGGCAAGTGGGGAGTATTCCATCACACTCCTGACTTTGTGCCTTGTAGATGGTGGACAGGCTTTGGAGAGTCAGGAGGTGAGTTACTTGTTGCACTATTCCTAGCCTCTAACATGCTCTTGTAGCCACAGTATTTATATGGTTAGTCCAGTTCAGTATCTGGTCAATGCTAACCCCAGGATGTTGAGAGTGGGGGATTCAGTGATGGTAATGCCATTGAACATCAAGGGGCGATGGTTGGATTCTCTCTTGTTGGAGATGGTCATTGCCTGGCACTTGTCTGGTGTTAATGTTACTTGCCACTTGTCAGCCCAAGCCTGGATATTGTCCAGGTCTTGCTGCATTTGGACATGGACTGTTTCAATATCTGAGGAGTCGTGAATGCTGCTGAACATTGTGCAATCATCAGTGAACATCCCCATTTCTGACTTTAGATGGAAGGAAGGTCATTGATGAAGTAGCTGAAGATGGTTGGGCCGAGGACACTACCCTGAGGAACTCCTGCAGTGATGTCCTGAAGCTGAGATGACTGACTTCCAACAACCACAACCATCTTCCTTTGTGCTAGGTATGACTCTAACCAGTGGAGAGTTTTCCCCCTGATTCCCATTGACTCCAGTTTTGCTAGGGCTCCTTGATGCTGCACTCGGTCAAATGCAGCCTTGATGTCAAGGGCAGTCACTCCCACCTCACCTCAGGAGTTCAGCTCTTTTGTCCATGTTTGAACCAAGGCTGTAATGAGGTCAGGAGCTGAGTGGCCCTGGCGGAACCCAAACTGGGCATCAGTGAGCAGGTTATCGCTAAACAAGTGCTGCTTGATAGCACTGTTGATGACCCCTTCCATTACTTTACTGATGATATAGAGTAGACTGATGGGGTGGTAATTGGCTAGGTTGGATTTGTCCTACTTTTTGTGTACAGGACATACCTGGGCAATTTTCCACATAGCCGGGTAAATGCCAGTGTTGTAGCTGTACTGGAACAGCTTGGCTAGGGATGTGGCAAGTTCTAGGGCTCAAGTCTTCAGTACTATTGCCGGAATATTGTCAGGGCCCATAGCCTTTGCAGTATCCAGTGCCTTCAGCCGTTTCTTGATATCACATGGAGTGAATTGAATTGGCTGAAGACTGGCATCTGTGATGCTGGGGACATCCGGAGGAGGCCGAGATGGATCATCCACGTGGCACTTCTGGCTGAAGATTGTAGCAAATTCTTCAGCCTTATCTTTTATACTGATGTACTGGGCTCCTCCATCATTGAGGAAGGGGATATTTGTGAAGCCTCCTCCTCAATGAGTTGTTTAATTGTCCACCACCATTCACGACTGGATGTGGCAGGACTGCAGAGCTTAGATCTGATCTGTTGGTTGTGGGATTGCTTAGCTCGGTCTGTCTGTTGCTATCTATGCTGCTTATGCTATTTTGCATGCAAGTAGTCCTGTTTTATAGCCTCACCAAGGTGACACCTCATTTTTAGGTATGCCTGGTGCTGCTCCTGGCATGCCCTCCCTCACTCTTCATTGAAACAGGGTTGATCCCCTGGCTTGATGGTAATGGTAGAGTGGGGGATATGCCAGGCCATGAGGTTACAGATTGTGTTCGAGAACAATTCTGCTGCTGCTGATGGCCCACAGCCCCTCATGGATGCCCAGTCTTGAGTTGCTAGATCTGTTCGAAATCTATCCCATTTCCCATATCCCATATGTTTGCTCTTCCTTTCCCCATTATGGGAATCTGCTTAGTCTGTACTTGAAACATGTCTTCTTTGAAGGCCTCCCATTGGTTATTTATTGTTTAACATTCTGATCTTTGATCCTGTTCTCTAACTCTCTCCCTAGCTCCTGAAAATCTCTGTGTAGGACCTCAAACTTTTTTCTACCTATGGTATGGTTTCAACATGGACCATGACTTTTGGCTGTTCCCCTTCCATTCAGCAATGTCCCTTCCCCTAGCACAGTGATAGGCAACCTGGGCTAGTGAGTGGGCCAGATCAGTGGCCCTCCTTCATCTCAGTGGGCCACAAGATTGAGGCATCGTAGCAACACTTTGATTGGGCACAGCGGGAGCAGATGGTTCTCACAGTCGATGTTGTGTGCAAGCAGCCCGCACCTCACGTCACGTGCCCTTGCTTTGCGTGCGCATCACTTTAGTAATACCAATAGGAAAAAAACTACGTGGACGGAAACCAGCAGAATCTGGCAGCCCTGCGTATGGGCAACAGTCAAAAAATTGTCTCACAGGCCGCACTCAGGACCCTGTTGGGCCACATGTGGCCCACGGGCCACAGTTTTCCCACCACTGCCCTAGCACTAGGGAGGCAACATCCCATGCAAGACTCACATCGGTGGTTGCAGGAGTATCTATTTATCCCCTAGCCTATCGTATTCCTATGTCAACTGCATCTCTACACTTCACTTTGCTGTATCCCGTGCAGTCATTTGCCCCACAGTGCCATGCATGTGCTCTAGACTGCACTCCCCTGACGTGCTGTTGCCCTCATTGGGGGTATGCAGCATGAAAACCAGTTTGAGAGTGGCAAGGTCCCAGTGGATTCCTGCACTGCCTGCCTCTTCCTACCCTGTCAGATGGCTGCTCATTCACTATCCTCCTGAATTCTTTTAGCTCCAGGGTGAACACCTGCTAGAATGTGCACACCTGGAACTTCTCAGCCTCCCCTATGCAGTGCAGCGAATCTAGCTCAGGAACCCTGAGCTCAAGTTTGAGCACCTGGAGGCATTTCCTGTGCATATGGTTATCCAGGGCAAGTGAAATTTCCTGGGGTTCCCAAATGGCACAAGAATCAAAGGCATCACCTCTCCCATCATAGAAACATTGACACACAGCAGATTCATGGCGTGGAAGGGGGCCATTCAGCCCTTTCTGTCTCTGCCAACTGGAAAAGAGCTATTAAGCCAAATCCCACTTTCTAGCTCTTTGTTCCTAGCCCTGTTGGTCACAGCACTTCAAGTGCACATCCAAATATTTCTTTAAATGCAATGAGGGTTTCTGTCTCTGCCAACTTTTCAGACAGAGAGTTCCACCATCTTCTGGGTGAAAACAATTCTCCTCAAAACCCCTCTAATCCTTCTGCCAATTTAAATATTTGTCCCCCCACCCCACTCCCCGGTTATTGACCTCTCTGCTAAGGCAAAAAGATCTTTCCTCTCCTATCCACCTTATCTAGGCCCTTCGTAATTTTATACACCACAATTAAATCTCCCCCAGCCTCTTTCCAAAGAAGACAATCCCAGTCAATCCAATCTTTTCTCGTAAAGTTCTCCATTCTTGGCAGCATCCTTGTAAATCTTCTCTGCACCCTCTCTAGTGCAGTCATATAAGTTTAACTCCTTACATCATTTATGTCTAATGTTTTATATAGTTCTTAAGTTTAGTATGCCTTTATCTTGTATTTATTTATGTAATCTTTTATTTACTGCAATTCAGATCCCTTTTGCACTATTATCCTCTACTTAGTTCATATTAATTTTATCTCCTTAGGTCCAATTCATTGTTTGCAGAATCACAGAATGGTTACAGCACAGAAGTCCATTCGGCCCATCATGCCTGTGCCAGCTCTCCGAATGAGTAATCCACCTCGTGCCTCTCCCCCGCCTTCTCCCTGTAACCCTGCACATTCTTCCATTTCAGTTAATAATTCAATTCCCTTCTGAATGCCTCGATTGAATCTGCCTCCACCACATTCCCACATAGTGCATTCCAGATCCTAACCACTCGCTGCGTGAGACAGTTTTTCCTCATGTTGCCACTTCTTCTTCTGCCAATTACCTTCAATCTGTGCCCTCTGGTTCTCAATCCTTCCATCAATGTGAAGTTTCTCCCTCTCGACTCTGCCCAGACCCCTCGTCAATTTTGAAAATCTCTCAAATTTCCTCTCAACCTTCTCTTCGTCGAGGAAATCTGTCCCCAGCTATCTATGTAACTGATGTTCCTCATCCCTGGAACCATTCTCATGAATCTTTTCTGCACACTATCTAATACCTTCACATCCTTCCTAAAGTGTGGGTCCCAGAACTGGACACAAAACTCCAGTTGAGGTCAACCCAGTGTTTTATACAAGTTTAACATAACCGCAATGCTCTTGTACTCCTGGGATGGTGTATGTTCTGATTATTTATTTATTTATTTATTTAACACACCTCCCACCCTGCACCGATTTTCCTCTCCCACCAAATTCAGATTCATCCACCTCTGATCAATTTGTTCTCCATCACTGGCTTAAAAACTGCACCTGGTTGAAAGGATTAGAGTTTAGTATAAGAATTCATTGACTTGTTTGACAGTAACCCAGGTTAGTGAATCAGTAACCAGATACATCAGCTCCACTAAACCAGGCGAAGATGTCCAGTCCCGGGTCGTTGCTGCATGACTTGAGTTTGGAGTCTAAACTCCGGGGGTGATCTCACGCAGACCTGTGACCATTAACAAAGGAGGGGGGTTCTGACGAAAGACCATTGTAACGTGGCTAACTCCCTCTCTCGGGATGCTGGCCCTGCCGGCTGTTGTTGAGGGAGAAGGTGGAGGGGGTTACCGAGAGTACTGGGCAAGTCCTCCTGCAGATCAGTGGGTGATGTGGAAGGTGCTGATCTCGCAGGCCAGGAGGTACCCCTACCTCACCAATGTGGTCTGGTACAGCAGCATATTCGCGGCGGGGGACCTGGCCCAGCAGAACCTCCTGAAAAAGGAGAAAGTCGACCTGAAGCAGACGAGGAACGTCGCCATCCTGTCCTTAAGCTTTCACGGGCACTTGTTCTACATGTGGCTGAGGGTCATGGAGAAGGTGTTCCCCGGCAAAGGAATGGGCAGCATCCTGCGCAAGGTGGTGTGCGACCAACTGGTGGTGACTCCCACCGGCATCAGTGCCTATTACATAGGTAAGGGGATTGGTAGCCAACCCGGCGAGGAGAACCAGACAGTGTCCAAACTGTGGACACAACCCTGGGGCGTGCGAGGTAGACAATTTCCACCAGACTGTGAATGGGTCCTTTTAATCCCGGAGTGAAACTGAAATTAAATCTTGTGTGTGTGTGTGTGTGTGTGTGTGTTCAACTGCATCATTTAAATTAGTGTTTGTGTTGAAATAGTAAATGATCGACCAGGGAAAGTTTTCTGCTAGCAATAGTTATGCCCAGAGGTCCTAATGGTTCCTTAACTTTTTAACACCGTTTTTTCCCTAATGCACAGCTGGAACATAAAGCAACAGAGCAGTGAAAGTGTATCATCCTTTTGGGGAAGTATGTATTAGCCCTTGTTATTTAAACACTGGCATAACTTTGGATGAAAACAGAGGCCAGTAAATCCTAAAGATGTTCCTCCCTCCCTCCTGCAGTTTTGGATTGAGGGTGTGATCTGCGGAGAGACGCTGACAGAGAGAGGCTGGGGTTACACAGCATTTTGTCACTTTAGGAACTAGGCACAGAAAGCTGATTTTTGTCAATCTTTTTTAATTGGCTGTTAATATTCGTACCGAAGGTAGGTCAGTGGACACAAAGTGGAACCAAATGTTACCATGGTTACAGAAACATGAGCAAAGGTTTGTGTAACTGGATGCAGAGTAACAGAAACCACAGCTCAAAATATTTTCAAAGTCGTTTAAATTTTCAGATAGTTAAACAACGATTATGATTGGATTAAGTTAGAACAAAATAAAGATAAGGTTACATTTTTTTTTAAAAAAGGTGGAACCTTTTATATTTTATATGGAGAAACTTGACATCCCACAAATAGAAAATTACCTTCTGGGAGGGGCAGTAAGGCTGTTCAGCGTAATTAGGACTTAGTACGCTATTAAAAGCCAGTTATAAAACCTCATTCAACAAGGCGCAACTTTGTCTCAAGAGTTTTACAGCGAAACTAAGTGTAAGGGGAATGGAATATTGAAGTAGGGAAGTTTTGCTGCAGTTGTACAGGGTTTTGGTGAAACCACATCTTAGTGCTTTGTACAGTTTTGGTTTCTTTATTTGAAAAATTATATAATTGCATTAGAAGCGGTTCAGAGAAGGTTCACTCGGCTCATTCCTGGGATGAAGGGCTTAACCTATGGAGAAAGGTTGAACAGGTTGGGCCTTTACCCATTAGAGTTTAGAAGAACGAGAGGTGATCTTATTGAAACATATAAGATCCTAAGGGGGCTTGACAGGGTGGATACCAGGAGGATGTTTCCCCTTCTGGGGGAGACTAGAATTAGGGGACTCAGTTTTAAAAATAAGAGGTCTCCCATTTAAGATGGAGATGAGGAGAGATTTTTTCTCTCTCAGAGGATCATTAGTCTGTGGAATTCTCTTCCCCAAAGAGCAGTGGAAGCTGGGTCATTGAATTTATTCAAGATTGAGTTGGATAGATTCTTGATAGACAAGGGAGCCAAGGGTTATGGGGGGACAGACAGGAAAGTGGAGTTAAGGCCACAACCAGATCAGCCATGATCTTATCAAATGGCAGAGCAGGCTCGAGGGGCCGAATGGCCTACTCCTGATCCTAAGTCCTGTGTTTATACGTTCCTAACAGCTTGAGAATGGAAGTTCTCATCAATTTAATTGATTTCCATTGATTGAATTCTGGTGGTGCCTCAACAGTGTGGACTCTGAAAAAGCATAGAATCAAAGTAGAAGGTTACAATATTCTGTCAGTGGAGTTGTTCATTATTCTCGTCCAATTATAATTTTGTTTAGGTATGAGTGCAATGGAAGGGAAACAAGACATCCTTGCTGTCTGGAGAGAAAAATTTGGGAAAACATATAAGGTAAGAAGGAAACTGGAGACTGGCCATGGTATATTTGTCAGTGAATCTGAGCCCAGTTAGCTTTTCCTTGCTCTTCGAGCGTTGTGACAATATATTTTGGCTGAAAATTAAGGTAAGGCCAATACATAACTAAAATAAAAAACAGAAAGTGCTGGAAATACTCAGCAGGTCTGGCAGTATCTGTGGAGGGAGAGAGAGTTAACATTTTGAGACAGGTGTGACTCTTCTTCAGAAGTTCTGAAGGGTTCTGAAGAAGTCGTTTTCGACTCAAAACATTAGCGCTGTTTCTCTCCAAGGTTGCCAATAGATCTGCTGAGTATTTCCAGCATCACCTGTTTTTATTTCCGATTGCTGACATCCGCAGTATTGTGCTTTTACAATACTTAACTAAAATCAGAGTGTAAGGCCAAAATGGAGTTACTTCCAGAAACTGATGGTATTTTGGCTTAATTTAGATATTAAATACATTTTTGCTTCACTCATCTCTTTTGTGATTTTACTAATCATTTTTGCTAGCTTACTTCACTTTTCCTCTTTCCATGTAAGATATTAGGTGGATGACCAATATCAATTATAATTTTTGCAATTTTAACTGGAGGGACTGGTCTATTCAAGTTTCCCCTCCCTCTCTGCAGGGAGCATCTTTCCATGAAGTCACAGGTGATATTTGGAACTCACTGTGTGGTGTACTAAAGGTGAATTACATTTCAATTCCACTTCAAACATATCGGCCTGGATTTTGCAAGGGCACACACCACTGACCTCGAAGAAAGATGCCCACAAAGATCTGGCAATCCTTGTGGCATGGTTTTCCCCTCTCTCAACAGCAGTTTAAATCTGATCCCAAGTCAAGGGGATGTCTCTGTGTACAGCAGCAGTGATAGCAACAAATAGGTCATTAGCCAATCACATTGAAGTATTCATACAACAAACCAGGAAGTTAAAAGCATTTAATATCCTTCACTTTAAATTCATATTTTTGGGTAGTTAAATAATTGTTATGATTAGATTAAGATAGAATAAAATAAAGATAAACAAACTTTTAAACCAAGATTGTTTTTATTTTTAAAAATTATGTGGAACTTATCATTACGGTGAAATGTGACATTCCACACATTGAAAATGGAAATCGTTGCTCCCAATGCGGTTTCCTCTACATTGGAGAGACCAAATGCATACTGGGTGACCGCTTTGCAGAACACCTTCGGTCTGTCCGCAAGCATCACCCAGACCTCCCTGTTGCTTGCCATTTTAACACTCCACCCTGCTCTCTTGCCCACATGTCTGTCCTTGGCTTGCTGCATTGTTCCAGTGAAGCTCAAGGCAAGCTGGAGGAACAGCACCTCATCTTCCGACTAGGCACTTTACAGCCTTCCGGACTGAATACTGAGTTCAACAATTTTAGATCTTGAACTCCCTCCTCCATCCCCACCCCCTTTCCATTCCTTCCCTCTCCTTTTTGTTTTTTCCAATAATTTATATAGATTTTTCTTTTCCCACCTATTTCCATTATTTTTAAATGTATTTCCACCCATTGTTTATCTCTACCTTTTAGTATTCCCCCACCCCCATTAGAGCTATCTGTAC
This sequence comes from Cetorhinus maximus, assembly GCF_964194155.1. Lineage (NCBI taxonomy): Eukaryota > Metazoa > Chordata > Chondrichthyes > Lamniformes > Cetorhinidae > Cetorhinus > Cetorhinus maximus. The sequence goes on from NC_135893.1 coordinate 103,723,990, forward strand.
TTTGTCTGTCCTGCCTTTTACTCTTAATTAGCAAACTCCTTTAGATAATATCACCACCTTCAACATCTCTTTGTTCTTTTGTCTGTGACATCTTTTGTTTATCTCCACCTATTACTGGCTGCTAGTCTCAACAACCCCCCACCCCACCCCCCCGAACCCCCCGCACTTAAACCAGCTTATATTTCACCCCTTTCCTATTTTTACTTAGTTTTGTTGAAGGGTCATGAGGACTCGAAACGTCAACTGTGCTCTCCTCCACCGTTGCTGCCAGACCTGCTGAGTTTTTCCAGGTATTTCTGTTTCTGATTTTGTATTGAAAATTAACTTCTCAGATCCAGGGAGGTTGTGCAGCAGTAATTATGAAATTGGTGCACAGTTAAAGACCCAGTTACACCTCATTCAGCAAGGTGTAACTTTTCAAGGAGTTTCACTGTGAGGTTAACAGGGTAACAGTGGAAGCTCTCATCAACTCAATTGATTTTCGTTGATGACACTCTGATGGTGTCTCAACAGTGCACCCTTTGGAGAAGTGTAGAATAAATGACAGCAACTTCTAGATCTCCATGTTATTGTACGCATGTCCAGACTCCGGAAGTTGCTGTCAGTTTCAGTGGAGTACTGTCAGTGAATGTTGACAGTTTCACTGTTATTACCACTACAAAATCTGAACCATTGTACTGTGGCATGATAACACTGTCAAATACTGCAGATTAGTTATTGTCTTGTTTATTATTTTAAATGCCATATTCTTCAGTCTCCTCATTAACATTTTATCAAAAGCAATCTTCTGCAACCCTTTCCCACTGTCTCACCGAGTTTCAAAGTGAGAAATGATTCAATAAATGCTACAGAGCTAATTTTTACAAATGTTTGCTATAGCTTTAAAACCAAATTTGCTGGCTGTACGATCAGGAAATTGCGGGTGCAATACCTCTGATCTTGCCTCTTTTAATTTTAACACTGCATTAATAAAATTACCCCTAATGTGTTGGAAGTGATTCTGAATTAAAGAACTAGAGGAGATATAGACATTTTCAAAAAGAACCGTCTATCGGTTGCGTTTAGTCTCCTAGGCTCAACCATCTTCAGCTGCCTCATCAATGACCTTCTGTCCACAGGAGGTCAGAAGTGGGGGTGTTCGCTGATGATTGCACAATGTTCAGCAGCATTCGCGACTCCTCAGACACTGAAGCAGTCCATTCCTGCATGCAGCAAGACAACATGGACAACATAATTGGCAAGTAACATGCATGCCAGACAAGTGCCAGGCAATGGCCATCTCCAACAGGAGAGAATCTAACCAACTCCCCTTGATGTTTAATGGCATTACCATTGCTGGATCCCCCATTATCAACATCTTGAGGGTTACCATTAACCAGAATCTGAACTGGACCAGCCATTTAATACTGTGGTTACAAGATGGGTCAGAGGCTGAGAATTCTGCGTAGAGTAACTTACCTCCTGACTCTCCAAAGCCTAACCACACCACAAGGCTCAAGTCAGTAGTGTGATGGAATACTCTCCTCTTGCCTGGATGAGTGCAGCTCCTACAACACTCAAGGAGCTTAACACCATCTAGGACAAAACAGCTTGTTTGATTGGAACCCCATCCACAAACATTCACTCCCTCCACCACCCATGCACAGAGGTGCAGAATGTACCATCTACAAGATGCACTGCAGCAATTCACCAAGGCTCCTTTGATAACACTTTCCAAAGCCATGACCTCTACCACCTAGAAGAATAAGGGCAGCAGATGCATGGGAACACCACCACCTGCAAGTTTCCCTCCAAGTCACACACCATCCTGACTAGGAACTATATTGCCATTCCTTCACTGACACTGGGTCAAATCCTGGAATTCCCTAATGACACTATGGGTGTACCTACACCACATGTTCAGCAGTGGTTCAAAAAGGCAGCTCACCACCACCTTCTCAAAAGCAATTCAGGATGGGCAATAAATAGACGCTGGCCTTGCCAACCATGCTCCCATCCCATAAACAGATAAAAATAAATCCAAGTCTACTGGTAAAATCTGTTTATTTAATAATTTATTAACACATATTTCAATCCGTGTTTCATTTTCAGGTCGCTGTGATATATTGGCCTGTGGTACAGGTATGTTTTTGTTGAAGCCACGAGTTTGATATTCATTTTCCATTTTCTTGCTACTTTATACATAGTTATGATGAATTTCTGTCTCCTTACAGATAATCAACTATAGACTGGTACCTGTGTTCTTCAGGATGGCTTTTTTTGGCTGCTGGGGTTTTTTGTGGGTTATTTTCATGTCCCATTTAAGACGGAATCCACATGGCACTGTAAAATCTTAATCTTGATTATTGGCTATAATCAAGAGCTATCAGCCTGTGAATAGATAGGATAACTTAAAAACAATTTTTATTGAAATAAATGGATTTATATACTGCCTCACAGCAATTTTAATGCCAATTTGGTATAATAATGCATTTGTATATTAGTTACAACAGTTCACACATTCCAACAAGTGTTTAGCAGGGAATTAAAGGTTTTATATTGATGGACTAAAACAACAGCTAACCAATTATTTAAATGAAGAATTAATTAGCTTTTAATTCATTAGCGATAGGAGCAGAAGCAGACCATACAGCCCTGCAAGCCTGCTCCGCCATTCAATATGATCATGGCTGATCTTGGGCTTCAACTCCACCTTCCCTCCTCCCCATATCCCTCGTTTCCCTGGGAGACTGAAAATGTGTCCATCCCAGCCTTAAAAGAGTACTCAGAAAAGATATGTTCCAGTGAGAAAGAAAGATTCTAAAGGAAGGACTAACGTGGCTGACTAAAGAAGTTAAAGATAGTATCAAATTGAAAGAAAAAGCGTACAGTTCCCCAAAGGTGAGTAGCAGGTCAGAGGATTGGACAGAATATGAAGAACAGCAAAGAATGACTAAAAGATTAACAAGGAAGGAGAAATTAGAGTATAAGGGAAAGCTAGCTAGAAATATAAAAACAGATGGTAAGAGTTTCTACAGGTATTTAAAAAGGAAAAGGAGGCAAACGGAGTGCAGCAAGTACTGTGTAAGCAGGCTAAGTTCTTTCTTTCTTACAGTTTTAGACAGGGTAAACTTACTCTCAGCTGTAAGGAGCTGAGTAGTTAATTAGCTAACTGGTTGAATCTAGTTACTGTAGCCCCAGTTCAGTTTACGATAAATTCAGGGCTCTTTAGTGCAGCCAAGGCAATGGAATACAGCTGATGAAACTGAGTGCAGATTTGGAGTTTGGTGAGTGGGAGAGTTCGGTGAAGGGGGTGAAGGAAGTGTGGGAGCTCCTGGATTACATTGTGATCCAGGGCAAACACACCTGCAGTAAATGTTTGCGGCTTGAGGAACTTTGGCTCAAAGTCAATAAGCTGGAGGCTGAGCTACAGACTCTGCGGCCCATCAGGGAAGAGGAAAGTTACCTGGATGCTTTGCACCAGGGGCAGTTACACCACTTAGGACAGGGTCTTCTGATTTGGTCAGTGATAAGGGACAGGAAGGCGTGACTGTGAGTGATTCAGGTAAGGGGACCCAGAGGGCAGGAGTGCAGGAGTGTGTGAGCCTCTGCAATTGTCCAATAGGTTTGAGGTTCTCTCAGCTTGTTTGGATGAGAGTGGGGACTGCAGGGTGGATGAGCAAACTGACATGGGGCCGTGGTACAGGAAGCCACCCAAGTGGGGAGAGCAGAAAGGAACATGGTGGTAGTAGGGGAGAGTATAGTGAGGGGATTGACACTGTTCTTTGTAGCAAAGAGTGAGAGTCCAGGTGGCTGTGTTGCCTGCCTGGTGCCAAGATTTGGGACTTCTTCTCAGGGCTGGAGAGGAACTTACAGTGGGACGGGGAGGATCCAGTTGTCGTGGCCTACCTAGGCACCGACGACATAGGTAGAACTAGGAAAGAGACTCTGAGTAGAGAGTATGAGGAGCTAGGCACTAAATTGAAAAGCAGAACCTCAAGGATTATAATCTTTGTATTATCACCTGAGCCGTGTGCAAATTGGCATAGGTACATAGAGTTAGAGAGATGAACACATGGCTCAAAGACTAGTGTGGGAGAAGTGGGTTCTGATTTGTGGGGCACTGGCACCAGTACTGGGAAAAGTGGGGGCAGTACCATTGGGACAGTCTACACCTGAACTGTGGTGGGACCAGTGTCCTTGCAAACTGCATAACTAGGAAAGTAGAGAGAGTTTTCAACTAAATAGTGGTGGCAAGGGATCAAATGTGGAAAGATATGGTAGATCAAAGAGTAGAGACAAGATAAGAGAGGAAAATAGTAATATGGCAATGAGGGTCGGAGAATAGCAGGAAGGAACAGAGAAAAAAAACCTAAGAGTGCATAAAGAATCAAGACTAGATGTTACAAAGATAACAAAAAGACTAAACTAAAGGCTCTGTATCATGAATGCGCACAGTAAACAAACTGATAATGCATATTGAAGTAAATAAATATGGGCCTGAATTTTAGCCTTGGTGGGTGTGCGCGATCGGGGGGCCTGCAACTGATTGGGAAACGGGCCTCTGCCCGCGATCGGACCCTGACCACCATTTCATGCTGGCTGGCCAATCAAGGCCCAATGATCGGGAAGGGCTGGGCAAGGGCATTGGCCTGTCGGCCGCCGGGTCCAATGGCGACCCATCGGGCAGTTTAGAAACGGCGAAGGCAGCTCCTTGAAGGCTGTCAGGGAAGAACATATCTTCTGCATGCTGAAGACCAACACCAGGTCCTCAAATACAGCTAGAGATGTCAGGCGGGAGGGCAGGTCAGGTGGGCACTCGGCCCCCTTGTTTTCAGACGAGTGCCTTGCCAGGAGGGACACCCTTGTCCCTAGAGATGGAAGGAGGAGGCCACCTCACCTGACAAAAACAGCTTGGGAGGAGGTGGCAGCCCAGGTCAGCAGCCATAAAGTTGTGTGGCGCACATGGGTGCAGTGCCGCAAAAGGTTTAATGACCTGCTGCGCTCGGCAAGGGTGAGTACCGCGTTGGCACGGATCAGTGTGGAGAAGTGTTAAGGTCTGGCTATCCCCCTGTGGTGCTCAAGGGTGTTAGAGTCTGAGTGCCAACTGTCAATGATGCCGGAGCTGGCCAAGGGGGTGAGCCCTGGCTGCTTGGACTGAGTGTCTTGCGGCTCGAGGGCCACGACTCGGGTGTGCCCTGTGAGGTGTTCCTCAGCTGGGGTTGGCCAGGCTGCAATGGCGCTGCAGGTAGAGAGTGGATTCATCAATGCTCCTCTGTCCTTTCAGGAGAAGATGATCCATAACAACATGGAGAGGTCGTGGACAGGCAGAGGCCCTCCACACCTCCTAAACCTAACCAGATATGAACAGAACGCCTTGGAGCTGGAGAGGCTCCACGCACCTTGGTCAACCGGCTGCGGAGAGGCTGGGGTGTCAGACAAAGATAAGAGTGCAGTGCACAGAGGTGAAAATTTCAGATGGTGCAAACATTCTTGTGTAGCCTCCTCATTGACGGATTCCCCATTGATCATTGAAAGATGATGGCACCGTGATGCAGATCTCCATTGTCTCACCAGAGTGCCTGGCATAGTGACAGTGTGGTGACTTAAACTAATGAAATGTTGCTGTTCTCCCTTAGATTCACCAGCACGTACTCAATTGCAGGACCCTGAAGACCCACCCCTGACGCCGGACAACTGCGGGCATTAGATTTTCAGCTAGAATTTCGGAGCACAATGAGGGCACTTCACACTCGTTTGAGGTACAGTCGGAGGCAGAGAGTGCCCAGAGTGCGAGCAGTTGGAGGACTGCTGGAGACCAGGGCGATGCTGAGTCAAAGGCAGATGATGAGCCTCTGGAGTTGTCCATTAGGCGGCAGATGCTGGATGTCCAGTGGGATGTGTGAGAGGATCTGGCGGAGATCCATGAGGGCATGCATGCCATGGTCTCTGTTGTGGAGGAGCCCATGTAGAGCATAAGCACTGCCTCCTCCATTGAGAGAGTGGCAACTCTCATGGAGAGGCAGCTCCAGGGACAGAATCAGGTGTTCCTGGGGTTGCACATGGACCTGCAAGCCCTCACACAGGCAATGACCTCAGGTGGTCAGTGCCAATGTGGGCAATGGATGGATGAGGCACCCAGTATCCCAGCTAGGTGCCCATCCTCCAATGATGAGGAGGGAGGTCCAGAGTGACTTCACTTTGGCACAGAGAGCTGCCTGTTGTCTCTGCAGGCTCCTCTCAGGGTGCTCTGGAAGATGCCAGCAGCTCCTCCGCCCCTCTGGCATCTGATGAGGCTGCGATGACTGGGGAGATGCCAGCCGTGGCACTGGCCGCTTCCTCCCAGGTGGGGCCAGCACAGGCTCCACTGGCCAGAGGATGGCTGCCAAGGTCATCAAGGCCAATAAGATACCAGAGTCAGCAGCCTGTCTCCAATGCCACTGCCAGCGAGGGAGGTGAGGGAGGTGGGGTGGGGTGTGCCAACATGTAGCATTCGCCAATGTTAGCTTAAGGCACCATGAGCACAAGAGGGTCTGGTGATCTTCTGTTCTGTAATGTTTTGTTTATGTTTACTGGTCTGGGAATGAAGACCAGAGAATGTTATGTTAATTTTTTTTGGATTGTGAAAATGACATAAATTTTGTTTTTGTCATTGTCATAATGGCCTGAGCATGCTTCACTTTTAAATTTTTTTGGTGCAGGATACGCCAATATGTAATGCTGGACATGAGTGGCTCTAAACTTTATTGCACAGGCACTGAGTGGACTTTGGGTTCAAATGAAAGGGTCATTTCAGACACCGGGGATGGAGGCAGCCCTGACCTGAGGTGGAAGCTGATCTTTGGCAGCCCAGCTGAAGGAGCGTTGGATCAAGGCGTCCCTGCGTCCCTGAAGGATACAGAAATCTTCCATCAGCGTTCTCCTCGCCGTGCTCCTCTTCTGACTCACTACTGGATTCATCCTCTGTGGCCTGTGCAGCTGCCTCAAGATCCTCTTCCTCCGGGTCCCCCCTCGCCAGTGCCGGATTGTGGAGAGCGCAGCAACCACTATCAGTGACACCCGCTCTGGAGGGTATTGTAGTGCTCCCCCTGAACGGTCCAGACACTGGAAGCGCATCTTCAGAAGACCTATGGTCCTCTCTATCACCGCCTTTGTGGAGGCATGACTCGCATTGTAACACTGCTCTGCCTCTGTTTGTTGGTGGCTGAGAGGTGTCATAAGCCACCTTTTCAATGGATAGCCCTTATCACTCAGCAGCTATCCATCCATCGTGCTGAAGCACTGAAGAGCCTTGGCACCTGGGAGTGTCTCAGGGTATAAATGTCATGGGAGCTGCCAGTGTACCACGCACAGACTTGCAGAATCTGTGTCCTGTGGTCACACACCATCTGGACATTCATCAAGTGGAATCCCTTCCTGTTGACGAAGGCACCCGGCTGACCCGCTGGCACCTTGATGGTCACGTGTGTGCAGTCGACGGCACCCTGGATACGGGGGAACCCAGCAATCGCTGCAAACCCTCTGGCTCGCTTAGCCTGGCTGGCCTCGCCTGTACAGAAATTAATAAATGTCGTTACCTGCCTGAACAGAGCATCAGTCACCAGCTTGATGCAACTGTGGACAGCTGATTGGGACACTGCCCCGACCCCTGGAAAGAGCTGTAAGCATAGAAGTTGAGGGCCACTGTGACCTTCAGAGCCACTGGCATGGGGTTTCTACCCACACAGCTGGAGGTGATCTCAAGCCTAATCATCTGACAAATGGAGGTCATGGTCTTCCTGGAGAGGTGGAGCCTCCTTTGGCATAGCGCCTCGGACATATTGAGGTAGCTGCATAGCTGCCTGTAAACCCTGGCAGCGAGGTAGTAGCATCTTCTGCAGCTCCTTCCATATTGGACTACCGGCTGGCCCTGCACCCCTTGTGCCTGCACCTCTCCTCCCACAGGTTCCTCCCCTGGAAGCTGAATGGGGACACCTGGCCTCCTCTCCCTTCTGCCCCTCTCTGCCTCCTCAGAAGAGGTGCCACCAGAGGAGACCATAATCCCCATTACCAGAGTAAGGGAAGGCTGTCTGACACCTAGAAAGATTCACACAGTCAAAATCCTCCAGGGGCCTTGGAGACGCCAATGGGCCCTGAAATGAAGCCTGGAAGTGCTAAGAATGAAGCTCAGAATAGAGATGAAGCTGTCAAGTTCAAATAAGCAACCAGCTGCAAACTATCCCCTAAACCCCTCACTACTCACACTGGCAATGCAGCTGCCCCTTTTCACCCCGCCCTTGGATGAGGTTTTGCAAAGTGTGGGCTGCCCATCCGCCTGTTTTGTCTGTGCAATGAGTGTGAAGTCGCACAGGCAACATAAAATTTGGTTCAATTGGGTTTTTAATGGCCTTAAGCGACCTTTTAATTGATGGCGGGCGTGGCTCCAACACCCGCGTGTGGTCACCCACCTGACGATTGCGTGCGTGCAGGATGATGTCGGGATGCTCGCCTGATGTCTTCTTGCGCTATTTTATGTCCAATCCGGTTGGGCGTGCGCCCGCCTGCGAGGTGTAAAATTCTGCCCATGATCTGATAACCATTGCGGAGACCTGGCTGCAAGATGACAAGGATTGGATCCTGAATATTGAGCGGTATATGACATTCAAGAAGAATAGGAAGCTAGGCAAAGGGGGAGGGGTAGCACTGTTAATCAAGGATGGCATTTGTGCAATATTTAGAGATGACCTTGGTTCAGGAGATCAGGATGTAGAATCGATTTGGGTGGAGATGATTAGGAGAGGAAAGAAGTCACTAGTGGGAGTGGTTTACATGCCCTCTGACAGTAACCACAATGTAGGACAAAGTATACATGAAGAAATATTGAGTGCTTGTGATAAAGGGATGGCAATAATCATGGGTGGCTTTAATCTACATATAAACTGGAAAAATCAGATTGGCAGTAGTAGCCTGGATGAGAAGTTCATAGAATGCTTTCGAGATAGTTTCTAGAGTAGCACATTCTGGAACCAACCAGAGAGCAGGTTATATTAGACTTGGTATTATGTAATGTGACAGGATTTATTAATGATCTCAGAGTAAAGGCACCCCTAGGTAGCAGCGACCACAATATGATTGAATTTTACATCCTGTTTGAAAAGGAGGAGTGGGTCTAAGACAAGTATTTTAAATTAAAATAAGGGCAACTATGTGGGCATGAGAGTTGGGCTGGCTGAAGTGAACTGGGATACGAGGCTAGGGGGTAAATCAATAGAGAAGTAGCGGAAGACATTTAAGGGGATATTTCAGAATACTCAGAATAAGTATATTCCTACAATAAAGAAAAACTCTGAAGGGAGGACCCACCATCCATGGTTAACTAAAGAAGTTAAGGAAAGCACTAAACTTAAGGAAAAAGCTGATAACTGCGCAAAGATGAGTGGCAGGTCAGATGATTGGTCAGAATATAAAGAACAGCAGAGAATAATGAAAAGGTTAATCAGGAGAAAGAAATTACAGTATGAGAGGAAGCTAGCTAGAAATGTAAACACAGATAGCAAGCGTTTCTACAGGTATTTAAACAGGAAAAGAGTAGGTAAAGTGAGTGTTGGTTCTCTAGAGAATGAGAATGGGGCGTTAATAGCAGATAATAAGGAAATGGCAGATGAAATGAACAAATATTTTGCTTCTGTCTTCACTATAGAGGATACAAAAACATTCCAGTAATAGTAGTAAATCAGAGATGGAGGGGAGAGAGGAATTTGGTGAAATTGCAATCACTTGGGAAGCAGTAGTGAGCAAACTGATGGAGCTGTGGGCTGACAAGTCTCTGGGTCCAGATGGACTTCATCCTAGAGTCTTAAAAGAGGTGGCTAATGAGATAATAGATGCATTGGTTTTAATTTGCCAAAATTCCCTGATTCTAGAAAGGCCCCTTGGAAAATGGCGACTGTGACTCCTGTATTCAAGAAAGGAAGGAGAAAAAAAGCATGAATCTACAGGCCACTTACTTTAACGTCTGTCGTAGGAAAATTGCTCAGATCTATTATCAAGGAGGCTATAGCGGGGCACTTAGAAAATCTCAAAGCAATCAACAAGAGTCAATATGGTTTTGTGAAAGGGAAATCATGTTTGACTATTTTTTTGAGTTCTTTGAGGAAGTAAGAAGCAACGTGAATAAAGGGGAACCTGTGGTTGCGCTGTATTTAGATTTCCAGGAGGCATTTGACAAGGTGCCACATCAAAGGTTACCATGTAAAATAAGAGCTCACGGTGTAGGGGGTAACATATTAGCATGGATAGAGGATTGGTTAGCTGACAGGAAGCAGAGAGTAGGGATAAATGGGTCTTTTTCAGGTTGGCAAGGTGGGATGAGTGGAGTGCCACAGGGATCAGTGCTGGGGCCTCAGCTATTTACAATTTATATCAATGGCTTGGATGAAGGGACTGAATGTATGGTTGCTAAATTTGCTGATGACAAAAAGATAGGTAGGAAAGTAAGTTGTGAAAAGGGCATAAGGAGTCTGTAAAGCAACATAGACAGGTTAAGTGAGTGGGTAAAAATTTGGCAGATGGAGTATAATGTGGGAAAATGTGAACTTGCCCACTTTGGCAGGAAGCATAGAAAAGCAGCAAATTATTTAAATGGAGAGGGATAGCAGGACTCAGAGGTACAGAGGGATCTGGGTGTTCTGGCACATGAATCAGGAAAAGTTAATATGCAGGTATAGCAAGTGATTAGGAAGGCAAATGGAATGTTGGTGTTTATTGCAAGGGGAATGGAATTTAAAAGTAAGGATATTTTGCTATAGTTGTACAGGGTGTTGGTGAGACCACGTCTCGAGTACTGTGTACAGTTTTGGTCTCCTTATTTAAGAAATGATATAAATATGTTAGTAACAGTTCAGAGGAGGTTCACTCAACTGATACCTGGGATAGGGGGTTATCCTATGAGGAAAGGTTGGTCAGGCTGGGCCTGTATCCATTGGAGTTTAGAAAATTGAGAAGTGATCTTATTGAAAGATATAAGATCCTGAGGGGACTTGACAGGGTGGATGCTGAAAGGATGTTTTCCCTTGTGGGAAAGACTAGAAATAGGGGACAGAGTTTAAAAATGAGGGGTCTCCCATTTAAGACAGAGATGAGAAGCATTTTTTTTCTCAGAGGGTTGTGAATCTTTGGAACTCTCTTTCCCAGAGAAAGGTAGAGGCAGGGTCAATGAATATGTTTAAGGCGGAGGTAGATGGATTCTGGACTAGCAAGGGAGTCAAAAGTTATTGGGGGTAGGTGGAATGTGGAGTTGAGGCCACAATCAGATCAGCTATGATCTTATTGAATGGCGGAGCAAGCTCTAAGGGCCCAATGGCTTACTCCTGCTCCTAATTTGTATGTATGTTCAATGTATGTTCTCTGGAGTAGAGAATTCCAAAGATTCACAAACCCTGGAGTGAAGTAATTTCTCCTTATTTCAGTCCTAAATAATCATCACCTTATCCTGAGGTGGTGCTGTTGCGTTTTAGATTCCTACTTTAGATTCATGCTTTAGTTGGAATTAGTTAGCTGGTACCCTTCCAATGATGGGCACATAGCAAACAATCCATTTAGGTTGCGTGTCTTCATATGGTGCCCCCTTGCTGATGGCTGTTGTTACGATCCTGTTGGGGACCTTTTGTTTAAAGTAGACAAAGTTTGGAATCCCAGTTACCCACTAAGAGAATGAAGCCACAAGATTCCATGGTTTTAAACAAATAAAATATACTTTACAAAGTCAGAAAAGAAAAACAATCTACAATATCTCTCTTATACATTAATATTCAGAATTGACATGAAGTACACATGTATTAACAGCCAAACTGTGGCTGAACAGATCATACTGCACGTTAAATGGCAGACGCAACCAAGACAGATTTCTCAGCAACCCACCCAGATGCAAGTGACCACTGTGAGTCACAATATCTCGTTAAAGCTCTGTCTCCCTCAAGAGTGATTTTAACTTATCTTTCAAAGATCCAGCCTCTGAATTCCCTCAAAAGCCGCTCCAAATCGGCCTGCCTCAATGACTGCTCACCTCCTGATGGTTCAATCTCTTCTCCTGAGACTGTGTTCCGTGAGATTCTCAAAGCTGCACTCCTGCCTCTAATTGCAACTCTTTCACAGACTGCTAGCTTCACTAAGCTGGCACTGAACCTGGGTTTGTCTGAACTGCAGTCCCCAGGCTGCACCAAGCAATAAATGGATCCCAGGGCTTCTCTGAACCCTAATTGCCTCCAGCACAGAGCAGCAACCTTCTGCCACTTTCTCAGCTCCCCAGAACTTCTCCTGAGTCTTAATTGCACCAATGGTTCCCAGGGCTTCTCTGCGATCTACACATGACTTGAGGTCCAAACTGCAACTAACAGCCTCTCTCCCAGCAAACAGACAGATAAATTCAAACCAGAGAACCATCTTAATCTCCACCCATCCCCATGATGACATAGCCTGCTCTGGTCCATCCTCCAAGTCAATTATTCCTCCTTTACAATTTATCTAGCTAAGTAAGTGCACCTGCTGTTTTATGGCTCCATCTCTTCTATTCAGACTCTATTAAACAAACATAGGTAACCTTCTGTACTGCATTTCCTTTTGGGTGTTCTGCCATTTTCTTTTAGGTGTTCTGGCAATCTTTAAAGCCTTGCATTTTAGTTACCTCACCACTTACAACAATAATCTTCCCAGAACTAAAAATTACCTCTAAACCACTAACATGAACCATGAACTAGACATTTGCAACTATGAAGTCCAATCCTTGAGGCAGGTTCTTCCACAAGCATTAGACATGAAACTGCCAAGTGACATTGTGGGTTGGTGTTTTCAGTGTTGGTGCCTGTTGCCAGCTAATGTAGCAACCGGTCATCTCGGTAGCCCACAGGAGGTGTCACCATTTCCCACTGTCGCCAGCTAGTGACTCCCGGGTGCATTAGTTGATGTTTAAGGCTTTCATGCCATGCTTGCAAGTATCCTTGAGGCAGAGCCATGGGTGCCCCACTGGTCCTCTGGCTCTGGCTGCCTCATCATCCAGATTGGTAATATAGCACATTAGTTTTGTAATCAGAAGTCACACTTTACAAGCTCTGGTTGAATAAAAGATTTCTTGCAAGAGAGCAAATCTTTACATTAATCACAGCAGGCATTATTATTTCAGATGAGGACCAGAATGAAAGAATTGCAAGAAAATGATTGGATATATAATGTGAGAGAAGATCTTTGGGTCCAACCATTCTATCTGCAATTAAAAGTGAAGCAGTGTATACAATGCTTTAAGCTATCTGTTGGAGATATGGGCAACGGTACAATATATTCACAGAGTTCATCAGTAACTCCAGTTGAGTCATAATGACATTATGGCATAGAAGGAGGCCATTGAGCCCATCAATGACAATTGCTTCAGCTGCAGTTAGACAGAAGACATCAGGTGTTAACCTTCTAGCTACAGGCCTTCTAAATATTAGGAAGGAATTTTTGAAAATTAAACTAAGTGTCACACCCACCTTGTATTCAAGGGTTGATGGAGGCACTGTTCCAGAAAGATGAAAGCTTAATCCATTTCTGCTCATTTCTTTTTATTCATTCATGGGATGTGGGCTTCGCTGGCTGGGCCAGCATTTATTGTCTATCCCTAGTTGCCCTTGAGAAGGTGGTGGTGAGCTGCCTTCTTGAACCGCTGCAGTTCATGTGGTGTAGGTACACCCACAGTGCTGTTAGGGAGTTCCAGGATTTTGACCCAGTGGCAGTGAAGGAACAGCGATATATTTCCAAGTCAGGATAGTGAGTGACTTAGAGGGGAACTTCCAGGTGGTGGTGTTACCATCTATCTGCTGCCCTTGCCCATCTAGGTGGTAGTGATCGTGGTTTGGTAGGTGCTGTCTAAGGAGCCTTGGTGAATTCCTGCAATGCATCTTGTAGATGGTACATACTGCTGCTACAGTGCATTGGTGGTGGAGGGAGTGAATGTTTATGGATGTGGTGCCAATCAAGAGGACTGCTTTGTCCTGGATGGTGTCTAGATTCTTCAGTGTTGTGGGAGCTGCACTCATCCAGGCAAGTGGAGAGTATTCCATCAGACTCCTGACTTGTGCCTTGTAGATAGTGGACAGGCTTTGGGGAGTCAGGAGGTGAGTTACTCGTCGCACGATTCCTAGCCTCTGACCTGCTCTTGTATTTATATGGCTAGTCCAGTTCAGTTTCTGGTCAATGTAAACCTCCAGGATGTTGATGGTGGGGGATTCAGTGATGGTAATGCCATTGAATGTCAAGGGGCGATGGTTGGATTCTCTCTTGTTGGAGATGATCATTGCCTGGCACTTGTGTGGCGCGAATGTTACTTGCCACTTGTCAGCCGAAGCCTGGATATTGTCCAGGTCTTTCTGCAACCAGAGAGAGACAGCAATGAACATATGCTGTTGCCAGCCTCTCCTTCAGGTACCATGCCCCAAGAGGGCATTGGCATTCATGGACTTCCAGTGGATTGGTCCATGATTATGTTTGCAAAGTACTGCAATGATTTCCTGTTATCTTCTGCAGTTTGGCTGACCAGGAAACTCTCCCACTCTTGCCATCTGCCATCAAGCTGATAATTAACCTGTTTGGCCATGTTATAAACGTACCTTCTGTGGCTATCAAGTCCTGAATTGGGACTTAAACCCAAATCTTTCTGGTCCAGAGGTAGGGGCGCTACCATTGCGCCAGAAGACCTCCTACACTGCCCCCTAGATGTTGTTTATTATATTCATACAGCAAACAAAGTCACTAATAGCATGTGTTGGTTGCAAGAGCATGTTTTGTCTCAATGTTTAAACGGTCTCCGATGCTCAGAAAAGAGATTGTACAGGTGAATATAACATTTTCAAGGTTAACAAATAACTCCTTCATTCTTAGTTATGGTTATATATCTAACTGCAAGATCAGCTTTTGGAGGATTATAGACATTTAGATGTTCAGTGTTTTCAACCACAATTTTGATTGCATCAATCACTCAAGGAGAACTTTGCACTGTTAGACAGTCTACGTTGCATATATGCTCTGCAATGCTGCACGACATGGTCATCCATGCGAATATTCACGAATAAACGGACCCATGCCGTGACATTGAAATAACTCCATGGGTATAGCTAGCAGAGAAAGATGCAGCTTTGGCACAGGGGATTCCAAGAACCCTCAGAAGAATTTTAACTCTCCCCAACTTCTGGTTTTAAAAGAGATAGGTTGGCTGTGTTTGACTAACCTGCTCCAGAGTGGAGGAATCAGTAATTTAAATATTTCAGTGTGGCTGTATGCCTCAAATTATTACATTTAATGGGTGTGGGCCGAATTTCACAGGCTGCAGGAAATCTGGTACCTGGAGGGAAGCATAAAATACCAGATCCAACAGGTAAGTCCCTTTTCCAGCATTGCTTGTGGGACAAGGTGAGCAGGAGCGCTTCCTCAGGCCCTTCAAACTAACCTGCTTCCCTCCCCAATAGTCTTCTGCCTCCCCTGCGATCAGCTTCGCTCTCCATAATCTTCCTTCCTCCCCAAGATCTGAATCCCACTCTCACTGATCCGAAGCCCTTGCGATCTCTTTCCCCACCCAAACCCTCCATGATCTCTCCCTCCCTCCCACCTCCTCTTACTTCACAGATGTGGCCCTTGTGTCACAGGTCTTCCCGCCCATTAGTCAATGGGAAATAGGAAAAAAATTCAAATGAGGCTGTGCTGTTAACTTCAGCAGGACCTCCACAATACTCAGCTTTCCAGCCCTACAATGTCCCCTGACTCCTTCCCTGGGCTTCCTCATAACTAATAGAGCCTGCATGTTTACAAATCTTTGCTCTTTCTACCCCCAAAATCATTTCAAGAAATATGAATGGCATAGACATTTCTCTACATAAATATTACGATATTCTTTGTTAACATACACATGAATTTGGAGCAGGAGCAGGCCACTCGGCCCCTTGAGCCTGTTCCACCAATCAATTACGTCATTCCCATCTACCCCGATAACCTTTCACTCCCTTGTTTATCAATAATCTATCTAGCTCTGCCTTAAAAATATTCAAAGACTCTGTTTCCACAGTCTTTTGAGGAAGAAAGTTCCAAAGACTCACTATTCTCCAAGAGAAAAAAATTCTCTTTATCTCTGTCTTAACTGGCTGATCCCTTATTTTTAAACAGTGACCCCAGTTCTAGATTCCCCCACAAGGAGAAACATTCTTTCCACATCCACCCTGTCAAGACCCCTCATGATCTCATATGTTTTAACCTAGTTGCCTCTTACTCTTCTAAATGCCAATGGATACAAGCCTAACCTGTTCAACCTTCCCTCATAAGACAACCCACCCATAGTCTGGTAAACCTTCTTTAAACTGCTTCCAATGCATTTACATCCTTCCTTAAATAAGGAGGCCAATACTATACACAGTATTCCAAATGTGGTCTCACCAATGCCCTGTAAAACTGAAGCATAACCTCTCCACTTTTGTATTCAATTCCCTAACAATAAACAATAACATTCCATTAGCTTTCCCAGTTACTTGCTGTTCCTGCATACTAACCTTTTGTGATTCATGTACTAGGACCCCCAGATCCCTCTGCATCTCAGAGCTCTGCAGTCTCTCACCATTTAGATAATATGCTTATTTTTTATTCTTCCTGCCAAAATGGACAATTTCACATTTTCACACATTATACTGCATTTGCCAGATCCTTTGCCCACTCACTTAACCTATCTATATCCCTCTGTAACCTCCTTAGGTCCTCTTCACAACTTACTTTCCTACTTACCTTTGTATCATCAGCAAAGTTAGCAACCATACCTTTGGTCCCTTCATCCAAGTAATTTATATAAATTGTAAAATGTTGAGGCCCAGCATTGACCCCGTGGCACTACTCGTTACATCTTGCCAACCAGAAAATGACCCATTTATACCTACTCTCTATTTCCTGTTAGCTAGCCAATCTTCTATCCATGCCAATATGCTACCCTCATGAGCTTTTATTTTCCATTGATGTGGCAGCTTATCAGATGCTTTCTGGAAATCTAAGTACAGAACATCCACCAGTTCCCCTTTATCCACAGCACATTTTACTTTTTCAAAGAGCTTCAATAAATTGGTTAAACATGATTTCCTTTTCACAAAACCATGTTGATTCTGTCTGATTACCTTGAATTTATCTAAGTGCCCTGCTATAACATCTTTAATAAAGCTTCTAACCTTTTGCCTATGACAGATGTTAAGCTAACTAGCCTGTAATCTCCTGCTTTCTGTCTTCCTTTTTGAATAAAAGAGTTACATTCGCTATTTTCCAATCCAATGGAACCTTCCCCGAATCTAGGGAATTTTGGAAAATTAAAACCAACACATCAACCATCTCATGGGCCACTTCTTTTAAGACCCTTGAATGAAGTCCATCAGGACCCGGGGACATGGCAGCCCGCAGCTCCAACAATTTGCTCAGTACCACTTCCCCAGTGATTGTAATTTTTCTGGGTTCCTCCCATCAACTAGAATTTTAAACAACAACCAAAACATTTGCAAATAGATACTAATTACGTTTTTAAAAATAGAATATTGCTGAAAAGAGAGACATCTTGCCAAAGCTTTTTGTCTTGCACTCATCAGGACAAATGCAAGAATGCCAAAATTCAAATGATCACAACAATTTATATTACTTGAGAAAAGGGTGATGATCGACTCTGATTGGTCAAGGCATTGCCATGGAGAAAGCAAAGGAGGACTGTAGGCTTTCCAAGCTCCTTGGTAATTCAAAAAAGGTGCAAGGCTTGAGCGTATTCCTTTTGTTTGCAGAGCTTGGTTACCTCCATATGAATGTACGTCACTTCTAGGAAGTGTAAATGAACCACACTATGAGCTTGACTGATTATCTTAAATTGGTTTTTGGTGTAGGTATTAGCGCACTCAGGATTGTTCAGCAAATGCTGTACAATCACAGAATCACATCTAACAGGAGACATTTTGTTCAAGTGGTATTCAAGAAACAATTGATGTTTAAAGGATTTATTAAAATATCAAACAATACATTTGTAATGATTTTACTTTCTTATGGACATAAAAGAATGGGTAGAGGTTAATATTGTGCTGTTTGGCATGACAAATACACTTATAGGGTGTACTTAGCCAGAAAATACCTTGAGGTTTCTGTGTCTCCACCTATCCCAGAGGGGATAAGGCAACCAATCATCTGGAACAGAAAGGAAAGCAGCACATAGCAAAAAAAACCCTGGGATTTAATGTACTTTGTAAAACTGAAAATCAACAAATACCTTATTACAGTATAAAGTCTCAGGAGGTTAACTTGACAATAAAAAGGTAGAAGTGTAAGTAAACATTTCTTTGAAATGTTGGGTTTTGATGTAATTTATATAAACTTACCTGGTACTACCTGTTACTGTGCCGTATGTCCATGGTATCCCGATATCGTGGGATTGTCATTGTAAGAAATACATTTACCATTTCACAGTCTAGTATTAAGATCTTTATTGAATGTTTGTGAAGTTGGAATAACAAATCATTTGTGAAAATAGCAGTAAAATAATAACAAATCCATGAAGTGAATGTGACCCAGGCTCCCCTGATACCTTATATCCCGAGTGTGATATTGGTTAGTTTAACGTATTTGTTGCTATTGACTAGGCTGGTGGGGAGCTATAGTTCTCTCAATGCCAAAGTTGCTGGAAGCAAAAAATTTGACATCATGGAAAAAATCCATTCAGCCCTTTGTGTCTGCGTGAGAGAGGCAATTCTATTGTCCTGACCTTCCTCCATACCTTTCAACATTTTTCTTTTTCAGATATTTATCCATTTCCCTTTTAAAGGCCATTATGAATTCCCTCACTGTGTCTGGTAGGGGATTCCATATCCTGACAACACTTTTCATGATAATAAGAAAAGAATCTCCTCAACTGTCTCTATTATTTTGGTGATCTTAAATTTATGTCCTCCAATTACCAACACACTGGCCAGTGGAAATAGCTTTCCCTCATTTATCTTATCAAAACCCCCTCATGATTTTGACCACCTCTATAAGATCTCCTTTTACCCTTCAATGTTCCAATGAAAAGAACTCCTAGTTCTTCAATCTCTCATCATAACTAAAGATGTATCATCTTAATGAATCTCTGCGCTCCCTCCAATGCCTTATGATATTTCCAAAAATATCTTGCAGAAATATGGATACGAAACTGTGGCCTAATCTATTCCTAATTGATGAGCACTGTTTTCTGATTGGAGGTACACAAGTCCATTAACATTAGATGGGAATTAGCCATTGCTGCAATGCCTCCACATCAATTAGCCCACCTAACTTCACTGTCCATGTTTACAGATGAAGACTGATCACTTGGGCAAATTTTTATTCATTTTTTTTAATGGGATGTGGCAAATCACTGGCTGGGTCAGCATTTATTGCCCATCCCTAACTGCCCTTATTCAGAGGGCATTTAAGAGTCAACCACATTGCAGTGCACCTAGAGTCACATGTAGGCCAGACCAGGTATAGACAGCAGATTCCTGTCAGTGCATCAGCTCCAGATTCCTGTCAGTGCATCAGCTCCAGATTCCTGTCAGTGCATCAGCTCCAGATTCCTGTCAGAGCAGGACATCAGCTCCAGATTCCTGTCAGAGCAGGACATCAGCTCCAGATTCCTGTCAGTGCAGGGCATCAGCTCCAGATTCCTGTCAGTGCAGGGCATCAGCTCCAGATTCCTGTCAGAGCAGGACATCAGCTCCAGATTCCTGTCAGTGCATCAGCTCCAGATTCCTGTCAGGACATCAGCTCCAGATTCCTGTCAGGACATCAGCTCCAGATTCCTGTCAGTGCATCAGCTCCAGATTCCTGTCAGGACATCAGCTCCAGATTCCTGTCAGTGCAGGGCATCAGCTCCAGGTTCCTGTCAGTGCATCAGCTCCAGATTCCTGTCAGTGCATCAGCTCCAGATTCCTGTCAGTGCAGGACATCAGCTCCAGATTCCTGTCAGTGCATCAGCTCCAGATTCCTGTCATTGCATCAGATCCAGATTCCTGTCAGTGCTTCAGCTCCAGATTCCTGTCAGTGCAGGGCATCAGCTCCAGATTCCTGTCAGTGCTTCAGCTCCAGATTCCTGTCATTGCATCAGCTCCAGATTCCTGTTAGTGCATCAGCTCCAGATTCCTGTCAGTGCATCAGCTCCAGATTCCTGTCAGTGCATCAGCTCCAGATTCCTGTCAGAGCATCAGCTCCAGATTCCTGTCAGTGCATCAGCTCCAGATTCCTGTCAGTGCTTCAGCTCCAGATTCCTGTCAGTGCATCAGCTCCAGATTCCTGTCAGTGCAGGGCATCAGCTCCAGATTCCTGTCATTGCATCAGCTCCAGATTCCTGTCAGTGCTTCAGCTCCAGATTCCTGTCAGTGCAGGACATCAGCTCCAGATTCCTGTCAGTGCAGGGCATCAGCTCCAGGTTCCTGTCAGTGCATCAGCTCCAGATTCCTGTCAGTGCATCAGCTCCAGATTCCTGTCAGTTCTTCAGCTCCAGATTCCTGTCAGTGCAGGACATCAGCTCCAGATTCCTGTCAGTGCAGGACATCAGCTCCAGATTCCTGTCAGTGCAGGACATCAGCTCCAGATTCCTGTCAGTGCAGGACATCAGCTCCAGATTCCTGTCAGTGCAGGGCATCAGCTCCAGGTTCCTGTCAGTGCATCAGCTCCAGGTTCCTGTCAGTGCATCAGCTCCAGATTCCTGTCAGTGCATCAGCTCCAGATTCCTGTCAGTGCTTCAGCTCCAGATTCCTGTCAGTGCAGGACATCAGCTCCAGATTCCTGTCAGTGCAGGGCATCAGCAATGGGGGAGGTGAAGCCAGACCCCCTGTGATGTCAGCAGCTGCCGTAAACCAGGTAAGTTTAAAGGTCCCAGCCACTTTGAGGAGTCAGGGTGAAGGTAAGTGTGTAAGGTAAGTGGATGAGAAGTTAGGTTGATCAGGGGTGGGGAGGGGGGAATTGGGTTGTTGGTTGGTGGCGGGGTGAGGTGGGGTTTGGATGGCGGAAGGCTCAGGGGGAAGGGTCAGGCTGATTGGTAGAGGCCACTTGCCAACCAGTCAGCATTCATTTCTCATACAATATAAAAATTGTTGCTTCTCCTGACATTGATATTCTTGCAATTGTCCTGATGAGTGCAAGACAAAAAGCTTCAACAAAATGTCTTTTCTCAGCAATACTCATATTCTGTGCTACCAAAAGACTTTCTTAAGTTTTTAAAGGCTGACATTACTAATAGGGAGGGAGAGAGAGAGAGGGAAATGGGCCTTTAAATTAGTGGTGGGCACCAATTTTCAATTCACAGCCAAACCCCTCTCCCACCGGATGTCCCAATTGAGACAAATTGATGGCCAATTGGGTACGGAGCCCCACCCACACCTTCACAACGCTAATTGTCTGGCAATCCCGCTGGCTGGCCGCTGATTGGCTAGTTGATGCGCTGAAATGGCGGAGGTGAGAGCAAGAGGACCGCACACCTCCTGTGTCGCCTCCCTTAACCCACCGGAAACCGGAACATCTAGCCTCATGGCCGGAGTTGATCAGTCAGCCAAGCCTTGAGGATGTTCCAGTGAAGCTCAACGCAAACTGGAGGAACAGCACCTCATCTTCCGACTAGGCACTTTACAGCCTTCCGGACTGAATATTGAGTTCAACAACTTTAGATCATGAACTCTCTTCTCCATCCCCACCCCCTTTTTTTTCAATAATTTATATAGATTTTTCTTTTCCCACCTATTTCCATTATTTTTAAATGTATTTCCATCCATTGTTTTATATCTACCTTTTAGCCTATTTCGATCTCTTCCCCCCACCCCACCCCCACTAGGGCTATCTGTCCCTTGCTCATCCTGCTTTCTACCCTTAATGTCCCCATTTGCACATTTCTTAGCTAATATTACCACTGTCAACATCTCTTTGTCCTTTTGTGTATGACATCTTTTGGCAAACTCCACCTATCACTGGCCCTCTATCCAGCTCCACCTGTCCCACCCCCCTTTAAACCAGCTTATATTTCACCTCTTTTCTATTTTTCCTTAGTTCTGGTGAAGAGTCATACGGACTCGAAATGTTAACTATATTCCTCTCCGCAGATGCTGTCAGACCTGCTGAGTTTTTCCAGGTATTTTTGTTTTTGTTTAGTTATAACTAGTTCGTTCAAAGTCCTGGTCACTGGAAACGTGTCAATCAGACAGACTCTGTTACAATGTAACTAACAGAAATCACAGCTTCAGCAAAAAGGACAATTCATTGTAGGAAGTAAAGGGAAGAATAAACCTTTGAAATATATAAAGGTCTGATTGGGGAGTCTAAAACACGGGCGTACAGTCTCGGGATAAGGGACCAGTCATTTTGGACTGAGATGAGGAGAAATTTATTCACTCAAATGTGAATCTTTGGAATTCTCTACCCCAGGGGGTTGTGGACGCTCCATCGTTGAATATATTTCAGGCTGGGACAGACAGATTTTTGGTCTCTCAGGGAATTAAGGGATATGGGGAGCGGGTGGGAAAATGGAGTTGAAGCCCAAGATCAGCCATGATTGTTTTGCATGGCGGAGCAGACTCAACAGGCTATGTGGTCTACTCCTGCTCCTATTACTTATGTTCTTCTGCCTGGCATTTAGTTTGTGTGTCTATTACACAAGAGTCATATACAAATTATACGTTACCAACACATGGGCTTCAGCGGTTCAAGAAGGCAGCTCACCACCAACTTCTCAAGGGCAATTAGGGATGGGCAATAAATGCTGGCCTGGCCAGCAACATCCATGAATGAACCATGAATGAATAAAAAAAAACTGATGGACTGAACTGCCACGTTCATAAAATGGCAACAAATTAGGACCTAAGACAAGAACGCAACAACGGGAAAGTAAAAAGTGATAATGAAAAGTAATGAAAAATATCAATCAATAAGTTCCAATGAGGTGTGAAGACTACCAATCAAAAATCAGCCACCAGCAAACGATGATGAGTAAAAACAACACTGAGGTGGTTTGGAGAAATAATGAAATTACTCAATTTAGATTGTGAAGTTCTTTTGACTGCTTTCATACCTCCTCAGTAAATTGATCAACATAGTGCTAAATGTAAGATTTATAATGTAGAAAATACATTAAAAAATTACACAATTCATAACAAATTTATTAACTTGCCCGTGTCAAGTTTTTTCAGCGTTTGAAATTTCTTCAATCATGGCCTGAATTTGATGCTCCCTCACCAGCGGGTTTGTGGGTGGGAGGTGGGGGGGGGGTGAACGTAAAATTCCTCGGACGGGCTTCCCGCTGGGATTCCCCCGTCTGTCCCGACCTCTTTGCAATTTTGACGCTGGGGCGGGCGACTGAAGGGCCGTTTCCCGTCCTGCCTCAATTTTCAGGCTGGCGGAAGGAGCTGCCAGGTATGGGAGTAGCTCGAAAATAATCGGGTTCAGGCTTCGGGCAGGAAGTGGGGTGGGGTGGGGGGGGGGGGTAGGGGGGGTGGCGCCTCCATTAGCAGCCCCTTTTTAACTTAAAGCGCCCAACCCCTTAAGGTCCAGTAACTGCAGGACCTCCCACCCCACCTTGGCCCCTGATACCCCAATCCCCCACTGTCCTCCCCCCCTTCCCCAAAGCCTCCCCTCTCCTCCCTGCCCTGAGACCCCCCCAAAGCTTACCTCTTCCTGGGCTCCCGGGACTTGGGGCTCTGGGGACTGCGTGCAGTACCAGCCCTGTCCAGTGCAGCTTCTGGCACGGTAGGAACTAGAGGGGCTTCCTCCCGAGTGAGGGGCAGTCAATTATTACAATGGAAGCATACTATTTTCTTTACATCACTTGTAGGTTCTTGCCTATCTCCTTTATTATTTTGGCATCCTTCTGTCTGTTTCCTAGAACTGGTACCTTTTCCGTCACCAAATTTTCTATTCCTCCAGTTTCCCTGTTGATCCCCAGATGACGATTTCCCCATATGTAACTGTCTGTTTGAGATATCATAGGTATCAGCTAAAACTGCCGCTTCTCAGATCTTTGATACTTGATGCTCATCTAAATAAGTCTTAATGGTTACTGGAATGCTATTTCAGAATTCCTGCATAATCAAAACTTCCCTCGCATTAATAAAAATCTGTTCCAACTTTAATGAGTGAAATCATTGACCCCACAGCATTTCTCACTTGCAAATTCTACAAATGACTGAGTAGGCTTTTTGTTTATGGCCTTAAACTTTAATTGATAAACTTCAGGGTCAAGCTCATAAGCATTAAGCATGCCCTTTTAATTGCTTCTTAGTCTGCAGGTTGCTCTTCTGACAGACTAGAGTACAGAATCATAGCTGTTCCTGTCAGGATACTTTGTAGCATTATGGTCCAAGCACCTTTGGCCATAAAAACTTCACAGCTATCTTTTCAAATGAGGTAGAATGTTTCCCTCTGGCACTGGGACTTGAGTTCATGGAGCTTCCTGAAGGTATTGGTCAATTATCAGTTGGTAGAAGATACTCAAGACTTCTGCTCCCTCCGGCAGCGGGAATCATGGTGGTGGGAGGGCACTTCATTTGGCGGGAGGCAAAGGAATCTGTTCTCCGACGGTGGGATAAACTGTTAGAATTTTCTTCTCCCGACTTCCGAGGCGGGTTAAAAGCGGGTCAATGTTCCTGACGAGCAATGTTGGGAATGCTATTTGCATGCGTTAGCATCTCATGCATACTCATTAAAAGTCCACCTTGCCAGAATGAAGTTCCCGGCCAGCGAGAGTTTAGAAACGCTCAGTTTTATGACTGTGTGGAAGGGACGTGCACCTGGTGAGCTTCACCTCTCCCACGGCTTTGAGGTCTGTAGATGCCGCTTTCACCTTCTTGGGGCCCACACATAACGTCACTCGTCTCGAGTGCTGGTAGCAAAAGCTGCACTGAGGCTGCACATGGGAGGCAGGTGAAGGCTGGAAGTTTGGGGGTGTGGGGGGAAGAGTGTCTGGGGAAGTGGGGGTGAAGAAAGAGAGAAAGAGCGAGAGAGCGTCTTAGAGGGTGGGGTTGGCGGTGTTGCCAGTGGGGTCCTGGGGAGTGAACTCAGGGCACCAGTGACAGGAGGGAACAGTCACAGTCAGAGGGGGCAGTGGGATGAGGTAGGGTGGCAGGTCCAGGGTGAGAGTCTGGTAGGTGAAGGTTTTGTGGGGGCAGGGGTCATGGAGGCAGATCAGACAGGTAGCTCGGATAACAGGAGGTGGCAGGGTCAGGGTCAGGGTCAGGGTCAGGGTGGGCTTGGGGAAGGTAATGGATGTTGGCTCTGAGGGTCGGAAAGACATGTGGAGGTGGATCGTGATAGGGTCCAGGGTAACGGGGCAGGTTCAAGGGTGACAGAGGTGGGAGGAATGGTGATATTGGGTGGGTCTATGGTGATGGGGGAATGTTGGTGGGTGACAGGGAGGGTAGAAGGTGGTGGAGTGAGTCTGGAAGGTGACGCGCACCAATCTGACCCTGACCCCCACAGTTAGTCAGTCAGTGAGGTTTCCCCGAGGTGGGAGGAGGGTCTTTTCCTGTAGGTGGAGCTCGAGGTCAGCAGGTGGGTGACTAAGGGGACACCCTAATAATTATGAGGCAACCGGATATCAACCATGATCAGCTGTGTCCCCCCCCTGCTATGGTAAAGCCCACATTGCAGCAGGTTTGTTCCTGACTCATGGGTCTCATAACATCGAGATCCTCAAGGTGTGGCACTGCCATTCATTCTGTGCCATTTGCAATCGGCTGCACGCAGAGGCAGGGATGGAGGGAGGGAGGTGGATGTCTCCAAGGGGCACAGCTGGCGATGGGCAGCCAACTCACGACTCCAAACCTCCATCCTCCTGTGTGAATGGACATGGCTGACAGGACTCATGTGGTTAGTGTTTCTGTGCTGCCAAGGCAATGGTCTCTCGATAGGGTCTTGAGGGCAGTGGAGGCAAGCGGAATAGTGTCAGAGGGAGGCTTCTGGCACATAGCTCTCATCACCCTGGTCAAAGAGCAATGTCTTCACGCGCAGTCATGTATGAACAGGAGGAACACCCATCTCTGCTCCTCCAGGGTGTCCTTTACCTGGAAGGGGTGGGGTGGGGATGTCATGTCTAAACGGAGGCCAGGCAAAGGGCTTAACACTGGGTGAGATGGAGGGAAACCTGTAAAGGATACGCCACTAAATTTATCACTTTAATTTGTTCACATAGTCACTGAGGCGTTGATGATGCAGGCTGTAGGCAATCCTGCCTTGGCAATGCCTCCCATCCAGATGAGGAGGAGGAGGGCCCATCTCTGATTGGTACAGGGCCAGGGGGAGCAAGGGCCTGAGCAGCAAGAGGCAGCGGGGCCTCAGGAAGGTCAGGATGCTGGTGAACAGGGTCCACTGCAACGACGAACATTGGCCTAACCATGGGTGTGTCCCCGGTGGTGCTCTTATCTAGAAATGAGTGAAAGGCAATGCTGGAGGTGCCCTCATTTGTCCCGGGATGTGGTTGCTCACACCTGCCGGCTTCTCCAGTATGAGCTGCGGCTGCCAGGGCTCTGGAGGAGTAATACGGAGCTCCCGCCTGTACTGAGTGAGTTTAATTGTTGATTTACTGATTTGCGCTGGCCTGCCTATAGATTCTAATTTAAGTAATTCATTCCCTTAGAATAAATTCTCCCTTACCATAAATTCTCATTTACTTTCTTCCCCCTAGCAATCCCTATGAGGTAATGATGGGGTGGGTGACTTTCTGCCTGATCCTCCACAAGATTAGCTGTGGAATAAATGAGCTGAACAGTGGAAGATCGCGGGTGATCAGCTGTCCAGTAGGAATCACACTGACTTTCCCACCCGCCACTGGACTTAGACTCCAGCACAGGAGATTCTGCCCTCAGTCTGTTGCAGACGATTGTTCTTTGCATACATTAGTTTTATTCTACATCAGCATTCTGTAGACTAAACTCCCAGAGTTCAGATTAATGCTGTCTTCCTGCTGATTCTTTCAAAATCTTGAGGGGTCTAATAGAACCATTGAAAAGTTACAACACAGAAGGAGGCCATTCAGCCCATCTTGTCCATGCCATCCCGAGGACACCCAGATGCCCTTCCTAATCCCACCCTCCTGCACCTGGCCCATAGCCCTGCAACTTACAGCACTTTAGGTGCAGATCCAGGTACTTTTTAAAAGAGTTTAAAGTTTCTGCCTCTACCACCAACTTGGGCAGCGAATTCCAGACACCCGCTACCCTCTGCGTAATAAAGTTCTTCCTCATGTCCCCTCTACACCTTCTGCCACTTATCTTGAATCTATGTCCCCTGGTTCTAGAATTCTCCACCAAGGGAAACAATTTTATCCTGGCCACTCTATCTATTCCCCACATAATTTTGTACACCTCAATCAAGTCACCTCTCAGTCTTCTTTGTTCTAAGGAAAATAACCCCAACTTATCCAATTTCTCCTTGTAGCTACACTTTTCTAACCCTGGCAACATTCTTGTAAACCTCCTCTGCACTCTCTCCAGAGCTATTACGTCCTTCCTGTAATGTGGTGACCAGAACTGCACACAATACTCCAGTTGTGGCCTCACCGGTGTTTTATACAATTCCAACATTATATCCTTACTTTTATATTCTATACCTCTGCCAATGAAGGGGAGCATTCCATATGCCTTCTTTACAACCTTGTCTACTTGAACTGGTGCCTTCAGGGACCTATGTACTTGTACGCCAAGTTCTCTCACTTCATCTACACCTCTTAATATATTCCCATTTATTTTGTAATCCCTGTAACTGTTTGACCTCCCTAAATGTATGACCTCACACTTCTCTATGTTAAAATCCATCTGCCACTTTACCACCCACTCCACCAACCCATCTATATCGTTTTGGAGATTATGGCTCCTCTACTGTATCCACTACTCGGCCAATCTTCGTGTCATCTGCAAATTTCCCAATTGTGCCCCCCACGTTCACATCCAAATCGTTAATATATAACACAAACAGCAAGGGTCCCAACACTGTGGAACACCACTTGAGACAACTTTCCATTCGCAAGGGCATCCATCGACCATTACATAAGACCATCATAAGACATAGGAGCAGAAATTAGGCCATTCGGCCCATCGAGTCTGCTCCCCCAGACTCTGCCAAATTACCCTTTGTTTCCTGTTACAAAGCTAACCTTTTATCTAGTTTGCCACATTACCCTGAATCCCATGGGCTTTTACTTTCCTGACCAATCTGCCATGTGGGACCTTGTCAAATGCCTTGCTAAAATCCATATACACAACATCCACTGCACTAACTTCATCAACCCTTCTTGTCACTTCCTCAAAGAATTCAATCAAATTTGTGAGGCAAGACCTTCCTTTAACAAATCCATGCTGACCACACCTGACTAGTCCATGCCTTTCCACATGACAGTTAATCCTATCTCTCAGGATTGATTCTACTAATTTGCTCACCACCTATGTAAGACCAACTGGCCTACAATTGTTTGGCATTTCCTTTGATCTCTTTTTAAACAATGGAACTACGTTTGCATTTTTCCAGTCCTCTGGTACCTCCCCTGTATCTAGTGAAGATTGGAAAATCATCATGCAGTAGATAGGGGTAAAGCTGTTCCACGAGTGGAAGGCTCAAGAACGAGAGGGCACAGATTTAAGTTAATTGGCAAAAGAAGCAATGGAGACATGAGGAGAAACTCTTTCATGCAATGGGTGGTTAGGCCCTGAATGCACTGTTTGAGAGGGTGGTGGAGGCAGATTCAATTAAGGCATTCAAGAGGGAATTAGATTGTTATCTGAAAAGGAAGAATGTGCAGGTTTACGGGGAGAAGGCAGGGTATTAGCACTAGGTGAATTACTCCTTCAGAGAACCATGATGGGCCGAATGGCACTATAACAGTTCCGTAATTTTTTCTGTTTCAAATAAATAGCCCCATATTTTGGAACAGGTGGAGTCACAATACCCCAACATTTTTTTTCATGATGACAGCAGGACTGTCAATTCACAGGATGTGTCAGGAGTTGCTGTTTATGAGCCATACCCCTCCCTAACACTTGTACCTATCCCCTATGCACACACCATTGCTTCAAGAGTATAACCTTTGACTCTCCATGAGCAATACCACGGTGTGTTTTAATCATGTAAATATCGAAGTGAAAGCAGGAGAGTTGCGGGGTCAAAGGAGAGAATAAAAAATAAATAAGCAGCTATCACTAAGGTAGGAAGAGTAAATTACTTTGATAATGGAAGTAGATTAGGAAAGAATAAATAAAATTACTTTAATCTCAAACAAGTTTAGTAAATTGGTAGGTAAGTAGTGTCAAAAATACTGAGGTGGGGCAATGGGGGTTTTTCTCCTTTTGAACTTGGACATCAAATAATTGCCCGAAGGACAGAGGATGTTTAGCAGAGGAAGACTGTACATCCAGAACAGACCCCACCTCATTATCAAATTGTTACCGGTGTGAGTTCCCCAGCTCAATTTTCCTGCACGCTCTTTGTCTAGCTAATTAATTAATGCCCAAGTCCAAAAGAGGCACATGTGCCCCAGTTATATCTCTCAGGCCTGTGTCTTTCAGTAGCTGTAAGATGTATCATATTTTAAAATGTATAATATTTCACCTTCTGTCAGTCGTACATTACTTCAGTAAATCTAAGGTAGCACAGTGAAGGTTGATCTGCTTCACAGAGCAGTGATAACCTTCAGATATCACGTTCCAGAGAAGCATGATGAAAACTTTAAAACATGATTTCACTCTTCCTCTCTCTCGCACATAAACACCCACTCCTCCCCCCAACAACACACGCACACACACATACATTTAGGACTGAGATGAGGGGAAATTTCTTCACCCAGAGAGTGGTGAACCTGTTGAATTCGTTACCACAGAAAGTAGTTGAGACCAAAACATTGTATGTTTTCAAGAAGGAGTTAGATATAGCTCTTGGGAAAGGGATCATAGGGTATGGGGAGAAAGCGGGAGCAGGCTATTGAGTTGGATGATCAGCCATGATCATAATGAATGGCGGAGCAGGCTCGAAGGGCCGAATGGCCTACTCCTGCTCCTAGTTTCTATGTTTCTATGTTTCGATACATAGGGCTTAATTTAATTGCCATGGTAGTGGCCCATCCACCAGCCAGAGAGCCAGTGGCCACCCCCTTGCAGCCATTTCCCGGGAGCCCTGATGGGACTAAATCCCAAACAGGCACTTACCTGCCTGTCACCTGGGTTCCTACGACCCTCAGGATGAGGATCAGACCTCCAAGTGCTGCCGGCCAATCAGAGAGCCGGCAGTGCTTCAGATCCAGCCACACGATTAGGAGCACTATGGTGGTTGGTGGGAGGTGGGGGGGGGGGTGGTGGGGGAGTGTGGATGTGGGTGGGGGAGGGGGGAGGGGGGAGGGGGTGGTCTTTCTGCAGTGGGTGGCTCATGCCAGCGGCAGCACTCTTCATTGGGCACAGGGTGCCTGATCAGGAGGGTGCCCTCACCCCACCCAGCAGCCAGGCTGCCCATGTGGCATGGCCACACCCACCCACACTGCTGGTAAAATACCAGCGGCGGCAGGATGAGGCCCTTAAGTGGCCCTTAATTGGTCTACCTATGAGTTTGCCATGGAAAATCTACCAGTTTAACTTATAACCATTTATTTACCTACCAATGGTGCATTACAACCTGCGTTTTTTGTGAATAAAACCTCTGCTCAAAATCTCAGTATCGACCTAATCATTCTAAACAGCCTCCAGTTCCTGACAGATGCTCTGACAGTGTAGCAGAACAAACTGTTAAACCCGCGTTCCTTAGAGAACTTGAACAATTAATTACCTTATAGAGTTGACTGCAGGAAGCCCAGCAAGCATTGAATTAAGATTGCTTCGCTGTGCTTTTTTTTTTTAAAGCTATAACACTTAGATGTCGAAAATCCTGGATCCCTCTCTGCCACCATACCTACCAGACAGCGCCACCATGTCCTGATGGTGAACTGTGATCCTGGCCCTCTCACAGTGGTCAGAGTCAGGGTGAGGGCAGGAAATTTAAATTGAACAGGCGGGTGTCGGTGTGGAGGAACCTTGGCTATCTACTGGTGGGCGGGTGGGCTGGTGAGGAGTGGGGGAGGGGGTGGAGAGGAAAACGCAATACATAAAAACCACATATAGAACGAGCCGGCAGAACTAAAAAGTAAATCGATCTTTGACTGTTAAATCATGGCCAGATAGAGAGAGGGGCTAGAGAATTAATGATATACTAATTATACACAACTTTTCAAAAGTATGGTTCAATGTTCAAATAGTCAGTGATGGAGCAAGGGCACTCACTGTTCATTTCCAATAGAGCTGCCAAAATGATCTGAAGCCCTCTGAATTATAGTTTTCTCCTTCCGTGATGGAAGTTTAAGTCTGGCACCAAATAAAGGGAAAGTCTGATCATGCAGCAGCAGTGATGTCAGCAAGTTGAGTAAGCAGCCAATCACAATGAAGTATTCTCACGGAAAACCAGGAAGGTAAAGCACTCAATCGCTTAACCCTTAATTTAAATTTTCAGGCAGCAAATTAAATGATTACGAAGGGATTAAGACAGAAGCTAAAATAAATATAAACAAACTTTACTAAAAAGAACAAAAGTATTTACTTAAATATGTGGATTTTTAAAATAAATTTGACATTCCACAAACATAAAATGAGCTTTTCAAGGTCAGTGAGAGTGTTTATCAGTAATTATGAAGTTAGTACACCAAGAGTACACTTCATTCAACAAGGAGCAGCCTTCTAAGGGTTTGACAGGGGGCTGGAGGCCTGGAATTTTGCTCCCGGGTTGGGTGAGCAGAGTCTGGAGAATTCCCGGCAAATCCAACTTTTAAAAATGGCTGCCACCCACCACACTTCACTCTTATCCCCTCCATGCCAACTGACCTAGTATCCCTTGATAGTCCTTTGATACTTTGACATTCTTTGACAGTTCCTTGACAGCTTCAACAGTTTCAATGAGTTTATGCACTTTTCACACAAATCATGTTTACTTTTAGCAATCCCAAAGAGGTACCTTACCACTCTCAAAGGGGTATCCTGCCTATCCAAATGAATCCACCAAGTTTAGACCTCCTCTTACCTGGTCTAATCTGCACACTACACTCCTGGCCCCCTAAAATCCCACTTCAGTGGAGGCAGCTGGTGATTTAAATGGTCAGCTGACTCCATAAACCACGCATGTGCACACCCTGGCCTGACTCCAGACCTGCCCCCATGAAAATAGGAAATGCTGTGTTTGAGGACAGGACTTAGAATTTCTGACCATTTTCGGGATCTTCGCCATGACGGGGAGCATTTCCATCGCACCGAAAATCTGGGCCTCTGATACATAAAAACCCATTTACTACATTTACATTGCTTTAATTGCAATAAGCCATATAACATCAAATGTTTCTTTCAATTACACAATCCCTTATAACAACAAGCATTGGAATTCATAGTCCCACTTCAAAGAGTCTGTAACCACTTGTAGCTGTCAATCAAACTGTGAAATGGCAGGCACCCTAATGTGATAATGGATGGTTGCGAAATCAGCCATGCAGCACTAATCCAGTAATGGAAACCCTCAGTCTTATATCAACAGACCGAGTGAAATAGCAAGCAATGGTTTTTTTTCCAGACATTTTTCTCCAGACATTATTTTCAAAGATCTAAAGGGCAGGACTTTTAAATTCCTTGACAGCTCACTTTGACAGGTGCTTTTGACAAGCCCTCTTGACAGTTTTGACAATCAATTTTGACAGGTGTATTGACAGTTCGAGTGAGCTTGACATTTAATGAGTTTATGCACTTTTTACACACATTTATCCCTACTTTTAACAATTTCAAAGGGCACCTTACCTCTCCTTAAGGGCACCTGCCCTCCCCAAAGGTATCCCAGGACTTTGTCCAAAGGGGTACCTTATTTCTCCAAAGGGGTACTCAGGCTATTAAATGAATCCACAAAGTTCTGATCAGCTCTTATCTGGTCTAATCTGCACACTCTGGGTTTCACTCTCCTGGCCTACCAAAATCTGACATTAGTGCTGGGAGCTGATGATTTAAATGGCCAGCAGCCTCCTTGAAACATGCATGTGCAAAACATGAACCTCCCTGATTCCTGCCCATGCAAAAATGGAAAGCGCCATTGTAGAAACACGCTCTGGGAGGCTTCACAGTCAAACAAAATTAACTTTATTTACATGAGAGCTTCTGTGGCTGCTTGTATCCAGCCAGCCCCTCATACAGCCATCTTTTTTCTTAGGAAACTCCTCCCTAGAATTTATTCCCCCCGCGCTAGCCACAGATTGGCTGAACAAATCACGTGACACCCCCCCCCCACCCCCCACCAACTCAGTTGAACTAATCTTAAAGTGACAGTCATCACAGCTATGTTCAGGGGCAGCACATTCCGGGCTCGCCCTCCATTTTTGCCATGGTGGGGAGACTCTCCATCCTGGTGGAAGTCCAAGTCTAACAGTGTAAGAGTGGAAGTTCTCATCAATCCGATTGATTTCGGTTGATTGCAGTCTGGGGAGGGGCCGCGTCACTCTGGAGAAGTGTAGAATCATTGAGAGAAGCTCTGGGTTTCCGCGTTGCTGTGGCACACGTGTGGCTACCGGGAGTTGCAGTTTCAGTGGGGTATTGACGGTGGATGTTTGTCATTCTGCCACTACCGCTACTGATGCAAAAACCTGGGCTAACGTTACCTATTTATTATAAAAGCAAAAAACTGCGGATGCTGGAAATCCAAAACAAAAACAAAAATACCTGGAAAAACTCAGCAGGTCTGGCAGCATCTGCGGAGAGGAGCACAGTTAACGTTTCGAGTCCGAATGACCCTTCAACAGAACTAAGTAAAAATAGAAGAGGGGTGAAATATAATTACCTATTTATTCTTGGGCATTGACAGGGTGTTTCTTGATTTAAGGAGGATTTTGTATAATGCAATGGGTTTCTATCTCACCTTCTTCAATGCTGTGGAAATTCTAGGTCAGGGGTGGGGAACACTTTCCTTATCACAGGCCATACACACATGGACAAGATCAGTCGTGAGCTGCACACGCGTGAAAATCAACTTAATTTTGTTATTTTTAAGGGAGAATATAGAAACATTCAACTCACCCGCTGTTTTAATACGATGGCTGAATTTGATTATATTGTTAACAGTTAATATATTAATCTAGCTGATGCTTTTATCCAAAGCAAATGCGTAATGATGATGATGATAAATACTATTTTGAAGGCGCCCCTGTCATTGGTCTATATTTTTAGAAACCTTGCCGCAGGCTGGATGAAATTGAGCAATGGGCCAAATCTGGTCCACGGGCCATAGGTTCCCCACCCAGGTCTAGAAGGTTGAAGTGTTCTTTTGCACGTTGGTTTGTGAAGGAGTTTGTGATTTATCTATGTTTGTAAATTCTTTTACGAGTGCAGGTTTTCTTTTTAATATGTAGTACTATTATCAATACAGATTCATCAGGAGTTTGCTCTTTATGGCTTTATTTAGCAGGAGCGGCAATTATTGCCAATATATTGCACTTTCATAAGAAAGTGTGTTGATTTTTTTGCGAGGAAAGATTAAAGGACTTGCTTTAATTATACTTCCTTATGGACTTATTTTTTAGTTCCGAGGTCTAATTTCCTCAAACTGTATGTTCCTTCGCACACATGAGGTCTTAGGACTTGCAATTGACATGCTGGGTTATCACCCAGGGGTAGGTTGGTGCTATTAATTCTTAGTATAATAGCTATTACAGTCTGGACATAGAATTTCATCAACCGTTATTGCTGTGCTCAAAAGGTGACATATCTTTGAATTTGCTGGGGGCAACTCCTGGATCATTGTCTGAATGGAAATTTCAAGCTTCAATGCATTGCAAATTAGTCCTATCCTGCCATCGACTTGAGAATTATTTTCATTTCATTTTTAAATGGAATTGTGCAAGAAAATGTGATTATAAAGCTTCTTGCTACTGAAGTTTCATTCTTCACGGGGCATTGCAATCAAATTGCGGTAGCTGAGCTTCCTTATATTCTTGCCCGAAGAAAGGAATGATCATGAAACTATAACCTCATTCCCTTTTCATCTTCTTGTTAGACCAGGAGAAAATAATGCAATGTGTTGTGTACTTCCTAATAGGACAGAATAATTATAATTCCTTGGCTTGTCAGTGTTTCGGTTCAGGTGGAAGTGGCCACTTTCTCAATTGAATTAAAACCCTGCAGCGTGCCAAATAATGCAGGGGAGTCATCTTCAAGTCTAGCAAATTCAGAATTTGTGCCAGGGTGAGTGATTATTCCTATTAATCATTTCAAACGTTTAGTCCTGAAGCTCAAATCAGTGAAAATATTCTGAGCCCTTCATCATAATATTGTTGATTGGATTTAAATTGTTTTTTTCATTCATTCGTGGGATGTGGGCTTCGCTGACTGGGCCAGCATTTATAGCCAATCCCTAGTTGCCCTTGAGAAGGTGGTGGTGAGCTGCCTTCTTGAACCTTTGTGGTCCATGTGGTGTAGGTACACCCACAGTGCTGTTAGGAAGGGAGTTCCAGGATTTTGACCCAGCGACAGTGAAGGAACGGCGATATATTTCCAAGTCAGGATGGTGAGTAGCTTGGAGGGCAACTTCCAGGTGATGGTGTTCCCATGCGTCTGCTGCCCTTGTCCTTCTAGATGGTAGCAGTTGTGGGTTTGGAATGTACTGTCTAAGGAGCCTTGGTGAGTTCCTGCAGTGCAGTGGATAGGAACATAGGAACAGGAGTAAGCCATTCAGCCCCTCTAGTCTGTTCCACCATTCAATGAGATCAAGGCTGATCTGTACCTAAACTCTAGCTTACCGCTTTCAGCCAATCAAATCCTTTAATTTTCTGAATCTCTCTCAATTAGATAACCCCATAATCTTCCATGCACAGAGGAATGCAACTCGTACTCATAATTTAATCCTTTTAGTTCTGTTATCATTCTTCTAAATTTTGCTGCACCTCTCCTGGGCTAATATATCCTTGCTGAGGTGCCCCTGATACATTACCCCAGATGTGGCCAAAGCAGAGTTTTAAACAATTGTAGCATAACTTCTGCCCCTTTGCATTCCAGCCCCATTGAGATGAAGACAAATGTTCCCTTAGTTTTTAACATTTTTTTATACCTGCCCAGTGGCTTTTTTGTGATTTCCGCACATCCCCAAAATCTCTGCTCCTCCACAGTTCTCATCACTTAGAAAGTGCTCTGACCCATCTCTGTTTGATGTGAAGCAGACGAGCTCACATTCCCCCACTCACTTAACCTATCAAAGTCCCTTTGCAGTTTTCATGCTCCCATCTATATTTCTTATAGCAAGATAGAAATTTAGAAACATTGATTCCTGAAGGTTGTTTGCCGACAATCAGATGTTTTGTGGGTTTAACATGAATCAGTAATTGTGATTTCCACTGGAAACAAAGGAAGCAAAAATATCAGGGACTAAAAATTCAGTGAGGCCTGTTTGCCGGCACAGTGACTGTGACATGCAGTTAACCCACGCCTGAACAAACTGCATGCTGTCTTCTAATTTTCATGATAGCGGTGTGCAGCTCAGCTCCCAGCATGCCGTTGACTGGCTGTAAGCTCTGCAGGAGGCCAAGATGTCCCTACGAGGCTCAACCCCTTAAAGCCATCCTGCATCTCTTAAAGGGGAGGCACATTTCAGATGCGGCAGTCACTGGAAGAGGTGCAGGAAGTGACCGTGTCCCAGGAAACATCAAAGAATGGCACAACACGGAGCAAGTGGGCTCTGAGGCTTTCAGATTCAGCACTTCAAGCCCTGGTTCAGGAGGGAAACAGAAAAAGAGATGTCCTGTATCCACAGGAGGCCAGGCCCTCCAAACAATAAGAAGGAGATAGCTACAGAGGTTAATGCAAATGGCGTCACCCCAAAGGACTTCGTTGCAGCGCTGGAAGAAGTTCAATGACCTCAAGAGAGTGGTTAAGCTCAATAATTACTTCTTCAATTGCCATATTCTACACACTGCATCACAAGTCTCACAAAACTGTTGAAAGCACCACACTTCCATCATTTACCCACCAACAATCTCTATCAACAGGAGCTTACACCTTATATTTAGAGCATTGCTGCACTGTCACACACTTACAACTGCTGCAAGCCTCATACCCACGTGGCACAGCTCCCACACACTGGCAGCTATTCAAATATGATAGGCACGTCACCCAAACACATAGCGCCACAGTCATTTCTGAGGACACAAATAACATACCAGAAATGTTGGGGAACACAAGGTTTAGTGAGAGGGAGGAACTGAAAGAAATCAGTATTAGTAGGGAAATGGTGTTGGGGAAATTGGTGGGATTGAAGGCCGATAAATCCCCAGGGCCTGATAATCTACATCCCAGAGTACTTAAGGAAGTGGCCCTAGAAATAAAGGATGTATTGATGGTCACCTTCCGAGATTCTATAGACTCTGAAACAGTTCCTACAGATTGGAGGATAGCTAATGTAACCCCACTATTCAAAAAGGGAGGTAGAGAGAAAACAGGGAACTATAGATCAGTCAGCCTGACGTCGGTAGTGGGGAAAATTCTAGAGTCCATTATAAAAGATTTAATAGCTGAGCACTTGGAAAACAGTGGCAGAATCGGACAGAGTCAGCATGGATTTATGAAAGGGAAATCATGCTTGACAAATCTACTGGAATTTTTCGAGGATGTAACTAGTAGAGTTGATGAGGGGGAGCCAGTGGATGTGGTTTATTTGGATTTTCAGAAGGCTTTCGACAAAGTCCCACATAAGAGATTGGCGTGTAAAATTAAAGAACATGGGATTGGGGGTAGTGTATTGAGATGGATAGAAAATTGGTTGGCAGACAGGAAACAAAGAGTAGGAATAAATGGGTCTTTTTCCAAATGGCAGGCAGTGACTGGTGGGGTACCGCAGGGATCGATGCTGGGACCCCAGCTATTCACAATATATATTAATGATTTAGATGAGGGAACAAAATGTAATATCTCCAAATTTGCAGATGACACAAAGCTGGGTGGGAGGGTGAGCTGTGAGGAGGATGCAGAGATGCTTCAGTGTGATTTGGACAAGCTGAGTGAATGGGCAAATGCATGGCAGATGCAGTATAATGTGGATAAATGTGAGGTTATCCACTTTGGTAGCAAAAACAGGAAGGCAGATTATTATCTGAATGGCTATAAATTGAGAGAGGGGAATGTACAAAGAGACCTGGGTGCCCTCGTACACCAGTCGCTGAAGTGCAGCAGGCGGTAAAGAAGGCAAATGGTATGTTGGACTTCATTGCCAGAGTATTCAAATACAGGAGCAGGGATGTCTTGCTGCAATTGTACAGGGCGTTGGTGAGACCACACATGGAATATTGTGTGCAGTTTTGGTCTCCTTATCTGAGGAAGGATGTTCTTGCTATAGAGGGAGTGCAGCGAAGGTTTACCTTTAAAGATTTCTTTGACTGACCTATTTACTGAGGACAGTTTCATCCCCATCCCCCAACCTGTCTCCTTTAAAACTGGAGGTGGTGTGGGTTCGAAGCTGGTTGGTGTTGGGTTTGAGAATTTTACAGTTTTTACCTTCCCATCTACCCCCCAGCCCACCCACCTTTGGGGGTTAAATTGCCCCACCATATTCCTGTTAGGAACAATTAATATAAAAATTAGAGAGGCTTTGCAAAAGCATTTGGAAGTGAGCAGATTTCTTCTAATTCATAATTACCAAATAGATGTATATAATCATAAAATCTTTCCATCCTTATTAATCTAGTTTTTGTGGATATATTTTTGGGAAAGGGCTTGCAAAAATGCAAAATCTAATAAACAGCAAAGATATCAAGTTTTGCTGATCCACAATTAGTTCGATATTAATGCCCTAGCTGCAACAATAAGTAGCTTTTTCATTACAACGGAATTCCTAATATCAACAATTCATGCAGGCCGCATTCCCTCTGGCAAAATACTATATATCACAAACAAACTGAGAAATTACTTCTAACAAAAACAATTTTACAAGTAGAGACTTTTAGCATCCAACAACTTTAACAGTGATGGAAACTTTATGACAACATATGTAAGCTGAACAGAATTCACTTCTATTTCAGATCTATTGTTGATCTATTGAAACTTTAGAACATTTTAAATGTCAAGGTGCACTCCCTTTGTTCCTGATGGGTCAGTGGATAAATGTATTATCAGGACAATACAGAGAATTTACAGCACAGCAACAGACTGTACGGACCAACATGCCTATGCCAGTATATATGCTTTACATGAGCCTCCTCTTGCCCTACTTCATTTAACCCTATCAGTAAATCCTTATATCCCTTTCCTCTCTCATATACTTAACTAGCTTCTCTTAAATGCATCAATGCTTTTTGCCTCAACTGCTCCTTGTGGTATTAAGTTCCACATTCTATTCACTCTCTGAATAAATAAGTTTCTCCTTAGTTCCTTATTAAATTTATTAGTGCCTATCTTATATTTATAACCCCTATTTTTGGTCTCCCTCACAAATGGAAACCATATTCTACCCTATCAAACCCCTTCATAATTTCAAAGATATTTATTAGATCACCTCTCAACCATCTTGTCTATTGAAAAAAACCCCAGCCAGATCGTTCTTTCCTGATGGTAATAAATTTGCTCTTCTGGTATCTTCTTTGCAGCTTCACCAGTGCCTGGATATCCATTTTGTAGTATGAATAGTATGGAATGGAACTGAGTCTCACTGTCTAGAGGTAAACATTACTTCCACTGGCACAGAGCTTTGAACATGGGAATGCATTTTGGAAATCAGACATACATTGAGGACTATATTGTGCCAGGAAACAATTTGGCCTGTGGTGTTTGTTCACACATTGTGTACTGTGCATTTTCTGTCAATACATAAATAAATTGCATCTGCACTTATTGCTTATAGTGCATGACTAGTTTAGCTGGTCATCACCAGGTCTGGTTAGATCACATCAGCACCTTGCTCTCCTCTGCCATCCAGAATCATCCTGGAATGTGAAGATAATCTCTGGCTTCTTCCTCTGTTAACAACCATTTCTTTAAATCCTCTCCCTTGCTTGCTCCAATCACCCTCACCTCCAACAAGGGCAAGGAACTCATGGACTTCTTTCTTGCTCAGATTGAGACCATTTGTTCAGCTGTCTTTGCAGCATTGCTTCCATCCCCTCGCCCAGTAAGCCAAGCTCCACATAAGGTTCCACCTGCCCTAGCCTTGATCCCACAACCTTCTCCGCTCCTGACCTCTCTGAGCTTCTGCTGTTCGTGCAATCTGCCTCCTGCTCTCTCGACCCTATTCCCATTAAACTGCCGACCACCCAACTCTCCTTCCTGTTCTCACATTGGTGATGGTAGACTCCCTGCTATTTGAGAATGCCCAAGCTGTAAGTGCCTTCACCTTCTCCTGTGGATCCTCTCATGACTTTAAACTCTGATGCAAGATTAAAATGGACGTCCACAGAACATATTGTTATTGGTAGCTGGGGGAACTTCTGCACTATCTCTGTTCTTCCTTTGGGCAAGTTGGGCGTTGTGGGTTTAATGGAGACATTCCTCAAAGCATGCTGAACTGAATTTCAATGTTTGCCTTCAAGTGGCCCCCATGTTATTTGATATTGTAAATGGTTTCATTTTCTCAGGTACGATCCCTATTCCTTTCAAATCTGCCACCATCACCCTTTTCCTCAAAAAAAGCACTATTCAACCCCCGATCCTGAAAATTATTGCCCCATCTCCAACCCCCCTTTCCTCTCCAAAGTCCTTGAATGTGTTGGTACCTCACAAATCCACGCTCATCTTTCCTGCAGCTCCATGTTTGAGCCTGTCCACTCAGATCTCCGCCTCTGTCACAGCACTGAAACAGTCCTCAGCAAAGTCACTAATGGCATCACCTGTGAGAAAAATGCATTATCTCTTCTCACCTTTCGTGACCTCTTTGACCCTTTAACTTGCTTGACCACATCATCCTCCTAAGTACCTTTCCTATATTGTCCAGATTAGTGGGACTGCCCTTTGACATTCCCACTTAACCTTACCACTGCCTTTGTGTTGTCCAATAGCCAGTCCTGGATGAACCAAAATTTCCTCCAATTAAACTTTGGAAAGATCCAAGTCATAGCCTTTGGTCCCCACCATTAGCTCTGTTCCCTACCCATCAACACCATCCCTCTACCTGGCAACTGTCCGAGGCTGAACCAGGCCCTTTGCAACTTTGGTGTTGCATTTGACCTAAGCTGAGCTGCTAAACCCAGCTCCTCTCTGTAACATCGCCTGACTCAGCCCACCCGCTGCTGAAACCCTCATCCATGCTTTTGATACATCTGGGCTTAACTATTCCAATGCTTTTCTGGCCATCCTCCCAGCTTCTGCCCTCCATAAACTTGAACTGAAACTTAAGCAATTATGTGATTAAGAAATTATTTTCTTTGAAGCTGTCCTGTTTACTTTAATGTTTATTTTGATGCTTTCAGATATGAAAACTTACAAGGCGAAATGGAGCAGCCCAATTCTATGTTCTTAGAATGCTTTGGGGCAAATACATTTTAAACAGAGGCCAGGATGGCGTCTCCTCTCTCTGCTGGCTGGAAGTGAAGGTTGAGTGCCTGATGGTTGTGAGTTCACAGCAAAAACTGTTCATGTTTTGATTCTAATTTTAACTACATTAGCAGATTCAGTGATTAAATGAGTAACCAGTAATGAGGAGTGGAATTCATTCAGTCAGGGTGTTCCTATGAGATGAGCTCAAATAGTGGTTGGAAGAGTGGAAAAATATGGCTTCAGCAATGAAAGTATTAGGGCAGAATTTTACAGACCGTCACGGTGGGGGGTGGGGCCATAACATGCGGTGAGCCGTTCAAAATCCATTGACTTTGGTGGGACTGTAAATTCTCACCGGCGTAAAATTCAGCCCTTAGTTTGCTGAATACAAGACTGACCAAGAACTTCGAAGGACTCCTTGGTTTTGGTTTCTCTGTAAATAAGTAGTGATGAATGTTTGGCGCTCAGATGCACTTCGCTTATTGAGAATTGGTTGGCAATGGTTGCCTTGATGAATGGACCCCCTGCGGAATGTGCTAATTAAGGGTAGAAAGCAGGACGAGCAAGGTACAGATAGCCCTAGTGGGGGTGGGGTGGGGGGAAGGAATCAAAAAAGGCTAAAAGGTAGAGATAAAACAATGGATGGAAATACATTTAAAAATAATGGTAGTAGGTGGGAAAAGAAAAATCTTTATAAATTATTGGAAAAAAAGAGGGGGGGGGGGCATTGGAAAGGGGGTGGGGATGGAGGAGAGAGTTCATGATCTAAAATTGTTGAACTCAATTTTCAGCCCGGAAGGCTGTAAAGTGCCTAATCGGAAGATGAGGTGCTGTTCCTCCAGTTTGCGTTGATCTTCACTGGAACCTAATTGTCACATTGTCTGGACTCATTCAGTTCAACAACTCCAGACCATGATGAGATGCCTGAGCTAACTCTTTGGAAGAAGGCTTGCCATATCATCTGCCCATCATGCACTTAAGAGGACAGTGGCGGGCCTTCCTCCCGACTGAGCACCCCAGGATACAATGTCCTCCCTGCCTAAAGCTGCCGGCCAGT
This sequence comes from Cetorhinus maximus, assembly GCF_964194155.1. Classification (NCBI taxonomy): domain Eukaryota; kingdom Metazoa; phylum Chordata; class Chondrichthyes; order Lamniformes; family Cetorhinidae; genus Cetorhinus; species Cetorhinus maximus. Next base: position 103,766,563 of record NC_135893.1, read on the forward strand.
CAGGAGTCTGCAGTTCTTGCACTCGGCAGTGCCACAGAGGGAGCCGTGGCTGCTGCTGGAACAACACCTCCTGGAGTCCCAAGATTGCGGAGTGATCCAGGAAAAGGGTAAACGACTAGACCTCCATTCATCTATAGAATTCCTCATGGTCAAGAAGCTGATGGTCCAAATGTGAAAGAGTTATATATGACTTTTATACACAGAATAAATAAAATATAAATGGTTAAAAAAAAACTCCAGACCATGAACTCTGCTCTCCATTTTGTATTTTTCTCCCCTGGCGCCAGTCTGTATCTTGTTCTTATGTTTTCAGACAGCACTGACCTTTACTTTGCTATTAACACCTACTCTGGACCAATGTTTTGTTCCTTTACTACCCCCATTCCCACTCTCTTTGCCTATTGCTCCACGATTGTAATTCCATCTCCCCCCCCTCCTTGAACCAACCCTGATCTTCCCTTTTTGCTGCACCTGGTCCCCCTTTTTCAATAGCACATTTATGGCGTGATGGTGGCATTGTGGTACTGTCACTGGGCTAGTATTCCAGCAGCTCAGGCCCGGTGGGCATGGGTTCAAATCCCACTGCGGTAGCTGGTGGAATTTAAATTTGATTAATAAATCTGGAATATAAAGCTGGTGCTCAGTAATGGTGAACATCTGTCTCAATAATGCCCTTAAATGCATCTGACTCCTGGGTAACAAATGCTGTCCTTGCCAGTGACACTCACATCCCATGTCAGAAAAACAATAACCCATCGCATTTCTGCTCTTGAGGGAGGAAGAGGGGTATAACATTGCAACGTGTCTCACAGATGCTGCCTGCACTCCTTGTTTTTAACCCTATTGTTTGGCAGCGGGTTGTTCTTTAGTAATAATTCTCCAGGCACAAAAAGGAAAGGGTCAACATTTCGAGCAGGTTAACCTGTGCTCCGGGAGTATTTTATTTTAAAAAGAGGTGGTTGGGTGGAGAGAGAGAGAGAGAGAGAGATGCCCTGGCAAATGGTTATAAAATGCGCACTCGCTCCTCCCTCTCTTCCCAGCTCCTTTAGCAAAGCGCTGACATCAGCGGGGAGGTGGGTGGCTCAGTGTGGATTGAGAGTGCGGGGAGGTGGGGGGGTGGAAAGCCCAGCACCACGATGGAGCTGAAGAGCTCGCCCGCTGCCTCTCTGGGCAGCAAGACATCGCCGAAGGGCTACGGGGCAGTGCAGGAGACCGAGTGGAGCCAAGTGGCCGGGGGCAAAGGCAAGTACCCTGACCCTCTCCCTCCCTCCCCACCCACCCACCCACCCCAACAAAGCTGCTGCCCTGGATCAGGCTCCCTTCGCTATCACTCCAGCTGTTTGCATCTGTTGTGGGGAGAGCAGGTTGTTGACACAGCGGCACCCTTAAGGTGGAGCAGCCGCCTGGTGGGCGCAAGGAAAATGCATGTTGCATATTCCGGGGAGTCTTATTTACCCGCTGTTCCTGCAGCATTCAGCCTCTGATCTCACCCGCCGACCGGGCCCTGGTTGCCAGAGATTGTTGTATTGTGTGTGTGTGTGTGTGTGTGTATGGGGGGGATATAATGTTACAGTACAGAACTGGTCCATCAAAGCGTGGGAATGGGGAATGAATGAAAGGAAAACAAAACCAGAATTACCTGGAAAAACTCAGCAGGTCCATCCGCAGTAGCTTTTAGCTTTTTGTTTTTATCCCCAATGAATGAAAGGAGCTCCTTGGAATGGCCACAGGCGCCTTTCAGAAACCAGCAGCATCATCCTAGATGCAGACTTGAAGCTGTTTTATTGCCGTGTGTAAATATGCAATTTAAATGCATTTGTTTTGATGGGTTATTATTATTCTTTTTTTTCTTTGAAACGACAAAGGATGGGGAGTACCTGCTTCATCTTTGGTTTGGCCAAAATGTTGGATTTCGTTGCGCCGGTTCTTTATTCGTCGTTTCCGCACATTAACCCCATTGAAGTCAAAACGACATGTGTGTTAAACATCGCTGCGAATACGGGCTAAACGCTCTGTTGCATGTGACACACAATATAAACCATGCGGTAGAAATCGGTTTTAGATTTAGGGGTTTGCTGATCACCAGTAAATAAACCTTTCCCTCAGGGGCGGAATAAAAATGCAATACCCATTGCAGTTAAAATGAAATAAAAAGGAACGAGAATAAAGCGCCGGAAACGTCCACCAGCATTTGGACAAGGGACAGGCAGGTTAATGTTTCGGGACTGTGTATTCCATGGTCCATAAGCAACACAACATGTTCAGGTGAGCATGGAAACTGAAATTACACACGCACTAATTCTAATAATTGAAAGGTACAAATGACTCTCCAATATCCTGATCACATTATGTAATAGTAAAGCGGCCAAACCGTTCAGCAGCTTTGCATGAGTCTGAGGCATACCTGAGTCAACAATTATCAGCCCCCCTCCATTTAAAATGCTGGCACACTTCATGAATAATCCAACTGCACAGTCAGATCCCTGAAGGGATTGGTGTAACCCGGGGCACAATACAGACATGAAATAAAATATGAACCAGACTACAGTTCATTGAAGATGTGCTGTTGTTAAATAGGGCGATTCTTGATGGAACAATAATAGAGTTTTACTTTAAGAGGGTATTGTTTTCAAACGGTTTGTATTTAATAGAACAATAAATTACTTTGCATGCAGTCAAACACTGCCTATTTAAAATGGCCAGCTCGAATGATTCCACATCCTCCAGGTACACAGTATAATAGAAATACAGTGAGGAAGTACTTGATATCTCAATTTCACAAATAGCCATTGTGTTTATTTACATTAAATGGAATATTATGCAAGTTTATTTTCTTTAAAACGGGGATATGTCTTGCATTGCTTACACCGGTTAGTGGGTTTACATTAGATGGATTCCTTTGCAACTTTCTCAAAAACCCATTGGAATAAAATTAAGTGCAAAGCCTTAAATCTGGTGTGTGGTAGATCTCTAACAATGTATTATATTTGCCTCAGATGATTTTATTTGCATGTCCCTATCTGCATAGCTTAATTACAGTAGAATAATTTTAAGAGCAGGTGTTTTTCATCACTCAGTTCTCTTAAGTAGTCCGTAGTGTTAGACAATGCTGTGTGTTGTGACTGGCAATGATCAATTGTTTTATGTTTTCGGTCTGGATCGAATGAAAAATTCTAGTCAAGTATCATTTTGGAACATGATGTGCATAGACCTTTTAGGTTTTTAATATAGTTTTATCTCAGATGAAAATTCTCTTCCTTTTAATATTTTGAATGTAAAAAGCACATTTTGCCATCTGAATATTTGAACAGAAGAATAGAAATGTTGAACGTTCACAGCACAGAAGGCATCCATTTGTGCTGAAGAGTTATCCAGCCAAATCTCACTTCCCAGCTGTTGGTCCCTAACCCAGAAGATTATAAGCTTTCAAATGCATAGCCGTTTTTTAAAAAAACACGATGATGATTCCTGCCTCTACCATCCTGTCAGGCAGCGAATTCCAGATTCCAACCAGCCTCTTGGCATTCAAAATACCAATCGCTGGGAAGTGGGGTTTGGCTGGATAACTCTTCAGCACAAATGGATTCCTTCTGTGCTGTGAACGTTCAACATTTCCATTTTTCTGTTCAAATATTCAGATGGCAAAATGTGCTTTTTACATTCAAAGTACTGAGGATAATCTTTCTGAAGGAGGCTGGTTAGCTCAGTTGGCCGGATGACTTGCATGTGGTGCAGAATAATGCCTAAGGCACGGGCTGGCTTCCTGTTCCAGCTGAGATAAACTTGGGACCTGCCTCCTTACCCCGTCCCTGAGAGTGGGAGGCAATGGTAAACCACTGACGAGAAAAATGGCCCAGGCTGAGGTGTGGGAGGATAATGAGCCAAGGACCTGCCTTAGGACAGAGAACTCGGTGAAATGGAATCTTTCATAAAAGATTTTTAATGTAAATTTATATATAATTGACAACAGAAAATCAGTAACAAAGCTGAGGAACATATTTACATGATCTGCTTAAATCATTAAAGGCTTCTGTGTCGGCCCTCACACGGCTGCGCAGAAGGTTCAGGTCCCACTTCTAAGACTTGAGTACAGAAATCGAAGATAGCTCTCTGGGCCAGCGCTGACCAATGGTCCCTCTAAACTGCAGCAACCCAAAGGGCCTCAACACAGGCCGATCACAAGTTGGCCCTTTTATATTATTGTTAAGTTAAAAGTTAAAAGTGCTGCACACTTAAACGGATTGCCTGCGCACTCTGAAAAATATTGGAGGGAATGTTGGTACTGAGGGGGTGCTGCATTGTCAGAGGTGCCATCTTTCAAGTGAGATATTAATCCGAGGCTCAGCCTGCTCTTCCAGGCGGATGTAAAAAGATTCTATGGTGCTATTTCTAAGAAGAAGCGGAGGAATTAACCCTGGGGCAGAATTTTCTGGATGGCAGGGGCAGAGGGGAGGCGGAGCGGGAGTGGGCGCGGACCTGATCACCGCTCGCGATCGGGTCCCCGCCGCCATTTTACGCGGGCGGGCCAATTAAGGCCTGCTCAGCGTATTCACGACTCTTGTGCATAGCGGGAGTGGGCGGGCGGCGGTGGGCGCGCTCAGCCTGCCGGGTCCAATGGCGACCCGGGGGCCTGTATAAGGAAAGGCCGGGCGCCCTTGTAAATGCTGCTCACAATGGCTGGGCAAAGGGCTCTGCAGAGGGGCAACGGAGGTTATTCAAGTCCTGAGGGCAAGCCATCGGGGCAGGCCAGGCCGGAGGGTAGGCCATCGGGGCAGGCCAGGCCGGAGAGTAGGCCATCGGGGCAGGCCAGGCCGGAGGATAGGCCATCGGGGCAGGCCAGGCCGGAGGGAAGGCCATCGGGGCAGGCCAGGCCGGAGGGTTGGGCGGGGGGCCAGTGTGCCCCTTGTTTTTTAGGTGACTGCCTTGTTGCCCTCCTCGAGGAGGTGGCAGCACGGTGGGAGGTGCTGGTTCCCCAGGACGGGAGGAGGAGGCCCCCCCCACATGATGAAACGTGCCTGGGAGGAGGTGGCGGGGGTGGTGAGCTCCTGTGACGTGGTGCGGTTCACCTGGATCCAGTGTCGCAAGTGCTTCAGCGACTTGTTGCGCTCTGGCAGGGGTGAGAACCATGTTGGCATCAGTCATTTAACCCAGCAGGTCGGCTTACCCCCTGCTGCCCACCCCCCCAAGTCTGAGTGTAGGGACTGCATTGAATCATTGACGGCATGTGTCTCTTGTTGGGTGGGTCAGCAGATATTGCCCATGCCGAGGTCACCCTGAGAGGATGGTGAACAGATGGGTTCTGCGCCTGCAGCATGTGTTACACTGAGTCCCACGTGACTGTTTTGGGGGCAACCTGGAGGAGCTGCACCTGGGCGCAGTGCTGGAACTCCAGGACATGTCAAAGTCAGGGTGATGAGATGCTGGGAGGGGAGCTTCAAGGTGGCGTTGGCATCGATCGATCTGCTGTTCGCTGCGCTCCACATGCTTGCGTCTCCTTGCTATGGAAGGATATACTGTGTGGTGCCTAATGTGATGTAGGCAGCATATGGCCAAGGGGGTGGTTGGGGGTGGGGAGCAAGCCTGGCATCTTTGTCTGAGTGTTCGGTAGCAGTGGGGTGAGGAGACACTGGAGCCCTGATATGTCCCACTCTGGTTGGGGTGGGCCGTGCGTGAAGAGAGTCCAGGTGCAAGTAGTACTAATCAATGCTCGTCTCTCCTTTTCAGGAGAAGAATGTTCATAACGCGGCCGAGCGGGTGAGGACTGGCAGTGGCCAGGTGCAGTTAGCCATTCTCAGCCGGTTTGAGCAGGAGGCCCTAGATTTGGAGAGGCGCCATGCACCCCAGGTTCACTGGTGTCGGTGAGTCTGGGGTGCCAAGGGCAGGTATTTATGCCCAGCACTGAGGTCAGCATTGTTCTGCCAACAGCCATGGCAGTGCTGAATGTTCAGTGATTGAAGTTTGCAACATGGCTTGACCATTGCTTATGGAAGGATAAGCGCATAATGATCCGGGGGACAGGGGTGCACTTTATCATTGTCCCCACGTTAACTTTCAGCATCAGCGGAGCAGGGCTGGGAGGAGGAGCAGCAGAGGCCCCCTCTCACACCTGAGGGCCCTGAAGTCTCACCAGCGTCACACCATCTCTGCCAGGCAGGCACCAGCGCAGATAATAGCACCTCAGTGGGAGTTAGAACATCGGCTGGTGTCCCGGGGCACAGTGGTGAGGGCACTTCACACTCGCTGGAGGAGCTGGAAAAGACAGAGAGTGCCCATGGCGCCAGCAGTCGGAGGACTGCAGGGGACCAGGCACATGCTCAGTCAATGCCTGATGATGCGCCTCTGGAGTCGTCCGCGATGCAGCAAATGCAGGAAATGCAGCCGGGTGTGGGGGAGCATCTCGGGGAGATACATGAAGCTATGCTTGGCTTGGTGTCTGTGGTGCAGGAGTCTACGCGGACGATCGCTGAAGCAATGAGCCACATGTCTGAGAGTGGCGATTCTCATGGAGAAGGTCCTCCAAAAGACTTTCCTGGGGATGCGCTCGGACCAGCAAGCCCTCACATTGGCATTGACCTCCGCTGGTCAGTGCCAGTGTGGGAGATGGTCTGGGCACCAAGTTTCCCAGCTCGGTGCCCATCCATCCACGGTGAGCAGGGAGGTCCGAAGCGACTTCACGTCGGCGCAGCAGCTGCCTGTCGTCTCTGTGGGCACCTCTCTGGGCACTCCAGATGAGGGCATCAGCTCCTCTGGCCCTATCCCAATGACCATATCATCCAATGAGGCTGCGATGGCTGGGGAGGTGCCAGCTGTGGAGCTGGCAGCTCCCTCCCAGGCGGGGCCAGCACAGGCTCCACGGGCTAGAGGACGACCACCAAGGTCATCGAGGCCAACAGGAGAGCAGAGTCAGCAGGCTGGCTCAGATGCCACTCCCAGCGATGGGGCAGCACCAAGACTTAGCACCCGAAAACGTAAACATAAGGCACCTTAGGCACACCACGGGTTTATCACTGGTGCTTTTGTGTTGGCCCGAAATGAGGTGTTTATGATTTGCTTTGAATTGGAACACCCTTGCATTTTGTTTCATTAAGTTTCTTTGCCTGTGCTATTAAATTCAGACATGTGACTATGGCTGAATTCTTCTGCCTGTGTATGGTTTCCAAAAATGTTAGGAGTGTTTTGTGGGACATAGAGCTTTATTAACAAGGCCCTTATTTACTGTTCCTAACCTGGAAGATTTGGCACTTAGGTATCGAGTATGGAGCCTACAGCCCAGGCTTGTCCTGGAGGTCTATCTGTGTTGTGCTAGCTGAAGGTTCGTTGGATTAAAGCCTCCCAGGTGTCCCTGCCTCCCTGGAGTATGCCCGGGTCAGCATCTACCCCCTCAGCATTTCTTGTGCGTGCTCATCCTCGGACTCACTGCTGGACTCATCGTGTGCAGCCACAGCCACTGCGTCGACATCTTCATCATCCACAGCGTCCCCCCTTTCCAGCACAAGATTGTGGAGAGCGCAGCATGCAACCACTATCAGCGACACACAATCTGGGGGGTACTGGAGTGCATCCCCTGAGCGGTCCAGGCATCGGAAGCACATCTTGAGAAGACCGATGGTTCTCTCCACCACAGCCCTTGTGGAGACGTGGCTCCTATTGTACCGCTGCTCAGCTTCTGTTCTTGGATGGCGGAGAGGTGTCATGAGCTACCTTCTGAGGGGATAGCCCTTGTCACCCAGCAGCCATCCATCCAGCCGGGCTGGAGCACTGAAGAGCCTCGGCACCTGGGAGTGTCTGAGGATGTAGGCGTTGTGGGATCTGCCTGGGTACCTTGCACAGACTTGTAGAATCTGCATCCTGTGGTCACACACTATCTGCACGTTCATGGGGTGGAAGCCCTTCCTGTTGACGAAGGCACCGGGCTCACCTGCTGGCGCCTTGATGGCCACATGTGTACAGTCTATAGCACCCTGGACACGGGGGAAGCCAGCAATGGCCGCGAAGCCTCTGGCTCACTGTGTCTGGCTTGCCTGGTCCCAGCGGAAGTGGATGAAGGTCAATGCCCACCTGAACAGAGCATCTGTAACCTGCTTGACACAGATGTGGGCAGCTGATTGGGAGACACCGCAAAGATCACCCACTGACCCCTGGAAGGAGCCAGAGGCATAGAAGTTGAGGGCAGCTGTGACCTTTAGAGCCACTGGCGAGGGGTGTCCACCCACACAATTCACGGAGATCTCAGGCCCAATCATCTGACAGATACAGTTGACTGTCTCCCTTGAGAGACTGAGTCTCCTTCGGCACTGCACCTCAGACATATTGGGGTAGCTGCTTCGCCGCCTGTATACCCTGGCAGCAGGATAGTGGCATCTTCTGTGACCCCTCCCACTTTGTCTACCCCTTGGCCCTGTGCCCCTTGTACATGCACCTGTCCTCCCAAAGGTGGCTCTCCTGGAGGCTGAATGTGCACTCCTGGCCTCCTCCCCCTTCTAGCCCTCCCTTCCTCCACAGAGGAGGTGCCTCCAGTGGACAGATCAGCTCCCATTCCCAGGCTAAGGGAAGGCTTCCTGAAACCTGCAGGCCCAAAAAAGATTCCTCACTGCAGAGTGCAGAACTGGAGGTTGAGTCCTGACAAAGCAGCTGGGATGCGTTTTGAAGTATTGCAGATCACACAGGCAAGTTTCAATAACTTTGAAACATCAATATTTGACACAGCACACTCGCGACCCCACTGAACCCTCTTATCCCGCATGTGGATGAGGTTTATACAAATGTGTCCTACCTGCCTACTCGTTGCACCCGTGCGCCGACCCGAAGATCGCACAGGCGCCGAAAAATCCGTGTCGATTGGTGAGTCAAGGGCCTTAAGTGGCCGGTTAATTAATGGTGGGCGCGCAGCGGAGATCATCGCGCATCCACCCAACAACATATCGCGATGGCGCGCGGTGAGGTTGGAACGCTCGCTCGATGTCACCGCGCCTCATTCTACGCGCGGACGTGTGGGGCCCGGCCCTGCACGCCAATCGGAAAATTCAGCCCCTGGCATCCTAACCAATACTTAACCGTCAACCACCATCACCAGGAGAGATTATCCAACCATTATCTCATTGCTGAAAAGTACTTTGTGGCATTCCGAGGTTTTGAAAGGTGCAAGTCTTTCTTTGCTGATGACATTTGTTATACCCCTCCATCAATGATAACATATATAAAAGCAAAACTGGAATATTACCAACAGCTAGCTGGTGGTTTTAACCTATCTTCTGAACAATTGTTTTCATTGTTTCTAACAAGGGCATCAATTTACATTAGCAGCGTCTGAGTTGTCCTACCCAGTAAGAAGCCACAGTACATCACAGTACACAGTTATGTGATGAATCAGGCAAAGTACCTTTATTACTTGAAAAAGTAGCTGAATGGTCACTTCTAGTAGAGCTGTTAAGAAAATATGTTTTCTTGAGCATGCAGCTTGCTGTGGAGCAACATATCCATAAGGTACACACTTCTTATGACAGGTATTAATGTCAGAGAAACTCCCAAGCCTGGTTGTGAAGAAAACACTGAGATTAGGATGCTTTGTTAGAGACTGTTTATTGCTCACCACAGAGCTTACTTCTCCACTCCAACACAATCTCTCCCAGTGCTGGCTGACTCTTCTTTATATACATATCTGAGTATAATTAGCTAATCTATACCCAACACATTCACCTTATTACCGTAAACTACTGGGTATTTAACATCCATCAATAGAACCTATTAGATACTAACAAGTAATAACCTGGATTTAGGAATACGGGGCATAATTTCAATATTTGCAGCTGACACAAAACTGGGAAATGTATTAAATGGTGAGGAGGATAGTAACAGACTTCAGGAGGACACAAACACACTGGTGAAATGAGAAGACACATGACATGTGAAATTTAATGCAAACAAGTGTGAAGGGATTCATTTTGGTAGGAAGAATGAGGCGAGGTAATATAAACTCAATGGTACAATTCTAAAGGGAGTATAGGTACAGAGAGAACTGGTGAACAGATCATTGAAGGTGACAGGAGATATTAAAAATGCAGAGGATTTTGATTTTATAAATAGCATGATGAAGTGCAACAGCAAAGAAGTTAAACTGAACTGGCCCGAGCTGGAGTGCTGTGGCCAATTCTAGGCCATACTTTAGGAAGTGCAGACTCGATGGTCTGAATGGCATCCTTCTGCCCTGTAAAGATTCTGTGAAAATGAAGCTTAAATTTAACCAAGACAAGTTTTGAAGAGCTGAGGAGTAATTTGAGCACAGTAAACTGGGCTGAGCTGTTATTAGGTAAGCTTATGGACAAACAGTGGAAAGTATTCAAAGAGGGGTTTGGTTAAATACAAAACTGGCACATATCTTGAAAAGGCAAAAGCTCCATTTGTATAGTTAAGTAACCATGCTCAAAAACGGAGGTGAGAGACAGTAACAAGCTAAAAGAAAAGGCAAGTTTTTATTTTTTATTATTCATTCATGGGATGTGGGCTTTGCTGGCTGGGCCAACATTTACTGCCCTCCCTAGTTGCCCTTGAGAAGGTGGTGATGAGCTGCAGTCTATGTGGTGTAGGTACACCCACAGTACTGCTAGGAAGGGAGTTCCAGGATTTTGACCCAGTGACAGTGAAGGGTCGGCGATATATTTCCAAGTCAAATTTAAATAGCAAGCCAGCAAGTTTACCACAGCACCCACTCAGCAGTGGAATTCCAAAGGCTTTCCTCCACCCTTGGTTACTAGAAACAGCAAACCTCTGCTAACGCAGCTGGAGGCTTCCCCAAAGCTGTTTTACATGGTCCTTTAGATCTATATGGCCCCGCAACATAGCCTTCCATTCTCTTTATATATGTTTCTCTTTCTTTTCCCATATTATAAAAATCTTTCATGTTGCCAATATGGTCAGTACCTTTGGAAAAAATAAACACACTGCTTGGCTTTGCTTATCTTGTTAGTTGTAAACATCCTATCATCCCTTTGAGACCTAAACAGCCCCTTTATGTATCAAAAAAAAAATCAAATTTCCTTCCCACCCATATGCTAAGATCTGGTCCATGTTTACTCATTAGCATTTCAAATGCCTTTTACCCCTAACTTCTTTTGATAATTTCAAGTTTGCAGTCTGTCTGACTCTCATTCAATTAAATCACACAGACAGAACCATACACACTCACACTCATAAACCTACTTTACAATAAACCACAATAATATATTGGGAAAATATGTTAGTTTTATGATGTACAACACAAAGAACATGTATTTATTTGCACAAAATTTTAAAATATTTTGAGCCATTGATCAGCATGCTTTTTCTTTACCCTCATCTTTGGGTCATTTCCATACAATCAGAGCAGGAATTTCTTCTGTATGTGTTGCTTTGTGACAGTACAACAATAAAAGGCAGAGAAACAGTAAACAGTGGTGGTTTGTTTCATCTACTTGGAACTTGCCTTTAATTGGAACCTCTAATTCTGTTTTTGACTCATTTTGTCAATCAAAGTTAGAACAAACCCTACTTCACATGCATAGGCACGATGGAAACTTTCCAGTTCTTTATCTCTATTAAGATGTGTTGGTTTCTCACACTAAGAATTATCCATGATTTCTCTGGTTACCAAAATGGGATTTTTGGATTTATCATTAAATGACGTGTTATTACTTATATATTGTGTTGATCACGTTGAACTTATGAAATTCTACCTCTGTGTTGCAGAGGCTTATTTAATTGCATTACCTCGATATTACAAACTCCACGAATATCCAATACATTGTCAAAGATATTATTTATTTCTTCCCTTATACATCTTGGCAACCACGAGTGCATTTATAAGGTTGTATCTGTATTTTAGTTTTTGCGTGTTTCCTATTTTTTGAGTACTTGGCTTGATTTCTATTAACAGTCTGCTCCACATATGAGCTTTATATAAAACAATATATTTAGATTTCAGAATCAACAAACTTAGAATTCAACTGAAAAGCGATAATGATTTTATATTCCAAATAAAATGTTAACAATTTCTAGGCTGATATGTTAAAATATATTTTATAATCAAAGAATATCTTTATATAATATTGCCCATTATGTTAATGTAGAATTTGCTTTTAACATGCTCAATTATTTAATTAGTATTAAAATGAGGAGACACAAAATACCTCATTTAGCCTTTAATTGATAACACCTTTTATGTGTAATGTTTTTGAGCTTCTCATTTTATTTAATACCCTCTTTGTTTTGTGCACAGTGTTTCCGGTTAGCATTTCCACTTGAGAAGGCTATTTAAACCACGTGTATTCTCTGTATACCTTTTATCACAAGAGCTGCTTTTCTCTGCTCAAGTTCAAAAGACTGATGAGTTGGATGGAAAGAAATGGCTGACTAGCATCTGTATTATCTTCCCATAACTTCAGGATATCTCAAAGGGCTTTGCTTCCAATTAATTACTTTTGAAGTCTACTCACTGTTGTTTTATACACAAACGCCATAGACAATGTTGCACACAGCCAGATCCCACGGACAAGAAGTAAACAAATATTTTATTTTGGTTGTATTGGTCGAGGGAGAAATGTGGCCCAGGCCATCAGGACAATTGCTGTTCCTCTTCAAACAGTTACATGAGAAATGTTGGACAAAGCTTTCTGAGACCCGACGCCACCAGTGGGGCCATCAAAGTGGTGATGATTCCTCAGGAAGTGGGCAGGTTTCCTTTGATCTTCTGTCCACTACATTTGTGAACAGATGCCATTTGGGAAGCCCTTCAGAGAATTTTACCTTTGATGTCCACCTGAAGATGAAAGATGAAAGCCTCTCATTAAACATCTCATCCAAGTAGGGGACCTGAAACAAAGCAGCACTCCCTCGGTACGGCCTAGTTTGTGTGTACAAGACCTGGATTGGGACTCAAATTTTCTGCCTGAGACCAGGTGCTATTAACTCAGGCCAATTGATGTTGAACACCCAAGCACAGGAATGCAAATTCTCAAATTTTATAGATCGAGTTGCAGTTCAGAGGAGTTTTAGAAATGTCACAATTCAAGAAATTAGTCGTTATCAGCTCAGTTAAACCCTTTCCACAGTGGCCCAGATTTTTCTGCAATGGTGGAAATGTTGCTGGTCTTATTGCTAACTTTTGCTGGTTTTGTAATTATAATTAAGAGCTGAAGTGTTGACATACTGACCACCATATGGTGGGGTTGTAGGGACGGGGGAGGGGGGAAGTAGGTAAGGTGGGGTGGTCTCGGTGAATGGAAGTATAACTTCTTAAATAAACTTTTATTAAACACTGAGGTCATACTGAAACACTCGTGATTTAAAGAAAGATTTAAAACAGAAACAGACTCTAAATTTTACTAAGTAAGCCAAATGTAAACTAAATAAATGACTAAACACCATAAAAACCATTTTGATTCCTTTGTGATTTGAGGCAGATGAAACATTCTCAGGGAAGTCACCATCACAAGATTGTTCGAGTAAAACATAAGTAGCACCGTGGAGTGCAATTTAATTTTGCCTCTTGATTTAGCATACTGATCAAATAGGGAGCAAGATGTCACATCACTGCTCTTACCTTCATATCTAAGTGGCTCTGTCCCAACCTTGAGCTACACTGTACACACCATAGGATCCTGGTTGCTTCTCCCTCATAGAGAACCAGGATGCTATTGACTATCTCTCGGAAAATCAGCAAAAATTGGGTCGATGAGGAAACCAATTGACCCTCCTCTCGGTAGCAGAAGAGCATGGCCTGGAAAGGATTCTAACAAGGACTTAAAAAAAAAAAGTCCTTCCTCGATATCCTTGAGAAAATAACTTTAAATCATTCATGCAGAAACTACTCTCTATGCATACAGAGTGGGGTGAATCTGGTACCTGCGCTGTAAAGGCAGCATTATAGACTTCAAGTGGATTCAAGTTACATATGAATTGTGGTCCCTTAACTTGGAATTTCAGCCTTCATTTATAAGCAATTTGAGAACCTAATTTATAACGTAACAGCACAAGAAAACGACTGCCTCAATCTAATAGTGATTTATATTGCTCAAACCGCTCGGAATTAATTCAGAGAAGGAAATGTCATGTTTGCAGCTTAATATATGCCCGTTGGTGAAACTGTTAAGATTTGGTGTCAGTCAACATTAGTGAAGTAGTGGCTCATGACACATGCAATAAAGCTTGTTTTGATTGATGGGAATGAACAGAGCTCGTGATTTTTTTTCAATTTATTTACTGCGACTTCACAATGTGTCTTCACTTACAGATCAGCTTGACATCATCTCAATGGCCGACTTGACCATGACACCTGACGAAATTGAAATGGAGATGGCGCGAATCCAACAGCTTCGAGAGGTGTTGGTCAGGCGGGAATCAGAGCTCCGATTTATGTGGGTATTTGGGACATTTAATTCACTGTAAAACCATGTAAACGACTGGCTGTGTTATTTCTCCAGGTCAAATATAGCATTCAGTGCACGACGTTTTAAAAGCAAGGTGCGTTAATGAATATCGCCATGCAGCCTCTTCCTTATACTTCATTTAAAGATTTTACTCTTTTACATCCACAAAACAGCATTTTAAACAGACATGTAAAATATAGTGGAATCGTGCAGTGTTTCCTGCATCGAGATGCTATACCATGAAATGCTGGAACATAGGGTCACCCCTGTAATACATGGGGCTGAATTTTCCGTTCGTCAGGCGGGTGGAGCTGACCCAAGCGCGGGTCGCGCCGCCATTTTGCGCGGGCGGGCCAATTAAGGCCCGCCCAGCGTGACGTCCGGCGGGAAGCACTATGCACTCCCTGTGCGGGCGGGGGGAAGAGAATCTCTAAAATCGAGAGTGCGCTCTTTCGCGCATGCGCATGAAAGAGCGCACTCATCTCCCTGAGGCTAAGTGCAGCCTCAGGGAGATCGGCTCTACTTTCAACAATATTAAAAATAGAGAAAAAAAATTCCCTCACATGTCCCGTCATGTGACAATGTCACATGAGTGGGACATGTTCATAATATACATATCAACTTTATTACAATGTTTAAAACCCTGCATGAAACCTCATCCTGCCGCTGGATGAGGTTTCATGTTTTTCTATTGCTCGCCAGGGCTCCTGGCCGACCTGCCAACCTTAAGGTTGGACAGGCAGGTCCTTTAATTGTATAATTGATCCTGTCAATGGCCTCAGTTGGCCATTGACAGGTCGGCGGGTGCACAGATGATTTTGCTGCACCCCCGCCTTCCTGAAAATTTAAATGGGTCATTGGCCCCGCCCCCTGCTCGCCGACAGTAAAATCCTGCCCCTAGAGTGGAATTTTACAGCCCCTCCCGCCGGTGGTATTTTCCGGTTCCACCGAAGTCGATGGACTTTTGAACAGCTCACCACGTTTTCCGGTCCCACCCCCACTGCGATGGGCCTGTAAAATTCCACCCATCCTGTGTGACACACTCAGCACTGAATGGAGCCCAGGCATTGCCCTTAAAGAAAACTAAGGAAAATAAATTGAGTGTTGAATGTGATGAAATGTTCCAAAACTTACTTTTAAAAAATAAATGTTCAAACAAATAAGCAAAAGGTATTTAGATGTGCTGTTTAAACGTAGTTACTCCGCTGCATAATGTCTCATACGTCTCAGAATAAGGGGCAGGCCACTTAGGACTGAGTTGAGGGTGAATTTCTTCACTCAGAGCGTGGTGAATCTTTGGACTTCTCTGCTCCAGAGGGCTGTAGTGGAGGCTGAATCTGTTGAGTATGTTCAAGACTGAGATCGATATTTTCCTACATATTAAAAACATCAAGGGATACGGGGATAGTGCAGGACAATGGTGTTGAAGCAGAAGATCACCCGCGATCTCGTTGAATGACGGAGTGGATTCAAAGGGCTGAATGGCCTACTCCTGCTCCTATTTCTTATGTTCTCAGACCAAATAATGATCTTTATTCTGACTGAAGTAGCTAAGTTTAACATCGATGGATTTTTACCTCATCAGTAATGAACGTGTTTACATATAGTTCGAAATCAGCTTCATATTTGGCTACTTAGAAATTCAGCCATCGAAAGTGCACAGATTTTTTCATTTTGGTTGAAAGAAAAAGTAAGAACAGATTTTAGCAGATTTTAATATGGAACAAATTGTACGTGTAAGTTATACGTATAAACCTAGGCTTATTTAGTTATCATAAATAGTATCATATAGTAGAATAAAGCTTCTGTTTATATGGAGAGGAATTTGATAGACATTCGTAGAGGAACATCATTCTCAATAATTTCAAGACCACTGTTAGAGTGTTTACTTCATTGATGAGTATTTTATTGACTGAAAATATTAATTGGCAGAAATGACACAATCATAGGATTTATATTCTCTGTCAGCGCTGACAAAGCAGAAAATTCAGATACTAATCTTGAGTAACAAACTGAACCTGTAAAACTGTAATTTTTATGTGCAATATTTGCGATGCACATTTTTTACGAGTTTTGGGGTCTGCCTTGGATATTCTCTTGGGCAGGTCAATCCTGCTGTCATCTTGTGTCCAGGAGCCTGCCTCTACCGCACCATATTTAATTATACAACAGCGTAACCCAGAGTTGTGACAGTTGGGACGGTTGTGTGGTCTGAACTAGATATTGTGTCTTTCAGACATGTTCTCATAGAGCATGCTCCTCTAATCTTTTTAAGATGGACCAGGAAACATTTTGTCATCTGATGCCAGAAACTAATCATTAACCTGCTTTATTGCACAGGCAGCAATAACAGCGTAACAGTCAAAACAAATATCACTTTTGCATCACTCAGTCTCGCCTCTCTTCTGGAAAAAAAGAGAATAAGATGATAAACCAGGTGTCCTGTCCCTTTGGTTAACTTGATTTTGGCATTAGCTCTCTTTGTGCATGACTGCAAAAAACTGAACTTCTGCATTTGAGCTTCTGGATCTGGGTCGTAAGCCTAACCCTTGCAGGTTGTTGTTTAGAACCTGATTGCATCCATTTGTCATTCGCTGTCCTGTTCCTAGCTGGGTGGAGGAGGGGTGGTGGGGGGCGCTGCTAAACTGACTTCCTCTCCATTCATCTGCTGTTGTTCCCAAAGCGAATGGGATTGTCTTGGATAATTGGCCTTGCATCAGTTTAATATAGATGGTGAGCTGTGACATTTCATGAACTGTCTGACTTTAATGTAGATCTTCGAATCCTGCAGCCTGTGGGGGTTTTTTTTAAAGAAAACACCGGTTTGATTTAAAACATAATGTTAAACATAATTCAGCCCCAAAGCCTTATACAATCATAGAATGGTTACAGCACTAAAAGTGGCCATTCGGTCCATCATGTCCATGATCTTCTCTTCAAGAGCCACTCAGTTCGTCCCTCACCTCCATCCTTTCCCTGTACCCCGGCAATTTTTTTTCTTATGTCTGTTCACCAGTCCATCGATGTCCTCTTGAAGTTTCTCGCTATCCTCCTCACCGTTCGCTATACTTGCAAGTTTTGTATCATCTGCGCAATTTGAAATTGTGGCCCCCGCATACCCAAATCTAGGTATTTAACATAGATTAGGAAAAGCAATGGTCCTAGTACCGATCCCTGAAGATTCCCACTGTATATCTTCCTCCAGTTCGCCACCACTCTGTTTCCTGTCACTCAGCCAAGCTGCCGGGGTTCATTTTATTCCACAGGCTTGAACTTTGCTGACACGCCTGTTAAATGGCACTTTATCAAATACATTTTGAAAGTCCATGTAGACCTTATTGTTGTAAGATGTGTGTAGTTCAGTAGGTCTCATGAAGAGGTTCTGAGTCTTATATAGTTTAGCAACAAGCGTTTAGTAACTACTTGTAACTATATACATATATACAGCATAAGGTCTAAGCAAGGAGCCGTCTGTCTCCCTGCTTTCTTCTACACACGTCTCTGTCCAGTACAAGACAGCCCTCTAGACTTGGGTCATGTGTTCCTTTACATCACACTATGGGTGGTACTGTACCCAGTCCCACATTCTTGCTTTCTATGCCAGACCCTAATACTACAATTATCTACTGTATTACTCTCATCAACCCTCTCTTTCATCTCATCAAAAAAACACTCAAGATAATTAAACACAATTTGCCTTTAATAAATCTGTGCTGGCTTTCCTTAATTAATCCACATTTGCTAAGTGACAATGAAGAAAAAGATTGATTAAACTTCTTGATATGTGGTTCAAACTAAGTTGTATTCTTTTAAAAAAAAATCCCAAAACACCGAGACTTTAACATGTAAATTGTCTTAGACAATGAGCACAAGGTCCAGTATGAGAATTAGGACCCTGGATAATCTAAGGCTTTCCTGAGCAGTTTAGGCCTTCATTGACATTAGAAGTGGTTACACCGTGTAGCATGTGCATTGTTATGAAAAGAACGTAAACAGGTAACATGAGTTTTTCCAGGTGATACAAGTTTCCATCTAGTGTAAGATTAGTGGAGAGGCAGAAGTGTAGGACTCAGATTTTCTGTTGCTTGTTGAACATATCGGAAACTTTTAAAAAAATATGATTACATAGTTCTCAAAAGTGCTGTGTATTCAGATCTTAACCATTTGTTGAAAGTCAGCTACAACAGATGGTTGCATTTAAAAAGTTTGATTAAATTGGTTGACATTTATGGTCTCCCCTCTATAATAAGAGCGAATATGTTTAACGCTGTTCAGTTCGGGGGTTTCCTTTTTACAGCTAAGGAAAGAGAGCGGCTGGGAGAGCCATGTGTGACTTTTATCATCATGATGACTTGGCGGCTTTGCAGTGTTTCTTTCTGCATTTTTTATTCCCGCCAAGTTTCTCCCCTTCTCTCCTGAAAATGTTAATTCCGTGTTGGGGTGCAGGTGCCTTACTTTTGGGCATCTCAACCAAGTGACCGTTGTAAGTCTAGATAGTGAATCTGTGTGGGTTATTCAGCTCTTGAGTCATCACAGCCAACCCTCCTCCTGTCTTCAGCCGGCAGCCACACACACTTCTAGTGATTGAGAAGACGCTGATTTGCCTTCTGCAACGCTCCGCTTATCATTCAGCAGAGATCATGTAATTCAGCATTGAACGGATTGAAACTAGAACCTCATTCATTGTATGATTCAGCTGCTCATTATCTTAATTAACTGAGCAATCGTTGGGGGAGGCCGGTGGAGCATTTCATTGCGGTTTAAATTACTGCACGATATGGTTACCACCAAATAGGCATATATTTTCTTTGGCTAAGGACAACTCTAGTTTAATCACCAATTTTATTCTGGTTGCTCTTATTTTAGTTGCACCGTCTTTAATGATTAGTACTAAAAAATTCCATATATTGCAATTTTGGGGAAGATGGTGGTGTCCTGGTGATGTCACTGGCCTAGTGATCCAGAGGCCCAGGCTAGTGCTCTGGGGGACATGGGTTCAAATCCCACTATGGCAGCTGGTGGAATTTAAATTCAATTAATAAAATCTGGAATATAAAGCTAGTCTCAGTCATGGTGACTGTGACAACTATCATTGATAATTAAAACTGACCTGGTTCATCAATGTCCTTTTAGGGAAGGAAATCTGCCATCCTTACCTGGTCTGGCCTACATGCAACTCCAGACCCACAGCAATATGATTGACTCTTAACTGCCCTCAGAAATGGCCTAGCAAGCCACTCAATTCAAGGGCAGTTAGGGATGGGTAGCAAATGCTGGCCTTGCCATAAAATAATACATTTTTTAAAAAATTGACTTGCGTTAAAGTATTTCTTTGGGGTGGCTGCCCATAGCAAGATTATTAAAATACACGACCATCTGAAATGCAGAATGGTTAATTTGCACACTAGGATGAACGGATAACAATAATAAAGGCACCATCTAATGGAGCCAAGATTAAATTAGTCAAATTCACTTTAATTAACTGCTGTATATGTGAACAAGAGTGGGTTAAGCAATTGCAGTGCTTTATCTACAAAGATAATGTGCTTCCTGCAGTGAATAGTTAGATATAGAACATTTATGGAGGCCGTTAGGAACAAAGTGCGAAATATGGAGATGGAGCTGGTTACAGAGATTACAAGACTAGATCCACAATCAATGGGTAGAAAATCCAGCCCTAGTTTAAACTTCACAGTTGTAAAACTACCGTACATGGGTCAACAGGCAGAAAATGTTTGTAGTCATGAGCTGGCGAAAGAAAATAATTAATCATGTACTGGTGAAGGAACCAGATGGTTGAGTTAATAATGTACTAAATTAATCTTCCAAAATATGAAGAACGGAATAGAGCAGCAGCTGGGCAGAGGTCTAATGTGCTGATTTAGGCTTTCAGAAAAGATTTACACCTTTTAGCACAAAGCAGATCCTTGCAGCTTCACCAGGTCACAAGGAGGATTCAAGTTATCTTAATGCAATTTATTGCTTTACCTAATCTATAAATACGGATACTTGGACTTACAGGTCTCTTTAGTAAACATTATAATGGAAATTTTACAGTCGGGGAAGGATGTGATTGCACTGGAGGAGGTGTAGAGGAGATTCACCACGATGTTGCCTGGGATGAAACATTTAAGTTATGAAGAGAGGTTGGATAGACTTGAGTTGGCTGCCTTATATTTCACCTCTCTTCTATTTTTACTTAGTTCTGTTGAAGGGTCATTCGGACTCGAAACGTTAACTGTGTTCCTCTCCGCAGATGCTGCCAGACTTGCTGAGTTTTTCCAGGTATTTTTGTTTTTGTTTTGGATAGACTTGGGTTGTTTTCGTCAGAGCAGAGAAGACTGAGGGGCGACCTGATCGAGGTGTACAAGATTATGAGGGGCATGGACAGGGTGGATAGGGAGCAGCTGTTCCCCTTAGTTGAAGGGTCAGTCACAAGGGGGCATAAGTTCAAGGTGAGGGGCAGGAGGTTTAGGGGGGATGTGAGGAAAAATCTTTTACCCAGAGGGTGGTGACGGTCTGGAATGCACTGCCTGGGAAGGTGGTGGAGGCGGGTTGCCTCACATCCTTTAAAAAGTACCTGGATGAGCACTTGGCACATCATAACATTCAAGGCTATGGGCCAAGTGCTGGTAAATGGGATTAGGTAGGTAGGTCAGATGTTTCTCACGTGTTGGTGCAGACTCGATGGGCCGAAGGGCCTCTTCTGCACTGTGTGATTCTGTGATTCTGTGAAAGTACAGGAGCTTCAAGTTCAAACACTTGGACTGGCTTCATGTGCTGATACAGCAAAGCAAGTGGATATGGGAAAGACTATTGACTGCAAGGGAGCAATAGAAAAGTGGTCTTTACGACAGGGAATGAAATTAGGGTAGTGGGAGTGGAGATTTAAACCAAGCCTGGAAACCTATAAGAATGTATGGATTGTGAAAAGCCTATTCAAATTATCAAGCCTACTCTTTCAATACATGCACATTTTACTTTATCACAACTTCTAACTTAATTGATCAATTATTAGCCTAACTAATGGCTTTAACTAGTAACATACATTAGTTAATGCTGCCCAGTTGTGCACAGCAAATGTTTCCTAAGCAGCAGAGAATTCAACTGAGTATTTAATCAATACTCAATATAGTTGTAAACTTAAGTTTGTTCTTAATTATCTGCTTATATCTGCTCTAGGGAAAAGAAAGCTATATATATTCACACAAAGGGCCCTGTCCTTTGAAAACAGCAAGAGCATATCCAAGAATTGCGGCATTTTCAACTAAACAAAAGCTTGGGGGACAGCCATTCCCTGGTTCATTCCCCATGACAATGCCTTGACCGATCAGAGTCGACCTGCCTGGCTTGAATTTAAGCAAAAGGTTGGCAGTTAACCTTTCCCTGGTGCATTCTCAATGGCAACACCTCTACCAATCAGAGTCTTTTGCCAACCAATCAGCATCCTCTTCTCATGGGGCAGAATTTTCGCCTATCAGGCGGGTGTGGGCGGGCACGGACCCGGTCACCGCCCGCGATCGGGTCCATGCCGCCATTTTACATGGGCGGGCCAATTAAAGCCCGCCCAGCGTGAATTGCAGCTCCCGAGGGCAGCGGGAGTGGGCGGGCGGCGGGACTGCAATGACCACCGGGCCCAATGGGGACCTGGGCAGTCAGTTTGCTGCAGCCTTTCAAAGGCTGTGAATCACGGCCAGTGGAAGGGCTCCCCAGAGCGCTGCTGGTGAGCAGGCCGGGCAGGAGGGTAGGGCAGGGGGGCACTGTGCCCCTCGTTTCTCAGATGCCTGCCTTGCTACCCTCCTCGAGGAGGTGGCAGCACAGCAGGAGGTCCTTGTACCCCAGGGCAGGAGGAGGAGGCCCCCCCAACATGATGAAACGTGCCTGGGAGGAGGTGGCGGGGGTGATGAGCTCCCGCGATGTGGTGTGACGCACCTGGATCCAGTGTCGCAAGCGTTTCAATGACCTGCTGCGCTCAGGAAGGGTGAGCACCATGTTGGCATTGGTCACTTAACCCAGCAGGTAGGTTTACCCCACTGGTGCCCCTCCCAAGTCTGAGTGTAGGGACTGCATTGAATCATTGTCGGCATGTGTCCTTCGCTGGGTGGGCCAGCAGATATTGCCCATGCCGAGGTCACCCTGAACTCCAGGACATGTCAAAGTCAGGGTGATGAGATGCCGAGAGGGGAGCTTCAAGGTGGCGTTGGCACCGATCGATCTGCTGTTCTCTGCGCTCCACGTGCTTGTGCCCCCTTGCTATGGAAGGTTAGACTGTGTGGTGCCTACTATGATGTCGGCACATTTTGCCAAGGGGGTGGGGAACAGGCGTAGCATCTTTGTGTGAGTGTTCGGTAGCAGTGGGGTGAGGAGACACTGGAGCCCTGCAATGTCCCACTCTGGTTGGGGTGGGCCGTCCGTGAAGAGAGTCCAGGTACTAGTAGCACTAATTAATGTTCTTCTCTCCTTTTCAGGAGAAGAATGCACATAATGTAGCCGGGCGGGTGAGGACTGGCAGTGGGCTGGCACAGTTGGCAAATCTCAGCCGCTTCGAGCAGGAGGCCCTAGATTTGGAGAGGCGCCATGCACCCAGGTGCACCAGTGTCGGTGAGGCTGGGGTGCCACGGGCAGGTATGTTTGCCCAGCAGTGAGGTCACCATTGTTCTCCCAACAGCCATGGTAGTGCTGAATGTTCAGTGATTGAAGTCTGCAACATGTCTTGACCATTGCTTATGGAAGGATGAGCGCATAATGATCCAGGGGACAGGAATGCACATTGACATTTACTCCACGTTAACTGATCCAATGTCCCTGTTCTTCCTTTCAGCATCAGCGGAGCAGGGCTGGGAGGAGGAGCAGCAGAGGCCCCCTCTCACACCTGAGGGCCCTGAAGTCTCACCAGCGTCACACCATCTCTGCCAGGCAGGCACCAGCGCAGATACTAGCACCTCGGTGGGAATTAGAACATCGGCTGGTGTCCCAGGGCACAGCTGCCTGTTGTCTCTGCGGGCACCTCTCAGGGCGCTCTGGATGAGGGCAGCAGCTCCTCTGTCCCTCTGCCAGTGACCATTGCATCTGGTGAGGCTGCGATGGCTGGGGAGATGCCAGCTGTGGAACTGGCATCCTCCTCCCAGGCGAGGCCAGAACAGGCTCCACGGGCCAGAGGACGACCGCCAAGGTCATCAAGGCCAACAGGACAGCAGAGTGAGCAGGCTGGCTCAGATGCCACTCTCAGTGAGGGGTCAGCACCAAGACGTAGCACCCGGAAACGTAAACATAAGGCACCTTAGGCACACCACGGGTTTATCACTGGTGCTTTTGTGTTGGCCCGAGATGAGGTCTTTATGAGTTGGTGTGATTTTCAACACCTTTGTCATTTTCTTTCCTTAAGTTTCTTTGGTTATAATATTAAATTCAGACATGTCACCATGGCTGAGGGTGCCTCTTTTCTCCTGCGGGTGGATGGTTTCCAAAAATGTTAGGAGTGTTTTGTGGGACATAGTGCTTTATTAACAAGGCCTTTAGTTTATGTTCCTAACCAGGAAGATTTGGCACTTAGGTATCGAGTATCGAGCCTACAGCCCAGGCTTGTCCTGGAGGTCCATGTGTGATGTGCTAGCTGAAGGTTCATTGGATTAAAGCCTCCCGGGTGTCCCTGCCTCCCTGCAGTATGCCCGGGTCAGCGTCTACCCCCTCAGCATTTCCCTGTGCGTGCTCATCCTCGGACTCACCGCTGGACTCATCGTGTGCAGCCGCAGCCACTGCGTCGACATCTTCATCGTCCACTGCGTTCCCCCTTTCCAGCACAAGATTGTGCAGAGCGCAGCATGCAACCACTATCAGCGACACACGGTCTGGGGGGTACTGGAGTGCCTCCTGAGCGGTCCAGGCATCGGAAGCGCATCTTGAGAAGACAAATGGCTCTCTCCACCACAGCCCTTGTGGTGCCGTGGCTCCTATTGTACCGCTGCTCAGCTTCTGTTCTTGGATGGCGGAGAGGCGTCATGAGCTACCTTCTGAGGGGATAGCCCTTGTCACCCAGCAGCCATCCATCCAGCCGGGCTGGAGCACTGAAGAGCCCCGGCACCTGGGAGTGTCTGAGGATGTAGACATCATGGGAGCTGCCTGGGTACCTTGCAAAGACTTGCAGAATCAACATCCTGTCACACACTATCTGCACGTTCATGGAGTGGAAGCTCTTCCTGTTGACAAAGGCACCGGTCTCTCCTGCTGGTGCCTTGATGGCCACATGTGTACAGTCTATAGCACCCTGGACACGGGGGAAGCCAGCAATGGCAGCAAAGCCTCTGGATCACTGTGTCTGGCTTGCCTGGTCCCAACGGAAGTGGATGAAGGCAATGCACACCTAAACAGAGCATCTGTAACCTGCTTGACACAAGTGTGGACAGCTGATTGGGAGACACCGCAAAGATCACCCACCGAGCCCTGGAAGGAGCCAGAGGCATAGAAGTTGAGGGCAGATGTGACCTTCAGAGCCACTGGCGAGGGGTGTCCACCCGCACAGTTAACGGAGATCTCAGGCTCAAGACTGATATAGTTGACTGTCTCCCTTGAGAGACAGAGTCTCCTTTGGTACTGCACCTCAGACATATTGGGGTAGCTGCTTTGCCACCTGTATACCCTGGCAGCAAATCTGTGGCCCATTCCGCTTTGGACTACTTCTTGGCCCTGCGCCCCTTGTGCCTGTGCCTGTCCTCCCAAAGGTGGCTCCCCTGGAGGCTGAATGTGCACTTCTGGCCTCCTCCCCCTTCTGGCCCTCCCTTCCTCATCAGAGGAGGTGCCTCCAGTGGAGAGTTCAGCTCCCATTCCCAGGCTAAGGGAAGGCTCCTTGAAACCTGCAGGCCCAGAAAAGATTCCTCACTGCAGATTGCTGACCTGAAGGTTGTGAGTCCAGTCCAAGCAGCTGGTATGTGTTTTGAAGTATTGCAGATCACACAGGCAAGTATCAGTAACTTTGAAACATCAAAATTTGGCAGAGCACACTCGTGACCCCACTGAGCCCTCTTATCCTGCCCGTGGATGAGGTTTATACAAATGTCTCCTACCCGCCTGCCCATTGTGCCCGTGCGCTGACCCAAAGATTGCACGGGCGCCGAAAAATCGCTGTCGATTGGTGCCTCAAGGGCCTTAAGTGGCCGGTTAATTAATGTCGGGCGCGCATCGGAGATCAACGCGTGCCCGCCCAACGAAATATCGCGATGGCGCGCGGTGAGGTCGGGACGCTCGCCCGACGTCACTGTGCATCATTTTATGCGCGCCCCTGCATGCCAATGGAGTATACATTGTTGTTCCTTTTCGATTTGGTATTCTTGCGAATCTGTCCTGGTGAGTCCAAGATGAAAAGCTTCGACAACATGTCTCTTCTTTCAGCAATAATCATGTTTGTTTTCATTTTTAGCTAGCCTCACTTGAGACAGCTTAATTTTATATATGGTTCCTATAGTTTTGACATGAAAGTAACCTTTTTAAATAAAAACAAAAAATGCTGGAACTCCTCAGCAAATCTGGCAGCATCTGTGGAGCGGGAAACAGATTTAATGATTCAGGTCGATGATCTTTCACCAGAACTGAGAAAAGTTAGAGACGTAAGAGATTTTAAGCATGTACTAAGTCAGTGAAAGGGGAGCTAACCCCTGATGTACTGGCCAATATTTAGCTCTGAATCAATATCACAAAAACAGCTGATCTGGTCATTATTACATTGCTGTTTGTGGGAGCTTGCTGTGTGCAAATTAGCTGCCACATTTCCTACATTACAACGGTGACTACGCTCCGAAAGCACTTCATTGGCTGTAAAGTGCTTGGAGATGTCCGGTGGTCATGAAAGGTGCCATATAAATGCAAGTCTTCCTTTTGTTTGGAGCAATATAGGGGGCTGAGGATAGAGAGGTCAGCGTGAGTGTGGGATGGAAAATTGAAGTGAGGGGGAACCGGAAGTTCAGGATCACACTTGTGGATTGAACAGACGCGTTCAGCCAATCAGTCATCCAGTGTGTGTTTGGACTCCCCAGCATAGAGGAAACCACATTGTGAGCAATGAATGTAGTGTACTCAATTGAAAGAAGTACAAATAAGTCGTTGTTTCACCTAGAAGGAGTGTTTGGGGCCCTGGGTAAGGAGGAGTTGCAGCTCCTGCACTTGCGTGGGAATATGCCAGTGGAAGGGGAGGGGTTGTTGGGGGTTATTGTGGAATGGAGCAGGATGTTGTGGAGGTAATGCTGAGAAGGGAGGGAAGGAGGAGATGTGTTTTGTGGTGGCATTACACTGGTGGCGGCCGTAGACAACAACATTTGCCCAGGGACCACTGAAAAACTGCCTGATTTGGGTTTGGATGTACTTTAAGCTCAGACGCAGGGTGGGAGACAGCACCATGACATTGTTGTCTTTGGGCTCTGTTCTGAGCCCAAAAAAACTGAAACAGTGGGTTCCAATTTCCACCCCATTGTCCTTAAATATAACACTTCTGGTGAAAACCTCTTTCTAAACTAAGGAGGAATAATTTGGGGTTTACCGTCTATTAAGGATAATGAAGCAAAAGATGGACATTGAATTAAACAATGAAGTTTTGCAGTGAGGAATATACATAGTAACAAACACTGTCCATGGTGATTAAAGCAAAAGCTATTCACAATGGCATCTTAATGATTTTATATTAAAGGATACCTCATTTCCAATAAATGGACAAGCTATGGCTAGAAAAAGACCATCAGTTGTTGTAGTATTCAGGTTCAAAGGGTTAATGTGTGGGACTGTGTAAATAGCACCTCCCATAATGATGATGTAAGGGGCACTGGACCAAGAGTTGAGAGGGAGAATGTTTCTAGCTTCAGCAGAGTAACATGTATATCTGTACATAGTTCAGTTGTAGCTAACATAACAAACCAGTTATTGCTGAGACGTGCCCCAGTGTTGCAGCAATCATTCCCCAGCCAGTCCGACCAACGTACAACAGTTGTGCTGTTAGCAACGGACCATGTGAGAAGGAAAGTTTCACTGTGGCTGAAAGTGACATGACCTGGCCAGGGGCCCACCAATGTATAAGAATGAAACGTGGAAATATTCTTTCAAACGAGACTTTCTGGCCTAGCCACAGTGGGTCCTCCCGAGGCGGAAGCAGCGATTCATTCAAATCCTCATTATCTTTGGTAGGAGCAAGAGAAAATCGCACCCTTTGAATCTTGACATGAGAGTCAAGGATCTTCTTGGCTTTGCAGTTTTCTTGCAATCGTTTTTCTGGGCCTGGGATCGGTCTGGACTGAAAGGGTGGAGAGCTCATGAAGTGACTGGAAAATTGTTGTTATTACCTCTTCCACCATATACTTAGAAACTGTAGGGTGGGGTGTCTTAAGTAGGCAAAATCATCTGGTGAAGTGGCTCTATTCTTAGCCAAAACATCTATTACAAGTGTATAAAGCAGTAAGATAGCTGCACGTCCAAGCGACTATTATCCCCTCCCTGAGAAGTTATAGTCGAATCTTTGAGGTGGACCCGTCTCCTCTGGAGAAGGTGGCTTTTTGCTTCCTAGTTGGTTATAAATACCCGAGATATTAGAAATCCTGATTTTACATTTCACAATAGCCCACCTCATTTCTCAGGTTTAACCGTATTTTCTGCATTTCTGTTGCTGCATAAGTAGCCATGGCATCAGTATCGATATTTCAGTACGAGTGATATTAATGAGCTTAAGATGGCGTTTCCAGTCTAAGTTTGCTCATGTTAGGATCACACTAAATACATCGTAACTTACATACAGCTAGAGAACTATTGACATCCTGTATCTCCACCGTGCCCACATTTTGTCAAAGCTGTGTGAATCGGAATCAGTTTTTGCTACAATTGCTAGCAATAATTAAGGGGCTAATATTCCACTTCCACAAGCTAATGCTGCAGTTAGACACTGGCGAGGATCTTGGGCGTGTGACTGTTTTCCAATGATTGGGTTTTCTGAAGAGGCTACAATGGGGCCTGATTGGTGCATTTGTTTCAAGGTGGCTTGTGTTGATATGTTTCCCCTGTGCTGTGTAGTTTTCAAACTGTCCAGCTGAAAGTTTTAATGAGGTTGGTCCCTGTTTGCTGCAATATTAATTCCTTGCTGTTGTAGAATTGCTTGTGTTTGTGGATTGGATACTTATTTGCTCCCTATTATACAACTTCAAGACTCTTAACCTGATATAGACTGTCCTTGCTCTCCCCCCGCTCCACCCCGGACATTAGCAGCTCATCTCTCCATTATACAGAAAAAAACTAACAAAACAACTTGCATTTATATATAACCTTTAACTTAGTAAAATGTCCCATGGCTCTTTAAAATGCCCAATTTCAAACTTTTCCAGCAACTGGAAGTACAGATGTAGGAAGCT
Organism: Cetorhinus maximus; assembly: GCF_964194155.1. Classification (NCBI taxonomy): domain Eukaryota; kingdom Metazoa; phylum Chordata; class Chondrichthyes; order Lamniformes; family Cetorhinidae; genus Cetorhinus; species Cetorhinus maximus. The sequence continues at coordinate 103,795,337 of NC_135893.1, forward strand.
GTGTCTGTCGATTTCTGCTCCTGTCCATGAAATTCAGTCTATACTTCCTGTCTGTGATGCAGATCTTACTGGGAGCATCAATTTGCTTCTTTACACGATGACACTGTAAGTAAAGGGTCCTGAAGCCTGTTTACTTTTTCGTGCAAACAGCCCATAATTTACAAAATGGCAAGAGTAATAGCATTCACTGTTCTTTATGTGCAAATGCTACAGCACTTCAGGCGAGGACAGATGTTTGATTAGACACTGAAATCTGAAAGTTGCTGCCCGAGATGCTCTGTGGTTAGTTTTGTGAAAAAAATCATCGCGCTGAAAGCCCCACCATTAAAATGCATCGAACTGCATGAAGTTGCTGGACGTGCACCGTAGATAGATGCTAAATATGTTACAAATGTTAGAGCTGGTCTGAAATGGCACAAGGAGCCTGTTTAGGAGCCATTTAAGTTCCATACATACAATATTTAACAAAGCCTAGATTAGCCATCAGAGATTCTTTTATATTTTTATCTTTTGTGGCGAAAAATATTGTCCAGATTTTAAACAGGCAAGGAACAAGTCTAACTAATGACAGATGCTGTTAGATTCAGTCCTACAGAAAGTTATAGCCCATTGCTTTTCTTTTCTTCATATCGTTGTAATTGTGAAGTTTTAAGTTTTTTCAAGTTTTAAGTTAATTTAAAAGTACTACTGGCCTATTGAGTAAGGACTGACATTAAAAGAATGTCCTATTTAGTTAGTTCAGTAAATCTATTAAAGTGAAAGTTGCTGTAGTCCCAGAGGACCATAAGCTGCTCTTTCATTAGAGAGAGAGACGACTGGCGGTGAGTTCAACCTGAGGGTCACCACACCTCAGACGAGGAGCGAGGTTGAGAAGGCAGGGCCTTCATGGATGACCTCAACCATTACAGGAGTTGAACCTGCACTGTTGGCGTCACTCTGCATCACAAACCAGCCATCCAGTTGGGGGGGAAGGTGGTGGCATAGTCACTGGACTGGTGTTCCAGAGACCCAGGGTAATGCTCTGGGGACCCAGGTTCAAATCCCACCACTGCAGATGGTGAAATTTGAATTCAATAAAAATTTGGAATTAAGAGTCTGATAATGATTGTTGTAAAAACCCATCTGGTTCACTAATGTCCTTTAGGGAAGGAAATCTGCCATCCTTACCTGGTCTGGCCTACATATGACTCCAGACCCACAGCAATGTGGTTGACTCTTAACTAACCTCTGAACAAGATACCCACATCCCATTGTAAAGAAAAGCCAACTGAGCTAACCAACCCCCTAACTTATTAAAGGACATAGCAGGGCAGGGCATACTGATCCATATATTTCAGAGAACATTAACATGTACAGGAAGCACAGATTGTTCTGCAGAACAGAAATCATTCTTTCTAATTGGTGTTTCTAACAGGAAATTGGTAAAGAATATTGCTGAATCAAATTCAGACTTTTAATTTAAGTTTCACTTGGTGAAATAGCAGTTATTTGTAACAAGAGTGAAAGTATTGATAAGAAACATAGTTGGGGAAAGAAAGACTGACATTGATATAGCGCCTTTCATGACCAAAGAACATCCCAAAGCTCTTTGCAGCCATTGAAGTACTTTTGAGTGCAGTCACTGTTGTAGGAAATGTGGCAACTAATTTGCGCACAGCAAGCTCCCACAAACAGGGGTTGCAATAATGACCAGATAATCTGCTTTTGTGATGTTGGTTGAGGGATAAATATTGGCATGGACACCGGAGAGAACTCCCCTGCTCTTCTTTGAAATAGAGCCATTAGATCTCTTACATTCCCCTGAGAGGGCCTAGGTTCAACATCTCATCCAAAAGATGGCACCTCCAACAGTGCAGGGCTCCCTCGGTGCTGCACTGGAGTGCCAGCCTTGATTTTTGCGCTCAAGTCCTTCAGTGACCTTGAACCCACACCTTGTGACTTGGCGGAGAGAGTGCCACCCAGTCTATAGAAAATCGTCTTGTTAAAACCAAAGTTATTGTTAAGGGAAAGACAATTAAATTTTCCATTTATGGAGCTGTATGTTAAATTTTATATAATTATAAAATGAAGGATTGTGTGGATTGTCACATTGACAGGGTAAGGTGTATAAAAATTGGTTGTTTGTAATAAAAATTTGGATTCTTAAAAGCCTAAGACACTGAGCTCAGAACTGTAACACATTTGAATCCCCAACTATCATTATGTCAGGTTGGAAGCGTATGAGTATCTGTTAAATATTACATATGTTAAAAAAAATCTGTGAAGCCTGATGTTCAATTGATTCGAGGAGTAAATTATAAATAAGTCTCCTAATCTCTAACAACGATCTGCTTGAGAATCACTTTCAGGCTAACGTGGCAAGGACATGTGGTAATTCAGGCAACTTATCATTGCGTGTCCCTAGCTTCCAGGTCTTAATGAAAGCGATTGTGCAGCATGTAAGAAAATTCATCATATTAATTGAGCTTTTTAATGCGTGTTTAATGAAGCAATCAAATTCAGTAAGAATGGCAAACAGTTTTAAATCACAGAATTTCTACAGTACAGAATGAGGCCATTGAATTGTTTTTTTATTCGTTCATGGGATGGGGCCCTTGAGAACTGAGTGGATTGCTAGGCCACTTCAGAGGGCATTTAAGAGTCAACCACATTACTGTGGGTCTGGAGCCACAGGTAGGCCAGACCAGGTAAGGACGGCAGATTTCCTTCCCTAAAGGGGCATTAGTGAACCAGATGGGTTTTTATGACAACAGTTTCATGGTCATCCAGATTTGAAATTAAATTCTGGTTTCACCATCTGCCATGGTGGAATTCAAACTCAGGTCCGCAAAGCGTTCCCCTGAGTCTCTGGATCACTAGTCCAGTGGCGATACCACTACACCACCGCCTCCATGTTCCAAGTGAGCACTTCACCAAGTGTCATTCCCCTTCCTTCGATTGTGCCAAGAAGATAACTATATTCGACTAATAAATTCAAAACAAAATACTAGCAGGTTAAAATGTTTTCTAAATACTGATAGTAAAATTAGTTGTAATGGCAACCATTTGAATAGATTAATTCTGGGCTAGTAGCAGGTACACATCAAACTGACTTCTGCATTTCTAAAGCATGATACCAAATAAACAGTACTATGCAACAGACAATGTTGGGTGGTTAACACAGACAATAAAACAATGTGTGGTACAAAATCAGGTATAAAAGTTAGGTAAGTACTGTTTTTTGTGAGCCCATTGTAGCTTCTGTTTATACCGCGGTGATAGTTTTCAATGCAATTTAAAAAAAAATTTTAATTACATTTTTGAAAGTCCAATTTAATTTTGCTATCTTAACTCAATGTGGGTTTGGAATTGGAATTTGGTTTACTACTTGGTCTTAGAAGGCTTCACATATCTAGAGAAGCATGAAGCGAATGCTTATGTAACTCCTGAAGCAGGTCACTAGCCTGTCGTTCGAGGGGCATCATGCCACATCAAGCGTAGCTAAGAATGAGAGTCTCCTGCTCTTACTACGTTCTGTGGGCATATTGGAAGGATTTGCAAGTTGATGATCAATCTGTATGGCCATGCTAAGAGTTCGCCTTCTGTGGCCTTGAACAGGACTTAAACCTCGAGCTTCTGACTCAGAAGTAGGGACACTATCCACCGCGTCACGAGAACCTCCTTGGTTTACCCTTACCTTGTGATAGAGTTATACAAAAACAGGCCCTTCGGCCCATTGTGTCCATGCCGGCCATCAAGCACCTATCTCCTATCTATTCTAATCCCATTTTCCAGCACTTAGCTTGTAGCCCTGTGTGCTATGGACATCTAGGGTTATAAGTGAAGTGAAGTTGACCTTTAAAAGTACTTCAGATTGCAATTAGAAGAACAGTTTTTGGTGTCTGGAATGTGGATCGATAGAAGGGGATGACATGATCTGCCAAATGGAGGAGAGGGCAACTGGATACTGAATCTCCCACCAAAGGAGTGTGTTATTGAGCAACTGATCTTACAGTTGGGAATAGTAGGCAGGGCTGGTTACACTCACCATCATTCCAAGAGGGAGCAATCATAATGAGCAGCCTGAAAGGATTATTGCAGGAAATTTTAAGTAACTAGCTTAACTGTGACTTGTCAGAATGCAGCACACATATACTTCATATGTAGATTGTGGTACTTAACTTTTAAAAAATTCTTCCATGGGATGTGGGCATCACTGGCAAGGCCAGCATTTATTGCTCATCCCTAATTGCCCTTAAGAAGGTGGTGGTGAGCTGCCTTCTTGAACCGCAGCAGTCCATGTGGTGTAGGTACACTCACAGTGTTCTTAGAGAGGGGTTCCAGGATTTTGACCAGGAGTAGGCCACTTGGCCCTTCGAGCCTGGTCATCTGTGTTATGTGGCTTGGTCTCATATATTTTGTTTTATAATGCCCTGTTGTACGATGCTGATAGTGCTGATATCCCACTGCTGCTGTAGTAATACGGGTTCTTTAGATGTCTCAGTGATGAGATCTTGAGATTTGTATATTTAAACATGAACTCCTTATTGTTAATCTTTAACTATTTACAGATCCCAGGTTATTGTCATGCATGGTGCTGTTACCTCCATGCAGGCTGGTTCCAGTGTTCTTTCTAGACTGTTCTCTCAGTCTATTACATAATACCATGGGCAGTGCTGTTCTCCAGTCCCACATTAACCCTTGTTCTGCTGTCGAGCACCTTTACATTACAATGGCATGCAGGCACATCATACAACATCCCCCTTTCTTCTCCAAAGAAAACTCACCATTCCAATGGAGTATAACTATTTGAAGTACAATCCACTTGCTATCCCTGCTCCCCCCTCTCAAGTCCCTGACTTTATAAATTCAGATGGTCCTGAGGCTCGAGAGGTCTTCCATTTCTCGGTCTGTCACTTTTGGAGGAATGGTAGCGGTACTCTTTGTTTCTGGTACTTGGTTATCTCCATTGGACTCACTTTTTGCGCTCCCTCGAGTTACGTTTCTCTTTATTAACAACCTGCCTGCTTTTTTCCGACACTGTGGTTTATCCCATTCGCCCGAGGGGAGTATGTACTCCGTTCGTTCCTAGAGTGGACTCGGATTCTCATTTTCCGTGATATCCGGCGTGTTCTTGCTGGATGCACACGTTTCGCAAATGGAACCTTCATTTTCACTTGTTTCACAATCTCAGCCAAGCATTTGTTTGCTGTTTTATTTTCAAATTGTTTTGTAAGCTTATGAATCTTCTCACTCAGCTCAATGTTTGGCAGCACATCGGGTTCCTTGCGCCCCAGTGTCAGATTTACATTTTCCCATCTTATTTCTGCCTTTTCTTTCTCTGTCTGCAACAGGACTTTGTCCTTGTTCTTCATTTTGGTTTTGTTGTTGGCCAGGTCTGTCTCCAACGAAGTTGAACTTGCTTTGGTTCTGTAGTTGTGCAATTCATGGCTTCGTTATCTGCTCACAGTTTGGGAAGTCTGATGGCTTTTCCTTTCAATGCCTCCTCTTTCCAACCAACTGCTTCTTCAGCTCTTCAGACTGTTTCTTTAGCTTTCGGCTTCCTCCTGGAATATTGAATATTGCTGAGTCTTCTCTGCTAACTGGTTCTTTAGTTTGTTCAGAGTGATGTTAAATTCGTTTTCCTTCTCTTTGTAATTTTCCAGAGGAATAAACTTTGTCCTAAGGAATTCTTGTAACATGTGAAGATCTGTCAACACATTTTCCTTTCCTTTGCGAAGCTCGCTTGTTTCATCTTGAGCTTTCCTGTAGTTCAGTAGAGTCTCCTCGAGTTTCATCTGCTTTGCTTCCATTCTGCTGTTTAAGACAGCATTTCTTCATGTTGCTGATGGTTATGCATTCCTTTTGCTTTTGATCTTGAAGGACAATCAGATGTTCTTTCAATTGTTTATTTTCTTGTTGACCTCTTGCCAGCTCACTCTGTGCTTCAGTGCATCGTTTTGTTGCTACTGATAGTTCAAACACAGCTTTTATTGAAGTAATATTCAACATACTTTTTGGCTCCTCATGTTTTTCCATGGCTACATATTGATTCTTCAAGGGGTCTTTCAGGGTTGCAACTTCTTTGCTTGCCTTTTCTGTCTGCTGTTTTGCCTGTCTGCACATCTGGTTGAGTTTTCCCAACTCCTGTTTTGATTTACCAACTGTGTAATAGAGGGTCGTTATCTCTGCCTGCTACCTTTGTGTCATCTCTGAAATTTGTTTGTTCAGATCTCGAACAGTTTGGTTCATTGATGACTTCAGTATATCGTGCATTTTTAGAAGTATATACTCAGCTTGAATCTTGTGCTTTAAATCTTCCAGTTCAGCTCTGATGCAAATGTTTCCCTGTAGAACAGATTCATTTACTTTTTGCACATTTTGTTTCTTTTGAGTTACCTCAGATAGCTGTCCTTCATTCATAGCCATTTGCTCACTCTGCACTGCCATCTATCTCCCTCCCTCTGGGGTCTTTTGTTGCTCTCATTCTGGGGATATTTCTTGTCCGACGCTTTATTGGGAGTAGCCCTCTCTCTGGGGTCTCTTGTTGCCCTCTCTCAGGGGCCTTCTGTTGTCCTTGGTGCTTTATTGGGGGTGTGCTGGACCATCTTCTAGGAACTCTGCTCTCCACAACTTGGACTTTACAATATCTGTCAAAGCCTTTTAATACCTCAGTGTTATTGCACAGCGGGTGGTAAATGCTGAGCAACTCAAATCCCGGAGGGAAGCTTGAAACAGCTGCCACAACGGTTTTTGCAATTTGTATTTTTATTTCAAGATGCGTGCCTTCAATTCAGTAGTAATAAGTCCACCGAGTCTTAGAGGTTTTTTACAAAACTAAATTAAACATTTATTAATAAAAGAAATGATTTTAAGCACATACATAGGTCTACAAATTACTACTATGATAACTCCTAGCTCCCCTAATTAATCTGATTCCCAGTTACAACCCATTAAGGCAACAGTGAAACAACATAGATTTCAATAGGCCCAGGCAAAGCACATAATACCCTGGACAGTGATATTTAAAATGAATTTCCTTAGCTTCAGTTCCTGGAGACAGCAGCTTGGTATACAGAGGCTAGAGGCTTTTCGCACTTGTTAGATCTTAGAATGCCTTCTTTCCTTACCCATAACCTCATCTCCTTTATACATGTTTCTCCCTTTTTAATGTAAATCCCACTGTTCCAATATGTCTTTCCAACTTTACCTTTTCCATAATATAAATCTTTCATAGTACTCATATCATCAGAAATCTTTGGGAAAAATAAACACGCTGTTTGGCTTAGCCTCTTATGGTTAGGTGTAACACCTTACCATCGCTTCGAAATTCACTACTCTGGTTTATCTAAAAATGCAAATATTCTTCACACCTCACATTCTAAAACTTCAGCCATGTTTACATATTTAGCATTTCAAATCTAACTACCCTTCTGATACATCAAAGCACCCAGACCAGCTGTATGTAATTCAATTAAAACCCACACACCCACACCTAACACACAGAGAAACTAATCCAAACCCCACTATTGCCTTACCTTTACAATAAATTACAGTAGTATTATGAAAATGAGTATATTTTCATGACACACACCAAATGATGTCGGGTATGGATCTATACATTGGCTGTGGAGTATTTCACCAGCAAATAACCAAAGTGGAATAAAAACTTATCAGCTTGTACTTCTCCTGTACACTAAAAATGATCTACTCCAAGACTCCGACTCTTGGGTCTGGTTTAGCCCTTTCCAGAGCAAAAATGCACCTGACTCTTCTAATTTTCTGTCCGTGGATTTTTTTTTCCTTGTAGTTACAGCTTTAAATTCTGTTACCCCTTTAAAACTGTCAGTGAGGTAACCGTTTTTCTCACTCGGGCTGCCTGCAGCGGCCGGCTTTCTGTGCTATGAGCTTCCCGCGCTTTTTCAGGGTTTGGTGGGTTCTCTGGCGACCGTGGCTGCATTCAAGGTAGGAATATTGCTTTTCTCTGCGATGCTTTCCTTTTTTTTTTGCCAGTCTTCTCCTTTGGAGTTTTGGCGGACCTGTGGTCCAGACGGGGCCCATTTTTCTTTTAGCCTTTAGCGACAGCGCCTTTCACCTCTGCACTGCCTGCCCTTTGTTTTTTTTTTCTTTCAGGTAACTTCATTTTTTTTCAACAGCTTCTTCTTTACTCTGTAGTTTTTCTTCTTAAACTTTTGACTCTGCTAGCTGATATCTATGTAACTTCTGTTGTTTTTAACTTCAATGCAGCATAGCCACCACTGCTGTGATCTGCTGAGCCCCAGGACTACCACCTATTCTATAATGTAAGAACAGCATTTTTGTACCTTTGTTCACTGTCTTGTAAATTGTCCAAGTTCTTTGGCTCTGCATTACTCAGGGTCGTGCAATTTTTTTGTATTTTTGCTCACCCGTCCTTGTGATCTGACCAGGTTTTTTTCTTTTTACTCTGCATCACTCGGGGACCACAATAAACTTTCACTCATTCTGGCAGATTCCTCAACTTCTAAGGCTGTAGCGATACTTCTTCAACTGTTTCTTCAATTTTCCTTCTTAGGTGCAAGTCTCTCTAGTTTGGCTTTAGCTGTTTGTGCTTTATACCTTGGGATACTGTTCTGGGTTCATCATTTAAAATGACCTTTCAGATCACCACTGATGTGATATTATTTAGAAGCTCCCACCGCTGCCAATCATATTGTAATATGGGCTCTTTAGATGTCTCAATGATGAGATCTTGAGCTTTGTATATTTAAACATGAATGCTCAATTGTTAATCTTTAACTATTTACAGATCCCAGGTTATTGTCATGCATGTTGCTGTTACCTCCATGCAGGCTGGTTCCAGAGTATTCTCTCTAAACTGTTCTCTCACTCTATTACCATGTGACTCTATACATCATACTGTGGGTGGTGCTATTCTCCAGTCCCACATTAACCCTTGTTCTGCTGAGCATCTTTACATTACAGTGGCATGCAGGCACATCACACGACATGCTCCTGTGAAGCGCCTTGGGACATATTATTATGTTAAAGACACTACATAAATGCAAGTTGTTGTTGTTGAAGGCACTGATTTTTGATTCCACAAGTGATGGTCACTGTCCCGTACTTCATGCAAGTACCTGTAGCCACTATTTACAGGTGAATCGACCCAGGGAGCATCAGCTTGCTACATCCAAAGGAGCATCCAAAGGGGAGGTGGTGGTGGAGTGGTATGGTCACTAGACTAGCAATCCAGAGGCCCAGGGTAATGCTCTGGGGACATGGGTTTGAATCCGGCCACAGCAGATGGTGGAATTTGAATTCAATAAAAAAATCAGGAATTAAAAGTCTGGTGATGACCATGGAATGTTCAGTGCTGATTGTCATAAAAACCCATCTGGTTCACTAATGCCCTTTAAGGAAGGAAATCTGCCATACTTACCTGGTCTGGCCTACATGTGACTCCAGGCCCACAACAATGTGATTAACTCTTAAAATGCTCTCTAAACAAGGGCAATTAGTGATAGGTAATAAATGCTGGCTTAGCCAGCGATGCCCACATCCCTTGAACAAATATAAAAAAAATCATAGCCAAACTTCACTCTATCCTTCCCCAATATCCAGATATGTACTTGCAACAGGAGCTGGTACAATAAGTTGCCATAGAAGCCAATTTACACATCTACAAGCTTTAGAATACAGCACCTGCAGCCAAGGTTCATTTTAATGAAGGAATTTTGCTTCTCTGCTAACATTTTAACACCAACATGACTTACCAAATACCATCAAAATCAAATGTGAAATGCTCCTCGTGGAAAGTAATAGTCACTTTCTGTTTAGGAATTTTGGTAATACCCTCTCTTTGAATTTCTACTGCAGTCATTTAAGGAATTAATAAGTCCATTACCACATTACCATTACCATTGCATTGCATTGTGTAGCACACTAACATGTGCTACATCAGTCCATGTCCAAATGCAGCAAGACCTAGACAATATCCAGGTTTAGGCTGACAAGTGGCAAGTAACATTCATGTCGCACATGTGCCAGGCAATGATCATGTCCAACAAGAGAGAATCCAACATCGCCCCTTGAAATTCAATAGCATTGCTGATTCCCCCGCTATCAACATTTGACTTGCATTGAAGTCTTCACTCAGGCGAACTGCGTACAGTGTTACGATCAGCACTGGTGTCAAGTATAGTCATAAACCTCAGGCCTCTTACTCTGGGCACCCACTGGTCGCACAAGCACTGAGTCTGGATCTGAAAGCATCCATCTTGACATCCCTTACCTGTCAGTGTAGGAATAAAATTCCACGTTGCAGTGACTGATGATCATGAGTGCATAACTGACAGTGAGTCATGCTCATATAATTGACAGCAATGTCAAGTTAATATTCTCTTTGGAAGTTCAGACCCTGCTTCAGAGGTGAGCAATTTATTCTCTTATAAGTCCTCATGCTATTCAGCTATGTTGTACATCCTTCCTCCAAGCAGGCCAATTGTAGTACCTCAATTCAGGTCAGCCAGTGCTTGATTGAATCTGGGACCTTCCAGCCTCTATGACTTTGTGCTACACTGCGGGGTCCCATCACCAATGAAGCTATCTGGGGAGCTAATGATGTATTTCTGTAACCTTCATAAGAATAAAATTGAGTTGAATGCATCATAACTGATTGAAATGATGCGTGAATAACACATTAAAGAACTGGGGCGATTGTGTCATCACCGCTAAAGGAGTGGAGCTGAAGGCTGCAGTCACTCAGAGCCGTGGGTACCTCACCTCCTGAGCAACGTGCTTAGCAATAGCTTTGGAAATACCTAACCTAATTAATAGGACAGGTCTGCTGTTCTCCTGCCTGGTGACTGAGACAGAGTCTCAGGTGCTCAGTGGTAGTGATGCTTGTTGTGAATTTGTAACAAACCAGTTAGGCTGGACGTTTAAGGGATTTCTGCAACTCTCCTGGTGATAGAAGGGGAACAGCTCAGAGGACATTCCCTTCGAGGCAGGACAAAAGCTTGCTCTCTAACCAATTACGGTATTGAAAAGACGTGAGCACACTCTTCGATCATCAAGCTGGAGCGATATTGTTAGCCATTTCAGCTGAGGACAAACCCTAGAGGGCAAAATCATTTCTCATGTGAGACAAAATGATTGTATTAAAATACGTAAACATTTCCATTGCTTTAGGAGCTGACGAGCATGGAGCTAATAAAGACATCTGAACTGAGGGGGTGGAGGTTTAAATCGTCAGTCACGCATGACGGGATTATGACTGAGGTTGCATTTAACCAGTTAATTAGACGGTTAAAGAGAAGTCTGTGTACGCGCATCAGAAACACATTTAGAAATCTAAAATGAATTTTAAATGATTTTAATATTAACTGACATTTCATGCAGACTTTGTATTCTAGGTTAAGAAAGATGCTGCATTTGTAGAGCGCCATTTGCAACAGCAGGAAATCCTCCAAGTGCATTACAGTCAATAAAGTACTTTTGAAATGGTGTCACTATTACAATGTAGGAAATGCAGCAGCCAATTTGTACACTGCAAAGTGCCAAAAACATTAATATGATTAATAATAAGATAATCTCTTTTATTGGTGTTGCTTAAGCAATAAATGTTGCCCAGGACATCGGGAGATCTTATTAGCTCTTCATCAGAAGAGTGCCATGTGATCTTTTGCATCCCTCTAAGAGGGCAAAGGGGGCCTCGGTTTAGAGTCTCACCTGAAGGATAGCGCCTTAGACAGTGCAGCATTCCCTCAGTACTGCACTGAGGTGTCGGCCTTTGTTTGTGCTCGAGTCTGAGGAATGAGACTTGAACCTTTCTGAGGCGGGTATGCTAACAGTGAGCTACAGCTGGCAATAGGTGTTACCGCCCTTTCATTTAGCTCTTCTTAGATTCCTGTATATAAATGATATGTCAGTCTTTGTTAAACTGTTCATTTATGCTCCCTGCATGGCAATAAAAAAGCCTAAAAAAATTGAAACAAGGAAAAGTACATTAAAGTATTTTTCCTGGGGGAAAAAAAAACATACTGTTGAAGCTTTTTTGTCTTACAGTCATCAGGACAGATGCAAGAATGCCAAATTTCAAAGGGAGCAACAATTTATACTACACGAGAAATTGTTGCTTCCTTTGAAATTTGGCATTCTTGTGTCTGTCCTGATGAGTGCAAGACAAAAAGCTTCGACAGTCTGTCCCTTTTCTCAGCAATGCTCAAGTTCTGCACTACCGAGCAACTACTAAAATATTTTTCTCGACACACTGAATTTCGCTTTGATTTACCTGTAAATGACTAATACCACTTCTGTAATGTTGAATTGCAGGATGGATGACATTCAACTCTGTAAAGATATAATGGATCTAAAACAGGAGCTCCAGAAATTAGTATCAATTCCAGGTAATGCCATACTTTGAATGTCCAATAGTATTTCCTTCAGTACTTTGGTTTGCATTATAGCTGGTTTTCGTTTTCCTTTAAGTGCTGTACAATTATAAAGAATTTAAAACTTGGAATAGTGAGTCAAGAGTAGCTGTAACAAATTTCCCTCCAGCTCCTGGATTCCCATGTGTATTCTGAGTTGTTGACAGGCCAGCCACTTGTGCTCAAACTGCAGTATACTATTACCAAATGCAGTAGCAATGTACATCAAGCTAACACTTCTAACACCATTGGAGGAAAACTTAGTTGAGGAAATTATTATCTGTCCCCCGGGAATATGACACCCATGTCCAGTGAGGCACTGCGCAAACTGTTGCTGCAGTGACATAAAACGATAGAACCATAGAAAAATTACAGCACAGAATGAGGCCATTCAGCCCATTGTGTCTGTGCCGGCCAAAAAATAAAAAACTATCTGCCCATTCTAATCCCACCTTCCAGCACCAGGTCCATAGCCTTGCAGGTTACAGCATTTCAGGTGCAGATCCAGGTGCCTTTTAAATGAGTTGAGGGTTTTTGCCTCCATCACCAAACCAGGCAGTGAATTCCAAACACCCACCACCCTCTGGGTGAAGAAGTTTTTCCTCATGTCCCCTCTAATCCTTTTACCAATCACCTTAAATCTATGCCCCCTGATAATTGACCCCTCCGCTAGGGTAAACAGGGCATCCCTGTCTACTCTATCTAGGCCCCTCCTAATCTTGCACCCCTCAAACAGGTCACCTCTCAGCCTCCTCAGTTCAATCCCCAGCCTATCCAATCTTTCCTCACAGCTGACATGTGAGGTGTGTAAAAAAATATTTGACGTCCCTGTGGACTCTACGTTCAGTGGTTTAAAGCTGACTCCATATTGGTAAGATATGATTTTATTTTGGCATAAATGGAAATTAATACGTTACAGTATTTAAGCAGCAGGTTTCAAAATACAATTGAGAAGAATATTGTCCTTTGTGGGCTTTGGTAGGAGTGAGGTCCATTCCCTGTACCTTCTACTCACATAAATGGCTGCAAAGAACATGTGCCTGTTTCAGCTAAACAAAATAAGTGACAGCCATTCGCTATCTCATTCCTTAGGGCAATGCCTTGACCAATTAGGGCCAAGCTGCCTGGTTTAAATTTCAAACAATGCTTGACAGATAACTGTCAGTCACCATCACTGGTGTATTCTCCATGGCAATGCCTCCACCAATCAGAATCCACTTGCCAACCAATCAGCACTCTCTTCACATGCAGTATAAATTGTTGTTTTTCCCTTATATTGGTATTCTTGCGGTGTCCTGATGAGTGCAAGACAAAAAGCTTCAACATGTCTCTTTTTTTCAGCAATACTCAAGCGCTGTACTAACAAATGACAATAAGTTTCACATTGCTGCAGAGACGATTAGGTAAAACTGAGATCGCTCTGAGCCTCACCTGTTCTTTTTCCCCTACTTGAATAAAAAAATAAAGTGAAATTTTGCCAAACATTGAGTTGTTTGCGATGCACCCACACCTGCAGTCAGCAGGAAACAGGGCAGTGTGTTTCTGCATAAAGTGGCACCAAGAGAAAGGCATAGGGTCATTTTACTCTGAGCTGGCCTGATCCCTAAAATACCCTCAAAAGCCCATTATCTTAGAGGTGATGGCACCAGCATATGCCCAGAGGAAATAACTCCTGATGTTTTAAAGCAAGTGGAAGAGGTTCGATTGTTTTTCTTTCAAAGACGAAGACTTATAAATGCTTATATTTACCTTTAATTAAATGCCTAATTTAACTTGTCAACAGCTGCATATCTCTCGGTAGAAGAACAGGGTGCGCTGTTATGGTGCGGCTATGGCAGCTACACCAATACTTTCCTCTCTCTATCACTGCGGCTTACATGTTGAACTTTGGATTGTATTAGTCGGAGGGATTTATGCACACCCAGCATTATAGAAATGGGCCAATGCAAATCTTCACCCCCTCAAAAGTTTGAAGGAAAAATTCAACTCTGTCCGAAGCAAAGTCCATTAGGTTCTGATGTACAAGTTGCACCAGTTGATGGGATGTTCCCAGTAGTATTGCTGTTTTATTTTCTTTTTTTTAAAAAAAAAGACCAGCATTTCTATTAATTTCATGAAATTGCTGACTTGCCTTTTTGTGGGCTTTTGGAATAAACTGTGTTTATTGCCTGGCCATATGGTTTGCATTGTAGCGGGGGAGGTGAGCAGGACCTCGGTGTCCCGGCTTCTGACTTCGGTGCAGGGCTGGATGCCGGGCCCTTCCCACTTCGGCACAGTCCCTGCGGGGCACCGGGTCCCTGCCAGCAGAGGGAGGATGGCAAGTAGGGGAGTCGGTCCGCCCTGGGAAAAGAGGTGAGGTCCTCGGCAGGCAGAGCCTGAGTCCAGATAGTGGGCTGAAGAAAGGGGAGGGGAGTGGAGTCTACGGCTGCGAGGGAGGGAGAGAGAGAGCTAGAGCAGCAGCAAAGAGTTGGAGCTGAAGTCTGGGGGTGGCGAGTTGCGGCATGGAGGAACCAAGGCCATGGCTGTTGATGTTAATTATATTGTTAAGATACACGGGTGAAGAACATTATTTAATGAAGTACTATGAACACATATAAATCGTGGACAGCAGGACACTGGGCGTGTGTGAGGAGATCTATAAGACTGAACAAAGTCTTGATAAAGAAAAGCTCTGTGTCTTGGTTTTGACTTCAGCAACCGGCTTGGGTCCTGTTAACAATGAACGGGGCAGCCCAAAGCTTCTGACAGTGATTAGAGAACCAGGAAGTGGAAGTAAAGCAGGCTTACAGCTAGACCATAAGACCATAAGACATAGGAGCAGAAATTAGGCCAATCGGCCCATCGAGTCTGCTCCGCCATTCAATCATGGATGATAAGTTTCTCAACTCCATTCTCCCGCCTTCTCCCCGTAACCTTTGATCCCCTCACCAATCAAGAACCTATCTATCTCGGTCTTAAATACACTCAATGACCTGGCCTCCACAGCCTTCTGTGGCAATGAATTCCATAGATTCACCACTCTCTGGCTAAAGAAGTTTCTCCTCATCTCTGTTCTAAAAGGTCTTCCCTTTACTCTGAGGCTGTGCCCTCGGGTCCTAGTCTCTCCTACTAATGGAAACATCTTCCCCACGTCCACTCTATCCAGGCCTTTCAGTATTCTGTAAGTTTCAATCAGATCCCCCCCTCATCCTTCTAAAATCCATCAAGTATAGACCCAGAGTCCTCAAACGTTCCAGCTGTTGGAGAACCAGGTGGATTGCCTGGACAGCACCCCTGAGTTCAAGAGGCCACGAGGACCGGACGATCCCCTTCATGTCTGGAAGACAAGGTCATCTGGGTCACGTGGTCATGGGAAATGAGCAGTAGGAGCTTCACCAATTGAACTCTGCTCCCTGGCGGATTGGAGATCAGGAGTTAAAGTCTTGACGATATCCTGGTGGATCTGGAGCATGGGCCGTGAGTGTCCATTGTAAATAGTTTGTTTCTCTGAGCTAAGCTCTTCCCTTAATGTTTATACACATTTGATGCTAGTGGAATATAGAATCCCTGTTTTATAATCTTCTTGCAGTTCATGTGCTTGAATCTCACATGACAGAAACTGCGTTTGTGTTTCGAGCTATATAGAAATGTGAGGTCTGATTTTAATTTGGAGCAGTAATCTGGTCAGTAAACTAGGGCCCAAACAGCCAGCAACCTGCCGACACCTGCCCTGCATTGGTATCATTGGGATGAGACTTTTCTATTTAAATTAGACTGACCTCACTGAAGACAGGCAGCCTTCCCATTCCTGAATTCCGGCAAATTAAGATGGGGTGGGCATGGGAACATGACGCAGATGTTCACCCCCGTCCCCTCACAATCATAATTCCATGCCTACATTGTTTCTGTCAGGTACGAGGGAGATTAAAATCAGGCCTGTAATTTCGGTGTATGCTGCTGCCTGCTTAGAGCAGTGCTGTTTACCCACTCAGATAGTGTCCATTTTCTGTACCCTTCCCTTAGACTCCACTCAACTCAGCAGCTGCCTCTGCAGGCGAAACAGAGCCCAAGGATCCTACCGATATTTTATTGTTTCACATGGATGTGAGCATTTTCGCAATTGCTGGAATACTTTCTAACTTAATGAAATCGACAGGTGTTTTGATTAACCGCAGTATTGGAGGACATCCCAGACAGATAATTGAAAGTCGTCAGATTACTGTAAGTTCCAACCACTGGTGCAGACGAGCGAGCGTGCACTGGAGCTGGTCCCCAGGTAAATGGGGAGGGTTAGTGGCAGGAAGCAGCCACTATAAAACCGCCCGCCTGATCCAAAAAAAACGGTTGATTTGAGGATTATCAGCCAGCATTTTGGTGACCCCATGTAACTTGGGAAAAGCCAAAAGGGAAAGGAAGGAAAAGAAGTCCAAGTACTGGAAGCTGCTGATATCTCTGCCTCTTCCCAACATCGAGTTCCATTACTCCTGCCAACGAGACTAGATGGTGCTGCAGCCAACAGTCAGCTCATCTCCTGGCTCACACCCTCCCCCAGACACACGCCCTCGCTCGCTCCAGCTGTCACATCACCTGCTGCAACTAGAACTGTTTCCACAGCATTCCCCACCCCCAATGCTGATGTTAAAGACATTGCCAACTTTAACATCAATCCTCACCCAACACGGGGAGCATATTTAAACAGATTGCATTGGTTTGCAAGTCAGAGCCGCTGCCAAGATCGGCGCGGTTGAGGCCACTGATGTGACTGGTCAAGCTGAACATGTCTTCCTTGTGGCATTCACTTCAGGCTGACTGGCTAAAGTGGGTCTTCAGCAGAGTGACAGCTGGAGTGGGAGGGAATTGTATGGCGGGTGGATGGAGCAGGGGGAAAAGCTGGGAGCTGACTTAATAAGCTCTTGAGAACCAGTTGATCTCGCTGTCAGCAATCCTGAGATGGAAGCCACAACTCCAACTGGCCTCCCATTCTCCATGAAGATTCCCGTGGATAATAAACATTGCGAATGATGGGGTGAGGATAACTGAAGTCCCATTGTAAGCCAGCAAGTGATTTCAGACATATCTTTGCCAACTGAACACACAGGCTGGCACAAGCTTTTGTACAGCAACTTAACTTCCTTAAGACTCAGCTTCTGTGTCTAGAGATACATGAGGCAGACAAAGCTCTCCATTCTCTCCTATCCATGGTCAATGTTCTCACGTCACTCCAGCATTTGTTGACCAGCTGGAGATCTCTACTGACAGTCTGGCACCAGTTCAGCTTGGGTTGCTGTCTTCTTCAGTGCCCTGTAGGAGCCAACTGCTTGACCTGGTGGGCAGGGCCACGATGGTAAAAGTCGGGTGACATGGTCAAGCCAGCTGAGCCATCTTTTGTAGGTGATGGATGAATGTGGAGGATGTTCTGAGCGTTTTCTTACTTTAGTGTTGGGTATAACATCCCTCCAGTGTATGCCTAGAATCCTTCCAAGGCATCTGGTATCAAAGATACCCAGTTTCCTTTCTTGGCAGGTTCCAAGTTTCACAACCATACAGGAGAGTGGAGAACACATTTTCACTGTAGAAATGATTACAAAATAATTCTCACCCAGGGAGATACACATGAACAATAGATTAGTGGGGGGGTGGGGGTAACATTAATCTAACTTCCCAGGCAGGATTGAGCACAGTACTGTACAACGCTATTTTTACACACTGCCCAATGTTACTGGCCGTCAATTTCAGTGGAGAGCACAATGGCGAAAGTTTAAAGCCAACATTGCAGCCAATCCTGTCAGTTTCCCAACAGCTGCATTAGGGTTCAAACCATCTCCCAGGAGCAAGCAGGCACTGAGGCACATGTGAGGAGGCAAATCTATAAATAAGATGTATATATGTGAACATTAGAACTAGAGGCAGCAACATCGTGGGAGTTAGCATTGACCAGAAATTGAACCAGCCATATAAATACTGTGACCACAAGAGCATGTCAGAGGCGAGGAATCCTGTGGTGAGTAACTCACTCCTGACCCCCAAAGCCTGTCCACCATCACAAGTCAGGAGTGTGATGGAATATTCCCCACTTGCCTGGATGAGTGCAGCTCCCACAACACTCAAGAAGCTTGACACTGTCCAGGACAAAGCAGCCCACTTGATTGGTACCCCATTCACAAACATTCACTCCCTCCACCACCAACGCACAGTAGCAGCAGTGTGTACCATCTACAAGATGCACTGCAGAAACTCACCAAGGCTCCTTAGACAACACCTTCCAAATCTACGACCACTACCATCTAGAAGGACAAGGGCAGCTGATACATGGGAACACCACCACTTGGAAGTTCCCCTCCAAGCCAATCACCATCCTGACTTGGAACTATAACCGCCATTCCTTCATTGTCGCTGGGTCAAAATCCTGGAACTCCATTCTTAACAGTGCTGTGGGTGTACCTACACCACATGGACTGCAGCGGTTCGAGAAGACAGCTCACCACCGCCTTCTCAAGGGCAATGAGGGATGGGCAATAAATGCTGGCACAGCCAGTGATGCCCACATCCCGTGAATGAATAAAGAAAAGGCTGTTGAAGCTGCCAACAACCACAATGTAGTGGGATTTACAGAAATGGCTACATCCAGAGCATGGAAATGAATCTGATGGATATAGAGCGTTTTAGAAAAGACAGAACACAAATTGAGAAATGGATCCTGTGCAAAATCAAAAACTATAACAAATGTCTTTGGTCAGATATTCATTAAAACTATAAAATCCAGCCTTAACTAGGACTAATCTGTGGAGCACCAGGTCAGCATTAATGATGGGGTGATTTACTTTATTAAGAGATTGAAAGAGAATGGTAAAGCTATTTTGCTGGAAGTCTTCAATCAATTGTATATAATGGGGAAACCCATGTTGATTAGTCATCTAGTATGTGATTACATCTTCACTCACGGTGTCCAGGAAGTGATGAAAGGCAATGCTCATCTTGATTTGGTCTTTGACTTCTCGGACAGATTGAGAGCCCAAGTGGAGTGTGGTAATCCCAATGACATGGTTGGCCTCAACTTCCAAAAGACTTTTGGCAAAGTTCCAGACGAGAGGCTATTCATTGAGCTCAAAGCTGTGGGTATTCAGGGTCATGGGAATGGGTACCAAACTGAAGGAGGGTAGAAAATAATGCATACTTGTGAGAAGAGTTATGTCAAACTGTGGGGGGAGGATTAAGTGGGCTCATTCAGGAGTGCTGGGAGCAATCATGCCAAGTAGTCAATTTGACATTGATATCAAACTAGAGGGGTAGTGGAGTTGGAAGAGCCAGCTCAGAAATTACAGAAGGATTTAGACACATGTGCAAGTGGGCAGTACAATAGGAGGTGAAATTTAGTGTAAATTAAGTATGATGTGCTCCACAATATGACGAAAAAGTAGATGTCACACTTGCTCCATGAATGGTGATGGTGTCGAACTGGCTGAAATTGAAAGAGACTCGGGAGTCTTAGTAAACTCGATGCTAAAAGTCCAACCAACATACAGCAACAATCAACAAAGCTGATTGGGGTTGAACTACATAGTCAACACTGTAAAATATGAGTCAGAGGAGGTACTGACCAAACTTCATAATGCTGTAGTCAGACTGCACCATGGATACCGCATCCAGTTCTGGTCACCAAGAAACAAGAGCAATGTTCAAGTGCTGGAGGCAATCCAGAAAAAAGCCACAAGGCTGAACTCTGGTTTCCGCAGCCTGAGTTATGAGGAGAGACTGGATGGACTTTGGCTTCTCAGCTTTGAAAAGAAGTGACTCAGAGATGATCTTATAGAGATATATAAGATTGTTAAGGCTACAAAGAAAGTTAACCTGGAATTTTTTTTTCAGTTATTCTTTCATGAGATGTGGGCATCGCTGGCTAGGCCAGCATTTAATGCCCATCCCTAATTGCCCTTGAGAAGGTGGTGGTGAGCTGTCTTCTTGAGCCGCTGCAGTCCATGTGGTGTAGGTACACCCACAGTGCTGTTAGGGAGGGAGTTCCAGGATTTTGACCCAGTGACAGTGAAGGAACGGAGATATATTTCCAAGTCAGGATGGTGAGTGACTTGGAGCGAACTTCCAGGTGGTGGTGTTCCCATCTATCTGCTGCCCTTGTCCTTCTAGCGGGCAAAAATAGCGATTTGAAAAGTGCTGTCCAAGGATCGGGTTGCTGAGTTACCGTGGTGCATCTTGTGGATGGTACACATGATGGAGGTTATCCTCAGTGTGAAGACGGGACTTGGTCTCCACGACGACTGCGCGGTGGTTACTTCTAACAATATTGTCGTGGACAGATGCCTCTGTGACAAACAGATTGGTGAGCTATCTTAAATTAAACTGGCAGTTGAACAAAGGAAACCTGTAAAAGGGAATCGTAGGAGGGATTTCAGGGAAAAATTATTCACAGACAGAGGGATCAACATGTGCAGGAAGATTCTGGATAGTGTAACGAAGGCAGAAACCTTGGAATTATTTAAGAATCAATGAATAATATGATGGATGAATGTTAGACTCTCTCTGGATGAATGAATTTTGATGGACTAAATGATCTTCCTCATCTGGAAAGATATTGCTACCTTGTGATCAAAGCCTGTGGTACTAAAAACTGAAAATGCTGCAAATACTCAGCAGGTCTGGCAGTATCTGTGGAGAAACAGTTAAATAAGCAGTAATATTAGGGGACTGTAATAGATTTTGACAGTAGTTGCCTTCCAGGTGGCTATCACTTTGGAACCTTGAGGAAGGTCATTTCAAAATGTAATATTTGCTTTCGAAAAAGGTCATGTTGTATAAGAAACTCATGTATTTGTGGTGCTGCAATAATTCATGGAAAATGGATACATTAATGTATTGGAGAATGTGACGTGGGAAACCTACATTTAACAAAATGGTTCTGCAGATTTCCAGAGATCTATTAAAACTTTCCACTTCAGTGATTCAAATGCTTTAATCAATGTGCAGTAGTGGAAATGTTGAGCTGTTTATGTAAAAAGTAAATTCATGTCTAAAAAAAGAATAAAAATAAATTGGAAGGACACCAATGTTGATGCAGCGATGTCACAGTAAAAGTAACAGGCCTTCCAATGAGGTTGAATAAAAACCTTGTATGAGCCATGTGCTTTATTCATTTTTTGATATATTATTGTCAATACGATTTTATTTTTCCCTTGTTGTCTAGACGCTACTTTGAAAGAGGGCAATAAATGCTAGCCTAGCCAGCGACGCACACATCCCATGAATGAATATTTAAAAACTCCTAGTTGTTACCATTTCCATTCAGATGAATAAGTGCGACAGAAGTAATAATGAGAGTAATAATGGGAAGTAATAATGAGACTAATAATGAGAAGTAATAATGAGACGATCACTGTCCCATCAGTGCCAAGCTACAAAGTTAGCAAAACTGATTTGAAAGGAAATTGGTTGGCCACTTCAAGGAAATAAACTTTCAAGGCTACAGAGATAGAGTGAGGGAATGGGACTGGCTGGATTGGATGGGCTGAATGGCCTCCTTCTGTGCTGTAATCACTCTATGAACTCAATTCCAATAAAGCTAACACAGGCCCCAAAAGCTCACTTCGGGAATGAATTATAATTATACACTAATGACATTAAAATAAATAGTTCCATTGGCTATGTTACTTAAACCATAGGCGTAGCTACTCGGGATGATCTTTAATCAGGTACTTCCACTGAGGAACAGTACCTGGTTTTCCACTCTTTCATTTAAATGGACAGAAAGGAAATCTGTAGGCATCTGATTTCCTGCTCAACAGTCCCTGTGAGTACTGCTTCTCAGTAGGTGTGGCAGTTCGGGGAATCCTCCTTAACAATCCTTCGCTAGTATCAGAGGGGAAAATAAAACATGTGTGTGAAAGCCTCAAGGAAGAAATTCAAATCTTATGTAGAAGTACATCGAATTAAAGCACAGAAACAAGCCATTTGACCCAATCAGCTGGGAAGCATGGAGGGGGAGGAGGGGAGGAGGAGGGTTGATGTTATCAGGCTTCATGTGAACAGGAATGCGCAGCTACAACACATAATGCCTAAGGAACAGAGTTAGACCGCTAGCTGGACAGGTGCATCTAGGGTTGCCAACCCTCCAGGATTGTCCTGGAGTCTCCAGGAATTGAAGATCAATCTCCAGGACACTGCTACGTGCAACCCTGGAGAAAAATCACCGGGACATCAAAGAAGATTGATTTTTCTGGTCATTTTCTTTGAATATTTCTCTTTACCAGATATAAAAATATTGAAAATAGGAACCAAAAGGCTGTTTGGCTGACAGTCAAGCGTCATCCAATTGGGTAATGAGTCTTTTTGCTTTCAATTGGCGTAGGAAGGCCGTACGTCACAGGGATGGATGTGTTGGCCGACTAATGGCTGGAGCGTGGGGGCAAGTCATGTGATGAAAACTCAAGGAATACATTTAATCACAGTTGGTAACCCTAGGCATGTCCAGTTACAGTCTAAACAGACATCTACATCGAGATACAAAATATTCAGTTAAGAGGGGTAGCTGGAGTGCTATTGCACTTAGATACAATTTAAAAAGGGAAGCGTACTGTATAAGAATTCTGTTCTCCATCCATTTGACAGCATTGAAAACGCTGCACAGCAGGAGTGGGGTTGCAGGCTGGTGGTCTTCAAGGGGGAGTCTCATCCATTCTTCCTTTGCCATTCTCTAAAGGACAATCTCTCTCCCTCAGATTGGTTACCTGCCGGATATGACATTGTGCAGGTGTATTTGTTGCTTGTTTGCTTTGTGAGTCTTCACGTTCATTTCCTCTTGGGCACAGTGTGGAGTATTGGAAGGATTCTCTGGCTGTTTAATAACCTGATAGGCTGCGTTGTAAACACTTCTTACCCGACCACCTTCAAATCTTGGAGCTGGACTTTGAACCTGGAACCTACTGGCTCAGAGGCAGCAGTGCTCACTGTGCCATGGGACCTCTTTGTTTGTTGCTGATAATATACTGAGTGAGAATTCATGTGGAGGAGAGGCTGGGAGAGGCGGGGATACCACCAACCCTGTTTTCCAAAGTGACTTCACCACTGGCTCTGTGGTTATGGGGAGGAGGCCAGGAGCATCCACGCACTCCACCCAACTGCATCCCGGCCCCCACACTGCACCCTGCCCCCGCACCTCCCCCCACACCGCACCCCCGCCCCGCCCCCCACACCCCGCCCCCGCACCGCACCCCACCCCGCCCCCCACACCGCACCCCGCCCCCACACCGCACCCCCACCCCGCCCCCCACACCGCACCCCGCCCCCGCACCGCACCCCCACCCCGCCCCCCACACCGCACACCGCACCCCCACACCTCCCCCCACACCGCACCCCCACCCCGCCCCCCCACCCCGCCCCCCACCCCGCCCCCCACACCCCGCCCCTCCCCCCACACCGCACCCCCACCCCGCCCCCCACCCCGCCCCCCCACACCCCGCCCCTCCCCCCGCACCGCACCCCCACCGCGCCCCCCCACACCGCACCCCACCCCGCCCCCCACCCTGCCCCCCACACCCCGCCCCCGCACCTCCCCCCACACTGCACCCCGCCCCCGCATCGCACCGCACTCCGTGGTCGCTGCTTGTGCTGCAATGGAAGCTGGGACACCAGCTGCATCATGGTTGGATCCACAAGTGGGCAAATGGGAATTGGCCACCGCTCCTTTGCTGGAAAGGACGCACCCCAAGTTCTGCACAAAGCCCTGTGCCAAATTGGTGCTCGACATTGACATTAACTGTAGGCTGATAGGCTTCCCAATGTACCCATGCATTTCATTGTGCAAATCCATCAGTATTTGTCCATGCACTGCCCAAAGTGCTCACCTGAGTCCTGTGCAGCTCAGGTGTGACCTTGCCCTCCATTGAGCTGACACCTCCACTACCCTTGCCCTCCCCCCACGACCCCAAACCTGGCTGCAGGTCACTTGTACCTAATGTCTCACCACGTGCAGAACTTGCCTCTAATCTGTCCTCTAAGATACAGGGTAGTGTCGGCATCTGATGAAAGCAAAATAGTTCAGTTGCTGGAAATCTGAAACAAAAACGGAAAATGCTGGAAAAACTCAGCAGGTCTGGCAGCGTCTGTGGAGAGAGAAACAGAATTAATGTTTCAAGTCCGTATGACTTTTCTTCAGAACTAAAGAGCTGCTCTTTAGAGAAGCTGGACCTGCTGAGTTATTCCAGCATTTTCTGTTTTTATTATCTGGGAGCAACTGGTTTGCGCAGAAGCCTTGAAGTCAGCAAATACTCCTTCAGCAGCTGACCCTGCCACTCCGTGTGGACATCTGTAACTCGAAACGAGTATGAAAAGCACCAGACGATTGTAGAATTGTAGCAACAGTCAGAAGGAATCTACCAACCACTAACCTGATAATCCCTTTCTTTAGTGCTGCTGTTGGGTGCTGCCCGCTGCTGGGGCCTCATGATTAGCTGTGCAAGGTTAAGCCAGGGCATTAGCTGGAGCATTGAGCTCCCAAATGGCACCTGCTGGCATCAAATTAGCATTGCTGGTTGATGTCACAAAGTGTCCGCTCTGCCATGTTTCCGATGGGTGTTCACTGCACGTGCGCTAATGCCTGTAACAAGATGGTGTCTGGCATGATTCACCTCGCAAGTTTGTGCGTGTGCCCGGACGCCATTTTGGAGCTCTGAGTGCACCCCAAAAATGTTTCGTCCAAAATGTATATCCGTTCTTAATTATAATAATTATAATTAGCTCAGTACATTTCCTTTCCCTCTGCGGCCTGAGGATGTTGACATATGTGACCTCTTGATGTACCTGACTCTCCATTGTAAATATATTTATTGTCACTAATGCTTTGGGTATTGCCAGCTACAGGCTCCCTGATTGACTGGAGGTAGTGGCTGAAACAGTCAACCATACATAAATATATACCAGCGCGCACCTAAGGCTAAATTATGGCAAATATTTTAGACAGCAAAAGAATCAAAGTGGAGTAAGGATAACAAATGGCTTGACCTAAAACTTTGCTGTATTAAGTTGCGCAGGCATTGACCTTATTAAAATGCTTATGTGCCTGAGCTACATGCAGCTCTAGCTATAATTCAATCGACCTCCATCACATATATCAAAGCTGCCAAAGAAGGGAGGGCAGTTTGTGCTTGGATGAGGCAACAGGGCAAAATGATCTCACCAAACCGCTCAGCAACTTTAAATAAAAATACAAACCTTTAATAAATCAAATGTTCTATTTTTAATGTGTGTTCCGGAGGCACAGTTCTCAGGAAAGCTGTTTGCTGAACCTTTTGTTTACAGACTGATGAAAGGAAATGAATTAAATGAGTGGGTGAGCTGTACATTATTTTCACTGCAATGACTTATTCCACAAATAACATGATTTTTAATTCCGTTTATGTCATTGCATCGCATGTTTGTACTCAAATGAAATGAGGATTGGCAAATGCATTTCCAGAGGGACAATGGCCCATTTCAGACTGTTGCTGCCAATCCCTCATGACAGAAAATCACACGTCTAATGGTCTGGAACTTGTTCTGTGGGTGTACTCTAGATGTTGATGGATTTCGCTTCAGTTAGTAGGTGGCATTCCAGCTCATAATACAATGACAGATCTCATCAAACATGGAGCTGGCTATTATTATGAAGGATTAAGAGGTGTTTATGGCACATCTGTGTGGGCAATAACCACTCCAAGCCCTACACTGTAAGTCACTATATTATAAGTACTTCATTTGTTGTAAGCCCTCTGGGACATCCTGAGGTCATGAAAGGTGCTATATAAATTCAAGTTCTTCCCTTCTGTCATTGGATTCATCAAATTCAACGCTGTAGGGTGACTTCCCTTCTCTATAAATGATAACACTGTCCTTTCATTTTAACAGGGAAAGGTCATTGATAGTAAATAAACTGCAGTCATTTGTTACAAAATTAAACAAGATTGTTTTGATTGTAATCTTGTTCTTTAATATCCAAATTTAATTGAAACAACACTTGTCTTGTGGTACTCGTTATTGTCAAATGATGAACTTAATTGTATTTAGAACAATTGATCTCCCTCTGAAAGAAGTAAAATGTAATTATTTTAGGTAATTTGATCTTAACAAGCTGACATTGGCTGCGCTAATTGTGGTACCACATACCGTAACTGTTCTGAGGAAGTTTCACGTTTTAGACAGAAGTTGCATATTGCTGTTAACCCAGCAGTTTTGAGGCAGATAGGGCAGTAACTATTGCAACTAATTCCATCGAGGAAAAAATATCAGGTAACAAGAGTAGAAAAAAGTGGCAATCGTTTTTGAAATTTTTTTTCATGGGGTGTGGGTGTCGCTGGCAAGGCCAGCATTTGTTGCCCTTGAACTGAGTGGCTTGCTAGGCCACTTCAGAGGGCAGTTAAGGGGCAACCACATCGCTGTGGGTCTGGAGTCACATGTAGACCAGACCAGGTAAAGATGACAAATTTCCTTCCCTAAAGGACATTAGTGAACCAGATGGGTTTTTACAACAATCAATGATAGTTTCATAGTCACCATTACTGAGAATAGCTTTATAATGCCAGATTTATTAATTGAATTAAAATTACACCAGCTGCCGCGGTGAGATTTGAATCCATGACTCAAAGCATTAGCCTGGGCCTCTGGTTGCTCATCCAGTGACGTTACCACTGCACCATCATTTTCCCCAAATGCTATTTAAATTCATTGATGAATAGTTTCCCAGTAGGTTTTCATGTATTGCTCTCCGGGGTCTACATCTTAACACAAATATCAGGGAATGCTTCTGAATGTTAGAAATCAGTAGGGAAATTGCCTGGTTAAAGACATTTGCTAAGACTGTGGGGGTGAAAATGGTCTTAGGCTGTTGCGCACAATAAGCGATAGCTTATAGACAACCCGTTTTGTATGTGACTTACGTTCAAATCGATGCAGAAGAGAAATCGGGTGAGTGTAAACTGTACTGCTGATTCACTTTGTGCTAAAACTGACACAGTAATTCATTTCTTCCATTTAAGTGGATAACTCAATGAGAGACTTTGCTTTTAATGACTACAAGAAATAGGGTTGCCAACCCTCCAGGATTGGCCTGGAGTCTCCAGGAATTGAAGATCAATCTCCAGGACATTGCCATGTGCAACCCTGGAGAAAAATCCATTGGGACATTAAAAAAGATTTAAAAAAAAATTTTCTTTGAACATTTCTCTTTACCACATATAAAAATATTGAAATGGGGGTTTTAAAAAAAAGGCTGTTTGGCTGACAGTCCAGCATCATCCAGTTGGGTAATGAGTCTTTTTGCTTTCCAATTGGCGTAGGAAGACAGTATGTGACAGGGATGGATGTCCGTGAAGGTAGCGCATCACATGGATAGGGTTCCGAAGAAGGGTCATACGGACTTGAAACGTTAACTCAATTCCTCTCTCCACAGATGCTGCCAGATCTGCTGAGTTTTTCCAGCATTCTCTGTTTTTATTTCAAATTTCCAGCATCCACAGTATTTTGGTTTTATTATACAAGGGTGGATGTGCTGGCCGACTAATGGCTGGAGTGTGGGGGCAGGTCATGTTATGAAACCTCCGGGAATACATTTAATCACAGTTGGCAACCCTAACAAGAAATGTGTTGCCATTAGCTCTTCAGTGTGACTTTGGGGGTGATTTTAACTGAGTGGAAACTGAGCAGGGGGGGTTCCTAAGATTACTCAGGAAACTTACCTGCCCAAAAATCCCCAGGATCCCACTGTTCCAGACTTTAAGCTGCCCAACCAGACAGGCGGGGATACATGTCCAGAGTTGGCGGGGTCCTTCTTTACCTATGCATGCTGCATCTTGATGACTTCATCAGCACCCAGCTGCAATTTTAACTGAGGCCTGCACAGGGAAGCTCCCAATGCTTTCCCACCAGGTGAAAAACAGTCACTATTAGGAAGAAGAAGAGGCAGAAAGCAGAAGTTGTTAGCTATCCTTTGAGGGGCTGGGAGAAGCATGAGTTCTGCTCTGGACCTCAAGAATTCTCCTGTCCTCGACTCACCTTCCCTACCCTGCCTCAGCCTGAGACCACCGTGAGATGGTGCAGCTGATTCCACCACCTGCCTCCCGTTGGCCGGTGGCCTCGAGAACGTGCAATTTTTCACTACTTTCCACCTGCTGCAGGCTGAAAGTCGGCTGATGGGCTGTGTCCTCGGCCCAACCATCTTCAGCTGCTTCATCAATGACCTTCCTTCCATCATAAGGTCAGAAGTGGGGATGTTCGCTGATGATTGCACAATGTTCAGCACCATTTGCGACTCCTCAGATACTGAAGCAGTCCATATCCAAATGCAGCAAGACCTGAACAATATCCAGGCTTGGGCTGGCAAGTGGCAACTAACATTCACGCCACACAAGTGCCAGGCAATGACCACCTCCAACAAGAGAGAATCTAACCATCGCCCCTTGACATTAAAAGGTATTACCATCACTGAATTCCCCACTCTCAACATGCTGGCGGTTACCTTTGACCAGAAACTGAACTGGACTAGCCATTATAAATACTGTGGCTACAAGAGCAGGTCAGAGGCTAGGAACCCTGCAGTGAATAATTTACTTCCTGACTCCCCAAAGCCTATCCACCATCTACAAGGCGCACGTCAGGAGTGTGATGGAATACTCCCCACTTTCTTGGATGAGTGCAGCTCCCACAAAACTCAAGAAGCTTGACACCATCCAGGACAAAGCAGCCCCGCTTGATTGGCATCACATCCACAAACATTCATTCCCCTACCATTGACATACAGTAGCAGCAGTGTGTACCATCTACAAGATGCACTGCAGGAATTCACCAAGGCTTCTTCGACAGCACCTTCCAAACCCATGACCATCTAGAAGGACAAGGGGGCAGCAAACACATTTGAACACCAGCACCTGGAAGTTCCCCTCCAGGCCACTCACCATCCTGACTTGGAAATATATCACTGTTCCTTCACTGTTGCTGGGTCAAAATCCTGGAACCCCCTCCCTAACAGCACTGTGGGTGTACCTACACCACATGGATTGCAGTGGTTCAAGAAGGCAGTTCACCACCATCTTCTCAAGGGCAACTAGGGATGGGCAATAAATACAGAATTACCTGGAAAAACTCAGCAGGTCTGGCAGCATCGGTGGAGAAGAAAACAGTTGACGTTTCGAGTCCTCATGACCCTTCGGCAGAACTGAAGTATAGTTAGGAGAGAGGTGAAATATAAGCTGGTCTAAGGTGGGGGGCGGGGGGAGAGAGAAGTTGAGGGTGGGGTGGTTGTAGGGATAAGCAAGCAGTGATAGGAGCAGATAATCAAAAGATGTAACAGACAAAAGGATCAAAGAGGTGTTGAAGGTGGTGATATTATCTAAGAAAAGTGCTAATTAAGAATGGATGGCAGGACACTCAAGGTACAGCTCTAGAGAGGTCTCTGTCTCAATTTCTGATGATAGACTGACCACCAATATCCATTACAAGCCTACCGACTCCCACAGCTACCTCGACTACAGCTCCTCACACCCCGCTTCCTGTAAGGACTCCATCCCATTCTCTCAGTTCCTTCGCCTCCGTCGCATCTGTTCTGATGACGCTACCTTCAAAAACAGCCCCTCTGACATGTCCTCCTTCTTCCTTAACCGAGGTTTTCCACCCACGGTCGTTGACAGGGCCCTCAACCGTGTCCGGCCCATATCCCGCGCATCCGCCCTCACGCCTTCTCCTCCCTCCCAGAAACATGATAGGGTCCCCCTTGTCCTCACTTATCACCCCACCAGCCTCCGCATTCAAAGGATCATCCTCCGCCATTTCCGCCTACTCCAGCATGATGCCACCACCAAACACATCTTCCCTTCACCCCCCCCGGCGGCATTCCGTAGGGATCGTTCCCTCCGGGACACCCTGGTCCACTCCTCCATCACCCCCTACTCCTCAACCCCCACCTATGGCACCTCCCCATGCCCACGCAGAAGATGCAACACCTGCCCCTTCACTTCCTCTCTCCTCACCGTCCAAGGGCCCAAACACTCCTTTCAAGTGAAGCAGCATTTCACTTGCATTTCCCCTAACTTAGTCTACTGCATTCGTTGCTCCCAATGCGGTCTCCTCTACATTGGAGAGACCAAACGCAAACTGGGCGACCGCTTTGCAGAACACCTGCGGTCTGTCCGCAAGAAAGACCCAAACCTCCCTGTCGCTTGCCATTTTAACACTCCACCCTGTTCTCTTGCCCACATGTCTGTCCTTGGCTTGCTGCATTGTTCCAGTGAAACCCAACGCAAACTGGAGGAACAGCACCTCATCTTCTGACTAGGCACTTTACAGCCTTCCGGGCTGAATATTGAATTCAACAACTTTAGATCTTAAACTCCCTCCCCCCTTCCCCACCCCATTTCTTCCCCCTCCCCCTTTTTTTTTCAATAATTTATATAGATTCTTCTTTTCCCACCTATTTCCATTATTTTTAAATCTACAACTAATACTTTGTTAGTCTTTCCATCCCACCCCCACTAGAGCTGTACCTTGAGTGTCCTGCCACTCATTCTTAATTAGCACTTTTCTTAGATAATATCACCACCTTCAACACCTCTTTGATCCTTTTGTCTGTTACATCTTTTGATTATCTGCTCCTATCACTGCTTGCTTATCCCTACAACCACCCCACCCTCAACTTCTCTCTCCCCCCGCCCCCCACCTTAGGCCAGCTTATATTTCACCTTTCTCCTAACTATACTTCAGTTCTGTTGAAGGGTCACGAGGACTCGAAACGTCAACTGTTTTCTTCTCCACCGATGCTGCCAGACCTGCTGAGTTTTTCCAGGTAATTTTGTTTTTGTTTTGGATTTCCAGCATCCGCAGTAGCTTTTAGCTTTTTGTTTTTATATTTATATGGGCAATAAATGCTGGCCCAGCCAGCGGAACACACATCCCGTGAATAATTGTTTAAAAATGAAACATGTAACCTCAGGCCTCGCTCCTGGAGCTGCAAATTACTTTTCAACTCTGCCCGAAACCCAACCAGAATTACAATCAGGGATCTGTGACAGACCAGTTGTGTGGGTGGTAAAATTGGAAATCATGGCTGTGGAAGGAAGTAAATTACTAGATCAGCTTTAGAGTAGTCAATTTTGGATTTATATTTAGTTCCTCGCTGTAACTATAAGTCTGTGTTGAAGTAAGATAGTGACATGGTCTTAACTTCACTTTCTGATCAATATTTATTACAGAAAAGGAAAAATACAAAGAAGACAAGCAAAAAGAGGATATACTGATCCAGAAAATCCAGAAATTAGTAGAGAAAAGGGACTTTCTGGTGGAAGACGCAGAGGTGGAGAGACTAAGGTAAAAAGTTGGATGCTGACAGAGTACCTTATTTATTTATGATTTGTTTTCTATCTGTTTGCTTTCATCGCCTCTTGTAAGGACACAGGTTCTTAACTCGTAAGTGGAGAAAAAAAAGAGATTCAGTCCTTCTCAAATAATGTCATGTATTTTAACAGTTCATGAACATTGAGCAATGGGATCTGTGACTTCAACCTCATGGTGTTGTTACCAAATTTAGATAGCGTACCAGCATCAATTGCAGTGCAAAGAAAAGTTCCTCTTCCCCTTAACCTGAAGCATGTTATTCATGTGTATGGACAGTTCAGGCCACTTGTTGTTCATATCACTTTGGGGGTTTTCTGATTTTAAATTTTATTAGTCAAATATGTATCACTTCTGAAAAATGCTGGTTTGAACATTTCTATCCAAACAAATATTTGAATTTTTCTAGGTGTGGTCTAGTAAGTACTTTATCTCCAACTCATGTTAAGTTGGTAAGTATACTGTAAGCTCTGAGCACTTTGTTAGATTGTCCTCTCTGCTGGGGAGGTGTAAAGAAGTTCAATAGTGGCAGACCCGCCTACACTCCTGCAGCCAGACCTGACACGGTGAGTTTATCTCAGTGGGATAGGCAACAGAAAGATTTTGTCATATACCACACTTGGTGTACAATTGAAAGACTGTAGACATACCCCAGAATCTCCATTAATCATTTGCAATATGATAAAAATTTGCAACAGAGTTTATTCCTGTAGCTTTATTGACAGTGACAGTAGTGTTTTTTGGAGACTGCCGGCCATATGGGTAATTGACAAATTGTTATAAGTTGAATTTGTTTCAAATATCTTTCTTTAAAATTGAGAAAACCAGTTGAATGGCTAAACCTCATGGGCTGGCTTTAGGGTCCCCGATGGCATGTTTGAAGACGGGGAGAGGGCTCAAAGTGCAGTGCTTGGCCTACCACCACCTTCCCAACCTCTCCCCCACCCCCGACCTGTCTCCCATTTTACGGGGGGCAGGGAGGCTCTTGGACCTTTTGAGACCCTTGTGGCCAATTGATGGCCCCTTCAGTGCCTCATTCAGCCCCAGTGTGATTTACCTGTGGCTGGGGGCGGCCCACGCTGGGTAGGCAGAACAGCAGCTTTTAATGGGCGAGCCAGTGTCAGGTCGGAGGTCAGGGGGACCTCTTTTTGGGTGTCTGCTTTGCCCATCAGAGGCATTTCCCCCCAACTCCCCCTCCCACCAAGATCACACTTTCTCCTTTAACCCCTCCCCCGGCCTGTCAAACCCAGCTCCCTACCCCTCTTGCTGCCAGCCAGGGCCCACCGATACACTGGACTTAACTTCAGTCCGGCCTCCAATAACCTCTTCTTCTTCATTGAGGACTGGCTGTAGTCCCAGTAGTGGCCACCGCTCGATACTGGTGCTGCTGGGACTATAGCTAGCCAATCGGATTGGTCGGCAGCTCTCCAAGGCAGGCGCCCTCCAATGATGGGGGCGGAAGTCTCACCCTGAGGCAATTCATGCCCACCGAGCGTAAAATAGCTGTGGGGCAGCGGCTTTTTATGTGGGTGGGCTTCCAACCAACTTTTTAGTTGAGGGGGGCGGGATGGTGGGGGGGCAGGGAACACTGCACCCTGGAAAATCCTGCCCTGTGTTACAGACTGCAATGTTTTGGGTTGTTACTCTAGAATGGGCCAAATCTTCCAGAGACTGGACATACGACCTAAGATGCACGCAAGACCCTGGGGAAGTCCTGACAGATCTACATGGGAATGGCCCAGGAAGTTTAAACTTCCCCTGTTCCCTGGGACCCTCTGCGAATGTCTCTGACTTGGAGGTAGTTGGCGAATTGGAACAGATCTGGGGGACTTGCCTAGATATGTTAGACAGATTAAAACTCAGTCTAATACCTGGCTAACTACACAGCTGACACTCCCAATCAACCCCCATGACCCCTCGACTACCCCACAACCTGACTAACCTCTGACCACTTGACTACACCAAAGAGCAAACCTGCCTACACTCCTGCAGCCAGATCCGACTACCTCCCAATTATACAATTACCCCTCCAATCTGACTACCCTCCTGTCCCAACCCGAACACCCCCCCACAACTACTCAACCAGCCCCAAACCACCAGACTACCCACCTGACCCAACCTGAGAGCCTCCCCAAACTAATTACGCCCTCTGACCACCCGACCACCCCTCTGACCACCTGACCACCCCTCTGACCACTCGACTACTCTTCTTATGTAAGTGAGCCCTCATTGCCTGCGAACAGGAGTATGCCTTGACAACACCCATAGGAAACCCAGGGCTCAAACTGAGAGCTGAAATCTGGTCACTGTACTTAGACTGAGCAGGGATTTAATGCGCTGCCACAAGGTTTCCTCTTCTTCAGTCAGTGCAATAATTAACATACTCAGAAAATGACTTACATTATAAACCTATATATACACTAGAAACATTTATTGATTTTTTTTTTTAGTGAAGTTGCAAATAGTGTACAGTGAATTCTATTATTTACAATTATTTCTATTTGGAAGATCAAAAATAACAAGGTGCTTCACTAGGTCCTACACTAACCTTCACTGTAAATTTGATGGCGATGTAGACGTTCATTGCTGACTGGCTAATGGAATTTCTGGCCTCCCTGCGCCTACAGTGAGTTCAGCTGACTGTGACAAAGTCAGCATCAAATCTAGCTTTCAAAAAATGCATCCCTCAAACTCATTCAGAGCAGCAAATCAAACACAGCTTAAAAGGTACAAAGCACGTTCACGTTTAAACTGATGCCTTGACACAAAATATAGGACCCCATTCCTCATGATATAAGAGGATGCAATGATTCTTGATTTGATATGGTTGAGATATAGGAGCAGAAAGAACGTCTAGAACAGCGTACTTTGAACTGACAATGAATATAAAGGGAAAGTTTGGAAAAAGGGACTTTAAGAAAATAGAGATGAAAGTTAAAATGTAAATAATATACTTTGCTATGCATTAAAGGGTTGCCTGATGGGGGAGGGCACATTATTAGGACAGTGCAGATTGCTGAAAATGCAGAGTGCTGGACGCAGTGTCCCATATTATCATAACACCTTTGTCATTTTTGCAAGCTTCCAAAAATGAATAGAGAGTTGAGACAATGTTTACTATTCTCAAGTAATGCACGATAACTGTTCTGAGAATGAAATGTAAAGTTTAAACAATGGCTGGTAAGTTCCAGGTTAATCTACAATCTGCCAGCTTCTAAGTATGGTGCTCAATTAAGCTCAGGGTTAAAACCCTTGCTCAGGTTGACATTTTGCCCTGCATTGAAACCATGCAGTACCTAGCTGAGGATGCTGATACAGGGAGAAGCAGAGTTAACGTTTCGAGTCTGTATGACTCTGGCTCTGAAGAGGAGTCACACGGACTCGAAATATTAACTCTGTTTCTCACTCCACGGATGCTGTCAGATCTGCTGAGTTTTTCCAGCATTTTTGGTTTTTATTTCAGATTTCCAGCATCCGCAGTATTTTGCTTTTATGCTGATACAGGGTACAAACAGTAAACCTTGTTCCATTTACTGTCACTGATGTTCCACGTCTTAATGAACATAGAAATTCACCACAAACCAACTAAAACACATATTCGTATATATTGTGTGAGGGGTAAAAATGACTCACTTTCTACAGGGAAAGAGAAGAGGACAAGGAAATGGAAGAATTTGTCCAATCTAAGTTAAGACCACTGAAAAATGTAACTAAAGCGCCTGCAGGTAAGTGACAAGTACTACACTTGTATTAATAAAGAAGCTAGTAAGAGTGAGGAACTTCAGATAATTACTATCAGCAGAGAAAAAGTACTGGAGAAACTCAAGGGACTAAAATCCAACAAATCCCCAGGACCTGACAATCTACATCCTAGGCTGTTAAGACAGGTAGCTGTAGAAATATGATAGTGAATGCACAGATAATAATTTTCCAAAATCCCTTAAATTCTTGAATAGTCCCATCAGATTGGAAGTTAGCAAATGTAGCATTGCTATTCAAGAAAGGAGGGAGTGAGAAAACTGGCAACTACAGGCCAGTTAGCCAGATCAGAAAAAGTGCTGGAGTCTATTATTAGGAAGTCTTAACAAATCACTTAGGAAATAATAGTAAGTTTAGACAAAGTTAACATGGAAATCATGTTTGACAAATTTATTAGTTTTTTGAGAATGTAGGGTAGATAAAGGGGAACCGGTAGATGTACTCGTCCTCCTTCAGGTACCATGCCCTAAGAGTTTGTTGGTGACTATGGGCTTCCATTGGATTGGTCCATGATTATGCTTGGCAAAATACTGCAGTGGTTTGCCATTGCCTTCTGCTGTATGGCTAACCAGGAAACGCTCCCACTCCTACCGCCTGCCATCAGGGGTATTGGACGGATTTACAAGCTGATAATCAACCTGTTTGGCCACATTATGAACACACCTTCTGTGGCCATCAAGTCCCGGAGTGCGACTTGAACCCGGAGCTTCTGGCCCAGAGGTAGGGACGCCAACCCGTGCACCACAAGACCTCCTGAGTAGATGTACTATACTTGGATTTCCAAAAACATTCTCTATGGGGTCACACAAAAGGTTAATATGCAAGATAAGGGCTCCTGGAATTGATGGTAATATAATAGCATGGACGGAGAATTGGTTAACAGACAGAAAACAAAGAGTAGGGATAAATGGGGCATTTTAAAATTGACAAGCTATAACTATTGAAGTGTCACAAGGATCAATGCTGGGGCCTCAGCTATTTACAATCTATATTAATGACTTAAAGGAAGAGACCAAGAGTAATATACCTAAGTTTGCTAATGATATAAAATTAGGTAGGAATGTAAGCTGTGAGGAGGACACAAAGAGGGTCCAAAGAGATATAGACAGGTTAACTAAGTGGGCAACAAGGTGGCAGATGGAGTATAATTGGGGAAGTGTGAGGTTGTTCACTTTGGTAGTAAAAATGGAAAAAAACAATGTTTTTTAAATGGCAGGAATTTTTTAAATGTTTGTGTCTGAAGAGCCTTGGGTATACTCATAAAAGGAAACACAAAGGTGGCAAGCAGCTACAGCAAGCAGCTAGGAAGGCAAATGGCATTTTGGCCTTTATTGCAGGGGGGTTGGAGTACTAGGAAAAGGAAGTTTTGCTACAATTGTACAGGGATTTGGTGATATCAGACCTGGAGCACCGTAGGGTGTTCTTATCTCCCCGTCTTGGAAAGAACATACTGGCCTTGGAGGCAGTGCAGTGAAGGTTCATTGGATTGGTTTCTGGGATGAGAGGGTTGTCCTGTGATGTGAGGCTGAATAAATTGGGCCTATACTCTCTGGAGTTTGGAAGAATGAGAGATGACCTAATCGAAACATACTAGATTCTGAAGGGGCTTGATGGGGTGGACTGAGAGGTTATTTCCCCTGGTTGGGGAATCTAGAACATGGGGATACAGCCCCAGGATAAGGGGTCAATCATTTAGGGCTGAGTTGAGGCGATATTTCTTCATGCACGGTCTTGTGAATCTTTAGATTTATCTACCCTGGAGGGTTGTGGATGCTCCATCATTAAGCATATTTAAGACTGAGATCAATAGATTTTTGATCTCCCAGGGAATCAAGGGATTTAGGGAGCAGCTGGAAAAGTGAAGTTGAGGTAGAAGATCAGCTATGATCATACAAAATGGTGGAGCAGCTCAAGGAACTGGTCTACTCCTGTTCCTATTTCTTATGTTTTGAAAACCGATTAACATTTTGATAGTGAAAACATCAAAGAAGTGGGAGGAGAAGAACTCATTTAGCCTATCGAGCCTGCTGCTGATCCAGACAAGGTCCAATGTACACTGCCTTGAACTCCAACCCTTCTATTTCATCTCCTGGGGAAAGTTCTACATACATAGTCCCTGATCCTCAATAATAATCACACAAAACTCTTGAATATTCTTTGATCCTCACACTTCAATCATAGTTTGCTTGCATCCAAATACAACACCTTCCACACCCTGACCTAACAGCGTAAGAAACATCTCCTAAGGAACATTTGCCTACTTGAGCCTGTAACCTCTAACTCTTTAACATCCCATTCTATTTGACCTTATATACTCATTCAACTCATCATTGGAGGAACTGATCAGCGCAGCATTAACACCTTTTTAGGGAGTCCGTGCATGCAGCTGCTGCCCTGAAAGGGGTGGGTGGTGGGGGGGGGCGGGGGGAGAGAGCCCTGTACTTTAAACCTGTAAATGGAATATACAAAACATTACAAATAAGCAGGGCTTTGCATAGATTTAAATTGGCAGTTTCAAAATAACAGCATGAAATCTGTGTTCAGCCAAGACTATATTAGTCCTCCAGATCACTGGTTCTCAAACATGTTTTGATGGAAGGACCCCATTTCAAAAGGATTAGTAATCAAGGACCCCGCTTCTAAACTATAACACTTTATAATACAAAAGTGCTGCAAGTAAGGAATGTTGTAATAATGCTTTCAAGCAAACAGGTTATTTACCTGTGAGATGGGTGTGTCTCCTGCTTAGTGTGAGGGTTGAAAATGGCACTTGTAAATGATTGACAGCTATTTAATCCAATCAAAAGTCACCAGTGATTGGTTGCTGACCAGTCAGAAAGAGGCACAGGAACATATATAAACATTTTTTTAAAATTATATATATAAATATATATGCAAGTGTGTATATAAAATAATTAAACGTTAATTATATATAAGTGCATTCCAGTATTTCTTCCATTGAGTAAAGCCAAAGACTAGCTTTTAAAATACAATTTGGTCTGTTCCTCTTCACAAACCGAACCCACTAGTGGGTCATATGATTGACGCGTTAAAGAACCAATTAATATGAACCTCTGTTCCTGTCTGGCCCTTTCCAGCTAATTAATGCACAGAGAGATAATGCTAATCGAGGTTGGGGGGAGGTTAATGTTAACGTTAATGTTAAATCTATTGTATTCAAGTGGTCCTCAGTTAGAGACATTTTTATTTCAATATGTTTTGCATCAATCTTGTGACTGAAGCGATTTAGCTCTTGGACACCCTGGAAAGTCCATTTATAACCCAAGGGGCCAGCAGCCCCCAGTTTGAGAATCACTGCTTCAGATTACCCACTGAAAAATATACTTGCAATTGCAGCTGCTTAGGAATCTTGAACATCTTGATTTTTTGTCACTAGATGAATTAGCAGCTTCATTGAAATACCAAAATGTGAAAGAGATATATATTTAAAAATCACTGTTGTGGTCATGGGTGTTCTTTTGAGGTTGGGGTTAAAGAGTATTATTTGGGTTGAATAGATGGGAGTTTTACTCTGTATTTGGCCTGTGCTATACTGGCTACGGCTATGGAGTGTTTGAAGAGGTCATTGGTTGGGCGTGAAGTGGATAAGTATTCTGTAATGCAGCACTGGCGTCCCTGAACTTCATGAAAAGAAAAATTGAACAAAAACTATAAATATAACAATTATAACATTTATATACTGGCTATAATTTCTTGGTACACAAGTTTTGATTGTTATTTGAATATACTTTTGGTTATTACTCCTTCATGCGCCATTGTGCATTGATAGCATGGTTGTCATCCATCACAATAGCAACAGGTGGCAAAAGGTCAGATTCAAAATTAAATTAAATGATTGAGAGAGCACACTGTTATTAAAATACTGGACGCCTCAGAGTTATTTCAAGGCTGTAATCTAATTCTGAGTGTCAGGTGAAAATTATTGTGGTTGATCAATCATCTGAAAGCTGAGATGAGAGAGCTGCTTTGTAATCACTCCCAGCTATCCATTATTCTCGAAATAATGAAACATGTAAGATATTGCATTATTCAAAATCAAAGTTTTCTAATAGCCTAGAATGAGTCCGTGACTGTGACATCTTTTGCTTCTCTGCTCCTATCACTGCTTGCTTATCCCTAAACCACCCCACCCTCAACTTCTCTCTCCCCCGCCTCCCACCTTAAACCAGCTTATATTTCACCTCTCTCCTAACTATACTCAGTTCTGCCGAAGGGTCATGAGGACTTGAAACGTCAACTGATTTCTTCTCCACCGATGCTGCCAGACCTGCTGAGTTTTTCCAGGTAATTCTGTTTTTGTTCCGTGACATAATATGGTTAAGTTGTCCTGAAACTGGGACAATCAATCCATTTCCAAATTTCCTTTTAGGACAATTACCAATTCTTGGTCCTTCTAGTCTCAATAGACATGGAATGAATTGTCACACAATGTTAAGTACACAAAGTAAAAGCCCACTTTAAACCCTGGTCTGATTTTCTTTTCCATCGACTTCACTCTAAAACTGGTGGCAGATTTGTTATTGATTGTTCTTTGCCTTGCCCATAAATGTTAAAATATTCCCAAATTCTATATGACATGTCAAAACGAGCTGGACAGCTGTATAACTCTGCAATGTATTAAAATATTGACAATAATAAATGTTTAAGTTTAAAGACAAATGTAGGGAAAGCAACGTAATAGTGATTACAAAATCAGCTCCAATCTGACTAAAATATTGGTCTGAGAAGGAAGGAAGGACCTTTCCTTTGACAAGTAGGCTGACGGAGTCCCATTTGTGCTTCTCATTAGGCATGTCCTTCCTTATCAGGAGTTATTCAATTCAAACTTCAAACTTCTCTAAATAAATGTGTTGAATTGAGTGAGTTCAAACTAAACACTTGATTTTATTTAGACGTAGTTTGATTTTATATTTTGCTTGCAAGAAACACTGAGCTGACCCAGTATGATAGATACGTAAGTACGGCGATTATGGCTATGTTGCTTCAGGGAGAAAACGGATGGAAGATGATTTTACCTGAGAGGATACTTCACAATTTTGAAACCTAGCAATTGATTTTCTTAAATGGTTGGTTTCAAGACCCTTGTGGTCTCATGATTTTTATTTACTGTTGGAGTGAGTTTCAGTTATATTAATAGAGTCTTCTGCTATTCCAATGGAAGAAAATTAACCCTAAAATGATCTAAGGTACACCACAGGAAGTTCTATAAACAGACGTAAAAGTTCTAAGGGATATTATGGAACTCACATTCCACAGCTTTGCTACAATTATAACAGAGGGTGGTCTTCAGGTGGCCTATTGACCTCTGGAAGCAATAATATTATACACAAAGGTAGTGTTGAGAACTGTGGGAGCTGTCTCCCAGAATGTCAACAGTTTGCCAAAAGTGTTACAAAGGAGCAGTTGAGGTAATTATAGCATGTGTAGATCCAACTAAATCCCACTTGCTCTCCACTGCCCTCACACGATCCCTTCTCTTTCCAGAAATACATCTTCTCTCTAGTGTATGTCTCTTTTCTAGATCTATCATTTTCTCATTGAAATTATGGCCCAGACCTTCCGATCTCTGGCTCGTCAGAGACTGGACATAGACCCAGGATGTGCATCAGGACCCCGCGGAAATCCAGACGCGCTGATCTACATGGGAATCGCCCGGGAAGTTTGAACTTCCGATGGGCAATTCCCCTGCTCCCCTGGACCCTCCACAAATGTCTCCGACTC
The DNA here is from genome assembly GCF_964194155.1 of Cetorhinus maximus. Lineage (NCBI taxonomy): Eukaryota > Metazoa > Chordata > Chondrichthyes > Lamniformes > Cetorhinidae > Cetorhinus > Cetorhinus maximus. The sequence continues at coordinate 103,836,568 of NC_135893.1, forward strand.
TGAGTTAAAATTGGAGACTTCCGAAAGTTCCGTGGGACTTATCTGAATAGTTACCCAGGAAATGTTAGACAGAAAAATCCTAGTCTAACTCCTGGGTAACTACAGAACTTACACTTCAATCACTCACACTGACCCCCCTGCCTTTCCCCTTGACCCCCAGTCTACACCCTGACCCGACCTGACAAGTGTCCAACCTGACAGCCCCTGCCCCACCTGCCACCTCACCCGCCTGCCACCTCACCCACTTGTTATCCTTCCAACCTGTCCCCTACCCACTTACCGCCCTACCATCACATCCACTTGCCATCCAACCTACCTCCCATCTCATCCACTTATCACCTCACCTAAATGCCACCCTATCCACTTATCTCACCCACCCTATACACTTCCCTTGCTCACCCTACCCATATACTCCACCTACCTACCTACCCATATACTCCACCTACCTACCTACCCTACCCCATTCACTCATTCATCCACTCACCCCTTCACCCATTCACTAACATTCACACTGAACATTTAAACTTACCTTACGGCAGCTAGTGCTGTAAAAAGAGGACATGTCCGGTCTTTCCTTCTGAAGCTACAGCACTGCGATGGTGTTCTCTGAGGCACGCTGCGCTCCGCATTTCTGGAGAAATCGGAAGACTTGGCCAGAAATGTGGAGCAGTGTCAAGGCAGGAGAAAGTTCGAGCAGAGTGGCAGCCCGACAATGATTCCCGCTTTGTGGAAGATTCAGGCCAATATTTACACAGATTCATTTTGAGTATTGCTTCACCTGAGGCTGTGTTTTCTACTTCTATTGTTCTGGATAAGATGAAACAGCTGGTCATTGTTTAAGCATCTAGTTCCTTTAGAATCCTAAAAGCAGCAATCAGGACAACTTTCAACCTTCTCTCTTCCAATGTGAACATGCTCAGTTTATGTACTTGTTTCTTATAATCCAATCCCTCCCTCTCAGGGTCCCGCAGTCATTCTGATCATCAAAGACAGGTGAGCACTTGTGATGCATGGGGCTTGGGTGACCTTGTGAAAGGTAACATAAAATACAGCAAGCAATTAGGAAGGATAATGGTATGTTTGCCCTTCTGGCAAGGGGGGTTGGAGTATAAGAATAAGGAACTCTTGCTGCAATTGTAGAGCACTTGGTGTGACCATTCCTGGAGTACTGTGTACAGTTTTGATTTCCTTACCTAAAGAAGGATATCCTTGCCTTAGGGTTGGTCCAGCAAAGGTTCACGAGGTTGATTCTTGGGATGAGAGTATTGTCCTCTTAGCAGAGATTGAGCAGAATGGACCTATATTCTCTAGAATTTAGAATAATGAGATCCAAACTCATTGAAATGTATAAAATTCTGAGAGGGCTTGAAGGGTAGATGCTGAGAGGCCGTTCCCTTGGCTAGAGAGACTAGAATTCGGGGGTCGTAGTCTCAGGATAAGAGACTAGATATTTTCGACTGAGGTGAAGAGGAGTTTCTTCACTCAGACGTTCGTGAATCTTTAATTGTGGATGCTCAACTGATAAGTATATTCAACATTTATTAAATTTTTGGATGTTATGGAAATAGGATAGAAAGGAAAAGTGGAATTGAAGGCGGAAGATCAATCGAGACCTTACTGAATGGCAGAGCAGGCTTGAGGGGTTGTATGGCCTATTTCTTATGCTGTTACTCAGAAGCAGAGTTTTTCTTTGTCTTTAGTAGAAATGTTTGCCTTTCTTAATTAAATCTTTCTATGTTAACGGAAGGAAATTGGATAGGCACTTGAGGGAAATGAACTTGCAGGGCTACGGGCATAGAGCGGGGAATTGGCCGGACTAGACTGATCTACAGAGAGCTGGCTTGGACTTGACGGGCCGAATAGGGGAAGTGGTGGTGTAGTGGTATCGTCACTGGACTGGTAATCCAGAGATCCAGGGTAACGCTTTGGGGACCCGGGTTTGAATCCCACCACGGCGGATGGCGGAACTTGAATTCAATAAAAATCTGGAATTAAAAGTCTAATGACAACCATGAAACCGTTGTTGATTGTCATAAAAACCCATCTGGTTCACCAATGCCCTTTAGGAAAGGAAAAAGGCTATGCTGGCCTAGCCAGTGATGCCCACACCTAATGAATAAAAAGAAGCCTCTTCCTGCGTCAGTATGCGGTCTGTCTCTATGACTCCTCTTCAGCAATGTGTTCCTTGTACTAGGGAAACCAGAGTTATAACCATAGCCTGAGAACTGTACACAGTATTTAAGTGCAGTCAACCAGTGATTTATAAAGTGACAGAATTGCCTTGCTAATTCATCTCAATATTGACCTTTTAATACATTACAGTGTCTGATTTGCTTTACTTTGTCAAATATTGTTTTTTTTTTGCCTCTATTTGTCGTCAGTTGGATCCCCAGATTGCTTTCATTTTCCTTGCAAAATATTTTCTGTCTGTTTAAGTAATGGACTCTTCTTTAATTTAATTTTGTCCCCATGTGAAGCACTCTGCATGTCTCTCCATTCATTTTAATCTTCTGCCTGTCTGCACAGGTTCTCAATGTATTTAAACCTCCTGTAGTTTATCCTGTTCAGCCTGTCAGTCTACCACCTTCATTAGCTTTGTATCATCTGCAAGTTTAGCCATTATGCTTGGGACTCCTAGACTCAGATCATTTATGTAGATTTTAAGTAAAGGAGGTCCTAAAATACACCCTCAATGCATCCTACTTGGAACATTCTCCAGGGCTGATGCCAATCCCTGGACCATACTCTGGGTTCAATTGCTTAACCCAGTGCATATCCATTGGGAAATATTGCCCCAACTCCTGCTCTTTACATTTTTCAGTAGCATCCTCTTGAGCGACACTGTATCAATTCTGAAATTTAAGTGCACTACACCTACTATTTTAAACATACTAGGTCCTTTGTCACACCTCAAAAGAAAAGCACTAAATAAAATCATAGAATGGTTGCAGCACAGAAGGAAGCCATTCTGCTCATCATGTCTGTGCTGGTCCTCTGAAGGAGCAATTCATTTCGTGCCACTCCCCTGCCTTCTCCCCATAACCCTGCAAATTCAGATAATAATCCAATTCCTTCTTGAATGCCTCGATTGAACCTGCCTCCATCACACTCTCAGGCAGTGCATTCCAGATCCTACCCACTTGTTTTCCCTCATGTCTCCATTGCTTCTTTTACCAATCACTTTACATCTGTGCCCTCTGGTTCTCAATCCTTCCACCAATGGGAACAGTTTCTCCCGATACATGCTGTCCAGACCCCTCTTGATTGACAAGACCCCCACACCTCCCCCTTTCCCTGAAGACCCTTGGGTGTATCTTCTGGCCCATGAGATTTAATTACCTTACGTTTTCACAACTGTTCAGCAAGCATCCTGCCAGTCATGTGAATAGTGTCACAACTTATCTCTGCAACACTATCTAGCTCCCCTTCCAGATTAATTTATTTGTCTGCTCCTTGCTAAAGACTGAGGCAACGAAACATATTTAGAAACAAAAACAAAAATACCTGGAAAAACTCAGCAGGTCTGACAGCATCTGCGGAGAAGAGCACAGTTAACGTTTCGAGTCCGAATGACTCTTCACCAGAACATATTTAGCATTTTTACAGTCTGTGTAGGAGCAGCTGCCCTCACAACTGCACTTTCAGCAGCCCAACTCCATCTCTTGTTTTTCTTTTTCTCTCAATATAAATTTTAATATTATACTTCACTTTACTTGCCATGTAAATTTTGACATTTTCTTTCCTTTTTTACACTCCTGACATACCTTTTGGTATTGAATCCATCTTAATTCTGTCCAATTTTCCTTTCTGGCCTTAAATTACTATTTCATCTTTCTATGAGTTTCTTGGAAGTCATGTTCAACCAGGCAGGAGTGCCTTTAAACTTTGTCCCTTTCTTTGCGTGGGTACATATTGGCCCATTGCTTTCAGTGCGCACCTTCTTGAAGAAATCCATAGTTTCTTCCCTCTCCTCACCATACAGTATTCAAATCTGACAAGCACACTCTAACAAGACTTCTTAAGTTGAGCGTAAAGTTGATCCTCTGGCCAGGGGATCTGTAGCAGCCCTCCCAGTAGTGGTTTATCTCTGTTACCATCTATTAATTCTACCGAAAATAATCCTGCGTCTGCCTCTCCTTACATATCCTCCTTCGGTTTGTAATTGTTGACAGGAAGCTGTTTGGAGAGTTCAGGGATCAGAAGGAATTGTTCTCTAGGTAGCAGGTGTAGTATTTTAGTTTTAATGGTGGCTAGAGGCTAACAGACTCTCATGCAATAAATCTAGGCTAATACTAGGGGTATGTTACTGTATGAGGTTGGGGGTTTGGGAACTCCTGACGCAAGAGAATCCCCGGTCTAGTTCAAATTCCCTCCTTAATTGATGGCCTTATTTGGGCCAGACAGAAATCCTCAACTTAACTCGTGGCCTTTCTGCAACATCCCCTCAGAATTATTGTGGGAATCTGGTGGAAGGACTGTGGATTTTTGTGGCTGGGTTTTTATACATGTTATATTACATTTTATACATTGTTTACTTGAAACAATATGCCACTGATTTATTTTCATCGTTTTGATGTTGCAGAGTCTTCAAAAGAGAAGTCTATGGTTACTGAACGTCCTTCAAACAAACCGTCAATTACCAAAGCCGGAATGGCATTAATAAGGGATTGCTGTGGATCTACACAGTGCAACATTATGTAGTTCTCACCGTTCAAGCCTGACTCTTGTCTACAAAGAGTGTTTGTGAAAGAGAACCATACCCAAGATGGACGAAAAGCATCTGAATGGTAACCGTGCTCAAACAGACTATGACCTACCATATACAAAGTCACGATAAAGCACTGTTAGTGTTTAAGTGAGTCTGTCCTTCATGCATGGATCACAAACTCTGCATGCTGAAAGGAAATGCATCACATGTTTCCACTGGTAGAAGGGGAAGTTTTTATACTTGGCATGTGTGATAACAAAGTAGTTTTAGGAAATTGTTCCAGAGGTAATGATAGAATACAGCATACCACTTTTAAAATTTCCTAAATACATTGTAAGGATTTTACAGGGTTTTTCATGGAAAAGCTTTCCCAGAGTTATTTATTACGATACTCCAGCCTCTGCAAGGTCTTTCAACTGGGGCCTCACAGTTACATCATTTTGCTGCTCAAGAGCACAGGCAGGTAACAAACTTTACAAATTTGAACTCAGCGACTTTAACAGGGGCGGAGTCAAATTCTGTCCCCTAGAAAAAATGTACAGACTTAATAAAGATTAATGTATGATTGTCATGTATCATAATTTAAAATATGTTCTAATTCTTTGTGTTACAATGAAGTGTTTCCTTATTGATGAACAGGATAATATTACTAATGTACTATAAACGTGAATCAAGGTTTGTTAGTAATCATGTGGAGCAGAGATGTTGGTAGAATCTAGCAAGTTAAGTGTAGAGACTATAGGCATTGCTAAAAGGTTCAAGGGGATGAAATTCAACTTTGGCAGGAGCACAAAATGGGCAGTAGTTAATTAACTTGCCTCTTGGACACCCAACCAAAGTTGAGTTTCATCCCAAGCTCGTCAAAGCAAATTTAACTATTTTTTGAAGTGTACATATTTCTTAACTTTGTTTCTCATTCATTATCTTTATATAAGACCATAAGACATAGGAGCAGAAATTAGGCCATTCGGCCCATCGAGTCTGCTCCGCCATTCAATCATGGATGATAAGTTTCTTAACCCCATTCTCCTGCCTTCTCCCCGTAACCTTTGATCCCCTTACCAATCAAGAACCTATCTATCTCGGTCTTAAATACACTCAATGACCTGGCCTCCACAGCTTTCTGTGGCAATGAATTCCATAGATTCACCACTCTCTGGCTAAAGAAGTTTCTCCTCATCTCTGTTCTAAAAGGTGAGGTGCCGGAGGATTGGAGGGTAGCTCATGTTGTTCCGTTGTTTAAAAAAGGCTCCCAAAGTAAATCAGGTAATTACAGGCCAGTGAGCCTGACGTCAGTAGTAGGTAAATTATTGGAAGGTGTTCTGAGAGATCGTATATATAATTATTTGGACAGCCAAGGGCTGATTAAGGATAGTCAGCATGGCTTTGTGCGTGGTAGGTCGTGTTTAACGAACCTTGTAGAGTTTTTCGAGGAGGTTACCAAGAAAGTAGATGAAGGAAAGGCTGTGGATGTTGTCTACATGGACTTTAGTAAGGCCTTTGACAAGGTCCCACATGGGAGGTTAGTTCAGAAGGTTCAAACACTTGGTATCCATGGAGAGGTTGTAAACTGGATTCGAAATTGGCTGTGTGGGAGAAAACAGAGAGTGGTAGTGGATGATTGCTTCTCAGACTGGAGGTCTGTGACTAGTGGTGTGCCTCAGGGATCTGTGCTGGGACCATTGTTGTTTGTTGTCTATATCAATGATTTGGATGATAATGTGGTGAACTGGATCAGCAAGTTTGCTGATGACACTAAGATTGGAGGCATTGTGGACAGCGAGGAAGGCTTTCAAAGCTTGCAGAGAGATCTGGACCAACTGGAAAAATGGGCCAGAAAATGGCAGATGGAATTTAATGCGGAAAAGTGTGAGGTGTTACATTTTGGAAGGTCAAACCAAGGTAGGACATACACAGTAAATGGTAGGGCACTGAGGAGTGCGGAGGAACAAAGGGATCTGGGAGTTCAGATACATAATTCCCTGAAAGTGGTGTCACAGGTAGACAAGGTTGTAAAGAAAGTTTTTGGCATGCTGGCCTTCATAAATCAATGTATTGAGTATAGGAGTTGGGATGTTATGGTGAGGTTGTATAAGACATTGATGAGGCCAACTTTAGAGTATTGTGTGCAGTTCTGGTCGCCTAACTACAGGAAGGATATCAGTAAGATTGAGAGAGTGCAGAGAAGATTTACTAAGATGTTGCCGGGTCTTAAGGAGTTGAGTTACAGGGAAAGATTAAACAGGTTAGGACTTTATTCCTTGGAGCGTAGCAGAATGAGGGGAGATATGATAGAAGTTTACAAAATTATGAGGGGTATAGACAGAGTAAATGCAAGTAAGCTCTTTCCGCTTAGATTAGGAGAAATAAACACGAGAGGACATGGCTTTAGGGTGAAAGAGGAAAGGTTTAGGGGGAACATTAGGGGGAACTTCTTCACTCAGAGAGAGGTGAGAGTGTGGAACGAGCTACCATCTGATGTGGTAAATGCGGGCTCACTCTTAAGTTTTAAGAATAAATTAGATAGATACATGGATGGGAGAGGTCTGGAGGGTTATGGACTAGGTGCAGGTCAATGGGACTAGCGGAATAATATTTTGGCACAGACTAGAAGGGCCGAATGGCCTGTTTTCTGTGCTGTAGTGTTCTATGGTTCTATGGTTCTAAAAGGTCTTCCCTTTACTCTGAGGCTGTGCCCTCGGGTCCTAGTCTCTCCTACTAATGGAAACATCTTTCCCACGTCCACTCTATCCAGGCCTTTCAGTATTCTGTAAGTTTCAATCAGATCCCCCCTCATCCTTCTAAACTCCATCGAGTATAGACCCAGAGTCCTCAAATGTTCCTCATATATTAAGCCTTTCATTCCTGGGATCGTTCTCGTGAACCTCCTCTGGACCCTCTCCAGGGCCAGAACATCCTTCCTGAGATACGGGGCCCAAAATTGCTCACAATATTCTAAATGTGGTCTGACCAGAGCCTTATAAAGCCTCAGCAGCACACCCCTGCTTTTATATTCTAGTCTTCTTGAAATAAATGCCAACATTGCATTTGCCTTCCTAACTACCGACTCATATTATACGATATTGTTCCATTCCTTTTCTTGCCTGTTGCACAACGCCTTCTACATTGAGCCGCACAATATCAGATGGGAACTAACCCAGTGACATAAACTGACAGAAAGTGGTGTAAGCAGCTGATGGCTTAACATAAGATGATGAATACAGGACTAGCCAGTACCAAAATTAATTCCTGAAGTTAAAACACAGTTGCATGCATCTATAGAACGTGAAAAGGAAAGTGAACCTTTGTCTCTCTGTCTCTCCTGACTCATGGTAGTCTCGTATTTATGATCCTGTTCACTAGTCTAATATTTTGTCTTCATTTCATGTTGAATCTTAACCTTTTGGCAGCTCTATTTTAATTAAATGTATAATTATTGAAATGTTGCTAATTAAACAATTGCGTGTTTAGGTCTTGAACACAATAAAGTTATTGCTTCGCATTAAGCGTTTCTTTATAGCGGCATCTGCAGTATTCACTTTATTTATACACTATGTAGTACCATATAGGGTTTTGTTTAAGAGGTTGGAGAAAATAGAGTTAACACTGAGTTACTTTATAGAATAACTACTGAGCAACCAGAAGCTGATTCAGAATAGCTTTTTAACACAAAGACTCAAAAAACTCTCAAACTTACTTTGTTATTCTGCCCTGCCTATATCAGGATTTATTTATGCGTAGAGGCTGGAAAGGAACTTTCCAAAATGTAGGGGTGCAAATATGCACATTCAGGAAACTCTGCACAATTTAACAGAACTCTCAGCTACGATTGAGATGTTCTGGAACCAAAGGAAACAATTAACTGGTTTACTGTAACAGCGATTAATATTCTCCTGCTCCAAAAGCGATCCACTCGGTTGCCAGGTTGTACAACGTGTAACGATATGCATGACACCAACATATTGACACATCATCATAATGCAGCAGACTTTGTGTAGGCCATATTGTAGTGAGCCCCCACTCCTCCCCAAGCATTTGGACCTTTTGTTTCAATAGCCCAATAGTGTGCTCAGTAATGTTCCTGGCAATCCCATGGCTGTAATTGAATATGAGCCCTCCGACGTTGCAGGGGGGAGTTACTAGCCATATTACAGGGGCAGCCCTTTTCCACAGTACTTTCTTGGTAGTGTTGAATAGTGGGTGGAATAGTTGAGTGTCCCAGGATGAAGGTGTCATTAACAGCAGCCTGCAAAACTGATTCTTCTTGCAGTGATCTCCCATCAACTGGATATGAACTGAGTGACAGTCCTTTCTGTTAACAGAAGCTGCTGGATTGTCTTCTGGTGACTTGATGGCTACATGACTGCAGTCTGTAGGTGAGGAAAACAAAACACTGCTGCACATCACACAGCTCTCATTGAGTGTAAAAGTCCATGGGGATGGTGATGTAGAGGTTGGCATTGACAACTAGAGCATTAGTGACCTGCTTGGCGCAGCTGTAGCTTGCAGACTAGGAACTGTAGGATATGCCCTGTAATAGTCTGGAAGGAGCACAAGGAAAAAAAGTTAGTGTAGGTGACTTTGACAGTCAATGGAAAAACATTGGGCCACTTGGGAGAGCAGGCAAAAGGTTCCATTGGAGGAATAGATCAGTGACAGTTTACTGATTTTAGTGTCTTCCCTGCCCCACCCCAATATTCCTGGGTGGGGTGGGTTCAATCAACTGCATATAGTGTTTAGCTTGTCAGTTTTTATTTCTATTCCTCCTGTGAGTTTCTCTACATTTCACATCATTCTTAATCCTGCTGCTATGACTCACTATTTACTGCCTTTCTTGGGGGAATTTTTTTTCTGATCAACCCTAACCTCTGCTCAGAAAGGAGAGAACATTTCTGATTAAGAGCTATAGCTCAGATGGAACCTCATTTACAGTGAAAATCTGTCATAGTGGCGCAGACACTGCCAAACTGCTCTTTCTTCTTCTTCTCCAAGTTCTCTGCCTGAAGGCAGGTCCGACCCATAGATTTGTGATCTTCACCAAGGAGGCAGGTCCTGAATCCACCCCAGCCAGAACTGGGATCAAACCCCGTGCTGTTTTCACCAATCTGATCCACACCAGCCGTCCAGCCAACTGAGCCAACCAACCCCCCCCAGTGAATCAGGGTTCACTGTGGCAACTTACACTTTCACACGCATGTTGTAGTCCAGAGCTATAGATAGTGATGGTAGAGACTCCAATTTCTTTCCCTCACATGGCTGACCAGGAATCTCTCCTGCTCTTACTGCCTGTCATTGGCATATGTTGGAAGGATTTACAAATTGATTCTCAACTTGTTTGGGTGCGTTATGAATGTACTGTCCTGGGGTGGGACCCAGAGCTTCTAGTTCTGAGGCAGGGGCACAACCATTATGCCACAAGACCTCCAGACTGCTCACTAGAGAGGGGCAAAGCTAATGATCACTGGACTGAATCACAAACGTACATTATCACTGTCAGGGAAAAAATGTGTTAATTAGCTGTTCAATGCATTTAAAAAGGAAAAACAGATTGTACTTCTGATGTTGAGTAGAGATGCCTCCCCGCCCCACTCAACTTTCAGCCTTTTCCTGAAGGGAAAAGGGATCATGCTGGATCTGTCTGCATTAGTAAGGGCTTTGCCCAAAGGACCATTTCCAACAGTGAAACAAACAAAATACTGTGGATACTGGATTTCAGGTCAACAACCATTCATCAGTCCTGGTCATTGACCTGAATGTTAATTTAATTTCTCTCTCAACAGACGCTGCCTGACCTGCTCAGTGTTTCCTGCATTTTTCTGCTTTTATTCTCAAATGGAAACCTAGATTGCAGTTTAAAGGCTATTTTATCTTGGGGTGCCTGGATGGTCATCTAATTTGATTTTTCCTTTCTGTAGCACAGGAGCCTCAAGCTATCAATAGCAATCACATTGCTGCAGTGGTTGAGAGGAACAAACTCAGCACAGACCCTTGTCTGTATCACCCGATACATTCATTTACTCATTCGGCCATAAGGCTATTTTTTTTTAAGCTCCATCTTCACTGAAGCATATAGAAACATAGAAACTAGGAGCAGGAGTAGGCCATTCAGCCCTTCGAGCCTGCTCCACCATTCAATATGATCATGGCTGATCCTCTATCTCAATGCCATACTCCCGCTCTCTCCCCATACCCCTTGATGCCCCTAATAATCAAAAATTTATCAAGTTGTTTCTTGAATATACTCAGTGACCCAGCCTCTACAGCCTTCTGCAGTAGAGAATTCCACAGGTTGACCACCCTCTGAGTGAAGAAATCTTTCCTCATCTCGGTCCTAAATGGCCTGCCCCGTATCCTGAGACTATGGCCCCTGGTTCTAGGCTCCCCAACCAGGGGAAACACCCTCCCTGCATCTAGTCTGTCTAGCCCTGTTAGAATTTTATACGTTTCAATCAGATCCCCTCTCATTCTTCTAAACTCTAGTGAATACAGGCCCAGTCGAACCAATCTCTCCTCATACGACAGTCGTGCCATCCCCGGTATCAGCCTAGTGAACCTTCGCTGCACTCCCTTTATGGCAAGTATACCCTTTCTTAGGTAGGGAGACCAAAGCTGCGTGCATACTCCAGGTGTGGTCTCACCAAGGCCCTGTATAACGGCAGTAAGACATCCCTACTTCTGAATTCAAATCCTCTTGCAGTGAAGGCCAATGTACCATTTGCCTTCCTAATTGCTTGCTGCACCTGCCTATTTACTTTCATTGACTGATGCACAAGGACACCCAGATCCCTTTGTACATCCACATTTCCCAATATATCACCATTTAAATAATACTCTGCATTTCTATTTTTCACACCGAAGTGTATAACTTCGCATTTATCTACGTTATACTGCATCTGCCATGTGTTTGCCCACACACGCTTGTCTAAATCGCCCTGAAGCCTCCTTGCATTCTCCTCACAACCCCACCCAGTTTTGTGTCATCAGCAAACTTGGAAATATTGCATTTGGTTCCCACAAGTCATTTATACATATCGTGAATAGCTGGGGCCCAAGCACTGATCCCTGTGGTACACCACTAGTCACCTCCTGCCACCAGAAAGACCCATATATTCCCACTCTCTCTATCTGGTCTGTCAACCAATTATCAATCCATGCCAGTATATTACCCCCGATCCCATGTGCTTTAATTTTGCCCACTAGCCTCTTGTGGGACCTTATCAAAAGCCTTCTTGAAATCCAAATACACCACATCCACTGGTTCTCCCTTATCTATTCTACTAATTACATCCTCAAAAAACTCCAGTAGATTAGTTAAGCATGATTTCCCTTTCATAAACCCATGCTGGTTTGGTTTAACCCCATTAATGCTTTCCAAGTGTTCTGTTACCATGTCTTTTATAATAGACTCTAGCATTTTCCCCATTACTGATGTTAGGCTAACTGGTCTGTAATTCTGTTTTTTTCCCTCCCTCCTTTTTTTAAAGAGTGGGGTTATATTTGCCACCTTCCAATCTGTAGGAACTGCTCCAGAGTCTATAGAATTTTGGAAGATGACCACCAATGCATCCAATATTTCCAGGGCCAATTCCTTTAATACTCTGGGGTGTGGATTATCAGGCCCTGGGGATTTTTCAGCTTTTAATGCCATTAATTTCTCTAGTACCATTTATTTTACTAATACTGATTTTCTTCAATTCCTCCCTCTCACTAGACCCTTGATTCCCTAACATTTCTGGGAAATTGTGTTCTCTTTTGTGAAGACAGAACCAAAATGTGTTCAATTCTTCTGCCATTTCTTTGTTTCCCCATTATAATTTCCCCCCATTTCTGACAGTAGGGGACCTACATGTGCCTTCCCTAATCTATTTCTCTTCACATATTTATAGAAGCTTTTACAGTCAGTTTTTATGTTCCATGCAAGTTTACTCGCTTACTCCATTTTCCTCTTCTTGATCAATCTTTTTGTCCACTTTTACTGAATTCTAAACTGCTCCCAATCTTCAAGCTTACTGCTTTTTCTGGCAATTTTATATGTCTCCTCTTTGGATCTTATAATATCCCTACTTTCTTTTGTAAGCCATGGTTGAGCCACCTTTCCTGTTTTACTTTTGCGCCAGACAGGAATGGATAATTGTTGTAATCCATGCATACGTTCCTTAAATATTAGCCATTGCCTCTCCACTGTCAACCCATTTAGTGAGGTACCCCAATCCATCATTACCAATTCGTACCTCATACCCTCAATAGTTCCCTTTATTTAGATTCAGGACCGTAGTTTCAGATTCAACTTCTTCACTCTCCATCCTAATGAACAATTCTATCATTTTATGGTTGCTCTTCCCCAAAGGACAAGATTGTGAATTAATCCTTTCTCATTGCACAATACCCAGTCTAGAATAGCCTGCTCTTTAGTTGGTTCCTCAATATATTGCTCTAAAACGCCATCACGTACATACTCCTCCTCCACAGTATTATTGCTAGTTTGGTTTGTCCAATCTATATGTAGATTAAAGTCACCCATGATTACAGTTGTACCCTTATTGCATGCATCTCTAATTTCCTGCTTAACACCTTCCCTTACATCTCCATTACTGTTTGGTGGGGGTTGTCTATAGGCCCCCAATGTTTTATGCCACTTGGTGTTTCTCATCTCCACCCAGATTCCACATCATGCTTTTCTGAGCCAATGTTCTTCCTCACCATTGCATGGATTTCCTCCTTTACTAACAATCCTACCCTGCCTCCTCCTTTACTAACAACGCTACCCTGCCTCCTCCTTTACTAACAATGCTACCTCACCTCCTTTCCCTATTTGTCTGTCCTTCATAAATATCGAATACCCCTGGATGTCCAGTTCCCATCCTTGGTCACCCTGCAGCCATGTCTCCGTAATTGCAACTATATCATAACCATTCATATCTATTTGCACAGTTAATTCATCTACTTTATAACGAATGCTCTGCGTGTTAAGATACACAATGCCTTTAGACTTGTCTTTTTAACCTTGTTAATCATGTTAACTTTATTTTGCACTATGACCCCATTTGTTTATTGCCCTTTTTTTCTGCCTTTCACTTTTTCTCCTTACTTTTGTCTTTTGTTTCTATCCTTGTTTCCCCCTCCTCTGTCTCCCTGCTCAGGTTCCCACCCCCCTGCCATTCTAATTTAAACCCTCCCCGACTACACTAGCAAACACCCACGCCTTGAGGACATGGATCCCGGTCCTGCCCAGATGCAACCCATCCCGTTTGTACTGGTCCCACCTTCCCCAGAACCGGTACCAATGTCCCAGGAATCTGAATCCCACCCACCTCCCCGAGTACACCATTTCTTCAGCCACATATTCATCTGATATATCCTGTTATTTCTACTCTCGCTAGCACATGGCACTGGTAGTAATTTGAGATTATGACCTTTGAGGTCCTACTTTTAAATTTACATCCTAACTCCCTATATTCAGCTTGTAGAACCTCATCCCTTTTTTTAAACCTATACCATTGGTACCAATATGTACCACTGGCTGTTCACCCTTCCCCTTCAGAATGCTCTATAGCCTCTCCGAGACATCCTTGGCCCTGGCACCAGGGAGGCAACATATCATTCTGGAGTCTGTTTTGCGGCTGCAGAAACGCCTGTCTGTTCCCCTTACTATTGAATCCCCTACCACTCTTCTTCCTCCCCTCTTGTGCAGCTGAGCCATCCACGGTGCCGTGACTTGGCTCCTGCTGCTTTCCCTTGATAAGTCGCCTCCCGCAACAGTGTCCAAAATGGTATATCTGTTAAGAGTGGGATGGCCACAGGGGACTCCTGTACTACCTGCCTTCCTCTCCTCTGCCTGATGGTCACCCATCCCCTTTCTGCCTGTTCAGTCTTTACCTGCAGTGTGACCACCTCACTGACCGTGCTGTCGACGATAATCTCAGCATCGCGGATGCTCCACAGTGAATCCACCTGCAGCTCCAGCTCTGAAATGCAGTTAGCCAGTAGCTGCAGCTGGACGCACTTCCTGCGCACATGGTCGCCAGGAAGCGGCCCAACATATGCAAGAGCAACAAGTACAGTTACGAGTCCAAAATGAAGACAAACCCAATTGAAATTATCTAGTTTCCAATTTGAAACAGTTTTATTTGCTAATTTCTTACTGCACTGGAAAACTTACAATATTATATAATGTACTCAAGAGCAAGTCATGCCCCCTATGATTTAGCATGAATTCAAAAAGTGAATTATATGCATTTCTGACACTGAATGCCTCAAAAGAAACCAGTGTTCTAAATGTCTTCATCGATGAAGCATGGTCATTCTCAATAAAGTTGAGCTACAGATTCAATTAGCAAAAATAAAGGTATTCCAATCATATGCTTTCCCTCATTTAATTTTTCACCCACCCCAGTCATTTTGTACAATGTTCTGTTAGCAAGAGCCTTTAACCCACTATAAGCAGACAGTGGATACTCGAGAGCAGTCTAGTGATTCACCTGATGTTCACTGCTTGCCCCCCAATGGAGAAGTGCCTATCCTTCAGCCAGTGTCTCCCATAGAATCCGATTAAAATTTACAACTCCATCTAGGAGCCGTCACAAGAATAAACACCATCCTACTGGGCTGCATATACCAACAAACAGCACCTTTGATCATGTGAATAAACTATTCTTTATAAAGTATCAGCCCAATGACATTATTAATACCAAGTTTATCAATCTGCTGTCAGTTAAATATTTTAATAATCTTTCAAAGCCCTTAATTTCAAAATTTTGTCAATAAAATGGAATGATGTCAGTAATGTTAAAAATTCTAGTTAAGTATGGATTAATGTCATTAAAATATACATTTTCATTTTGGATAGAAGTTTATTCAGATCATTTGGAATGGCAGCTCCACTACTGCTAATCAGTAATTGTGGTGTTTTTGATCAAACTATTTTATGGAAGCTGGAAAAGGTTATTCAGCCCCTTGCATCTGTTCCATCATTCAATGAAACAACCTGTATCTTCATTCCATCTGTCTGCATTGGCTCCATATCTGTTTATACCCTGGTCTTGCAAAAATCTATCAGATTTAAAATTAATGAAACGAGCATCTACTGTTTTTTTGTGGAAGTTTTCTCCACACTTTGCACAAAGTAGTATTTTCTAACTTCACTCCCGAATAGCCTGCCTTTAATTTCAAGGTTATACCCCTTTGTTCTGCTGGGGTTTTCATTTTCAGGGTGGCAACCTGTAACTAGCGGCGTGCCACAGGGATCAGTGCTGGGGCCTCAATTATTTACAATATTTATTAATGACTTAGATGAGGGAAGTGAATGTACTATCGCCAAATTTGCGGATGATACAAAAAAAAGTGGGAAGGCAAGTGGTGAGGATGACACAAGGAGTCTACAGGGGGATTTAGACAGGTTAAGTGAGTGGGTTAAAACTTGGCAGATGGAATATAATGTGGGAAAATGTGAGGTTATGCACTATGGCAGGGAGAATGGAGGAACTGAATATTATTTAAAATAAAGAAAGACTGCAGAAGGCTGCAGCACAGAGGGATTTGGGAGTCCTTGTATGTTAGCTTTTTGGGATTCATGCACAAGTTCAACAGGTAACAGGGAAGGCAAATGGAATGTTGGCCTTTATTGCAAAGGGAATGGAGTATAAAACTAGGGAAGTATTGCTATAACTATACAAAGCACTAGTTAGACCACACCTAGAATACTGTGAACAGTTTAGGTCCCCATATCTAAGGAAAGATATACTGGCATTGGAGGCAGCGCAGTTAAGGTTCACTAGGTTGATCCAGGGTATGGAGGGATTTTACGAGAGGTTGAGTAGGTTGAGCCTGTACTCATTGGAGTTTAGAATGAAGGGCTACCTATTGAAACATAAGATTCTAAGGGGACTTGACAGGGTAGATGCTGAGAGGTTGTTTCCCCTTTTGGGAGAGTCTAGGACCAGAGGGCATAATCTCAGAGTAGGGGGTCACCCATTTAAAACAGAGATGAGGAGGAATTTCTTCTCTCAGAGGGTAGTTAATCTATGGAATTCATTACAGCGGAGTGTGTAGAAGCTGGGTCGTTGAGTATATTCAAGGCTAAGATTTTTACCAGTAATGGAATCAAGGATTATGGGGAAAAGGCAGGAAAGTGGAGTTGAGGATTATTAGATCAGCTATGATCTCATTGAATGGCGGAGCAGATTCAATGGGCTGAATGGTGAATGTATAAGATCTTATTACACTATTTCAAAGAGCAGGGGTTATCCCTAGTGTCCTGGCCACTATTAATTCCTTACTCAATATCACAAGCAGATTACTGGCCATTACATTGCTGTTTGTGGTAATTTGTTGTAAGTTAGCTGCCGCATTTCCTACATTACAACAGTAGCTACACTTCAAAAGCACTTCATTGGTTGTAAAGTGCTTTGAGCCATCTGATGGTTGTGAAAAGCACTATATAAATGCAAGTTTCTTTTGGTCCTAGACTCGCAAATCAGAAATGTCCCTCTCTATTTACCCCATCAATTCATTCCAAAATTCTAAATATCCCACATCACCCCTAAACCTATTTTTCATGGAATACAAGTTTATGAAACCACCTGAAAGACCTGGAAGGGAGAAAGAAATTGTGCTCATCTTCAAGTTTTACAAAGTAAAGCAGATGAAAAGTAGTAATTGTAAAAGACATACAAATTAAAATTGATGAGCAAGTTGCCAAGTGTGAAGGGTGGAATACATTTATAGAGTCACATCTCACCATATGATCACTTCTCTATATTTAAGGGCTTTGAAAAAAAAACATGGCAGGCAGAAGTATCTGGTCCAGGCCACAAAGTATGCTATTGTGCATGTCATCTTACAAGTAGATATCAAGCATCAGATGATAACTTCTACTCAGGCTACTTGAAAATGAACGATCGATGCATTTACAACAAACCTGGATTAAGAACTGGTTACATTTGTAGATGGTGCTGAGAAGTTTCCAATGTAATTAAATGCTCTGCTTTTGAAGCAAGTGAGAGACAAGCTTGGCCAACAGGCGGTTGGTTGCTGCCCCATGATTTTTGAGGCCAGGGTGTTAGTTTGGACTTCCAGTTCATGACCCTTTCATCTTCCAGGTCAGATTTTGGCAAGGGGGCACAAGAGAAGGAAAATATTGCTGGAGGTTGGAGAGGGAAGAAGCAATGGATGTGTGAAACGGAAACACAGGGGACATATTATGAAACGAGGAGGAAAATGTTAGAGCCCAAAGGTGTACACTGGGGGTAGAGGAGGGACAGGAGGTACGCTAAGGAAAATAGATATGGGTTACAGAGGAATGTTGAGGACATGGGTTTATTTTAAAGATTTTTTTTCTTTTTAAAACAGGTTAATTCAAATTCATCTTGACTAGAGTTTTGCATTCCTCTACATTTTGTTTCATTTTATTAACTGACATAAGTTACAGAATAAGCTGTTGCAAACAAATTTAATGAAAAATCCATATTATCAAACATACAGTTTAGAAAAATATTTTAATAGGACAAGACACTATCACTTGGCGTCATGAGATTTAATGCAGCCCCCGCTGATGGAAGTATTTGCCAGCTACAATGGTCTTAATGTGACATTAATTTGGGGAGCTTTTCCTACAAAAGTCCACAAAGCAAAAGCAGCCTTAACTATCTAAAATAAAAACAAAATACTGGGAATGCTGGAAACCTGAAATAAAGAACAGAAATGCTGGAAAAACTCAGGTCTGACAGCATCTGTGGAGAAAGAGAGCGAGCTTTGACATTAACGTTTCAGAGCTCTGAAGAAGGGTCAATACGGACACGAAATGTTAACCCGGTTTCTTTCTCCACAGATGCTGTCAGACCTGAGTTTTTCCAGCATTTGTTTTTATTATTATTAAGAACTATCTAATTGCGTCTTGTGCTGGCAGTGTCATTTGTGCTTCACAATGACGATAGATGTTGAAAATTCACTAGCGCAGTAACTGCTCTTCGGAGGTGGGATTAAAGCATGCAAAAAGGAACATCGGGAAAGTTTTACTCAAAAACAAAATATGATGCCTGTTGAATTGTAAACCAGGCCAAGATTTAAATAAAAAAACAAAAAACTACTGCGGATGCTGGAAATCCAAAACAAAGACAGAATTACCTGGAAAAACCCAGCAGGTCTGGCAGCATCGGCGGAGAAGAGTTGACGTTTAACTTCTATAAATATCACACAAAAAGTTGCTTTATTAAGCTACAATATTTAACAAAGACTTAGGATTAAATTATTTTTCAATAAAGCAAGAGAAACCCCAAAATCAATTCTGGGCTGTGCATTTTTGTCATTTGCACTAGTTTTTCATTTACACATTGTTTCTCTAAAATGCAAAATTACTTCACATTGCTGCAGTTCAATTCCTTTCTGTCAGTTCCTTTGCCATTCCAAAGTTCCAATTCCATCCTTAAAGCCTGGAATTTAAAATAGTGGTTGGGAGCCTACTTTACATGAGAGGAGGAAGGAAACAATATCACTAAAAAGGTGAAAGATGCAGAAGGGAAAGTGAACAATTGGAACACTAAAACCTAAGCCACATCCTGGCTCAAGGCTGGACCATATATACCACAGTTCAAATTCTATGGAATGAATAATCTAGTAAGATATAGACGTTTTACTCCTGGTTATCATTGTAACATTCAAATCACAATACAAATCCAACTTAGTTCAATTTTCTTCAGAACACTGCAGCAAAAATACATTTGAGCAGTTTTATTTACCAAGAAACAGCATTTACTGACATTCAGCCGAGTTACCCATAAGCTGAAAGAGAAGGCATTTATTCAACTTACTTGGAATGAGGTGCTTAGGATTTTCTTCAGTGGTAGCTGCTGAAAATAATGTTTCATGTTTTTGCAGACGCTAGTTTTTTCTGCACTCAAAAGTTTTGAAAAATACTTTAAAAATGGATAACATTTCAATGATTGAAGACCTTTTGTATGTGCACCTTTTGGATGCATTTTATTGAAATATAAAACATTTCTGTTCCATTGCCACATTTGCAAGATGTGAAGTTGTGTTCCATGACATGTTTGCATCATTTTGCAATGCAAAGATGAATTCCAAAATTAAATGCTCAAAAAGATATGTAAACATATTTTCAGTAAATCTTAGGGCTGATCACCACCTGCTAGTTAAGAAACCACCCCCCCCCACCACCAACTTTACTTCCTTTCATTTAAATTCAGTGCAAGCATCTAATGGCTTGGAGCTCTGACTACTGCCATTATGAAAACTTAAACATCCTCTATTCTCCCTTGGATACGCCCCATTTCTGCAATTTTAGTTTAAGGCGTGATATCCATTCTTTCAACACAAAAAAGGCCTGGATTTTGCTCTGTCCTTCACCTCACTGACAGTTCCTCAAAAACTATTTATGGACTTGTCAGCAAAGATTTCTGGTACTCCAGCGTGGTGCCCTGTACAGGGCAGTCTGTCGCATGTATAAACTGTTTAAAATACAGAATGCATTACAAGTGAGAAAATAATACCTCGAGCTGTCTTCCTACAAAATTCTCCAGAGATTTCAGCCAATCATGTTTAATCTACCCATCTCTTCCGAATAATGTGCAAATTTAAACCAAAATGAAGGACAAACACAGGAAATATGCTTGCTGTAAAATTTTATTCATGGCAAAATAAATTTGGTCCCAAACAGAGGCAGCCAGCATTGATAATCCATTTTCTTGTTCTATTTTTGTTGAAAATTCAGAGAGGAAACA
The DNA here is from genome assembly GCF_964194155.1 of Cetorhinus maximus. Classification (NCBI taxonomy): domain Eukaryota; kingdom Metazoa; phylum Chordata; class Chondrichthyes; order Lamniformes; family Cetorhinidae; genus Cetorhinus; species Cetorhinus maximus. The sequence goes on from NC_135893.1 coordinate 103,857,010, forward strand.
AAGCAGGAGCCCTTGTCATATTTCAGATATATCCAATATTTAGTCAACATAATAATGTTCAAAGCCCTCAAATAAATGCATCTCTACTAGTTTACATCAGTTGTACAAGGTCTGTTACTCAAACCAGCCTAGAGATTACCAACACAAATTTATGCAGATCTGCATATTTAAGCCACCATTTCAGAACAAGTACTAACATATTGTGGGTTTTAGACATCACAAAACCAGAAACCTATTATACGAGACTTGAATGGCTTGTAATAAATCAGAATATTTCTGTTCCTCTTTGATGTTCCAAGCAGGAACTATTAAAAAGGTGTTTAGCAATAGTTACTGCACATTAACTTCTTTAGCATCTAAATTGCCACCATTTGATAAGATTTTTAAAAAAATCTATATGTACTAACACCTCGTTCAAGTCTTCAACATTTGAGCTCCAGTTTTAACTTAGAACAGATTTTTCCATAGAATTGTTCAATTTATCCTTTTGCTACTTTCTAATATTTCTGAAGGTAATATTTTCAATGTTTATGCACATTATAAACCTGCATGGTCACAAATGCAAGTCTGTAGAGAAAGATAGTTTCAGCAATTACACATTTTACTAACAAACAATCTCTGGCACAAGTGGAGAATTTTTTTTTCAAAAATAGGTTATTATAAAAGTGTGTTCTCTGGCAAATACAACCCATTGTAAAAGCCAGGTTCTGTCCGGAAGGCCCTTAATGGGCCTACTGCCACACAGTACTAAATCCTTCTAACCTTGTCCAAGGTCATCACACTGGCACTACAGTCACCAACTCTGACACTTAAAACTTCCCAATAGTAACCACTCAAAACACAATGGAATAAAAGCAGTTCACATTAAAACAACAATCTTCTGCAACTGTTAGTTTATGTACACAGCTCCCCAATGAAACATGGCTTAAAAAAAAACAAGGTTTGACAACAAAACCTTGACATTTCCACACTTTCAAGGGGAAATTCAGCTCCATTAACTGTCAAGTGGGAATGATAGCTTTTAAACAGTTTTCCTTACCTGACCTATGACCTGTGATTTATGCAATACATGCATATTTCACAATGAACTCCCAATTCTGCACTAGTGCCACTCACATTAGACTGGAGACACACCATAAGTGTAGCAGATTGCTAAGGCAATGGTGAATTCAATTTCTAGATATAATTCATGAAGACAAGATTACAGATAACTGATTAAACCAACTTGCAGTAAAAACTCGGCATAAACATTATGGGAAGCCATCACATCCAACAGAATTTGCATTATGAGGAGGTTCTTTAGTTCTACTCTTCAACTACAGGACATTATAAACAACACAACCATTGAATGCAATCTGTTCTTTCTACAGAGAGGTGAACAAAACCAAAGGTTGGATTATAATTACAAGCCATTCAAGTGATATTCAAAACATTTCAACTACACGTGTACAGTTTGATTATACAAGACTTACTGCTGGTCTGTGGGTATTGGATCAAAAAAACCCCAACTACCAGATTCTGAGACATCATGCATTTTGCTGAGAAACCTTAGAAATTGGAGATATGATATGAACAGGCTTTTAGTGCAAGAAAACACGGCTTTGACTTTCTTAAAAACAAAAACCTTGATCAAACATTACAAATTTCTAAATTATAACAAACTATGCACAAATCTTGGAATCTTAATCGCAGCCAGGATAGATCACGGACTACAGCAAATTAGCTCCAGATGCAGATCCAGATTTCTTCATATAATTTTTGTGGCCTTTTTTTAATTAAATATTTTAAATACAGAAGGCGGCGGAGATAAAAAGGTTTTTAATTCTTTGGATTTAGCACTTTGGAATCAATTTTAGTGCTTTAAGTAGTAAAAATCAATCAGTATACAAGCTTGCTCTTAAATTCATTTAAAGATTAATGGGGGATGCCAGTGAGAAATTTGCTGCCAACTTCACTTTACTTCTGGGCTTCTTGATAGGACTGTCAGTCACTTCCACGTGCAGTGACTTGGTTTCATGCACATCCTCAGGTTGACATACAGTAGGAATATTTTCTTTAATCTGGTTAGCAACACTGCCACTGGTAAAAGCCTCTTCGGTCATTGCTGCAGGAAGGACAGTTTTCTCCTCCTCTTTCAAGATCAACATGTCTGTTTGGAAAGTTATACAGCATTACAACACATTTTGAAAACTTGATCATTCCATGTTAAAAGTTGCATTCCACTCCTGGCATTAAAACTTCATATGTCAATTAGCTAGATAATTCAGATAAAGCACCTCCCTGCAACTGACCGGCTACCTTCATACCTAGCCAGTTACTTATTCTTTCATGATGAGGACGTTGCTGGTGAGACCAGCATTTATTGCTCATCCCTAATTGCCCTTGAACTGAGTGCCTTGCTAGGCCACTTTAGAGGGCAGTTAAGGACTAGAGTCACATGTAGGCCAGACCAGGTATGGACAGCAGATTTCCTTCCCTAAAAGAACATTGGTGAACCAGATGGGTTTTTATGACAATGAATGGTAGTTTCATGGTTATCATTACTGAAATTAACTTAACATTGCAGATTTATTAATTGAATTTAAATTCCACCAGCTGCCATGGTGGGATTTGAACCCATGTCCCCAGAGCATTAGCCTGGGCTTCTGGATTACTAATCCAGTGACATTACCAATACCCCAGTCTTCCACCACCCCCAACCACTTATTCCTCACTAATTTACTTTTTTTATTGTACTTCAAATGCTGCAAACTTTAATGGAGTGAAGAGTTCATGCCAAGGTCACCTTCAGACAAATAACTCAATTGACAGCTTGGGTAATAGCTAAAGTTATCACCTGTAATTAGCCCAAATCAAATATGGCAAAACGTGCGTGTCTGACAGAGCACCACTGCAGTCTATCCAATATTGCTGACTGGCAATTACATGGTCATGTGCTTTGAAATCAATCAGTCAATTCCACACAGCAGCCTTTATTTTCACTTCATTCTTAAAGCCACAATTAAATATTAATAATAGGGAATATGAGCACAATCAGGTCTGCACTTGCTTGGTTAGTCTGCTTAGTCAAACCCAAATCTTCCATCTCCTCATTGCAAAACGCTTGCAGGTATTGTGCGCTTTTCAGTCCATAGTTCCCCTTTCCTGAGTGAAGCCAATGAGCTAGATCTGGGAAATCAGTAACTATCTAGCAAATTAAAAACATTGTTTTTACTTGCCTTGAAGCTAAAACTCAAATTTTTAAGTGAAGGAATTACGCTACAAGCAGGCACATCCCATGGAAGTTATAAAGAGAATTGGAGGTAAGTGAGGCAGATGTACACAAAGACAAGAGGAAGATAACAGCAAACAGTAAAGTGATGCAAACTCTTTTTTTGTCCATACAGAGATTTGAGCACAAAATTTAGGCTGATACTTTGGTGCAGTACTAAGGGAGTGCTGCTTTGTTTGAAGTGCTGTCTTTTGGGTGAAACGTTAAACCAAGGCCTTGTCTTCCAAGGTAGGTAGAAAAGATCCCATGGTACTATTTTGAAGAGGAGATCTCTCCCTTGGTGTCCTGGCCAGTATTTATCCCTTGACCAACAAATTACCTGGTTAAGTCTCATTGTTTTGTGGATCTTTGTTGATCCTTGCTGTGTACAAATTAGCTACTACATTGCAAGTAACTACACTTCAAAAATACTTCATTGGCTGTAAAACATTCCAGGATGTCCTGAGATCATGAAAAAGTATTATATGAATGCAAGTTGTGTCTTTTTTCAAAACAGTTGCATCAGGCACTGTAGTGTTATAAGTAATGCAATATTATCCAGTATTAAATAGTATTTTTTACTGCTCATTTAATGAATAATACTTTGAAGGATTATATTAACACATGCTTCATACAGTGGTATGCAGAGTTTTAATCCATTAAATGGAGAAATTGACAGTATCTTAAAAATGAAAAGAAAAAAGTTTGCTCTCAACCTGCAACATTAGGTGATTGTTCCTCAAACCGAATAAGATCAGCGTTTTCAAGAATAACCGGGTCTGGTCTGAGCTGAGGGGATGGCAAACATGATGGGACGGGTCCACACAGCAAGTCAACGGGAGATTGGTTACTAAGGCAGAGAAGCTCTTGTTCAGCCTGGTTTGAACCTATGAAAAGTGATACTTGTTACAGGTTATGCACATTACTGAACATATTTAGCAGTCAATGCCCGATCATGCAATACCTTCACATTAAAATCTTGTTCAAAATGTAAGCTATTGCACAAAAGCTACATTGGAAATCCTGCATCTGCCTACTTGTTGAGTTTACAATAAACAAAATACTACCGTACATTATGAAATGTGGAGTGCAACAACCATCCACTGTTCCGCCAGGGTCACTCAGCTCCCGACTTCATTACAGCCTCGGTTCAAACATGGACAAAAGAGCTGAACTCCTAACGCGAGGTTGGAGCGACTGCCCTCGACATCAAGGTCACATTTGGCATTAAGGAGCCCTAGCAAAACTGGAGTCAATGGGAATCGAGGAAAACTCTCCACTGGTTGGAGTCATACCTAGCACAAATGAAGATGGTTGTAGTTGTTGGAAGTCAGTCATCTCAGCTCCAGGAGTTCCTCAGGGTAGTGTCCTTGGTTCAAACACCTTCAGCTGCTTCACCAATAACCTTCCCTTGGATAAGGTGGGGATGTTCGCTGATGACTGTACAATGTTCAACACCATTTGCGACTCCTCAGATACTGAAGCAGTCCATGTCCAAATGCATAAGAACTGGACAATATTCAGGCTTGGGCTGACAAGTGGCAAGTAACATTTGCACCACACAAGTATCAGACATTGACAATCTCCAACAAGAGAGAGAGAGAGAATCTAACCATCGCCCATGATGTTCAATGGCACTACCATCACTGAATCCCCCACTATCAACATCCTGGAGGTTACCATTGACCAGAGACTGAACCAGACTAGCCATATAAATACTGCAGCTACAAGAGCTGATCAGAGGCTAGGAATCGTGCAATGAGTAACTTACCTCCTGACTGCCCAAAGCCTGTCCACCATCTACAAGGCACAAGTCAGGAGTGTGATGGAATATTCCTCCACTTGCCTGGATGAGTGCAGCTCCCACAACACTCAAGAAGCTTGATTGGCACCCCATCCACAAACATTCACTCCCTCCACCACTGACACAGTAGCAGCAGTGTACACCATCTACAAGATGCACTGCAGGAATTCACCAAGGCTCCTTAGACAGCACCTTGCAAACCCACAACCACTACCATCTAGAAGGCCAAGGGCAGCAGATGGATGGGAACACCACCACCTGGAAATTCCCCTCCAATTTACTCACCATCCTGACTTGGAAACATATCGCCATTCCTTCACTGTCGCTGGGTCAAAATCCTAAAACTCCCTTCCTAAAAACACTGTGGGTGTACCTACACCACATGGACTGAAGCGGTTCAAGGAGGCAGCTCACCACCACCTTCAAGGGCAACTAAGGATGGGCAATAAAGGCTGGCCGAGCCAACGAAGCCCACATCTTGTGAACGAGCAAAAAAAAAAGCATTATACGTCTAAGTCATAATGGAGAGAGTGTTTGAGGGGATGGTATATATAATTCCAGAGCTAGAGGAGAACCAATCGTTGCAACACTGACTACGAAATCTATTATACTTACAGGAGCTGGAAGTTTCAAATTCCTTTGTCTCAGTGTCATTTGAGTTCTTTACAGCCAAGGTTACTGGTCGCTTAGGATCTTCTGGTGTCTGTTCACATTCTTCAACCATGCAAGCAGGAGAACAACAGGCGGAGTTGTTACGAACTGTGGGGGGGGCGTGGGGGAAAAAAATGGCGAGGGGGAGAAGGGAAGTAAAAAAATAAGAGCACGAAACCACGGTTAAAGTTAAAATACCCTGAAAGATTAATTCAGAGCCAAAAAGGGCTATTTAAGTGCACGGCAATAGCATTTATTTAACATTTTATTTAGCTTTCCTGGTCTCTAGAGTTAGCCATTTTCAGGTGAGACAGCTAAAGGACAATTCAACACCCCTAAACTAAGAGGAAAGGAAAAGGAAAAATTAACAGGTTTTGCTTCTCATGATTCCTGCACTTTTTTCCTTCCCTCACCTACCAGTTTAAAAATGCAGAAAGTTTGAACAAATCTTAGCAGATCACCAATTCATAATTGCAAATATGGAAACCCAGGTTTTTATGCTGCTAAAGGTGATTTGGGGCACATAGCATAAATATTTCTCTAATTTTTCCTTTTAACAATTACTGTAGTACCAAAAACGGCAAAGGACTTAAAATGCAGAAAGCCTTGTTAAATTTAAAATAAACGCTACCTTTCATGTCATTTTTTAAAACTACTATTCTTTTGTGTCCATGTCCTTTAATCCAGATAACCTGTTAAAAATGGAAAATATTGTTAAATTAAAACTCCACATATACTATACTAAAAAATTATCTAAAAGGTTTTCCTTGAAATTCTGGCTGACATTTCATGCCATGGGACAATCCAATATGTTGGTCAAAGTTGTATGTTCTTTCATATGGTGTCACTCTTACCAAGATCTAAAGTACAAAAGTGGCAGAATTTGCAATAGCTATCTGCTCAAAACGATTGGATCTCTAGCTCAAAATGAAACAGGCCTCCAGGGACAAAAACAGTTCATGGACCACTCTGCAAAGTTTTGCTTAGAAACTGCATAAAGGTCACTTCACAGTGAGTAGCAAGGCAGGAGACTTTCATTCCATTAAATAAGCTAGTTTTGAACCCATGCCCAGAAGAATGCATTATGACCCATCAACAGAACAACTAGCATGGCTTCATAATGAATGATTGCACTGGCCATTCCACAAAGGCCCACCTCGTGGTCACTGAGTGGGCTTTGCATCCGGCAGCAATTTGAATTCAGTACCCACTACCGGGTCCTGTGATGCCTGAGAAAAATCAAATATAAACTACATTCAAATCATTGTACAAGATGCAAAAAAAAAAGATTGGAAAATATACGAGAACAAACTGAGAATATTAAATTTTTTTTAAAATCTGCAACATTCTCTGAAAATTAATGAGACCTGTCACATTAATTTTTCAGGGCCAGCGCTTTTTCAGCGATTATCATTCACTACGCCATTAAAAACTTAGTTACTGAACATGCCCCAGCTTTTCTAGCCATTTAAAGAATAGTGGATAATTAGCCGAAGTTTGCCTTATGACAGTGACCTCCGTGCAGAGTCCATTAGCGAAAACTACAACAGTGCAACCAGAGGAACAGGGGAACACTGACAGCAACTTGTGGATTTCTACATTTAACTGCACATCTGCAATTAGACCCCTGTACATCACATGCTTTGCTAATTTAGCAAAGAATCTCCAGAACAGGCTATAATAATGTTGCAGATGTAAATGGATGATGATGATTGGGAGACAGCTGAAACATGAATATTAATATTCACCAATAAATCTGTGCCACTGTAAGGATTCGTCGGTCAAGCACTATTTAGTTCTGAAGGCTATTGCCGAATACAATTTGTTAGCACAGTACTTTGCAGTTCTGATGAAACCTTCTATTTACTGGCTAAAAAAGCCAATATATAGATTTTAAAAACTAATTCCCATCCCCAAGATATAGTGAGACACAACAGAAAGGTGGTGAGGGTGCGGGAGAAATTAAAGTTCACGGTTCATTTTATAATATAATGGGTAACTTATGACTGCAACTTTGTTCCACAATCACAGCATGTCCAAAAAAAAAAATCAGCTGGGACTAACACCCAGCAGGTCTATGGAAAGGGTTAAACAAAAAGACTTTCACAGTTTAAGAGCAAGAGCGAACTTGTAACTAATAGGCATTCTTACCTGTGGTATAGCAATAAGAAGATCCTCTATGCTTGCATACCCATATACTTTAGGCTGTAGTACTTCACCTGTATACTTGTGGTAGGTGGAGGGAAATTCAGTCAGGAAAATCTGCTGGTAGTGGTAGGTGTGTAGCAAGGCTCGCACATTCTTAGCAAACTGGTACACTTTGGTAAGTTTCACATATTCTTCTCCTGTGTCATCAGTGAATACCTGTCACCAATTAACCCAAGCGTAAAATTTAATAACGAGCGTTATTCCCCATCTAAATCCTGTTCAAGTTATTGCAACACAGCTAAGAAAACAGAGCAAACTATCATAAGATATCATAGATCTCAAAAGCTAATGAAAATAAATTTTCTCTCTCCCCAAGTGTTATATCCTTGAGGCAGACTCCAGTGGTAGGGAGTATGAACTTTCCCTTTTAAATTCAGTGAAGACCTTTCACATAAACGGCCCTACAATGAGCTGAAATTTATTCTTCTACATGGAAGGGTAGTCGAAGATGTTTATTTCACATGCTACAACAGAATGGCATAGTCCATTCAAAACTAATATAATTATTCAAACTGGAAGAACAAGAAGTTGATTTTGAACATCCACTTCAAAACAAGGTATTGTGCAAACAGCACTTCTACCAGGATTTCCCAGACTTGATTACATCAACTAAAACTTTGACAACATAAAGCAACTAACATTGTGTCGGTGAAGGGGATGTAATTAAAATCAGCACCAGTCTGGCACATCTTGACAGTTCAATGCAGGAGGAAGTTACAAGATCTATGAAATACTCATTGCTCTCTCACTTGTGTAAACTGAAACAATATGTTTGAGGGCTAAGTCTTAAAAATGCATCACATGAAGAAAAACAGAGGGTACTGAGGAAAGTGAAAGTGGGAATTGCAGAGGGACTAATGATAATCTTCCAGTCTTCCTTAGACACAGGGGAGGTGTGCCAGAGGACTGGAGAACTGCAAATATTACACCCTTGTTCAAAAAGGGGTGCAAGGATAAAGCTAGCAACTACAGGCCAGTCAGTTTGGCCTCAAATAGTAGGGAGACTTCTGGAAACTATTTTATATGAGATAAAAATCAATAACCACTTAGCCAAGTGCAGGATCGATTCATCAAGGGAAAATCATGTTTAACTAACTTGGGAGTTTTTTGAGGTGGTAACAGAGAAGATTGATAAAAGAAACACTGTTGATGTAGAGTGTATGGATTTTCAAAAAGCATTTGATACAGTGCCACACAGGCTTGAGCAAAATTCTAGATCATGGAATAAAAGGGAAAGTAGGCACTTGGGTAAGAAATTGCTGAGTGACAGGAAACAGTAGTGATAAATGGTTGTTTTTCAGATTGGAGGAAGGTTTGCAGTGAATTCCCCAGGGGCCAGTGATGGGACCCTTGCTCTTCCTGATATATATTAATGACCTAGACTGTGGTGTGCAGGGCATGATTTCAAAATTTGCAGATGGTAAAGTTCGGAAATGTTGTCAACTGTGATGGGGATAGTCTTGAACTCCAAAAGGACACAGGCATGTTAGTGGATTGTGCAGACAAGTGGCAGATGAAGTTTAATGCAGAGAAGTGTGAGGTGATTAGTTTTGGTAGGGAAGATATGATGAGACATCATAAAATAAAGGGAGAGCCTCTAGAGGTGGTGCAGGAACAGAGGGACCTCAGTGTATACGTACATAGGTCATTGAAGATGGCAGGGCATGTTGAGAGCGCAGTTAATAATGCATATAGTACCTTAGGCTTTATTAATTAGGGGCATTGAGTACAAGAGTAAAGAGGTCATGTTGAACTTGCATGAGACACTATTTAGGCCTCATCTGGAGTACTGCATACAGTTCTGGGCACCATACTTGAGGAAGGATGTGAAGCCATTGGTGAGAGTACAGAGGAGATTCATAAAAATGATTCCCAGGATAAAGAACTGCAGCTATGAAGATAGATTGGAGAGGTTGGGACTGTTTTCCTTGAAGAAAAGAAGGCTGAGAGGAGACTTGATAGAGGTATTTAAAATCCTCTGTATAATCAGGGTAGATAGTGAGAAACTGTTCCCACTCAAGAAACATCAAGAACCAGAGGCCACAGATTCAAAATAATTAGCAAAAGGAGTAAATGTGATGAGAGGAAAGTTTTTTCACCCAGAGGGTGGTTGGAGTCTGGAACAACTTCCTGAAAGGGTGGTGGAGGCAGGTTTGATCAAGGTATTCAAAAGGGAATTGGATTGTTACCTGAAAAGAGCGAATGTGCAAGGTTACGGGGATAAGGCAAGGGAGAGGGGCTAGATGGAATGCTCATTCAGAGAGCCAGTGCAGACTTGATGGGCTGAATGGCCCCCTTCTGCACTGTAAAGAGTGAGTCACGAGGTCAAGGGGATTTCCATATGAATTCCCTCTGACACAGGAAAGGACACACCCACTCTTCAATTTAGACATGGAGTAGATAGGTGTGTATCAGATTATATATAACAAATGTCTTGATGAGGACAGGGTCAGAGGTGAATACGCAGCAATTTCTGTTTGCACTATCACCACATACAAAATAAAAGCGTTGTCATACACTGCCAGAAATAATCTTGTAACAATGCTAGTTAAAGAATCTTAGAATTCATACCTCAACCAGGTAAGGCAAACTCTTCAACAATTCTGTCAAAGACATGAAACCATATTCAGACGGGACAATAGGATTTCCGTATGAAGCATCAAAATGTTTCTTGAGATCGTCGACTTTGAGAAGTGAGACATCATCCAGAGACATCAACAGCACAAGTAGTTGAGCAGTTAGAGTGCGGAGAGACTTCCTGTTTATCAGCTGGAGCTGCTTACCTGCTGGTGTGTTGGCAATCTTTAGGTGGGGGAAAAAAGTTATACTTAAATTAGGAGATGCTGAAATGAAAATTACAATGGGGAAGTCATTATAAAGTAACCATACAACATACCTTTGCAACATGGCAGAGTTTCTGCATAAGCTCTGCAACAGTACTGACATCATAATCTTGAAGGCGCAGAGTATATCCATAAGTGTTGTTATACTCTAGAAGGAAATCCGAAAGTGTCATACAATTGTCCTTTTGTGATCTGAGCAATTTAACAAGCTGGGCCGTCAGTGCTTTAATTTGCTCATTTTCTGTTAAAACAAGGATTTTCTCATCTCCACACTCCAGAACCTGTGGACAATATGATTTGCATGATTTGCATCACAGATCTATAAACATGAGTTCACAAATGCAGTGTGTTTTCTGAAAGTATCATCTCAAAGTAGAACATTTGAGAGTTACATATGCAGCTCTTGAAAAAATGAATTAACAAGGCCAATTTTTTAGCTTATACATTTTACTGGTTGGTCAAAAAAGTATTTGTACTCATTCTAATGTCCTAGGCCCAACCAGCTGCTTCATCAATGACCTTCCCTCCATCATAAGGTCAGAAGTGGGGATGTTCGCTGACGATTGCACAATGTTCAGCACCAATCACGACTCCTCAGATACTGAAGCAGTCCATGCCCATATGCAGCAAGACCTGGTTAACATTCAGGCTTGGGCTTACAGGTGGCAAGCAATATTCTCACCACACAAGTACCAGACAATGACCATCTCTAACAAGAGAGAATCCAACCATCTCCCCATGGAGCACTACCATCACTGAACCCCCCAGTCAACATCCTGGTGTTACCATTGACTAGAAACTGAACTGGACCAGCAATATAAATACTGTGGCTACAAAAGCAGGTCAGAGGCTGGGAATTCTAGAGAGAGTAAACCACCTGACTCCCCAAAGCCAATCCACTATCTACAAGGCACAAGTCAGGAGTGTGATGGAATACTCTCCACTTGCCAGGATGAGTGCAGCTCCAACAACACTCGAAGCTCGATACCATCCAGGACAAAGCAGCCCGCTTGATTGGCACCCTATCCACCACCTCCAACATCCACTCCCTGATCTACAGTAGCAGCAGTGTGTACCATCCACAAGATGCATTGCTGCAACTCTGCAAGGCTCCTTCAACTGCACTTTCCAAACCCATGAACTCGACTATCTAGAAGGACGAATGCAGTAAATGCATGGGAACACCCCCACCTGCAAGTTTCTCTCAAAATCATGCACCATCCTGACATGGAAATATATCGCCGTTCCTTCTCTGTCACTGGGTCAAAATCCTGGAACTCCCTCCCAAACAGCACTGTGGGTGTAACTATACCATATGGACTCCAGTGGTGAAAGGCAGCAGCAGCTCACCACCACCTTCTCAAAGGCAATCAGGGATGGGCAATAAGTGCTGGTCTAGCCAGCAACGCCCACACCCAAATTTTAAAATTACAACATTGTAAGATTGAGGCGTGACCTTATTGAAACAGAGATCCTGAGGGGGCTTGACAGGGTGGATGCTTCCCCTTGTGGGGGAGACTAGAGTGAGGGGACAGAGTTTAAAAATAAGGGGTCTCCCATTTAAGATGGAGATGAGAAATTTCTCTCTCTCCTAAGAGGGCCGTGTGTCTGTGGAACTCTCTTCCCCAGAGAGCAGTGGAGGCAGGATCATTGAATATTTTTAAGGCTGAGGTAGATAGATTCTAGACCAACAAAGGGAGTGCAAGGTTATCAGGGGTAGGTGGGAATGTGGAATTGAGGTCACAATCAGATCAGCCTTGATCTTATTGAATAATGGGGCAGGTTCGAGGGGCCAAAAGGCAACTCCTGCTCCTAATTCATACGCTCGTATGACATTGAGTTCTGTAGCTGCTTGGTATCGCCTTCAGCTTAAACTTCAACACCACATCTACTTTTCAGGAATACTACTTCAGAGAAAGTGAGAATGCTAACTTTATAGATTGATTTTATACTACTGGATATGCATCACAAGCCAGGATGACTTAAAGGGAGCAGTCTTAATTTTAGTTTAACAGCAATGTGAGAACATGGTTTGAATTTCCAAAAACTGTTCAAGTTCTGTTTGAATATCAGTATATTCCTGGCTTACTGCAGTTAGTGTCATGTTCTCATGCCCTTGCACTCACCTGCAGCACATCAGGTATAGCTTCAAACAGGTCCATGAGTTTATTAAATCCATAGTAGGTGAGCTTGCACTGACGTCCAAAGTGGTGATGGTATGCGGGTATAAATTTATTAAAGGGCATACGGCAATGAGATTGATGCCGCAGTAAATCCACAACCTCTTTTGCAAATTGCTTTGTCCTCTCTATTTCTTCTGGAGTACGTTCTAGATTAAAATTCAATAACTTTTCAAGCATTGAACAGAGTTTGCTGGCTTTCAAAAGCATAAAAAGTTAGTCAATAATAACATTAAACCGACAGCATATTCAAGTGAAGCTACAAATAGAAGATCTACAATCTAGAAATGTTCTAGAAACATTAACGAACTGTGATATTACCCATGGCCAACTGAATGAATGCAAGTGTTAAAGGCATCTGTTTACATACAGGATTTCCATTCTAAATGTACATTTAACATTGAAGCTTTTTATGTAAATATGTATGTTAACTTTGTCCTTATGGCACTGGACTGGGAATTCAGAGGTTGTAAATTCAAATCCTACCATGACAAGTTGTGAAACCCAAATTCAATGAATTGGGCAATTTGTGGGCACAATAAAATAATAAAAGTTGCTCGCTGGTTAGTTCACAAATTTCCTTCAGGAAATGGAAAATGCCGCCTCTACTCAGTCCAGCCTACAATCAGCTTCTATGCTCCACTATGTGGTTGACTCATGATGATGTTAGAGCAACCAGGAATGGTAATATATGAAAATCAAAACAGAAAACGTGCACGTATACAATAAAATACATTATGTAGATTAAAACTTCATCATCTGTTAAGGGTAGAAAGGGTCAACTTTTTCTTCATGCCATAAAATGCCCATTATACCTCAAAATCATCCTACTTTTGTTTCCCTCCCCAGCATCCAAAGTCCACATTTCTTTTCCAGAGGAAGGAAAAAAATACCATGGGTGGTGATCTGAAGTGGGCAACTGACGTGTTACCACCCTTCTCTCATCAAGGGATACCACCTTCCCCTGAAAAGGACTATGGCCTCCAAGCAGCCTTTTCACAGGAATACAGCAAGTTGAGAAAACAGCCATGTATCATAACGTACTAGTATTCCAAAATACCATTCCTCACTTTATACTTCATGAAAGCCAACACCAAGCTAACCACCTGCCATGCAAACAGTATGAAGTCCATTTTCAAGGCTTACCCAGCCATGTAAGAAAAGTAAATCTCAGGAGGAGGAATCAAAGTGGTCAGAGACTTGCTACTCTGCATTTACATAGATGACAAAGTTGGTGGAGCAGCTGATTTAACAGTAACTCCATTTTATTTAAATTAAACATGCCAAATAATTCTTATTACAACATATATCAGTTTAAAAAAAAAATCAGCACCTCGCTTTGGGATAGAAATCACAGTATCATCATCTTGTTCTGAAACGCAAATTGTAGTATCTGACATTTCTGAAAGAAGATCAGCCAATTCACACACACCATAGTCTGTGACATTCCAGTCCTTCGAAAAACACCTAACAGAATCAAGACATGTAGAAAATTGAATCCAGTACAGTTTAGCCATCCACACAGTACAAACATTATTTCAACATTGATTGTGCACCGTAATTTAGAATAATTCCATGCAAGACTGTTCAGAGTTACCAACTGCCATACGAGAGTCATTTTAAGTGTCACATAATACACATGGATGCTCAATTGATTTGCTGGTTCCTCTTAAATAGCAAGCACCATGGGCTGATACCTCAGCATCACATGTGGGGCCAGAAGGCCCTCTCTTGCACGTAATTTTGTAAATTGAGACTGTCAAGCACATCCCGAGGAATAGCTTATCCAACAAGGTCTAGGTGCACTGTTCAACAGACCGTCCTTAGAGAATGCTTATACTCCAGCAATGAGTCAACAACAAAAGAGAATTAATAGGTACATGAAAAGAAAAAGGACTGAAACTTTAGCCATCATTCAATGACAAGATTTTTTGTTGTTTCCACCCAGATGAAAATCAGGAATGATCCAGAATACGGAACCCAAATGTGGTACAGAAGGCCCAGCAGGATGGCTAAGGGAACAAATAATTCACTACTGTGCAGAAGATTCTGGTTAGGCTGGGTCAGACAGAGACCACTAGATAGTGGTGCTAGGTGCCAAGATGGAAAAATCCCATTCCTCATTTCAAGAAATCACATGAAAACAACAAATTCAAATAACTAAACTGAAGCGCAGAATTTTAAGACCACACTTACCAATGATATGCTTGTTCAAATTCTCTTATGAAAACCTGTTTACTGGCTTGAGATTTGAGAAGTTTAAGTAGATCTTGGGTAAAGCGCTTTACTTGTGCTCGATGAGTTAAGGTAAGTAGGCGTTTAGTGCCCAAGCCAAGGATCTATAATAAATCATAAGGGCAAGTGATTCAGATTAGTGGTCAGTATCCCAGAGGGCAGACCTGAAAACCTGCGAGACTTTCAAAGACCAAGTCATGATCAGTACAACTCCAGGAATATACACAAAACATTTTGTTTATGCAATTAGCTAACTTGTCCAAACTAGCTTCATAAAAAGGAGCCTCATGACATCACATTGCAATCCCTTTAACCAGATTGATTAAGGACTTGGGAAACTACAAAGCACATGCATTTTCAAAGCACACTTCAAATGATAAACAACCCAATTATTAGATTGTGACCTCAAGGAAAGCATTTTATAGAAACTACAAAAGGAGATTTATTTCATCTGGTAATACACTGGTTAAAGTGCTTGTACCAACTCACTGCAGTGCGTCATTATCAGCAAGTAGTTCACAGCAGATCAGTGCTACACAAAGGCATAGTACAAGGATATCGGAAATCAAGGTCAAGGAAAACTAGCAATATTGAAGAGGTTGTGAAAGCATAGGATGAGACAGGTGCATCATCAAAACAAAGGCTGTAGCAGTTATATGGAAGAGGTTAACCAACATCGCAGGGCAAGTAGAGATGGCCAAAAAAAAAAGTCTACTAGCGTTA
Organism: Cetorhinus maximus; assembly: GCF_964194155.1. Taxonomy (NCBI): domain Eukaryota; kingdom Metazoa; phylum Chordata; class Chondrichthyes; order Lamniformes; family Cetorhinidae; genus Cetorhinus; species Cetorhinus maximus. The sequence goes on from NC_135893.1 coordinate 103,872,904, forward strand.
CCCATATCCTAAGATTGTGACACAGGAAGTAAGAGTAATGTGAGTAGGAAGTACAGGCATTCACAAGACTTGAGATAGAAACACAAGGCTTCAGAGATAGAAACTCAGTCCAAGTTTCCTATCAACCCAATAATAGATTTAAGGCCAATTAGCTTCCCTTTCACTTGTAAAAACCTTCTAAAATTGTCCAAAGTGTTATTTTTGGATTTTTTTAACCTTCCAAGTGAGATTTAAAAGCTCATACTACAAAAAAATGCAACTTATACCTATACATCTTAGGCCTCAATCTCAGTGAAAATATAGAATTGTTTTGTTTTTTTCTGTTTAGAAACAGGAACTAGCAATACACATTTAACTGTTAAAATATTGCTGCATTCAAACAATAATCTAGTAAGCATTTCCAAAACTCTGCCTACTTGTAGTAAAAGCCTAGGACTATGGTTTATGATTAAAACCAATTTCTGTTCCACAAAGCTCACCTGCAAAACATGAGGTACTGCTTCCAGCAGCTCCACTAGTTTTGAATAGCCATAGTCTGAAACTCTGCACTGCTTCCCAAAATGATGATGGTAGGTTGGTATAAATTTATGTTGACATATGAAACAGTGAGTCTGGTTCTTTAGGAGATCGATCACTTCTCTACTAAACTGAATAAGCTGAGGATTTCCGACTGGACTCTTACAGCGTAGCAACCAGGGATCTATAGAATAGAAAGTGTTCACTGGATTCAGCACTTCAGATGTGAGGAGGAAAAGTACTGTGATCAAATCACTTTTGATGAACCTGTTTCACAATAATGCTTCAATATTTGAATTTTAAACCCCAAGCTTTACCAGGATCAGCTCAATTTTCATTATGAAAACTAGTCGCAGCATCTTGTAATCAAGACTTGGTTAACAAAACTTTTCTTATGCGAGAACAGAATTTTTCTATTCCAAGGGGGTTTTAAGTTGGAGAAGGGTTAAAATCTTAAACAACTTAAAAGATCCTATAGCACCTCCACAGGTATAACTTCAAACCAGATAACTGGTGAGCTTGAACTAGCTGATACAGTTTGAGCTTTAACTCTAAATTTAAAGCAGCTAATAAATAAATCCTGTAGTAACTCAAAAAAAACACCATAAAAAACAGATATCCTAGTACCTTGAATTTCTGAAATGAGGTCATGATAAAGCCAATTTCACAAGCGGAATCCATCACAGCATCTAACCACAACTTGAATGTTTCGAGTTTTTGTCTTCAAGGTTCTTCCTAGCAGTAATGAACTTGCCTTCCAATTGCGACTTTATTAAAACAAGTGCTCTGCCAATTTTTAAATCTTACTTGCCACCAAGGCCTTCTCCATTGGCTTTAAATGGTGAAGAGCCCGAATTTCTCTATACCCACATAACTCAGTCCCCCTAACCTCAGGGATGAAACTTTATAGCATTTTGCTAAACAATTTTCTTGTGCAGGCAATAATTCCTTTGTTTTGTTGGTGACTAGAATTGAATGTAGCATTTAAATGTGCTTGACTAGGACCAAGGTGCTGTATAACTTCAGCATGGTGGTCTTATAGCCTTGTCTACTGCTTTTTAATGACATCAGCTTATTAATTGTTCAGGTTTCACACTTCAGAGTATGTTGGAAGTGAGGAACAAGGAAAAATTTGACAGTAATCCAATGTTGGTATGCCAAATAAGGTGACGTGATACCCATAATTGTTCACAATAGATAAAAGTAGTTCTACAGTAGTCAAGCACCACTATTCTCTTCACCTTCCCACAAAAACCTAATCTAAAAACATGTTGGAATGTGGGTTTGTCACATGCTGCCAGTGTCTTCTTTAAAAAAGCCATTACTTTATTGATTCAATTCTATGTCAGCTAAACAATCTATAAATTAAGTGCCTTACATTTGCATTTATTTTCCATTAAAGATCCTATATTCATATTTATAAATGAAACTTGCTATCTGCAATTGCATTGTGCCATGGGACAATGCAGCATTACAATTGGCAGAAGGTGCAATTACGCTGCAGCACCTTAGCCAGTTTGAGGGCGAGGCCTGAAAACTCACATTGGAAATAAAGATAAAATGCATGACTAAGATGGGAGTGAATTATATCCATCTTGGACCAATTATCCACCATGCTCCAACTCAGCCTCACCCAAAGACTATTCTTGGTTTTGACTTCCTGTGTGCAATGCCACAGCAGAACACTGGTTGTTAAAAGATTTGATATGGTTGAAATTTCACTTTCACAAGAGAATGATAAAATTAGTACAGCTGCACAGCTTGTGGAAGCACTCACTAGGCTAAAAATAATTTTATAGTTTAAATAAATCAGAATAACCATAGCAATTATGTTCACTCTCAGATATTTATTACAGATTAATAGATTCATTTCCATTGCTTGCTTTAAATGGAAAACGTATATCAGCTTACCAGCATTAGGAGGTGGTGGCTTGTTCTGCACCCATTTTACAACTTTAATGCCATCCTGTGTAGTAACAATGTTAACACCAGGGACACAGGTAATGAGGTGCTCCAAAGGAACACCACCTTCCCCTTCCTCCACTGTCCTCAGAACAGTAAACTCTGCAGCATAGCAGTCCAGAAAGCTAAGAAAATAAAATGCATCACAATTTTAAATTGAGTGTTTATATATTGTAATAAAGATGGAATTGCAACAAAATAAAACACATTCTTTGAACAAATAAAATCCTGCCCACTTATATAAAGTAAGGAGGCTTATAGTACACGTGAATACTGAAATTAAGTATGCTCAAGGCTTGGGCTAATATGGTCTGAAGGGAACAAAGATGCTTTCACAATGAGTTAATTTTCATTTACACTATGAAAATTAGCCTATAAGGAGGTAGATATTGTCTATGTAAATCAAGAACAATGTGATTTTCTGGAAAAGTTTAATCATCCAAAGTAAGTGGAAACTTCCACTCATTTCCCCTATTTTCCTGGGATTTTAAGTGTGATTTTTCAGCTCTCCTTGATTAAATGACTTACAAGGGGTTTACATGTATTGTGATGCACAAGACATCACAACTATGTAGGATAGGCAGAATGGACCAGCAAGTCTTTTTCTGTCATTTTCATATATTTTCAATTCAACTCACTGCCCCCAACCAAACATCTCATTGCGTAGGAGTTGGGGAGTCAGTGATGAGAAATCAACTACAAAACCACCAGGTGAGAAGATAGAGGTGGTAAAATTTATTTTACGTAGAGGGCAGATGGAGGGGGAATACTTTGCCACAGGGAATGATTGAGGGAGGAACTACTGCATCTAAAAGGAAAAATTTAGATAAAGATTTGAAACAAAGGGAAATAAAAGGTTAGAGGGAGTAAGTGAGGCAGTGGAGGACCTTGAACTGCCCTAGCAAACAGCCAATACATATGAGGGCCAAGTGGCCTCCTGTACTCTAAACTTTCACAAGGGTACAGATCAGGAATTTTAGGTTTGATTCTCAGCTATTCAGCTAACTGGTTTCAGTTGCAATAATTGACCTCACCACTCCTGGGACTGGGAAAGATGTAGATTGGGAAAAGATCAGCAAGCTTCCAGTTCCAGTAAGTGATTGCAATATTCTCACATGTATGTGTATTAATAGTTGATGACCTGTCTGGGCTGAGTAACAATGTTCATTATTTCAGCACACAGGGGATATTAAATATTGTTGTCCACTTTGTGTATGAACACAGTTTCTCTGTTTCATTTAATTCAAGTGATCGACTGACACTACAGGTCATTCAGGGAACTGCAGCAAAGTTGAAACACCAAAATTTAATCAATGACAATTTAAGTAGAGATGTAATGGAGGAACAATAATTGAAGCAAAGAATTATGGAAAGCTGTCTGAACAGAGTAAACATGTTTGAGCTTCAGATTGTTAAGATATTGGTCATACACAAAGGAGTCTTTTCTTACAATTGCCTGCGATGCCATTTTGTCAATGCCAGGGTTTTAAACAATTTAAAATGGAATGCACACAAACATTACTCTCATACTCTTAAGAATTGAAGTTAGATGCATCTTTTATTAATTTCACAAAACCTACAGCTACAGATCAATATAGATGTAAAACAAACTTGCTTTGTCTCTCTACAGATGCTGATACATCTGCTGTACATTTCTCAGTTTTTAAAATTTCTGCTAGTCTAACCAGGTAATTTCATAACTCAGTCCTTTATTCAAATTTTAGGTGGTGCTGATACATAGCTTCAACATTAAGCACTTAGAACAGAAGAGCCTAACAAGTTGCTGCCCATTAGGAACATAGGAGCAGGACTAGGCCATTTGGCCCTTCAAGCCTGCTCCATCAATAAGATTATGGCTGATCGGAGTCTGGTTGTAGTCTCAGCTCCACTTCCCTGTCTACACCTCCATAACCCTCAACTCCTTGCCTAACAAAAATCTGTCGAACTTTGCCTTGAATAAGTTCAAGGACTCAGCCTCCACTGCTTTCTGGGGAAGGGAATACCACGCACCAACGACCCTTTGGGAGAAAAGGCTTTCCATCATCAGTCTTAAAAGGGAGACTTCATTTTTAAAATACGCTGCCTAGTTTTAGTCTCCCCCACAAGAGGGGACATCCTCAGAGTATCCACTATCCAATCCACTGAGGATCTTACATATTTCAATGAGATCACCTCTCATTCTTCTAAACTCCAATGGGTATAGGCTTAACTTGTTCAACATTTCTTCACAAGACAACCTCTTCATCCCAGGAATGAGTCCAGTGAACCTTCTCTGAACTGCTTCTAAAGCAATTATATCTTTTCTTTAAAAAGCTGAGCTTAGGTAAGACACTCATTAGACCTCAGCTGGAGTGTTGTGTAGAGTTCTGGGCGCCACACTATAGGAAGGATGTGAACGCATTGGAGTGTGTGCAGAAGAGGTTTACAAGAATGATGTTTCCTATTCCTGGAACCAATTATGAAGATAGGTTAGAGAGATTGGGACTGAACTCCTTGGAGAGGAGAAAGCTAAGAGGAGATTTGATAGAGATGTTCAAAATCATGAGGGGGCTGGATAGGAAGACACTGTTCCCAATTGTAAAAGGATCGAGAACGAGAGGACAGATTTAAAGTGATTTGCAAAAGAAGCAAACGTGGTGCGAGAAAAAAACTGTTTCACACTGAGTGGTTTGAGTCTGGAAGTGTGGTGGAGGTAGGTTCAATCAAGAGGGGATTAGATGATTGTTTCTATTCAAACAACATGCAAGGGTATGGGGAAAAGGCAGAAAGAATGGTTTTGTCATAACGCTCATTCCAAGAGCTGGCGCAGACACGATGGCCCGAATGGCCTCCTTCTAAACCATAACAATTCTGTGATAAGGAGACCAAAACTGTACACAGTACTCCAGATGTGGTCTCATCAAGGCCCTGTACAGCTGCAGTAAAACTTCCCTACTCTTATATCCCATTCCTCTTGCAATAAATGCCAACATTGCATTTGCCTTTCTAATCACTTGCTGTACATACATACTAACTTTTGTGATTCATGTACCAGGACACCTGGTGCTGTACTTATATACTAAAATATTCCAGTACTAACTAGGATTGCCTACAGTCCCTTAGTGGCTGCAGCTATCAGGAGATCTTTGCATTTTTAATTTCCCATCACAGCAGCCCAATGATCTCAACAGTAGAGACCAAGGACCTAGCAGGCAGAGCGAGAGAGAGCGAGGATAAGGGTTCAGGTGAAGGGCATGCAATGGGGACCAACATTTTCTCCAGTGGGTGGGAGGGAGCAACAGTAGTTGTAATATAACGGGATTTTACTAGCCCACATTAAGTAGCTTTTTCAGTGCACTTCCTCAACTGAATAGAGAATTGTGTGACTGATTTATCACAAATAAATACACCACTGGACATTTTTGAAATTGTTAGCAGTAAAGCCAATATGCAGTAGGTTTTTACATTGTACACTGGTCCAACAAATTAAGGCAAGTCAATCTGAGTACAGGAGCTTTGAAGAGTTTATGCACATCACCAGGCATGGATGAAATTCTGGAAACATTTTCACTTTTCTCTCCAATCCCACCAATAAATTGCATCATGCAAATAATAGAGAATAGAGTACTCACCTAAGGAGGGGCACAGTACCCTCATGGGTATGTAACAGGCTATGTACCTGCGGTGCAAATGTTTTTAGGGACAATATTATGAACGGTATTTTATAAGAATCAGGGTCAAATCCATCTTCACTGCAACTGAAAAAAGGAACAAAAATATGTTATTCTAAGGCATGCACTATCTACATTCAGCTACTTCAAAAATTTACATTGATTTAACATAACAAAATACTGCAAAAAATGACTAAGTGGCTTTAGGACGTGTGGAAGTGAAGTCTTACTGGTTTGTACAAAACAAGTACTGAAACATTTGCTCTCATATAGCACATCTTTATTATTTTCTGCAGTGCAATGTCTTACATAGTGCATCAAATTACAGACAATGGTTAAGGAGGCAACAAAAGCTATCATGTTTATTTTCAACTGTTTAATGTACCTGAAGAGCTGTTGCTAGGATATGGACAGCTACCAAAGGGAACAGGATTCCTACCTATGGCTGTTATTGGAGCAGTGTTGTCTGCAGATTGGTTCATGGTATTCTAGTTCTTCAAATATCACTGGGCTGCAATTGGATGATGAACCATCATATGATAATACGGAACCCAATGGGCTCTGCCGAGCCTGACTACCGGGCAGGAGACAAACCATTCTTCCATTTACTTGGTCGCGAATAGCCACTGTGTCCGTTAATTTGTATAAATCAGACACAACCAGTTTGTGTCCAAATCTGGAGGGAGGTAAATTAAAATTACTTACTCAGCTATAGAATTTTCTGAAGTGTGTTAATTAGCTTCTGTAATACCAGATGAGAATTGCGCAAAATAATTTGACAATAAGTAAAGCAGTAACAAGATGAATAAACTTTCCATTTTGCCAAACATGATTGAGATATGACATGTATCAAATTATCTCACAGCTTGCAAAACAATTTCAACCAATTCCCTACTTCAAAATGATTACATTTAAAAACTTAATGTCATTCAACATCCACTATTACACATCTGAAGTGGTGTGAACATTCTTGAGACACAGCGGCCTGCAAATTTAGTGTAAATCTGTCTATAGTGGAATAGCTAAAATAGTCATTGAAAAAATATAATAGTTAATTTCCATGTGAAATGAAATTAATTCTTTTACACTATGGACAACAATCCATACTCTCCCAAATCAGTAGAGGGATAAAGCAAGTCTCAACTGCTAAATCTATTGCCCTTTCGCTCAGACACTTCTCAAATCAAAGGGATGAACATATTGCTGCAGAATAATTGGTATACTAAATCAAGTACATCAACAGTTCACAGAACTACAATATGTACCTTTTCTCATAAAGCTCTGTGAATTTGAACAGTGGCAAGCAACATGCTGGGGAATCCTGCAGAATGGACATGGCTTCAGAGCTGTAATCAAAAATAAAAGAAATCATGAAAGCAAAATACTACAGATGCCGGAAATATAAAATAACAGAAAATGCTGGAAAAACTCAGGTCTGGCAGCATCTGTGGAGAGAGAAACAGAGTTAACATTGAGTCCATATGATTGCTTTAGAGCTATGAAGAGTCATATGAACTCGAAACATTAACTGTTTTTCTCTATCAGACCCGCTGAGCTTTTCCAGCATTTTCTGTTTATATTTTATTCATGACATTTCTGAAAACTACGCAAGCCATCATTAGCAAGTATTTTTGTAAGATTTATTTTTGACTACTCAGCCACTGACAGCAATCCAAGAATAGGTGAAGGAAGCAATTTTAATTTCTGTAACTATTTAAACTAACAAAATATCAAATTTCTTGGTTAATTCACAGTAAAGACTACTAAAGCTATTGTTACTACGCCATAGAATCAGGTATATTTTCCTCAGAAAAAAAACAATTACAAATCATCTTACTTTGTCAATTTATAAACTGTGGACGTTTCATTGTAATTGATTACAACACTTGCTTTTGTGAGGTCAGGTCAGCTTAGCTTAGGTTAGATCAGGTCAGGTCAATGTTGCAATGAAAAGGGAATGGTTTTTAAATTGGTTGAAAAACACAAAACTTGCAGGTGTGGCCATGACACGAGTCCAAAGCACGCGTTTTGGTTTAATTCATTGCCACAAAATGTGTGTTCATCAAGGTGAAGAATCCACATGTCTTGCTGCAATGTTCCAGTGAAGCTCAACACAAACTGGAGGAACAGCACCTCATCCTCCGATTAGGAACTTTACAGCCTGCCGGACTTAACATTGAATTCAACAATTTCAGATCATGAACTCTCTTCTCCACTCCCACCCCCTTTCCGATCCCCCCCTTTCCAATAATTTATAATTTTTAAAATATATTTTTCTTTCCCCACCTATTTTCATTATTTTTAAATGTATTTCCATCCATTGTTTCATCTCCACCTTTTAGCCTATTTCGATCCCTTCCCTTCCCCCCCCCACCCCTCCCTCACTAGGGCTATCTGTCGCTTGCTTGTCCTGCTTTCTACCCTTAATGTCACCATTAGCACGTTCCTTAGCTAATATCACCATTGTCAACAGCCCTTTATCCTTTTGGCTATGACATCTTTGGCAATCTCTTCCTTGCCTTCACCTATCACTGGCCCTCTATCCAGCTCTACCTGTCCCACCCCCATCAACCAGCTTATATTTCACATCATCTCTATATTTCCTCAGTTCTGATGAAGAGTCGTACAGACTCGAAACGTTAACTGCATTCTTCTCCGCAGATGCTGTCAGACCTGCTGAGTTTTTCCAGCTATTTTTATTTTCGTTTGAAGAATGCACAGTTTTAGTCAGACATAAGAATGCATATGTAGTATTAATTTGCAGCCATTTGTGCTGTCTATTATGTTAAGTAGCACTTGCAACTGCTCAAATGGCAGATGTTTTCGTCCTCTCTGTATACAATGGGTTCCGTCCTTGTTTATGACACTGAACTACCCTAGACTAAGTTTCAAATAGACCAGAATTCAGGTTTGGGAGGGCAAGAATATAATGGTCCCATCAATGCACAAATGAGATTATGGCAAGAATAAAGAGATGGCATAAATGCATCATCATCACCACCAGACTCTTCCCCCACCACCAGCATTACACAAAGCTATCTGAAGCTGTGACTTGAATGTGTGTTTTATGGTTACACCTTGGATGCATGTTTTATGGTCGCACCTCAGCTGGTACCAGTATTGTTCAGATTTGCACTAATGCACTTACACTTGAATCAGAGAGCAGAACTTTGCATATGCTCACCTCAGGCGTGCACAGTTCTGTTATCTATCCTCCAACTGCCAATTAAGTTTTTAAAAGTTAAAATTGGCAATTAGTTTTCCTCTATTCAAAAATAAACTTCAAGGCTAAAAAAAGACAGTTTAAACACTTTTTAAAAAATCTTTATTTTAAATATACCATGACATTCTCTTCCTCCACATCCCTCCCCCAAATAGTCAATTTGGTAAATATAGCTTAGAAAGATGAAAAATACAAGCCAGCAAAACAAGAAAACTTAAAATAAAAGCAGAAAATGCCAGAAAAAACTCAGCAGGTCTGACAGCATCTGTGGAGAGAGAAACAGAGTTAACATTTCAAATCTGTATGACTCTTCTTCAGAGCTAAAGAGAAGTAGAAATTAGATGAAATTTATACTGTTGGAGGGGGTAGAGCAGGTAAAGCAGAATAGAAGGTCAGCGTTAGGTGGGGGCTAAGGGGAGATTGACAAAGGTGTCATGGACACAAGATAAAGGGATTGTTAACGGTAGTGGCGAAGACTAACGAAGGTGCTGATAGTGGCATAAAGATGAGAAAGCTGAATATGTTAATGGCAGAACAAGAGTCAGCTCTGTGAAAGAACAGACAAAGATGGGCCTGTATTTGGGGGGGGGGGGGGGGAGGTGAAATGGGGAAAAAGGAATTTAAAAATACAAAAATAAATAAATAAAAAATAAATAAAGGGATGAAAAGAAGTGGGTGAAGACGGAGGAGTGTGTTCATGGACAGGAAAAGTCTTACCCAAGTAAAGCCAGAGATTTATTGGCACTTCCGGTGGCTAACGATACTTGGACTCGCTTGCTTCCTATTTTGTATCTGTGCAAACTATTGATAGCCGAGATAGCTTCCTGGAGGCTCCCCATCTGAACCGCTGCCTGCAGTTGATAATCAGTATGAGGACTTAGTTCCACATTCTTTACCTACATATTCAGGAGTCAAGACAAACAAAGCTTCCAGTTATGGTTCATTTTCAGGTAATTATGAAGTTTTGATTTTTAAACTTCACAAGTCTGTTTTAAATTAGCAGTGCAAGTAGTATGTTGATAATTAATGAGAACATACATCTCATTGCAGGCCATTAACAAACTAAAATTATAGAAACTCCAAAAAAAAAGTCACACCTACTCCCCTCATGGCTAAATGGTCAAAAGTACCAGGTGCGGTACTGAATCATCTCGACTATGCTGGGCCTACGTTTATGTGTCAAGCTAATATAGCACAGGGGGGGGAAAAAAAAAAATCAGCGTTTTAGTCCTCATTACAACAATTGCTCCCACACAACAATTTGTGATTAGCAACCTGGAGAAAAAAAATAATGTTCTAGATCCAACTCTCCCTCACTTCCCCAAAACAAAGTTCTAGTACTTCAATTCAGTTAACTTGTTCAGATGAGGCAATCAATTAAAACAGAATTAAATCCATAACCTGACAGGAAACCTTATGCTGAAGCAAATCAATTAGTTAAATTGTTTGGGGAACACGGGATTACAAAATCAATTTATGTAAACAGATCCTTTTATTCTGACAATGCATTTCAACCAGTTAGTAACCATAAAGATGCATATTAACTACAGCAAAATGATGAATTGCATCTTAGCTCCCTCACTAAATGCACTCCTCCTGTCCCAAGGGAGATAACAACAAACATCGTTACAAGTACAGCTAACCTTTAAAGCGATAGATTGCAAAAATTATTGCTACTCAGGCTGTTAGCTTCACAGGATATTTCAGGTGAATTTTTGAATATAACTAAAAACTGAGAATCACATTCAAAACCTCAACATGAATAATGGCAAATTACTTAGTCACAAATTAGTTACAAGATGCTACAACATAAATAACTTTCCTAACAGGAAAGAGATAATCCATTAGCAATTTGATTTTTTTTGAAAGCACGTGAAAAATGCAAGTCATTACAACAGAATTACCATCTGAATTATGATCACAGTATGGAAGCAGACATTAAAGTGTGAAAATTTTAACAAGCATTGGACAGGAGATGACGGAATTGGGCACAATCTCGAAATGCAAATTCTAACACTTGAAATTCAGTTTTTGGACACCATCTTTTCCAAGAGCAACACAATCGAACAGTCAAATGGTATAAATCTGCAATTAATGTTCTTTCACGGTTCTCATCATACCCAATGCACCCTGGGGCTTAGTTAGAAATTTACATTCCTAATTCATTTCTAACCCAATGCAAATTTTTCAGAAAAAGTTTGGCTCTAAATACAGGACTTAAAAAACCCACAAATGTAACAGGGCACAAACTTCACAGCTACTACTGGCCTTGAAATGTAGAACTCTGCAATTTTGCTGTGCTGGACTGCAGCCACAAAACAATATTCAGCCTGGAACATTACTCTTTATTTGAGCATTCAGCGAGTTTACCTTGCCATGCCTGAGGAAAATCTCATGCAATGTTTGTTGTAGTTCCTTTCTTGACATCCTGTAATCCAAGTTGCTGACCTGTATGTCTGCTCCATTTGCAAATGGGCCAGTCTGAGAGTCAGAATAATGAGTTTGATTTGCACTTATAGAAGGGGACCCATTTGAAAGACTTGGGGATAGGCTCCTAGGATAATTAAGAAAGAGTCAAACCACACACACATAAACCTCTACCAGAACTATGTATCAAAGCAGCGCTCATGCAGCCGAAGTTCCTCAGCTAGCTCAAATTTCCTATTTTTTTTTTTATTAGTGATTAATTTTAAAAGATTTCCCTCGAAATTACACTCTTGATGATGTACTTTTTTTAAAAAGTAGATAGAAGTTAGAAAAAATAAGTTACCTTGCGGACCAGGTACCATGGCCTGGAATAGGTGGTGTGTTGTGTCTTGGAACTGACAGCTTAGAAAAAGCAGAAGGGGAACTAACGTGGAAGTCAACTTTCTTCTCAATCTTATCTATGGGAGATTCCAGGGAACTTCTGGAAGTTGGAGTTTCTCTCCTATTTAAGAAAAATGCAGATTTTAAGTAATACGTTTTAAGTTTACTTTCTCTGAAAATTACTTGAAACATGTTTTTTATACTCGAGCACTTATATTAGAAGTTTGTGTGTCAGTTGATTTTTTTTTTTTACATACAAGGACGGCTTTAGAAAACAGCAAGTTCGACAGAAATATTTCTTCTTGGCACGCAGAAAAATTTTCCTATTTGGATATCTTTGCTGAATCCATATAGAGGTACCTTGTAACTAGGACCTCTCCCATACCGTGGAGGGAGCCGATTTACCTCTACCCAGCATCTCGCACGACTAAATTTACAGGCCAATTAAGTTAACACTTAGTTACAACTTCGCCGCTTGCTTGCTGATGCAAAATTAAATTAGGATCAGCAACTTTGTTGGGGCAAATTGTTCATACTAACTCCTATCCCACAACATTATGATCCAAGTGTAAGATACACCAACATATTGTTGTCACAGTTTCTCTGATTCACACATGGACAAATAATAGCACTTCACCCACTGAATTTATTATTCCACTAGTACTTCATTGTCCTGGGTTGTAAGCTCATTTTGTACCACAAACAGTTTGTGGCATCCTAGGTTACTCCTATTTGAACAGATGAACTGTGCTAATGAATCAAGAATTTGTTTCTTATGAAATATCGTACTCAAAATATTTTTCAAATGCAAAATTATCTATGAATTTCCAGCATTTTATTTTTACTTTGAGATAAAAACTAAATTGACAAAACAAAAAGCTATTTAATAGGCAAACCAGTCCATTTAAATGAATTTATGCAAAGCAATTCAAACATGTGTGTCTATCCCTTAACTCAATTAGATTACAATGGCAGGTATAGTTGTACTTTAATTCCAAAATGTGCAAATAATCAGAAGTACATCAAACTTAAAAATGAGTTAATCAAAATAAAAAAGTAATAAAAACCAGCTAGTTTATAAATGTCAAATATATACTCACTTAATGTTTCCACTGAACGAATCTCCATTTCCTACATTTTTGGAAGTGGGTGGGGAATAAACGGAAGTGCAATGGCTGACTGGTGGAGATTCAGTTCCTTGCTTTTTGATCTTCTGGGTACGTACGCTTTGCTTTGTTTTGGATTCCATACCACAGAGCTCCTTACAAAGTAAATAAGTAATTAACCACTTACAACTGCACAATTTAATGCAAAAAAGGTAGCTTCAACAACCTAAGTCAAACAGAGAATAAAGTCAGCCTTCAATTAAGAGTTATGAATAAATTGCAACTAATATTCAAAACCAAGGAGTTAAATTTAAATAAGGCTGAGGAACCTTTGTTCTCTGAGCCATTGATGGAAGTACAAATAGCAGCAAATGGGGAGGGGATTGATCCAATATCACCTGGACAAAGCCCAGCTCAACAAAAACAAAAGCTTAGTTTTCTAGACCAAGCTTCCAGTTACTAAAATTACAGAAATCAACACTATCAGGTCAATTTTCCTTAAACTTCAAGGTTTACAGTATCATCTATTCAAGGCTGTGATAGCCATTAAGCTCACTTTTGCTGCTAACATCCTGCTTTTATGATCCTAAAAGGCCAAAATTTCCTAATGCCAAGCCTAGGCATTTGCCTTCACTCTGTCAGGTAAACAATTTCAGGAAATAACTACTCAGTTTGACAAATCACAAATGCATTTTGTTCCGTTTTCATGAAACTCAGCATATTCCCACTAAGTTACTCAAGTGAAAACTCATGACCATCAGGTGCATACATTTATAAACAAATATTGTGGGTGAACTGCAGCTCATTTCAGAAGTCTAACACTGACATTTCCAATCGTCCATATTATTTCACTCAGTTCTGCAGTACTAAATATACAGATACCAAGAGTATCTATTATTATTTCAAAAAGGCATGATTGAGATGATTAGGAATGAGATATCAAAAAGATACCTTGCTAAAGGGATTCCATTTCTATGTTTACTGAAACCTGATAAGCTATAGTAAACTAGTAGAGACATTGGTAAAACTCAATATTCACATCTACAAAAACTGTTTAACAGCAACCTTGGTACATTTAGCATAATAGCAGGTCTACCAGAGGACTAAAAGCTTCCAAATTAAACTGCTAAGCATACAGCTCAAACACTACATTGGACCCTAAACTTCCATACTATAGGCAAACAATCATCAACTAAGTTACTTAACAGCAGGGACTATGTGAAACAAGACTAATTCTCTAATCATCCTCTTTTTTTGCCTCTTGATGCTGTACACCTGTAACATATAAACTAATCAATCAATTACTTATGAGTTACTCTCTGCATTAACTCTTTAATAGGAAATTGTTTTCTCTGGTTAAGGGTTGATTGAACTGAACTTCCCATCTGCTGTTTTTGGTTTGTTAATTTGCACATGAAAATATATCCAGATGTCAAGAAGGTAAATCAGCATATTTTATTGTCCATAATGCTAAACTGGGATCTCTCCTTGCTTATAGCTGCATTGCTCATTTCCAACAATCTTTGCTTTTTTTGTACTGATGCAGTTAGATGCTGATTTGGAAAGAAACTGGTTACTAATTACAGAAATAAAGTCTGTTGAGTCACCAATACAAAAATGATAGAAAAAGACAATCTATTTTAAAGTTATCTTTGGAAAAACAATAAATGCATAATTTCATCACATCTTCACAATTTACAAAACAAAATTATTTCAGAGTGACCCCCTCACTTCCACTTCATCAGATGAACACCAATATAGAATTCCAACAAAACTGAGCTCCTCCCTATTTTATCTCAACTCACATTTTAAAATGGAACAAAATCTCTACGACACTAAACAGCATTCCAGTAAAATGCACGTTAGAATATATTATGTACAAGATTATCAACAATACATTTGTGATCATGCACAAAATGTTCCAATCCACTGTTCAACATCCAATAAACAGGAGAAGTTATTAGTAGCTTAGATTGAAAATCAAACAAAATCTTTATGGGTACCTAAGGAGTAAGGTTTCCAATTTGCACAATATCCAAAGAATTGGATGAAGAGAAGTTTCAAAGTCTGACTAACAATACAGTATAAATAATGATTGTGAATGAAGAAACTGCATTTATAGTGTGCTTTATCAATCATGTACAATTAATTATTTTGAAGTCCAGTCATGTCAACAATGATGGCACCCATTTAAACACAGCAACATCTTGCAAAGTCCAATTTAATGTTTTTTTTTGTTGGTATCGTTTGAAGGAGGAATGTTGCAAGGATGCAGAACTGACATAGATATCTTTAACATTCAACTGCGCAGGCAGAGGCTTAGTTTAATATTTCATAAAACATGTTTTTCCTTTAAACAAATGTCGTAAAAGCAATTGGTATTTGGCCAGTCACATTCTTTAAAAGAAACTGGATAAATGATCTAGTTTGCAATGAGATTATAGGGTTAGCTATTAAGAGAGACAATCAAATGCTCCATGGACACAATAGTTGGAGTCCAGGGAGGAAGAGGTATCATCAAAGGAGTGGCAGTCCCCAGGATTGAGATGCAAAGGGTGAACAGAGAGTTCACAGTTTACCATTATTTTGGGGGTTTAAGAATGTACTTTTTAAGCTAACATGCAGGCAATTAGGTAGGCTAAGGAATGTTAGCCTTTATTGCAAGAGGATTTGAGTACAGGAGTAGTGAAGTCTTGCTTCAATTGTATAGAAGTTTGGTTAGACCGCACCTGGAGTACCTCCCCTTACCTCAAAGGATACTATTGCCTTGAAGGGAATGCAATGAAGGTTCACCAGACTTGTTCTGGGGAAGGTGGGACTGTCTTACGAAGAGAGACTGGGGAAACAGGGCCTGTATTCTCTAGAGTTTTGAACAATGAGAGGTGATCTCATTGAAACATGCAAAATACTTCAAAGAATAGATTTTTTTTTTGGGGGGGGGGGTGCAATTTCAAAATAAGGCAGAGCCACTTAGGACCAAGATGAGGAGATATTTCTTTACTTAGAGGGTTGTGAATCTTTGGAATTCTTTACCCAGAGGGCCGTGGGAGTCATTGAGTATGTTTAAGGTAGAGATTGGTAGATTTCTGATTAGCAATTACGTAAAGGGTTATGGGGATAGTGTGGGTAAAAGGCATTTAACGGACACCCGGTGTGGAAGGGGGTCGGGAAGGAGGAGGACCTCCTCATGAACCTGCTCCTGGGCCTGGCCAAGTTAGCCATTAACAGGTCCAGGCAGTGGACGATTGAGGGGGGGAGTCCCGCCCGATTGTTTGTCCCTCTTCCGCGGCTACGATCGCGGCCGGGTGTCCCTGGAGAGGGAGCACGCGGTGTCTGCCAGCACTCTCAAGGCCTTCCGTGCCCGGTGGCCACCGCGGGGACTGGGGTGTTTTATTGACCCCTTTAATCACATTTTGGTTTGATGTTCTTAAGTTTCCTTTAAACTTTTTCCTTGATTTTACAGCTGACCTGACTTAGGGGCTGTGCTTGATTTATCCCTCATTTTATTAATTTAGTTAATTGTTTTAACTCAAAAGAGTTAAAAGGCATTTAAGTGTTTGATCAGGCATTATCATATTGAATGGTGGAGCAGGCTCAATGGACTGAATGGCCTTCCCCTGTTCCTATGTTCTATACATTTCAACAGGAAATAGATTAGATTACAAATGCCTGTGAAAATTCACTCTTGAAGTACTGGATATTTCACTTTCCATTTTTTCATGTTACTTCATTTCTTTGCCAGTTTTCTCTGCCCTGCCTCTTTCTGACAACAATAACTACTCTTTGGGATTACTCTCCAGTATCTCTCCCAAGTGGCCACTAATTTTAACAGTGAGGGTATGTAAGCTTGTGGGGAGAAACACAGCTGAGCCCAATGCTCTTTTTATCGTTTGTCCACGTCCATGCACTTCCAACAGGTTTATTGAATTGCAGTGAAGTGGGGATTGAACCTGGGACTTTACTAGTCTGTATGCGTCAGCATCTCACCACAAATACATGTCCAGTCACATTGCTCAATTTTTAACCTCAAATTACATTTCACTGACAATTGTGTATCACCACAATCCTCAAATGAATCACACCCAATGGTTTACATTGCTTTGGAGGCTGATATAGTTATGTCTAGCGTTATCACACAATCTGTAAAGAGATTAGTCACAGTAATATGTTGTTGTTCCCACGATCCCACATGTAATTTGAGCTGCATTAAACGAACAATTTACCTGTAAACTTCTGACATTGCTGTCTTTCAATGCTGATCCTTGGGGTGTCTGTGAATTCTTTACTGTAGAATTTTTACCATTCTGTAACTGCTCATCAAGGCCTTTGTTCCGCTGAGAGAGTTTTGTCAGTTTGCTTGCCTTTTTAGGGGATTTTGCTTTTTCAACTGCAAAGCAGTTATTTTTGCTCTCACAAAGATCTTTGTTTTTTGGTGTAAATGACACTAAGATCTTATTGCCAAAGACATCTTCATTTTCCATACGTTTCTGTGCACGCTCAGCACTTTCCTGGCTTGTAAAACGAAGAATTGCACTGCTACCAGTAATGCTTAAAACTTTTCCACCACAATTATCAGACAAACGACGCAGTCGGTTGCTTACTTGCTTGCTGTCTCTGTTGAGTGGTAAATTGTATGCATACAAAAGAGTATGGCATTGCTGAAGAGCAAGTAGGAAAGTAAGTAAGCAAGAGTATGAGAAAACAAGAGTGAAAGTGAAATCAATTTTGCTTTTTTTTTGGTTAAGAATTAAATAATTCAGCAATATTTCATTGCGAATACACTTTTTAAAAAGCTGAGAGAAGTTGTGGGGTCCCACAATTCAATTACTTCCAACTGAAACATCACAACTTGTAAGTACCTGGGCTACCTTTCATTTCAGTGTGAAAACCTAAATCATTGTTCAGATACAAGTGTTGCAGGAGAAAGGCAGCCTCGCCAATGTGAAAAACAAATTAACAGACTGTACAGGTCAGTAAAGTACCCAAATCTACAAATATTAAGAGTTCCCATCAGAATCTAACAAAATATAGCCTTTTAGGGGAATTATTTAAGATGTAACATTTTATGCAAACTATTTCATAACAGGCTAAAGAGGGTTCCAGCTTGTGTTAGACAACTGAAACCCTGCAAAGAGAAAAGATAGGGCAAAATTGCCTAATGAACAATGCTGCAAGTCTCAAATGATCCATTAATTCTTCAGATTTCAGAATTTGTTAATTTTAATTTAAATTATTATTTTAGAAGACACTTACTGGCATTTTTTCTGGTAATCTCGGTGGTAAGTTAGAAACAAATTCCTCAAATTTGATATGCTTATGTG
The DNA here is from genome assembly GCF_964194155.1 of Cetorhinus maximus. NCBI lineage: Eukaryota > Metazoa > Chordata > Chondrichthyes > Lamniformes > Cetorhinidae > Cetorhinus > Cetorhinus maximus. The sequence goes on from NC_135893.1 coordinate 103,891,490, forward strand.
CATGTTGTAAAAGTGCATCTGAAACTTGATTCTTATGCACCAAAATAATCTGAAAACCATGTCGATGTCGAAGGTCACTCAGTTCTAAGGCAAAGTTAACATCAGCTGCAAAATGATAAAGTCACAATTATTGAAAAGAATAAATTCTGATTGAAATTAAATTCTCACTCTTCTATTGCAAACTACAAATGCCTGGACAAGGTTTCCTCAATGTTCACTCATTGTTCAGTACTTTATTAAGAAATGTTTGTAAGGGATGATGCAAAATTAAACTGCTAAACAATGAATACTTTGCAAAATTTGCCTTTATCTCCACCTAAGAGAATACATGTTGCTGCTATGTTACATATTCATCCATTTTCATTTCTGCATTTCCAACACCTAAAATTACAGAGACCCAATCCCAATTAATTTATAAATTTCACTGTGGCAACAACACCACTGAGCTTCTTTCTAGATCCCGTTCTTTTCCTGTGTTTCAAGTGAAAATGAGAGTTTTGTAGCACTGATTACTTACAGGACACCAAAATAACAGTGGACGGAGCTGTGTGAGTGTCAGCAAATCGCCTCAAACTCTGTCTAAGTTTATCATCTGCAGCATTCTTTGCTGTTGCATTGATATGTGCAACTGTCACCTGCAAACACAGAAATGATCAAATAATACTAATTTTCAATCACTAAATCTCAGCGCTAAAAGGTACAAGTACTGTCTCATTCACATTACTCAGGGGGATGAATCAAGAATGGGGAGGGGGGGAGCAGGCAGAGTTAATTTAATCTGACATGATCAGACTGGACACCCGTTTTACAACTTTAAAGTCAAAAGAATATAAAAAAATCGGGGAGTTACTTATTTGAATGCAAAGGGCATCAGCATATATTTACTAACCTTCTAAAAGTTTGAAATGCAAGAAGCATTCGTCATTCTTTCACTTTAAAAACCTTTCATGGCAAATTGCTTGTCTCTTATTTTTAAAATTAACAGCACATTATATTCCTTATATTCAGAAAGTACCGTTGACTGGTATTAGTGGGTTATACAGCTGTCTTACCTGGCAGTTGTTAAGTTCCTGAATGACTTCCTTGTTCTCTTTGCTAATATCACATACACACATGAATTCTGCCTCTCTGTGGCCTTGAAAGAATTGTTGACGGATTCGCTGTACTATTGTCATGGCTGATCGTCCTGTCGGGACGGAACAATTTTCTATATCCCAAAACACCCCGATAGGAGGTAGATTCTCCTGCTGTCCTATTATACCAACATCAGGTGATCCTGTAAAAATTCATCCCAGAATTAGAACCACATTTTCCAGTGTACTTTCTTTCCCAGTAACTGTCACTGCTAACAATTAAAGCTGTATTCTCCTATCATTTTATTAATTTAAAGCTAACACAAAAAATAGGTAAAAGCAAAATACCGTGGATGCTGGAAATCTGAAACAAAAACAAAAATTGCTGGAAAAACTCAGCAGGTCTAACAGCATCTGTGGAGAGGAAGACAGAGTTAACGTTTTGAGTCTGTATGACTCTTCGTCAGAACTCTAAAATAGAAAATAGAACTCTTCATTAAACCATAACTAACACCCATTAATCAGGGTGTCAGAAACATTTTGATATAAACAAGACCAAAAATAATCACAACATTATTAGTACAGTGCTTTAAGAAATGGAAGCCAATGTAAATAACATTCTGGAAGGGCGTAAAAAGGGAGTAAGACAACTACAAGGTATTTTAAAATCAATTTTATTTATACAACTGAAGTTTTAAACTGGGTTTCAAGCATCCATTTGAAAGAAATACTGAGTGGAATCTTCCCTCCTGGAGTCTAAGTTCGGTGGCGAGTGCAGAAGTACAGTGATTTCCATTGTGGGGTGGGATGGCTGATCCATGCACGATCTTGTGCTGTACAGCTCATTACATACGCATCCAAGAGGAACTTGCCAATTCTTGCGGCGGGGAGGGCAGAAAATTACCGCCCCTGCTGTTAACCTCATGGGGTCAACGGTCAGACACCATATTTAAAGGCCACCCAGACAGCTTGCACTATCCCTTCCATCTTCGGCCGGCTACTGCTCAACCCTTCCTCACTAGCCATTCCACCATTCCTTGGTCATCCTCCATGTAACTTGCACTGTCACCTTCCAGTCTCAAGTATAGGCCGGCATTTGCGTACTCTCCCCAAATGCAGCGGCATCTCACTATTAATCATGGAGGAAGTCTACCTCGCTAGGTGCACATCACTTATGCGCAATCATGAATGTGACCATTCTAATTTCTCGCTGGCGGGGAACTTAATTTGGTGGGGGATCTTTTAATGAGCATGCATGTCGTGCTAATGCATGTAAAAGAGCTTCCCGACATCAATTGTTGGGGAGCTCAATCCACCTTTAAAAGTCCCGAAAATTTAATTGCTAAAGTTCATCCCACCATCGAGAAAACTGATTTTTGGCCTCCCGCCAAATTAAGATCCCCGGCCGCTGCTGGCGGGACTGTAAGATTTCGCCAACTATATCTTTTCCATTTAAAAGGAATAATAGAAAGAATCTGACGGGTGATTGTTGGTTTTTATTCTTTCAGCAGCACAATCAGGCTCTTGGAATTAATTTAACTCAACCATTTGAATGTAACAGCAATTTATGTTGACTCTAAATTGTGTGAACAAGCATAATGTGAGCAGTTCTCAGTGGCATGGGGGTATCAAATTGACTGATGGATGTCTCAATAATTTAGTAAAAGATGCAGCTTATTTCCTGGAGAAACATCTTTAAAAAAAATCCATAAATATGACAATTCATTAATAATCAATAAATTAATCTTCAAAATGCTGGCTAATTAACAGGATACATTTTTAATTTAGGAAATTTAAGTTAGGTGGAACTAAATGGCTTGATTTGAGGACTAATTAAAAATTCGATACAGAATGATCAGTAGTTAATAGCAAAATGCCTAATCTTCCATCTGGTTTTACTGATACTCCATCTTACTTATTCTGATTAGGCATGATTTTCATTCTCAATCGATCTTAGTAAGAGTACTGTACAAAGCACTCTGAGAAGGAAAATGGTTGGGACAACACAAACTTCTAGAGCACACCTTGTGCTTGTCACTCCATGGACATTACTAAAGTTGACCGCACAATCTTCTTTAGCCTGCTCCCATGATGCTCAATTAATAACTGCACCTGCCACTGTGGAACTTCAGATTCCACTTTTGATCCAAGTCTATGCTGTGTGAGCTGTGCTCAGGCAGGGTGACAATACAGGTGCTATAATTGCCCTATGCAATCGTACGCTGGGGCAAGGTGAATGGATTAGAAGAGAGGGGTGGGTGGGTAGTGAGGTCAGTCACGGTTCCCTGCTCCTTATCACTATTCAGTAACTCCCCCTGTGCATTTTAGGTGGAGGGAGGATTGGGTTTGGTTATGATGCCTCCCTCATGTTTGTGTTGCCTGCTTACCGATGAACAATCATCATTCAGCAACCACATGGCTTTTCTTGTTTTTGAAAAGTTACATCAAGGAAATCGAACTTATAATTAAAGGGCTCTCCATATACATGTGTGAACACACATGTATATTTACATATATGTAATATATGTGTAACAAATAATCTACGTCCAGTTGTTGGCTCATCTTAGTAGTCAGTTTATAATTCAATAACTTTGGAGAGTGCCAATCATATGCAATGTAGCAGAGTCTCCTAAAACTTGAAATACTTCATCTGACGACTCCTTCTCTAAGTGGAGAGTGTGTGGGTTGTGGTGTCAATGTAGATTTATATAATGGTTGATCACGAATTATTGTTATTTTCTTTTAAAAAAGAAAAAGTTAATATCAATGAGAAAGAGTATTAAAGCATAAGTTAAGATAATACTGCAATCACATACCATACTTTTGTGGCTGGAGGCCCAAGCTTCCTGTTGTTAAAACTGGTGTCTCTGCAGTTTGACCTTCAATTTGAACACCATTGCACAAAGACATGGGTACTGGAACAGACTGTGCAGGAGGAGCAATATTTGGCCAAATCTTTGTAACATCTATAACAGGACGTCTAGGTGGCTGCAAAAGGATTAAAAAAAACAAAGTAGGACAACTCTTCAGATTACATGCAAAGCAGCCTGCTTTAACTTTTTGAGAAATTCATAGAAGTATTATTTCTGCAAATAAATTAACAGGCAATAGGTATTCTTTGTGTAAGAGACAAACCAGATTACATTATTCTATGCAGGTTTCTGCTTTTACAATACCAGTTGTCAGTCAGCCATACTTTGAGAAAGAAGTCCACATTTGAAAATCAACTGCAAACTCGTTGGAATGCACAATATCTGAAAATAAAGTAGTACATTTTTTTTTATTTCACCAAATTATTTACCCAGTAATATGGTTCTGTATTAAAATGCATTTATATTTTAAAGCAGATCAGCACCGCTGAATATTTAAGGGGACAGTAAGTACAGATCAGGGGCTGAATTTTTGTTCCCAGGTCCTGATCTCATGAGATGAAATGCAAGTTGGGAACACACAAATGCTGGCAGCAGTACCCATTGGGGGATTTTGGAGGGGGTTGCCCATTAAGTGGCTACCTCCGAGAGCCCTGTCCAATTAAAGACAGTGGGTGTGGTCCCAAATCTGTAGGGCCAATAGGAGGCAGTCAAGCACTGGAATATCATGAGCACCACTGAGTGAAGTGGATGCTGCTACTCTAGGTAGGAAGAACAAGAGGATGCCTCAAGATGGAGGCACTCTCTGAAGACTTTTAAGTGTGTGAAATTAAAATGTGGTCACAGCTGTCAGGTCATCATTGTGATGGGGAAGCCCCTCCAAAAAGGGCCTACAGGCCCAGCTGTGGGAGAAAATTACATGCTGCATGCTTGGAGCTGGACTGACCGGAATTCCCTCCCATTTTCAAGCGAGGTTATCACAGTTTCCTCCTGCACCTTTCTTTGCATCCAATTGGAGAGCCACTGAATAACAGTTTTATTGCACAGGGCTGAGCACAGTGAATAGTGAGCAAAAGGGAAGAAAAAATATCTCTAAAAAGGTTACACTCCAGAATGGTGCAATGGGTAGACATTCAGTGTAATACGAAGCCAATGGAGGAGGGCTGTCATACCTAATTTCAATCCACCAGCAGCACAGTCTCTAAGATTATCCTTGGAGTTGCTGGACTTTGAAAGTTTAAAAAAAAAACAACTTTGGTTCCCACTTGTAATCTCTGCTCCTTCCCATAAAGTGCACCATATGGACATCATGATTAGGATAGGGTCACGCTTGGGCATTATGGCACACCACCCCACTCCCACAATGGTTAACAGCCTGCTATTAATACTCAATTGGGTTAATTACTGTAGATACATCAGTATAATCGTACGCTGATGTCTATTTTGGAATAGAGGATAGTAACATGTGGGGGAGGGAAGGGATGGAATAAGATTTCACAAAGGTCACTTAATAGAGCGCACACACTGGAGAAGGTGAGGAGACAAATTAGCAGCCACAAGCAAGTATTTCAAGTATACATGTATTACAATTTTAATTATATCCATTTACACATAAGGTAAGGCTTATGTTTTGACATACTTGACATTCATGCAATGAAGTGACTCTTTGGGAAGGCCAGGTGGTGTTAATGTTTTCCCAGTTGACAATTAGGATGCAGCTTAGAGGATGAGGTTGTGCAGAACAGCAAAAGCAAGGAAAATTTGGAATTTGTTTGGTTTGGGGTTTTTTTTTGCAGAACAGTATTGATGATGTGACTATACTGTGAACAATTTTCCGTTCCATCATATTTTTCACATTTGCAACATCTTTTCTGGCACAATTGAGTGCTACAAATGCATCATAAAAATACTCCACTGGTTACCTGCAGACTGCATAAATAATTCTGGAAGCCACACATATGTTATAAAGATTAAAACATCTCAGATAAACTGAACGTTTTGCTCATGTGCAAACTCGTCAGCATTTCAAAATTGAATTCAAGTTTGAAAGCTAAAGAATTGAAACTATTTCTAAATATACACTTTTCATCGTTTTATCTTTGAATCAAATAAATTGTAAAATTATACTAACCTTGTTTAAACAATCATCACAGTAATGTGAACCCTTCAGAAACATAGGTGCCATGTGAAAATGTAAAGAGTTAGTGCAAACACGTTTAGGTAGCTCAGCTTGATTCACACGATCTTCCAAGTGCCCTCTAACCCCACCTGTGAGTTCCATGCAGGAAAAAAAACTGGATGCATTGTAGCTCTGTTGCATAGGAGTTTGATGCTGCTTGTGGACACTGCTGTGGAAAGGCTGCAGCTGTTTGAAGAGATTTCCACAACAGGACAGATGTTGGGAAAGAGGTGGCTGAAGCTGACAACCAGAGACAGTATTCTCTATACAGGGACCAGCTAAACGGTCATTAGTTACAGCCACCTTACAAGATTTTGATGAGTGGAAAGTAGGCCTTGAGCCTACCTGACGTGTGACTGTTCCAGCATTTGTGTGTTCTAAAGCTCCAGCTTTTACAGAGCGAATGCAACCATCACCATTGGGAATTTGGAGGGAGCAAGAAGCCTCATTGCCACAATGAGGACAGCAGCTTACTTTGGTGCCAGTTGACTGCTGCTGTTGAAAGGCCTGAATGTCAGAAGGTGGAGCACTTGCAAATAAATTAGAAATAGCATGATGGGAGGGAGGTGGAAAATCCTTCAACTCTAATATGGATTTGTTGCTCTCCATGCAATTTTTCTAGAAGAAAAGACAAAATACTCATGATTAGTATTTAAATTTCTGGTACTCCAACAGTATACAACAGTTCCTCCAACAAAAAATATACTCAAGATTTATGTTATGTTTCATACACTAGTTTTAGAATCTGCATTTGGAAATAATGCAATCATTTCCTTTCACATGAGCAAAGATTGTTACAAAAGAATTCACACATACTAAGAGGAAAGTATCAATGCTTACATTATGGAAATGATTGTAATTACTAATTATATTGTCCTACTTTAAATGTCCGTAAACAGAGAAGAATCAAACAATTCAACATTTAAAGTATTATTTACAAAGTAGTACATGCAGGAATATGATGGAACAGAGTTAACAGATTAGTTTATGTAAGAATTTTTTTCTTTTCTTTGCTTTCAAGTTAGGGCACAGCATCTGTGTACCAATAAATAAATGTGTTTTGTTGGGTGGAGGTGTAGTTGTGGGTGAAAGAAAAATTATAATTAAAGATCAACATTAGTGAAGATTTTCCACTTCTTCCTCCTATTTCTAGCCACAGCAAATTATTTGAACTCTGAGGTCCCATCTAAAGAGTTCCAAGTTCCTAATTATTTTTCTACATTGTAGAGCCCTAATTATGTAAAATAATTATTTTCATCACAATTATTACATGCAAATCATCTTGTGTAAATGCATCGGTTTCCAAGCTTGGACAGCAGTGCAGTCACTCAATAACTTATATATAAAAATATAATATATCTAAAAGTACCCATTTCAAACTTCAGCTATTGTTCCAGCAGGTAACACTATGTGACAATTAACATTACCAACTTATGTCACAACTACAGGTATTACACAGAATTCTGTGACCCACTAACTGAGATGAAATAGACAACAAAACAATAGAAATAATTAAATAGAGCTTTCTAATTTCCTTGAAATTAATCTATTATGGTGAGGGAATCAATTGTATTAAGTTTGTTATAAGTGGCAAGTTTGCTAAAAAAAAATTGTTTACATGGTGATGAACACTGCCCATGAATGGACAATGTCTCTGCTGCCATGGAGGAGAACACTTACAATGACAAAACTTACTTTGCGCCTCTGCCAATTTTTTTTTGAAAGGTTACTCAACAACAGGATGAACTATTCTGAATTTACACAGCTGACATTAAGCATATTCATTAGATTTTCAAGAAAACTTCAGTGAAGCAAAATGAAAACGATTCTAGTCAATGTTGCAGGATGCCTCAACCATTATGTAAATTATAATCAAACATTGCTATCTTCCTACTGGAGTGCTCAACTTCAAAACATGCACACCACTTGTGGGAAGCAGAAAAACCTTGCTTGTACTGAATACAAAATCTTACCACTATATTTCATAAGCAAATCCATTTGTGTTACATGTATGGAAAGGTAGTAAATATCATAGGTTGCAATGAGAATTTACCGTTTTGCCACTAGTCGGCAATATCTGTTCAACTGTTGAAAAGCAATTGGAGATTTTCCAGAGCCACGGTTTGGAAACGCTGCCATCATCATCTGGTTGATTCAGCCATCCAACAGGCCTACTGCAGGAATTCTCCTTTCTGTTGCCATCCATTATATAGCCTTACATACTTCCTCAGCATCCTTTCATCCGTCCTTCCTTTCATTCTTCCTTCCTGTACTTACAAAAACATAAGCAAATATTGTTCAGAAGGAAATAGTGAAGCAGCTGCATCAGGTTTTTGTCTTGCATTTAGACTTCCCCAGCCTGCACTACTTTCATCTACATAACACAAGCTTAGGACCTGCGACAACAAGTCAACATTATTTGGTTAACTTCTTTACATGATTATTAGTACTATGAAGCAAAATGCTAGCTGAACACAACATATACATTCACAAAGGAACAGTGGTACAAATTAAGAGTTGCTTCCTCCTAGTCAACAATATTGGGACGTGAGATAGTTGTGTCAACAACAAGATATACCTTTCAACGTAGATGTGAAGTAACAAATAAAGTTAGTGAGACAACTAAATTTACTGCTGTGTGTCTGTAAGGCTGTTAGAATTTTTTTTTAAGTTAGACACATTCTACAGAGTGTAACTAATATCAGGTTTGAGATTCTACACTCCACAGCATACAGTCTTCTTGTGATCTTTATTTGAGATACGAGCAGACCATATATTACTGTAGCCTGAGACACAACAGTAGTTTTGCAACCTGAATCAATTATATCTCACATGTTCCTGGGGGTGTAATCATTGAAGCTGCTCAAAGGACTATTTAACCACTAAAATCACAAGAATTCATTAGCACTGGCACTTTTGCTCCTAGCTGGATCATATCAAGTAAAAGGGAGGCAACCCTGCACTAAGCAAAACTAAAACTAACAAATATACTTCTGTTCAAAGTACACCCATTAAAACAAAGACTGCTCTTGGTGTCAGTAATTTCATCACTGACATCATATTCTACAGCTAATATTTTATTAGATTAAAGTCTGTTGATTCTTCTGTTCTGTGTTTGTTGGTAGTACATCATTCATACTGCATGAGAAAGGGGGGGTTGATTGATTGGCAAGTCAATTCTGATTGGTTGAGGCGATGCCATGGAGAATGCAGCAGGGAACTATTGTCCTCCATGCTTTTGCTTAATTCAAAAAAGGCACAATGCCTGCACATGTTCTTCTGTTTGCCAGCAGCCCTTTTCTCATGCAGTATAAATTGTTGCTCCCTTTGAAATTTAGTATTTTTGCATCTGTCCTGATAAGTGCAAGGAGGAAAGTTTGAACAACATATCTCTTTTTTCAGCAATACTCAAGTTTTGTTCTGTTGAAGGGTCATTCGGACTCGAAATGTTAACTGTGCTCCTCTCCGCAGATGCTGCCAGACCTGCTGAGTTTTTCCAGGTATTTTTGTTTTGGATTTCCAGCATCTGCAGTTTTTTGCTTTTATCTCAAGTTCTGTATTTCCTTAAGGCTTTATTAGGAAGTAAATCATTGACCTACTGACCCTTACAGATACAGGTAAGCAAAGAATTCAATCATTCAAACATATATTTCCCTACTTTAGGGGGAGGTGGTGATGTAATCATAATGTCACTGGACTAGTATCCAGAGGCCCAGGCTAATGTTCTGGGGACATGGGTTCAATTCCCACCATGGCAGCTGATGGAATTTAAATTCAATTAATAAATCTGGAATATAAAAGCTAGTCTCAGTAACAATGACCGTGAAACTATCATCAATTATCGCAATAACCCATCAGGGAAGGAAATCTGCCATCCTTATCTGATCAGGTCGACATGTGACTCCAGATCCACAGCAATGTGGTTGACTCTTAACTGCCTTCTGAAATGGCCTAGCAAGTCATAGTTTAAGGGTAATTAAGGATGGGCAACAAATGCTTGCTTTGCCAGCGCTGCCCGCATCCCAAGAAAGAATAAAGGACTAACAGTAACAAGCTGACATAGCAAGGCTTTTTGGGCAACTTTCAAAATAACCTAAACTTTTAATTAACTGCAGATATGATGCATTTACTGACATAAAGTAAGTTGTACAATTAAAACCTTCAGATCTGTTAGTGCAGTTTTAATTGAAATTCTACACTTTCTGGGGAGTTTGCTCAGGCTATCTGATGTAATGGTGCTTTCATCCTGGCAAATTAATGTAGGGACAGGGTTGAGGGAAAAGGGAGTAACTTGTAACTTTAAAAGATGATTGAAGAACTTTGAAAGATTTGGAGAAAATGTAGGTGTGGAATCAAGTCTATGCAAGTTAACTTTGTAGTATAAGTTTGCAGAAGCATAAGAAAATATGTGCATGATATTATTAAAAGAAAGACAGTTAATGAACCCGGAAAATTTAAAGCTGTTTCATGAAAGTTGTAATCCAGGGAAGAACAAACACATCATGAAGAAGGACTGAATTATATCAGCTAAACTTCTGCCTAATCAAAAAAATATTATGCACTTTTACTCACATCAATGAAATTGAAGACTTAAACAACCAGTGTTTACGACCTACTACATTGCTATATAAATTACAAAATGGCTACCTATACTGTAATCCTCGAAATTCAATGTTACTGCTTTAGGGTGAACCCACTATGGCTGTGATACTTTAATATGAAACGGGGTCATGCTTTGCTGAATTTAAGTCACTGATGTTGTGCTGTTGCAAATCAGAATCCAAACTATTGGAAGTTTTGGAATAATTATGTTGCCAAGTGTATTATTGTTGCCTATGTAGAAATTACAAAAGAATGCAGTTATTAAAATGTCATATTATGTCCTTGCAATCCTTGACACCTTTAAGGTGACCTGAAAATGAAATGGTCCATCAACAATGTTGCATTATTAATGATGTTCGAACAATGGCTGGGTTTGTTTAATACAGAGTTTGATGCGGAACAACAAACAGTATCAGGCATCAGAAATAAAACTGTATGTACTAGCTTAAGAACTAAATTAAACTCAACAAACATAACAAGGATTACGGAGAGTAGATGGCAAAGTGGAGCTGAGTCCACAACCTGATCAACCATGATCTTATTGAATGTCGGAGCTGCTTTGAAGGGCTAAATACCCTACTCCTGCTCCTAAGTCCTATATTCCTATGTAACTGAGCAATTCATATCACATGTCATCAAAAGACTCCTCTCTTAGGGCAACCCTTTGAAGTCCACAGTGGGATCAAACAGGGTTGTGTTCTGCCACCAACACACTTTTGACACATTCTCCCCTTTGCTGCTCTCATATGCCTTCAGGTTGTCTACCGAGGGGATCTATTTACACAACAGAACTGATGGAAGGCTGTAATGCCTTGCCTGCCTAAGATCCAAGACAAAGGTGCACCAAGTCCTCATCAGAGATTTGCTCAATGTTGCATTAGCATTCCATAACAAGGGACACTTTCAGCAGCAAATGGACAGACTCTCTCATGCCTTGTGTTTGGTTTGGCCATCAGAACAGAAAACAAATGTCATTGTCCAGGATGTTGTCATATTGCCATCTATCAGCACTGACAATGTGACTCTAGAGGTTATTCATAGCTTCACATATCTAGGCTCTACAATCACCAGCAATCTGTCATTTGATGCTAGAATCAACATAGGCATTGCAAAAGTTGCAGCTGTTATGTCCAACCTGGCTGAGAACACCAAACTGTGAGTCTACCAAGCCTATGTCCTTAGTGCACCGCTCTACAAGTCCTAGGCAGGAGAAAAGCCTGAACAATTTGCACCTTTGTTGTCTCAGACATATGCTTCGCATTTCTTGGCAGGACAAGGTCACCAGCTCAGCATTCCTGAAGTACACTAATTCATTAGCATATAACCATTTTGGCTTGGCCACGTTCATTGGGTATACAGCTGTTATCAATCCAAAGACCTTCTGCACGGTGAACTGGCCACTGAGTAATGACCAACTGGGCATCCACACCTCCGCTACAAAGACACCTGCAAGTGACGAATGAAGATGGCGGACGTTGACACTGACAACTGGGAGACAAGTCACTCACGGCCTTGACCTCTGTATGCTGACTGGAAGGCATTGGAAGAGGCAATCAGAAACTAAAAGCTCAGCTGGCCAAGAAAATAGATCAGTGAATCATGCACCTTTTCAGCAAATGAGCCACACCACACAATACTTAGACAGAGTTGACCACCATGGTGCTAACCCCTCACCTTACAAGATGGAAGGCTGCCACTAGTCCCAAAATAAATTTATAAAAACAGTTTTTAAGCCATCACCAGCAGAAAAAGGTAGGGGAAGAACAAAAGGAAAGGTTTACAAGTGGAGATTAAATGACAAAAGGAATGATGGTGCAAGGTAAAAGGAGATGGCAATAGGACTAGTAAAGAAACAAAAAATGTGTCTAGATGTGTCATTGTAAATGAGAAAAGCAGAATGACCAACAGTTGCCATCCAAAATAAATGGGGGCCAAGGTTATGATCTGAACACAATGTTAAGTCTGGAGGGACTCAAAGTGCCCAATTGAAAGATGAGCTTTTGGTCCTTGAGCTTACGTTGAGCATCACTAGAACAGCAAAGGAGACGGAGGACAGAAAGGTTAGACTAGGAGACAGCTGGACTATTAAAATGACAAGTCCTTTCTGAACTATAGATATCTTAGGCATCTGAGTTATGGGGAGAGATTAAATAGTTTAGGATTATTTACTTTGAATGAGAAGATTCAGGGAGCATTTTTCAAGATTGTTGAGAAAATGGACAAAATAGTACCCAATAACATATTCAAAATTGCCATAAATTCTAGAACCAGTGGACAAAACTCAAGCTTAGAAGAGGGAAGATGTGCAGACTAATTTATGCAACAAGTGGGGAAGATGTGGAGTGAACGGCCCAGAAGGTTAATTAAGGCAGATAGCTGAAGGGGAAAAAAATTAAGGAAAAATGTTCCAGCATTTGAGGGAATGGACGATCCAGATCTGCTAATTTCCAATGTTTCCCTCTGTGACACCCTGATCCACTCCTCTATCACTCCCAACACCTCATCCCCTTCCCACGCAATCGCAGGTGTAACACCTGCTCCTTTCCCTCCTCCGTTCTCACCGTCAAGGCCCCAAACACTCCTTCCAGGGGAATCAGCGATTTACTTGCATTCCTGGTAGTGGTGTAGTGGTATTGTCACTGGACAAGTAATCCAGAGACCCAGGGTAATGCTCTGGACATGGGTTCAAATCTCACCCTGGCAGATGTATGTCCTTTTGCACCAGCAAGACATACCCAGCAGAGGTGGCGGCACAGTGGTATACAGTCGGGAGGCAGTAGCCCTGGGAAACCTCAATATCGACTCCAGGCCCCATGAAGGCTCATGAGGCCAAACATGGGCAAGGAAACCTCCTGCTGATTACCAAGTACCACCCACCCCCCTCCTCAACTGATGAATCAGTACTCCTCCATGTTGAACACCACTTGGAGGAAGCACTAATGGTCGGGGACTTCAATGTCCATCAACAAGAGTGGCTCGGTAGCACCACTACTGGCCAATTCCTAAAGGACATAGATGCTTGACTGGGTCAAGAGGGAAAAACATACTGACCTCATCCTCACCAACCTGGCTGCCTCAGATGCATCTGTCCATGACAGTATCGGTAGGAGTGACCACCGCACAGTCCTTGTGGAGACAAAGTCCCATCTTCACATTGAGGATACCCTCCATTGTGCTGTGTGGCATTACCACCGCGATAAATGAGATAGATTTCGAACAGATTTAGTAACTCAAGACTGGCCATCCATGAGGTGCTGTAGGCCGTCAGCAGCAGCAGCGGGAATGTACTCAACTACAATCTGTAATTTCATCGACCGGCATATCCCCCACCCGACAATTACCACCAAGGTAGGAGATCAACCCTGGTACAATTAAGAGGGCAGGAGGGCCAAACTAGAGTCAATGGGAATCAGGAAGAAAACTCTTCTCTGGTTGGAGTCATACCTAGCACAAAGGAAGATAGTTGTGATAGTTGGAGGTCAGTCATCTCAGGTCCAGGACATCACTGCAGGGGTTCCTCAGGGGTAGTGTCCTCGGCCCAACCATCTTCAGCTGCTTCATCAATGACCTTCCTTCCATCATAAGGTCAGAAGTGGGGATGTTCACTGATGATTGCATAATGTTCAGCACCAATTATGACTCCTCAGATACTGAAGCAGTCCATGTCCAAATGCAACAAGACCAGGACAATATCCAGGCTTGGGATGACAAGTAGTAAGTAACATTTGTGCCATACAAATGCTAGACAATCACCATCTCCAACAAGAGAGAATATAACCATTGCCTCTTGATATTCAATGGCATTACCATCACCGAATCCCCCACTATCAACATCCTGGGGGTTACCATTGACCAGAAACTGAACTGGACTAGCCGTATAAATACTGTGGCTAAAAGAGCAGGCAATAGGCTTGGAATCCTCTGGCGAGTAACTCACTTCCTGACTCCCCAAAGCCTGTCCATTGTCTACAAGGCACAAGTCAGGGGTGTGATGGAATAATCTCCACTTGCCTGGATGCGTGCAGCTCCAACAATACTTAAGAAGCTTGACACCACCCAAGTCGAAACAGCCTGCTTGATTGGCACCCCATCCACAAACATTCACTCCCTCTACCATCGACACATGCTGGAAGCAGTGCGTACCATCTATTAGAAGGACAAGGGCAGCAGACACATGGGAACACCACCCCCTGGAAGTTCCCCTCCAAGCCACACACCATCCTGACTTGGAAATATATCACTGATCCTTCACTGTCGCTGGGTCAAAATCCTGGAACTCCCTCACTAACAGCACTCTGGGTGTACCTACACCACATGGACTGCAGGGGTTCAAGAAGGCAGCTCACCACCACCTTCTCAAGGGCAATTAGGGATGGGCAATAAATGCTGGCCTAGCCAGCAACTCCCACATCCCGTGAATGAATAAAAAAATGTCTACTGTATTCATTGCTCACAATGCGGTCGCCTCTATATTTGGGAGACTAAACACAGAGTGGGTGACTGCTTTGTGGAATCGACAAGCATGACCCCAACCTTCCAGTTGCTTGCCATTTCACTTCACCTCTTGTTCTCATGCTCACATTTCTATCCTTGGTCTGCTACAGTGTTCCAGTGAAGCCCAGCGCAAACTGGAGGAATAGCACCTCATCTTCCAATTAGGCACTTTATAGCCTTTGGACTCAACTTCAGACCAATGATTCTGTCCACCATTTTGATTCTCCCCTTGTCCCTGAAAGTGCCAGTCTGTCTCTTGTTCTCCATGTTTTGCTTTCAGGCAGTGCTGACCCATTTTCTGCTATTAACACATTCTGCTATTTTGCTTTCAGACAGTTCTGACCTTTATTCCACTATTAATACCTGTTTTAGTCTTTAATACTATCATTACCACTCCCTTTGTCTTGTGTTCCATGACATCTTTGTCATTTAATCTCTCCTGACCTCCAACCTACCCCTGGCCTTCTATTTTGCTCCAATTGCCCCACGCCCTCCTTTTTCAACAGCATAAAATCCATCACATTTCTACCTCTCTCCAGTTCTGATGAAGTCATATTAGACTCAAAACATTAACTCTGCTTCTCTCTCCACAGATGCTGAGAGACCTGCTGAGTTTTTCCAGCACTTTCTGTTTTTACACTGGTAATGATTACTTGGTTATTGTCACACTAATGTCTGAGTTTATGAAAGACATTTTACAAATATAATTTTCTAATTCCATATATACAAAATACATATAAAAATGTACCATGTTTCTCTGCATGAAATTATTAGAAATCAAGTTTGATATTGCTTTAGTTCAGGGGAATGTGCAAAATGCACTAGAATTTAATCTCATTCATATGACAAATTGTGCTTTAATCCATCAGTGTATGTGTTATACATTACTCAGGGAGTCCACGTTGCTGTGGCAATTTGCAGTTTTATATGCATGTTGTAGTCTGGAGCTATGGATAGTGATGGTAGAGGCTCCATCACATGGCCAGGAATCTCTCCCACTCTTACCACCTGTCATTGGCATGTTGGAAGGATTTGCAGATACTCAACCTGTTTGGCTGCATTGTGAACGTAACTTCGTTGGCGAGCAAGCTCTGGGGCGGGACTGGAACACCTTCTGGCTCAAGGCAGGGATGCAACCACTGCACCACAAGTCCTCCATTTTAATCCACCAACTGCCATTCAACTTACTTTCTTTACATTCAAATTTGAATTTGGCAGGACTTCATAATACATAATACATTTGTGCATAACCAAGTCATATTTAGTTGGTATATGTTAAGACAATAACACATCTATTTGCTCAGGTTGTGTTAATCAGCTATCATGGCTCACCCCTGTTAGGGCACATTTTGGCCTCCATTCAGAGGAACTTGGTTGGCTATTGTCAAATATGAATACAGGTTCTGCAAACTTTGAGGTACTTTCCTGATCACCAACTAAAGAGGCAGAGGGGACAGAAACTGTCAATGACATAAATATAAGCCACATGACATGTTTATAATTACTTTTTGGCAAATTTCTCATGTAGGAATTAGCTCTTTGAAGTACAATTCCAAAAGGAACCAGCTACCCTCTGATTCTTCGACCATTCTTCATGTATAAACCTTGACAGTGGCGTTGACAGGCTATGCAGCTACACAAAGCATTACAATTGAGCCTGATCCTGTTCTCGTTAGAGATCCACATACACTTCCAGTACAGGTCGCTGGACAGCAATCAGAAAAGACAACCCTGGCCAATTTTCCTTCTGTAACCCAAGAGAAAATCTGCGACTTCAGCAGACATTTGTAATCAAATCTAGAATGTTCCCAATCTATATGGTCAGGCAACACAATATGTACTTATAAATTTAAGGTAATCAGGCAGAATCAATGTGATTTTGTGTAAGGGAAATCATGTTTAACCAATTTATTGGGAGTTCTTTGAAGTAACGTGCTGTGGATAAAGGTGGGTGTACTGTACTTAGATTTTCAGAAGCGATTTGACACAATGCCACATCAAAGGTTATTGTGGAAAATAAAAGCTCAGGGTGTAGGGGGCAACATATTGGCATGGATATAAGATTGGTTAGCTAACAGGTAACAGAGGGTAGGCATAAATGAGTCATTTTCTGGTTGGCAGGATGTGGCGAGTGATGTGTCACAGTGCTGGGGCCTCAACTATTTACAATTTATGTAAATGATTTGAACGCAGGGACCGATGTTGTGGTTGCTAAATCTGCTGATGACACAAAGATAGGTAGGAAAGTTAGTTATGAAGAGGACATAAGGAAGCTACAAAAGGATATAGATAGGTTAGGCAAGTGGGCAAAGGTCTGGCAAATGGAGTATAATGTGGGAAAATGTAAATTGTCCATTTTGACAGGAAGAATAAAAAAGCATATTATCTAAATGGTGAAAGATTTCATAGCTCTGAGATTCAGAGGAATCTGGGTGTCTTAGTGCATAAATCACAAAAGTTAATCTGCATGTGCAAGCAAGTAATTAGCAAAGCTTAACATTTACTGCAAGGGGAATTGAATACAAGAGTAGGGAGGTCGTGCTTCAGTTATACAGGGCATTGGTGAGGCCACATCTGGGGTCTCTTTATTTAAGGAAAGACGTAAATATGTTAGAAGCAGTTCAGAGAAGGTTTACTAGACTAATACCTGGAATTGGCGGGTTGTCTTATGAGGAAAGCCATAGAGGCTTGCCTGGAGTACAGAAAAGTAAGAGGCGACTTGATTGAAACATGAGGGGACTTGAAAGGATGGATGTGGAAAGGATCTTTCCTCTCGTGGGAGAATCTAGGCTAGGGAACACGGTTTAAAAATAGGGGGGGTTGCCCATTTAAGACAGAAATGAGAACAGAGGGTTGTGAGACTTTGCCTCAACCACCTTTTGAGGAAGAGAATTTCAGGGTCTGTGAGTATCTCTTAAGGCAGAGTTAGATAAATTCTCGATAAGTCGACGTGGTGAGAGGTCATCGGGGACGGGCAGGAACGTGGGGTTACATTTAGGCCAGGACCAGCCAGGATCTTACTGAATGGCGTAGCAGGCTGGAGGGGCCGAGTGGCCTAACTCCTGCTCCTGGACTTGTCCCGATGGGTCGGGGCGCCCATTCACGGTGCTTGACAAGGTGAAGTTACCAGAGGTTGGGGGTAAAGCGTGAAGACTTTAATTGATAATAGCGATGCTCCTGAATAAAACATAACTTTGTGAGGATCCGACTCCAAAGTGAAGCTCGACTTTCCCGGGGGGGGGGGGTTTTAAAAAAAAAAATTCCCCTGACTTATGCAATTCATTGCGCAACAAGGAGATAACTGAGCCAAGTGTTATTTCTGAGATCGGGGCTGGATAAACAAAGCACTGCCCGGGGAAAGGAAGAGGTTTAAAGGGGGAAACAACATCTTTCCCATGGCTGCAGTAAACAAAGCGACACAGGGAACTCGGACCTGCACCAGCCCCCAAGGCGCCGGCAGAGGAGACGCTTAATAACTGAATCCGCATTATTAAAATTAAACACTTGGAGGGGTGGGTTTTAAAATTAAAATGGGCCTTTATCGCCTACAACCGAAACCAGAACCTTGGACGCAGAAATATTTTGTTTATCCCGCGCCCCGCAAACCCGCATCGCACAAACTGCTCGATCTGAAACATTTTCCCCCGTTGTGGCCTCGGGACCGGGACCAGATCCTTACCTGCTTTCAGCCGCCAGACATTCCCTCTCCCCTCACAGCCTCTCTCCCCACACTCCCCACACCTCCAGTCACCGCCTCAGAACCTCCTGCCGCACACCGGGCTGCTGCCGCAAAGCGCTGCGCTGACGCCGCTCCGGGGTCTCTCGGTCTGGCTGGCAGGGGCCACGTTGGCAGTTGGTCCGAGCGCGCGATTCAGAGAGAGAGAGAGAGAGAGGGTGGGGGTGGGGAGAGAGTGGGTGGGGGTGGGGGTGGGGAGAGAGTGGGTGGGGGTGGGGAGAGAGAGGGTTTGGGTGGGGGTGGGGAGAGAGAGGGTTTGGGTGGGGGTGGGGAGAGAGTGGGTGGGGGTGGGGAGAGAGTGGGTGGGGGTGGGGAGAGAGTGGGTGGGGGTGGGGAGAGAGTGGGTGGGGGTGGGGAGAGAGTGGGTGGGGGTGGGGAGAGAGTGGGTGGGGGTGGGGAGAGAGTGGGTGGGGGTGGGGAGAGAGTGGGTGGGGGTGGGGAGAGAGAGGGTTTGGGTGGGGGTGGGGAGAGAGAGGGTTTGGGTGGGGGTGGGGAGAGAGAGGGTGGGGGTGGGGAGAGAGAGGGGGGTTTGGGGGGGAGAGAGAGGGGGGTTTGGGGGGGAGAGACAGGGGGGTTTGGGGGGGAGAGACAGGGGGGTTTGGGGTGGGGGGGAGAGACAGGGGGGTTTGGGGTGGGGGGGAGAGACAGGGGGGTTTGGGGTGGGGGGGAGAGACAGGGGGGGTTTGGGGTGGGGGGGAGAGAGAGGGGGTTTGGGGTGGGGAGAGAGAGGGGGGGTTTGGGGTGGGGGGGGAGAGAGAGGGGGTTTGGGGTGGGGAGAGAGAGAGGGGGTTTGGGGTGGGGAGAGAGGGAGGGGGTTTGGGGTGGGGAGAGAGGGAGAGGGTTTGGGTGGGGAGGGTTTGGGTGGGGTGGGGAGAGAGAGAGGATTTGGGTGGGGTGGGGAGAGAGAGGGGGTTTGGGGGGGGAGAGAGAGGGGGTTTGGGGTGGGGAGAGAGAGAGGGGGTTTGGGGTGGGGAGAGAGGGAGAGGGTTTGGGTGGGGAGGGTTTGGGTGGGGTGGGGAGAGAGAGAGGATTTGGGTGGGGTGGGGAGAGAGAGGGGGTTTGGGGGGGGAGAGAGAGGGGGTTTGGGTGGGGGGGGAGAGAGGGGGTTTGGGGGGGAGAGAGAGGGGGTTGGGGGGGAAGAGAGAGGGGGTTGGGGGGGGAGAGAGAGGGGGTTGGGGGGGGGAGAGAGAGGGGGTTGGGGGGGGGAGAGAGAGGGGGTTGGGGGGGGAGAGAGAGGGGGTTGGGGGGGAGAGAGAGGGGGTTGGGGGGGAGAGAGAGGGGGTTGGGGGGGAGAGAGAGGGGGTTGGGGGGAGAGAGAGGGGGTTGGGAGGGGGAGAGAGAGGGGGTTGGGGGGGGCAGAGAGAGGGGGTTGGGGGGGGCAGAGAGAGGGGGTTGGGGGGGAGGGAGAGGGGGTTGGGGGGGGGAGAGAGAGCGATTTGGGGGGTGAGAGGGTGTTGGGGGAGAGAGAGGGGGTTGGGGGGGGAGAGAGAGGGGGTTGGGGGGGGAGAGAGAGGGGGTTGGGGGGGGAGAGAGAGAGGGGGTTGGGGGGGAGAGAGAGAGGGGGTTGGGGGGGAGAGAGAGAGGGGGTTGGGGGGGAGAGAGAGGGGGTTGGGGGGGGAGAGAGAGAGGGGGTTGGGGGGAGAGAGAGAGGGGGTTGGGGGGGGAGAGAGAGAGGGGGTGGGGGGGAGAGAGGGAGTTTGGGGGGAGAGAGAGGGGGTTTGGGTGGGGGGGGAGATAGAGGGTTTGGGTGGGTGGGGGGGAGAGAGATAGAGGGTTTGGGGGGGGAGAGAGAGGGGGTGGGGGGAGAGAGAGAGGGTGGGGGGGTAAGAGAGAGAGGGTGGGGGGGTAAAGAGAGAGGGTGGGGGGGTAAGAGAGGGTGGGGGGGGAAGAGTGGGTTTGGGAGGGGGAGGGATAGAGAGGGTTGGGAGGGGGGTGGGATAGAGAGAGGATTTGGGGTGGGGGAGGGAGGGAGGGTTGGGAGGGGGGAGGGGTGGGAGGGGGGAGGGAGAGGAGGGTTGGGAGGGGGGGGAGTGGGGGTGGGGAGGGGGGAGGGAGTGTGGGGTGGGGAGGGGGGTGGGAGGGTGAGTGGGGGGGGAGGAGGGTGGGAGGGAGTGGGGGTGGGGGGGGGGGGGGGAGAGAGAGGGGTGGGGAGGGGGAGTGGGGGAGAGTGAGAGGGGGGGGGTTGGGGGGGTGAGAGAGTGTGGGGGGGGAGGGGGGGTGAGGGGGGGGAGGGGGGGGGAGTGGAGGGGGGGGGGGGGGTGTGTGTGTGGAGGGGGGGGGGGGGGGTGAGTGTGTGTAGATGGTATGGATAGGGGAAGACACGAAGAAGGGGGGG